>NC_086319.1:303212292-303909792 GCF_036172605.1 Pelobates fuscus | reverse complement strand
CAGAAAAATAAATTACTGTTTTTTTTAATAAAAAGGAAAACTATCCTAATATTTAGCTGATGATGAAAGATTACATATAATATAGCTTTTTTTATGTATTATGTTGTAATGAAAAATAGTTATTAACTATTGTTAGTGCATCTCGTTGCATTCACTTGCTCCATAAGAGCAGACATCTTTAGTCTATTTTGATCAGAAGCACCACTTATATGGGCAATTTGAAAATCTGAATCACATAATTTCTTAGTATTTAGAAAATTGGGCAGACTAGATGGGCCGAATGGTTCTTATCTGCCGTCACATTCTATGTTTCTATGCTGGGGACTTACGCATGATGTCAGAATTAATGAACACACACTAGCACTAAATTAGAATTGTACCGTTTTTGGTCAATAAGCTGTACTGCCGACCAAAGAGGACTTAAGATGACCCTTCTAGATCAAGGGTAAGCCAGGGGATGGAATGAAAAGACAAGTTTACTTATATTTGCATTACAGGAGGATATGCACAAAGGCTATAATAAATGTAATCTTTTTTTCATGTTTTTTTTAATACACAAGGAGGACAGTTTTACTTTAATAGTCAGCAAATTAACAATCCCTAATGGCAAATTCTGAAGAATCTGTCCTGCTAGTATGTAATAATAACACTTAGTAGGCAACCAGTTCCATTTAAACATTGTACTTGTCAAATTGCTTGACCTAAAGGGACAGTCTAAGCACCAAATTTCGAGAGATAGCCGTTCGGGTCTTCCACCTAAAATGGATTAAATTATTGAATCTATTTGATGTCCTGTGTCAGCATGCAAAGTATGGATGCTGAGTGCGTTCAATGCTTTTCACGCATTTGATATGCTGTGTATCTTCAATACTTTACTAGAGGAGGATTGGGCAATTGAGCATTGAGTTTGCATGTGTTATCTTGCAATATTGCCGAGTACAGTATTCCAATACATTCTATGTGGCCACTCAGTACACACTATTGTATTTTACATACTGCAGGGCAACACAGAGCTACCCCTTGCACTAAGTACGTAGCAAATTTCAGGTAAGTAAAGGGGTACCACAAGATGACGTTTACAACCCTGCCAATTATCTAAATGGCCACTTCGAGAAGTAATACCACCACAGCATTCTGTACAAGTATTGTTATTGCTTAAGGTCCCCTAATTCCCCTGATTTCATATCACTATATAACTATTTAGATGTTTTTTTGATGGTTTAAAAAAAAAAAAAGGAAGTCTGAGTCCATCAATCTAGGCCGATCAATGCCATCCAGGTTGGATGATATTGAAATAAATACTGTTGAAGTGTTAATTAAGCATTGACAATGCAGATGAGATGGGACGGGGTTGGTACTATAGCCAAAAGAAAAGCTTTGGTGCAAAAATATTCATAAATGGTTAGATAAATAAAAGGGGGTGGCAAAAGATAACATATACAATTCAGCGGCATAATGCATCCTAAAGAACAAAACAATTCTTTATCTGTGTAATTTTCGACAAATCTGCAGCTTCCGTAGAGTTCCAGAAGCGGCTGGAATTTCCTGCTTCGCTCATTTTTCACTGCAAGGTTTAAAACTCCATGCAGTTCACCACTTGCTGGTTGTTTCTCTCATGAAAACATATGAATGATGCTAAACTGCAAGTTAATTTATTTCACATTGCAGTTTCTGTTCGCTTTCCAAGTAGCATTATTCATGCCTCCTCCCCTATAAAATTGAAGTTAACCCCACGAGAATCCACAGTAAGATCTTTCACATAATGTTCCATAGGATACCCCTGGTATGTACACTCCACACTTAGAACTTATTTTCCATTGTTTGGAAACGTGGAGATGTTTGCTGTGTAAACTACAGAGGTGCTCAGGATGTATTAAGTGTCCCTTTATATATTCAAAAGTAATTTCACTAGCACAATGTTCAATGGTTAAATGATAGAATTTACCCAAGCCATCACTGCAGTTAATGGAAGACAAATATATTTTAATTATAAAAGCATTTTCATACTCATTTATGGAGCAGAGTGATTGGGTTGGTACAGAAAAAATATTGATTACTACTAATTTTTCAGCCATCCTAATGATCCAGCAGTTAAATGTTTTATTGTAAGTAAATTAAAAGAATGAACAACAAAAATCACAAGGTTTCAAACATTGGACTTTTAACCTTGTATTTCTCGGCCCCCAAGCTAATTTTTCATTGAATGTCATGTACATATCTAGCTACGCAATGCCTAAATGATTTTACTGTACCTGATTCTCTTCTCCTGGGGTTTACCAAAATCAGCATTTTCCCACAGCCCTCCTCCCGATGCAGCTGTATCTGAAGAACACTAGATCCATCAATTTTTATCTGGAACAATGCATTGTAGAGAAAACAGACAGAAATATTAGATGATTAGATTTGGTCATATCTGCTGTTCACATTGTGTGCACAACAAAAATCATTTAAAAGATTTACAAAGGTAATTGTGTCAGCATGTTATTTAACCCCTTAAGGACACATGACATGTGTGACATGTCATGATTCCCTTTTATTCCAGAAGTTTGGTCCTTAAGGGGTTAATAAAAATGTCACTAAATAGAATTTGTTTAGCCAGGGTTAAAAACAACAAGAAATGTTACTCATGAATGTACGTGAATATATAAATACAGTGGCTGAAACACTATGTAGAATTATTTTCAGTAAAGTATGGAAGCATTTGCAATCCTGTAAGACAAATTTATCCTCAAAATGGAAAGTTTTTTTTTTCACCTTACAAATTAAAGGGGCACTCTATATACCATAACCAAAACAGGGCACTGTTGTGGTTATAGTGCAAAGAAGATGCCCTTGGTGCTGTGTTGTTGGTAAGATTTAAATTGATTTCCAACAGTTTGATAACTACCTGGGACTCAAGGGCACCCTGGTAAGTGTTAAAACATTCAAAATCAATTTGTTTCTTACTAGTTGGATGTTGCCCGGTCTCTCTTGGCATCATACCTACTACTGTGTAAGCTCACAAGCTGGGTTCTATGTTCCTTTCGTAAGTGTTCATTATTTGTGTGTATTCCATCAATTATACATTGCTGAGGATTATGTTGGTGCTACATAACGATCAAGTAAAAATAGTAGTAGTCCCCTTTTAGAGTCATTTATTTATAATGTTATGGCTGGCTACTCATTATGTAAAAATAAAGAACTATCATATGTTAGAGATGGAGATCAGACCGATTTCACTATACAATATAATTATAGTAACACAATGGAAAAAGGCTACTATGCCATTCTGAAACTATTTATCTTTTCGAGAGTTTCACTTACATCTTTTTCTAACCTTGTGCCTCTTTTTTTTTTACAAGCTTAGAATATTGTAAGCATGAATGTATCACAGAGCTCATAGACCATAAAAGCTACAAAGACATATTTCTTTGGCTAAACAGTTTAATAAAGTGCTGTTAGTTGGTCACCTAAATATTTTGGTATTATTCCTGCTCTCTTTAAATATAATATTCCTTGCTTATAAGCAAATGTTCAGCTGTTCATATGTGCAGTTCATCAATATAATTTAACCTTAATATACATGCATTTATATACCCAGGACATACTTGAAAACGAGATAAATCTCAATGTATCTTTCCTGGTAAAATATTTTATAAATAAATAAATAATTTATTACAAAAATACATTTTTATAGGTTCTATTTGCATGTAAGCGACCCCATTATAAGTGCAACACATCCTCCGTAGCCATTCCAACTGGTGCCACAGTGTTCTGATTAACTGGCTTACAATATGAGATTGGGCAGGTCTTCAGCCTCCCTTTGAAGCATGGATTTTGGAAATACAAACTAATGGCTGAGGGACAATTGTTAAATAACCCTAGATGGCACAATGGTTAACCATGCTTTTTACATTTTTTAAATGTAAAAAAAATTAAAATAAATACAAAAGCTGATGTGGGTCAGTATGACCCTCATATTACTATAAGCTTACTATTACCTTCTTATGCCCCCATCTGCATACTACATTAAAAGCTAGCTACTGGGCAGCTGCCCTGCCGCTAGAAAGGCCCCATCCCATATTTTAAAGGAACATTGTAGACACTTTAATAACTATCTAGTTGTTATAGTACCTACAGTAGTAGGTCCTTACTACTAAGGCTCCCAGAAAAATGTATATTAAAAATGAAATGGCTTTAACCCCTTAAGGACACATGACATGTGTGACATGTCATGATTCCCTTTTATTCCAGAAGTTTGGTCCTTAAGGGGTTAATAAAAATGTCACTAAATAGAATTTGTTTAGCCAGGGTTAAAAACAACAAGAAATGTTACTCATGAATGTACGTGAATATATAAATACAGTGGCTGAAACACTATGTAGAATTATTTTCAGTAAAGTATGGAAGCATTTGCAATCCTGTAAGACAAATTTATCCTCAAAATGGAAAGTTTTTTTTTTCACCTTACAAATTAAAGGGGCACTCTATATACCATAACCAAAACAGGGCACTGTTGTGGTTATAGTGCAAAGAAGATGCCCTTGGTGCTGTGTTGTTGGTAAGATTTAAATTGATTTCCAACAGTTTAGTCCTTAAGGGGTTAAAGCCAAACCTCCAAGCCCTCTGGATAGAAGAAGCTGTTGCATCCCAGTTCTCATACTAAGGCATACCACAACTACCGTCACAGTCTATCACAGAGAATAATTGCATGCACAATGGTTACATTATATAATTACATTATAGAATTCTAGGATAGAATCAATGACGGATCAGAGTAAGCAATGTGCATGCGCTTAAGATTCCCAATGCTCCTGTATAAGGAGCATTGAACTGGACCATCATCTAGGAGACACGCTTCCTACATGACATCATACGATGAGGATTGGGCAGCAACACCATGGGAGACTTGGTACTGGATAAAAGGTGAGTAAAATAATTTATGGAGAGTCCAAAAAAAATAAAAAAAATAAAAATATGTACAATTGTACAATGTCACTGTAGCGTTAGGAATACAGATTTGTTCTTAAAGCTATTGCGTCCCTTTAAGCCAACCAGTTAGAGTACTCTAACAGGAAAGTGTCACTTCTCTTGAGACTTGCCATGGAGATACAAGACAACCAATCAGAATGCTCTAATGAGAATTCAATGCGTAGGAAAGCCTTTATAAAACCTTTCCTTATTATTATTCTGTGAAGAGCGAAGATGGATCTATTTTAGTTGCACAGTATTTTGAATGTTTTCATCTGGTATTATGCAAATTGTGTTCTTATTTTAGTTTTTTTTTATACTAGTAAAGTTTGCTTTTTTAGGGGGGGTGGGGCGAGCTTAAGAAGGGAAGAATTTATAAACTGTTTTTCACAAGTTCGTAGATTTATTGGGCCATCTGTCACACTTATTATGTGAGAGGGTAGGTAGGTTATGTTATTCAGAGGGAAGATGACTATGTGCGTTAGAAAACAAGTCAAGGTTTGTGTGTGGGGGGGTGAGGACTAGGTCTCCCCAGGTATAAAACTAGTATCCTCTGACCCACCTCTCAAGAGTACAGAAGGGAGGTTTAAAATCTCTATTATATTAATGCGGTGGTCACATTGATCCCATATGATTATTATTTATTTTCCCTTACATTTTAAAGTGGCAGATGGCTAGCAAATCTGGCCAGCTGCCACATGTTTAACCCTCACACCATCAAAGATTTTTTTTTAAATACACTGCTCAAAAAAATAAAGGGAACACTTAAACAACACAATGTAACTCCAAGTCAATCACACTTCTGTGAAATCAAACTGTCCATTTAGGAAGCAACACTGAGTGACAATCAATTTCACATGCTGTTGTGTAAATGGGATAGACAACAGGTGGAAATTATAGGCAACCTTTCAGATTGCTGTGGGCTGATCTCGTGTTTGGACAGTGCAGGTAAGTCCCGAACATAGGGGGTTTTGAAATAGCAAACTGAGAGACTAAGAGTAGGTTAATTCAGAGAAAAATAAAAGTAAAGGTGTGGAACTGAAATGAGAGTCTTGCTTATACAGCTGTGGTCATGATGTTTTGTCAGTCTCTTGCGGGACATGTGAGGGGTCCCAACAGGTAGTGTACCTTCAAGTTGTACCTCTTGGAGGCTCCAGGAGCTGCGCCGTCCGGGGAATAAATTCCGTCACAGTTGTGGGATCTAAGCATTACAGGCCTGATCCAACTGCCCTCGGGATTTCCACGGAGGTCTAAGAAACACATTTTTAAGGATGTGCCCAATCTCTCAGTTCTGCTTGTCCTGCTTCTGTGGGGTTGGTATTCTGCCTCTGCTCTGCCAAGCGTAATGCCTCCTGTAAGTGATATGAGTTTCATTGTGTCTTTTCTTTTGAGTGGTTTGATATCTTTATAAGGTAACCCCATATGACCACCTTGTGGGCTGCCAATACACAGTGGAGAGCAAGAACCCTGGAGTAGTATTCCTGGTAAAATAGTCCCTTATAATGACTTTCACAACTTCTA
Organism: Pelobates fuscus; assembly: GCF_036172605.1. Taxonomy (NCBI): domain Eukaryota; kingdom Metazoa; phylum Chordata; class Amphibia; order Anura; family Pelobatidae; genus Pelobates; species Pelobates fuscus. Next base: position 303,903,321 of record NC_086319.1, on the reverse strand, counting down.
CCATTTTTTGGTCTTTCAGTATGTAGGCGTTAAACTTTTAACTCCGAGGGGATGTTAGACATAAACCTCTGATGTAAATAGCTTTACTGACCTCCGTTCTGTCCACTCTCATCGTGCCTAATCGGTTTTTGAGAAACAGATTTATTCAGGAATATGTGGAATGTGGTGCTGAGAAGAAAGTACAATCTACCTTATCTGAGTATTTAACTCTCTGTGTGTCAATTATCCCTTTATGCTGAAGGAAGCGGTGTAATAATGTGTCTTGATAGCTTATTATCCCTGTTCTGGAACTCCTACAGGCTGCTAGACAAAGGACCTGATCTAGAACTCCTATCAGTTGCTGGACAAGGGACCTTGTTGAAATTTGTTCCCACCAAGAGAATCCTTTGCAGCAAGGATCAAACAGTTTCTGCTAATTGATTACAGAATTTGGTGCATTTCATGCATAAATATTGAAAAGGTGGACCATCGTGGAATATATTATACCGAGACTATTACATGATGGCTATCTAAATCTGAGGGGATGTTTGTGTTACCTCTTATGTAGCAATATAGACAAACCATTAAGTGTAGGTAGAGCTCTGGAGGCAAACTCCCTATCCTATGTGTGATTTCTAATGGTTATTAATAAATATTTAGGCAAATTAATCTTTTGAATGAATGCTACAAAATAAAACCAAGCAGAACACACAGTTCAAAATGGAATGAACACACTCAGCTTTAATTTTACTTAGGACTAGCCCATATGCACATTACATTAGACTTATTGTGACAAACTCAATCTAATACAAATAACCAAATCATACAGAAAGGCATAACAACATTAACATATTTATAAAAGAGTGGAGAAGACAATATTTAACAAGAAATATTTATCATGCCTGCAGAATTCATAGTATGCAGATTTACCTGGAATATGCAAATTAATAAGCCTTGTTATTCAGGAAGTGCATATAACAGTTTCAAGATCCTTACAACCAGCAGATGGCGCTGTACAGGCTCCACAGCCAAATCCACCAAGTTAGACATCAGCATCAGCATGACAGGACAGGACACAAAACATTTAACAATATACGATTACATTACACATACTCTGCACCTATAGTGTGTACAGGGTGACTAAAACATAAGAATAATTTGATGACCAACATAAAGTGTCCATCTTCGGCTCCCTGTGAGTGTTTGTGTGAACAACGGTATCATTGTTGGCCTTAATGACATGCTCCATCCTTAGCTCCAGTTTGTCTGTCTGGCCATCTAAGGCCTGCATATCCATCTTCACTTCTAGGTGTTCCCTCTCCATCTCTTGTGTGAGATAGCTCTTTACCTTTGCATGTTTACGGAGGATTTGGGATGTGTTACTTGACTTCTAGCTTAAGGTGTATGCTATGGCATTCTCCTCTACAGTGCACGGGATGGCGCAGCCTCCATCTTGTGGAGTCTGCCTTGTGGCTCGAGTCCACAAACATACCTGCAGCCAAAGATTCAGTGGTCTGTTTGTTCGAATTTCTAGGTGTCCTCATTATGAGGATCTACAAGGATAGTCATGTTGTGAGCGTGACTGCTTGTTATGCTGTTGGCTAGTGCTTATTCTTGTTGGCGGTGGAGGAGCTCACACAGCTATCTTAGTTGACGATCCGACCACGCACCTCTACAGACCATGTGAAAGCAGATTTTGAGGGCTGAATCATCTGGTCATGTACAAAACAGCTCCTACACAAAACTCTGACAGTTTAATTTGACTAGAAAATAAATAATTTCTAATCACAATAAAAGCCAAGGTCATGGTTAAAATGCTGCAATAACAATCACTGTATTTTTACTAGCCTTATACGTTCATACACAGAAATGGTTGATTTTTGCTAGTATAAAAAGTTTGGGGTTTTTAAAGCAAGAAAAAACATAAAATTGCTGCAAATCTACCATCCTTCCACCCTTCAGTAACTTGTAGATGTTATATAATGTCTCACATGTGCTCTTATAATGATTTACGTCTCTTCAGAGCAGAAGAGAGGCCTCCAAAAAGGATTAGTCAACAGTAGTACAGGAGGTACAGGCAGAAAAGCCCCTGTGGGCCTGGCCAGAAATCCCTAACAATAACACCTACAAGCTACACACAACTATTTGACTAAAATCTTGACTGGATATCTGCGAGTCCTTTTGAACTATTAATGGTATATGTAAATGGGGAGCAGAGGTAACAGAGTTCAGTTGTAGGAAATTGTTAACCGCATTGTATACACAACAAACACATAAATATTCTTATAATACATTATTAAAATCAAGTCATTTGAAAACCAATAATCATAAGAAAGACACACAACATGCATCAAGCACATTTCAACTGGCCATATAACTGCTCAAGACACTGTGCTTCCGGCGTAATACAATTGTAGTGAGCGGACACAGCACGCAGCTTTTAAATGTCATTCATTAAAGATAAATACTGTGTGTTTAACTATGCTAATCAATGGCTAACTCTGAGGATGGTTGCTGGCATTTTTTTACGATAGTTGTCTACGGTTTTTCCATTTTGGAACTCACTATGATTGCCGCAGTGTGTATAGGTATTATACGTCTTGAGAAAATGGAAATGTAGGTTCCTACTGGGCTTCCATTGAAGCTGATGGTTTTATGTTAAAACAGGGTCCCCGAACGATTTAATTTGTCTTGGGCCCATAGTCAGATCAATGTAGAGGTTTGTGTTTTTAATGGTTGTTTTTCCTATATGAGGCTGCAGTTGTTATATACCAGGTGGACAAATAAGTTAGGGCTGCCACAATAAAAAAAAAAAAAAAAGTCTAAATCATTGCAGTGTTACCAGGCAGACAACAGAGGGCACTCTATCACTCTATGAATGACCCTTTTTCCCAAATCCTACCTTGGAGAATGTAGTCAACTCCAGCACAGCTTTAGCAAATGACTATCCACAAATATAAGGTACATTTAATGAAAGCATTGAAGATATATTCAGAAATTTAGGAAATGCGAAAAAATAACCCAAAACAGAAAACAAAGTCCACATAATAATAATAATAATAATAATAATAATAATAATGGTGGTATTTAACTTAAAGGTACATTTAGCTTGTCAGCTGGTTTTCATGTACTGCCTGGTCTCTACATGTTATAAATACCAAATTCAATGGCACTCTTTTGTTTGTGTGTTTTTTTGGGTTTTTTTTTAAACCATAAATACATATTTAAAGGTTACGCAACTGGGAATAAGATATAGGTACGATCCATGAAATGGACAGTAATTTATAATAAAGCAAATCAAACATATACAACTGGAGGTTTAGTATATTTCTTTTGCTTGTGGTGCAGCAATTTTATTCCTTTCATTTTGCATATTGAAACGAAGTACTGTGTTATAGAACAGACTGGTATTTTAGTTTAGAGTAATTAGAATGCCATCAACGTTATTGTACAGTAATGTGAACTTACCTTCTCTCCACCTGAACTATAGAAGAATTCATCAGTCATTTCGTGTTGCTGGATAATCTGTGCATAGTGTTTGGACGCAATCTCCAGGACACCTTGCAAATCGGCAGAGTTAAAGTAATCTACTGGGGATTGCCGGCCTAGAAAGAATACTTTGTGTTAGCATTCTGAATGATTGAAAGTAACATCAGCTTGTAGAAGTGTATTGGTAACCAACACACACACAAAATCACTTTCCCTGTGTTTAAAAAAAAAAAAAAAAAAAAGTTAGGCTCATAAGCTGAAATAAAAATATTCATTAATTCATGGTATTGTGGTCACACCCTTTTATACCATTTTAATAAATGACTACTGCCAAGAAAAACTGCTTAAAGGAAGCATGGATTGGCACCATAATTCAATAACCGAAGCCGGACAGCAGAGGCTGTCCCTCAGTTTTATGCCATGTTAGGGATAGGGAAATAAAATGCTCTCAACCACACCTACAGACCACCTCTTCCACACTGTCAGTATCAATATTGCTCAACCAGGACAGTGATAGCCTGTGAGTGCTGGGGTTGGTTTAACAAGCCATATATATTGGGCAGCATTGGTATTGATAATGCCGAAATTTAAATTTTGTATTATCATGGTGGGAAGACCCAGGAGTGCCCTGATTTCTGGTCATCCGCTACCACGTTTTGTGCCCTACAAGAGCATTTACTGTTGTGATTATAGCATTTAAAGTGGCCCTTTATGTAAAACCATTCTTTAGTTTACTGGCCATTTGAGTTAGCATGTTTTGTTAACTTTATTGCTTGCTTCTACTTTTATTTACTTTTTTTTTATTTTATTTTTTAAACCTAACAACATTTCAAATGGCCATGGAAAACATTATTCTTATGGGGAGTTAATAGAGATATGGTGGTTGCAAGCCATTAATGAAAACATTCTTAAGAATTCAGGATCAAGCTCAGTGGCAGGTAACCTTCAGCACTACAGATGTTGTTTACTACATATCCCATAACGCTCTTACAGCAATAATGCTGGCAAAGCATTGATGTAGTCCACTGCCGAAAACCTACATCTATCCTCTGTCCGTACTACAACCTCTGATGCTCGCCTTCAAGACTTCTCCATGGCTGCACCTTTTCTGTGCAACTCCCTTCCAATACTCATTCAGACTTTCACTCAGTCTCCACTCCTTAAAAAAATAATTGAAAACTCACTTCTTCTGTAAAGCATATCAATTATTATGTTATTATGTATTTTTTATATAGCGCCAACAAATTCCACAGCGCTTTACAGTGGGTGGACGAACAAACATGTAGTTGTAACCAGACGAGTTGGACATACAGGAACAAAAGGGTTAAGGGCCCTGCTCAATGAGCTTACATTCTAGAGGGAGTGGGGTAAAGTGACATAAAAGGAAAGGATAGTATTAGACTAATGACAGTTGTAAGAGAGGAATCAGTCGGAAGCTATTATCAGTTTAATTGATACGCTTTTATGAAGAAGTGGGTTTTTAATGATTTTTTGAAGGAGTGGAGACTGGGTGAACATCTAACGGAGGAGGAAAGTGAGTTCCACAGGAACGGCGCAGCCCTCGAGAAGTCTTGAAGACGAGCATCAGAGGTGGGAGTACGGACAGAAGATAGACGTAAGTCTTCAGCAGAGCATAAGGGCCTAGACGGGACATACTTGTGTATTAGGGAGGACAGATAGATGGGAGCAGCATTAGATAGAGATATGAAAGCAAGAACCAGAATTTTAAATTGAGCCCTATATCTTACAGGAAGCCAATTTAGGGACTGACAGGAAAATGATCCTCGCCGCTGCATTCATTATGGACTGTAACAGCGCAAGTTGGGAGCACGTAAGTCCACTGAGAAGCAGATTACAGTAGTTAAGGCGAGAAAGGACAGTGGAATGGACCAGCACCTTCACATCTGGTGTTAAGTATGGTTGGACGTGTGCAATGTTTTTGAGATGGCAGCGGCAGGATTTGACGATAGACTGAACATGAGGCGGGAAGGAGAGGTCGGAGTCAAAGAGAACACCTAGGCAGCGAGCCTGCATGGTGGAGCTGATGGTAGCACCGTTGACTTGGAGGGAGACAGACACAGGAGTAGCAACACTTGAGGGAGAAAAGACCAGAATTTCAGTTTTGGTCAAGTTTAGTTTAAGGAAGTGGGCAGCCATCCAGTTAGAAATAGCAAAGAGGCAGTCAGAGACACTAGTAAAGAGGGACGGTGAGAGATCAGGAGAGGACAGATAGATTTGCGTGTCATCCGCATATAAATGATATTGGAAGCCAAAGGAGCTAATGAGTTTACAAAGGGAGGCAGTATAGATGGAGAACAGTAGGGGGCCAAGGACTGAACCTTGGGGAACACCAACAGAGAGGAGTTGGGGAGAAGAAGCAGAGCCAGTGAAAAACACTAAAAGAGCGCTGGGAGAGGTAGGAGGAGCACCAGGAGAGAGCAATATCTTGTAGACCGATATTGCGGAGGATGAGAAGAAGCTGTTGATGATTAACAGTGTCAAAAGCCGCAGACAGGTCAAGGAGAATTAGGATAGAGTAGTGACCACGAGATTTTGCAGCGAGTAGATCATTGGCTACTTTGAACAGTGCCGTTTTCACAGAGTGCTTAGCGTGGAAATCAGACTGAAGCGGGTCTAACAGAAAGTTGTACTTGAGGAAGTTTGTCAATCTCACATACACAACTCTTTCAAGTATCTTGGATGCAAAAGGCAGTAGCAAGATAGGACGGTAGTTGGATGGGGAGTTAAGGTCAAGGTTGGGCTTTTTTAGAAAAGGGGTTATAGTTGCATGTTTGAAGGGTGATAGAAATATGCCAGCGGAGAGAGAGATTGAGAATTTTAGTGGAGGTAGAGAAAGAGAAGAAGACAGAGTACAGATGAGATGCAAGGGAATTGGATCTAGAGAGCAAGTGGTGGGGCAGGAGGACTGGTGCAGAGCAGAAACCTCTTCCACTGTAGCGGGTCCGAATTAACACAGAAAAGCAGAGGGAGTGAGGTTAGGGGAAGTGTTGTAAGGAGAAGAAGAAATATGAGAGATCTCTTCCCTGATTGTAGAGATCTTGTCAGTGAGTTGCAAAGTCTGAGGAAGTTAAGTTAGTAGGTGGGGGAGGAACAATAGGGCGAAGAAGAGATAAATGTGTGAAATAGTTGTTTCGGTTCGCAAGAGAGTGTGGTTATGAGGGTGTTGAAGTAATTTACTTTTGCAGAGGAAAGAGCCAAGCTGTATGAGTGCAGCATAAATTTATAGTGGAGAAAGTCAGACTTTCTCCAAAAGCGTACAGCAGTTTAGGAGCATTTTTTGGAGGTATTGAGTCAGCTTGGTGTGCCAGGGTTGTTGTTGGGGGCGCTTGCTGTGTTTAAATGTAGGAGGTGCCATGATGTCTAGTTGAGGTTTGAGATAAGTAAAAGGAGAGTTTGGAGATTAGAAAAGAAATGCTCTAGGTCAAGACATTGGAGGTTTCTGCAAGATTGATGTTCAGATGGTGGTGTCAATTGGGTCTTAGGTATAGAAACATAGAAACATAGAATGTGACGGCAGATAAGAACCATTCGGCCCATCTAGTCTGCCCAGTTTTCTAAATACTTTCATTAGTCCCTGGCCTTATCTTATAGTTAGGATAGCCTTATGCCTATCCCACGCATGCTTAAACTCCTTTACTGTGTTAACCTCTACCACTTCAGCTGGAAGGCTATTCCATGCATCCACTACCCTCTCAGTAAAGTAATACTTCCTGATATTATTTTTAAACCTTTGTCCCTCTAATTTAAGACTATGTCCTCTTGTTGTGGTAGTTTTTCTTCTTTTAAATATAGTCTCCTCCTTTACTGTGTTGATTCCCTTTATGTATTTAAATGTTTCTATCATATCCCCCCTGTCTCGTCTTTCCTCCATGCTATACATGTTAAGATCCTTTAACCTTTCCTGGTAAGTTTTATCCTGCAATCCATGAACCAGTTTAGTAGCCCTTCTTTGAACTCTCTCTAAGGTATCAATATCCTTCTGAAGATAGGGTCTCCAGTACTGTGTACAGTACTCCAAGTGAGGTCTCACCAGTGTTCTGTACAATGGCATGAGCACTTCCCTCTTTCTACTGCTAATACCTCTCCCTATACAACCAAGCATTCTGCTAGCATTTCCTGCTGCTCTATTACATTGTCTGCCTACCTTTAAGTCATCAGAAATAATCACCCCTAAATCCCTTTCCTCAGATGTTGAGGTTAGGACTCTATCAAATATTCTGTACTCTGCCCTTGGGTTTTTACGTCCAAGATGCATTATCTTGCACTTATCCACATTAAATGTCAGTTGCCACAACTCTGACCATTTTTCTAGTCTACCTAAATCATTTTCCATTTGGCTTATCCCTCCTGGAACATCAACCCTGTTACATATCTTAGTATCATCCGCAAAAAGACACACCTTACCATCAAGACCTTCTGCAATATCACTAATAAAAATATTAAAGAGAATGGGTCCAAGTACAGATCCCTGAGGTACCCCACTGGTGACAAGCCCAAGCTTCGAATATACTCCATTGACTACAACCCTCTGTTGCCTGTCACTCAGCCACTGCCTTACCCATTCAACAATATTGGAATCCAAACTCAAAGATTGTAGTTTGTTGATAAGCCTTCTATGTGCAACAGTGTCAAAAGCCTTACTGAAATCGAGGTAAGCAATGTCTACTGCACCACCCTGATCTATAATTTTAGTTACCCAATCAAAAAAATCAATAAGATTAGTTTGGCATGATCTCCCTGAAGTAAACCCATGTTGTCTCTGATCTTGAAATCCATGTGTTTTTAGATGTTCAACAATCCTATCCTTTAACATGGTTTACATCACTTTCCCCACTACTGAAGTTAGGCTTACTGGCCTATAGTTGCCCGACTCCTCCCTATTACCTTTCTTGTGAATGGGCACAACATTCGCTAACTTCCAATCTTCTGGGACTACTCCTGTTATCAATGATTGGTTAAATAAATCTGTTAATGGTTTTGCTAGTACACCACTAAGCTCTTTTAATAGCTTTGGGTGTATTCCATCAGGTCCCATTGACTTATTTGTCTTTACTTTTGACAGTTGAAATAGAACCTCTTCCTCTGTAAACTCACGTGTAATAAATGACTCATTTATCCTTTTTCTTAACTGAGGTCCCTTTCCTTCATTTTCATCTGTAAATACCGAACAAAAATATTCATTGAGGCAGTCAGCTAGACCTTTATCCTCTTCTACATACCTTCCTTCTTTTGTTTTTAATCTAACTAATCCTTGTTTTACTTTTCTTTTCTCATTTATGTATCTAAAAAAGGTTTTGTCCCCCTTTTTTACTGACTGTGCTATTTTCTCTTCTGTGTGTGATTTGGAAGCTCTTATAACTTGCTTAGCCTCTTTCTGCCTAATCTTATAGGTAATTCTATCTTCCTCACTCTGGGTTTTTTTATAATTACTAAATGCTAACTTTTTGTTTTTTACTATTTTGGCTACATCTGTGGAGTACCACAGTGGTTTCTTGAATTTTTTGCTTTTACTGACAAGCCTAATGCAATTTTCTGTTGCCTTCAGTAGTGCAACTTTGAAATAATCCCATTTCTTTTGGACTCCATTTAAATTGCTCCAGTCTGATAATGACTCCTTTACACATATTCTAATTTTGGAAAAGTCTGTTTTTCTAAAGTCTAAAACTTTTGTTTTTGTGTGGTGTGACTCAGTCACTGTTCTTATATTAAACCACACTGACTGATGATCACTGGATCCTAAACTTTCACCTACAGTAATATCTGATACCAAATCTCCATTTGTTAACACTAAATCTAGTATGGCCTCTTTACGAGTTGGCTCCTCAACGACTTGTTTTAGAGACAATCCCAGTAGGGAGTTTAGAATATGTGTGCTCCTGGCACAAGTAGCTACTTTTGTTTTCCAATTTATATCAGGAAGATTAAAGTCACCCATGATGATAACTTCCCCCTTCATTGTCATTTTAGCTATTTCTTCAACTAGTAGATTATCTAACTCTTCAATTTGTCCTGGGGGCCTATAAATCACACCTACACGAGTTACTGTGTGATTACCAAATTCTAACGTAACCCAAACTGACTCTATGTTCGCCTCACTAACCTTTATTAGGCTAGATTTTATGCTATTCTTTACATACAGGGCCACCCCTCCCCCTTTCTTGCCTTCCCTGTCTTTTCTATATAAAGAGTACCCTGGTATTGCTATGTCCCAGTCATTTTTCTCATTATACCATGTCTCAGTAACAGCGACTAAATCTACACTATCAGTTGCCATTATTGCCACAAGTTCATGGATCTTATTCCCTAAACTGCGAGCATTTGTAGACATGACTCTAAGCTTATCATTTTTTAACACACTTGCTACAGGCACCTTCTGTCCTTGTTTTGGGGGACAATTGGATTGATGTTTTATCACCCTTTTGCCCCCCCCCTCCTAGTTTAAATACATCCTAGCAAAACCTCTGAACTGCTCACTGAGAACATTTGTTCCCTTTTGAGAAAGATGCAAACCATCTTTTTTGTACAGTTTATTTCCATTCCAAACAGAGCTACCATGAGCAATAAAGCCAAATAAAGCCAGGTATGCTGGTCAAAAGTCAGCAGATGGTGCTCAGATAGAGGAAAAGGAATATTGGAGAGATTAGAGGCGGTACAGAGATTTGTGAAGCCAAGATGAAGAGTGTTTCCGGCTGTATGGGTTGCTAAATTGAACCAACTGCGTAAGGCCAAAGGAGGAGGTTACAGAGAGCAGACGAGAGGCATCAGTGCAGTTAGCGTTGTTGATTGGGATATTGAAATCCCCAAGTATAGGGAAGGAGTGCTAGATGAGAGGAAGTGGGGAAGCCATTCTTAACCCCTTAAGGACACATGACATGTGTGACATGTCATGATTCCATTTTATTCCAGAAGTTTGGTCCTTAATGGGGTTAAAGGAGTGAGTTTAAAAAGGGGGACAGTGTGAACTTCAAAAATAGAAAAGGATAGGGCAGGGGGAGTTATGATTGGTTGAAATTCAACTGTTAGCAGATTTTCATCCCCCTCTCCTGCAACTGTCCAAAAAAAAAACATACTAAGTCCACAGTAAATACTTTTCTAGCAACCTACTTTGTTACCCCTACTTCTACCCTTCGTGTCACTATACCCCACTCCTTCTAGCATGTAAGCTCATCCCTCAGCCCCTCTTACAATTACGTGTCTGTCCACCTATTGTACAGCGCTATGGAATTTGCTGGCGCTATATAAATAATAATATATGGAGCTCTGAATGTTGCCTACATATACTAACACACACACACACATATATATATATATATATACACACACATACATACACACACACACACACCATATACTTTGTTTACACAAACTGAATTATACACTTAGTGCAGCCACTAAAGAAAAGACACGTTACTCTGAGTTTTATTGCTGCAGAGCGCGCTGTGTGCTAATTCCAGGAAAAGGTAGCACTAGGCCAGGAAAGTGGGAAGGATAGAGTGATTTGAGCCCCAAAGAAGGACTATCACTCAAAAATAACAATGCTCGATCTCTAGCGGAGTGATAATTTTTCCACTAAAAATAAACATTTCTTTGCATCCAATGAGTTAAACTTAAAATAACATGATAGTGATTGTGTAGTGAACCTTACATTAATCAGTGCTTGAGGTACCACATCAACAAGGAGGGTAAATTTAGAAGCAGTTAGGGCCTCATGAGTGAGAGATTCCATGCATTCCTGAGAGCAGCATTGCGGAGACCATCTTAAACCAAGCAGAGCTGGTAAACAAGCCCCCTCCATCTTGCAGAGCGTGTCTGGGGATAGGAGCCCCCTCAAGGAAATCAGGATGCTTCAGTTTACTTCAGAAGAACCCAACTTGGCCGTAAGAATACTATCTACACGCTACATAAAGATTAAAGCACTGGCACAGCTTAAAAAACATATGGCGTGCATGGGGAAGCAGATCGTATCACAGTGCGATAACTTGTTCATCTTTTATCCAAAGCCTTACTGGCTGAAAGGGGGCCAGCAATGGGCTGCAGGAGAGGGACAGCAGATAAAATGAAATATGATCGGTCATGTCTATGATATCCTTTATATGTTTTTTTTTTTTTTGTACTTTTATTGTTATTTTGTTAATTTGCTTAAAGGAACAACCTGGGTACCACAACAATATCATTAGGATAAAGTTGTTATAGTACCTGGAGTGTTCCTTTAAATAGAAAAGTATTTTCTGATATTTACACCAATCCCAAATATACAAATTAGAGAATAATATATATTCTAATATCATGTGTATTACAGTAACATGGTTGCATGTCATCATTGATTGACACATATACTGCTCGCAAGCCAGGTTTACAGTGAATTCTTGAGATGTGACACCTAAACTGGAGAAGGTCCCTACCCAATTTGTGCAGCAGATAAATACTGCTTTTTAATAACTATCTGCTGCATTAATAGGGCTAATAAACACTGCAAATAATTAGGTGAATACACCATATTATTGTAAAATGTGACGTCTTCTGTAAGCAGCATAAAAAGTACATCAACCAAAAATAATAAAAATAAAAATCTATATTGACTCAGCTTCACTTAAAGAGACACTATAGTCACCAAAACGAATTTAAGGAAGCAGTTTTGTTGTGTAGATCATGCCACTGCAGTCTCACTGCTCAGTTCACTGCCATTAAGGAGATAAAGGGACACTATTGGCACCCAGACCACTACAGTTCATTGAAGAGCCTTAGGTGCAGCATCTCTGTGCCCCTTAAATTGGCAATGTAAATCATTGCATTTTTTGAGAAACTGCAATAATTACATTGTGAACCAAGACTGCCTCTAGTGGCTCTCACAGTTTGGTTAAGCAACTTGTGGTCGCCTGACACTGGACGTCCTCATGCTCTGCATGAGTACTTCCAGTTTTACCGGGATCTCAATAGGAGAGCAATGAGTAATGCTTTCCTCCTACGGGGAGGGCCTGATGTGCTCGCCCCCCTCCATCTGATGGTGGCGGAGGGCTGAATCGGGTATGTGTTAAAAGTGTTTTACAAAAGTGTTGTATAAATACAACTTTTTTATTCCTTAAACTACAGAATCCCTTTCTTTATACAGCACTAGTCACATCTCCCTGCATTTGACTTACACAGACTTCCTAAACACTTCATGTAAAGAGTCATCTAATGTTGTCCTTTATTGCAAATTCTGTTTAATTTTGAATTTCTTTTCTTATCTCCTATTTTTTTGTTCATGCAGGCTGTGTCAGTCACAGCCAGGGAAGGTGTGGCTAGAGCTGCATAAACAAAAGTGATTTAACTCCTAAATGGCAGAGAATTGATCAGTGAGAAGTCAGAGAAATTATCTATACACACAACCGGTTCATTAAAGGACCACTATAGTGCCAGGAAAACACTTGTTTTCCTGGCACTATAGTGCCCTGAGGGTGCCCCCACCCTCAGGGTCCCCCTCCCGCCGGGCTGGATGGAGAGGAAGGGGTTAAACTTACCTCTTTCTCCAGCGCCCGGCGGGGAACTGTCCTCCTCCTCTTCTCCTCCATAGCGACGTCATCGGCAGGAGCTGCGCGCGCGCGCATTCAGCCAGTCCATAGGAAAGCATTATCAATGCTTTCCTATGGACGCTGGTGTCTTCTCACTGTGAAAATCACAGTGAGAAGCACGCAAGCCCTCTAGCGGCTGTCAATGAGACAGCCACTAGAGGCTGGATTAACCCATATGTAAACATAGCAGTTTCTCTGAAACTGCTATGTTTATAGAAGAAAGGGTTAAACCTAGCTGGACCTGGTACCCAGACCACTTCATTAAGCTGAAGTGGTCTGGGTGCCTATAGTGGTCCTTTAAGTTAAAGTTGCTTTGGTAACTATAGTGTTCATTTAAAGATACACTCTAATTCATGGAACAATAAAGGGGAGGCCGTGAGGACTGGTTTGGAACCACTGATCTACACTGATGGTCTCAGCAAAGAGAGGGGGAACCCAGTCGTGGAAACAGGTGCTGCAAGGGATGAAAGATAAGCAATACTCACCTTTCAAACCCTCACACATGGGTTGAGGGGTTAAAGGGCCAAAATAGGTGTCAGAGCACTAATGCGTTCAGATTACATATTTGTATTCCTAACGCTATAGTGTGACTTTAAATAACAAATAACTAAAACATTTTTTATTTTTTTTAAAAAGGTACTTGCAGCACAACTTGAGGTGAGCTTTCTCCCTTCCACAGACCAATGAGGTCACCTCTGTAAAAAGAGATTAAAGCGGCACTGTCATGACGAACTTACCTTTCTTTAATCGATTCCTCTTCTCTCCCTCTGTCAGGATCTGTTCTTCATGTCTTCCTGTCTGCTCTAGTTTTCTTTAAAACATAAGACAAAGTAGGGACTATTTTGTCTTATGTATATTTCCTACGCCTGACCAGCAATGACCAGCGGAGGAGCAAAGTGTGCTCCATTTCATGTGTTCAGAAAATGTTTCCCACAATTCTCACCTTAATTCTCACCGTAATCTTGCGATGCCTCCTTTCACTATTCCAGAATGTTCTGTCATTAAGACTGAAAGTCGGTGAAACTACTACATTTTGTCCTAACAGAATGAGATTAGTTTGTTCATTCATGTTAAGACGGCATTCGGTACTTTTAGGTCGGTTTGAAATTTCATTAGAATGAATGAAATTCCGATCCGATTCTTGCAGCCGCTTAGTAGATAGCTGCCTAATACCATTGGTCTTTCAGCCAACTTCACTAAGTAAAGATTACGTAGTATTAGTGATTAATTTGCCCCTACTCGAGTAGGGGCATGTCTACTAAACAGTGAGGCTGCATGGTGCCCCCCCCCTGAGCCCCCACCCGTGCCCTGCGAGTGGGGGCTATTCAAATAAACGGGGACAGTGGGTCCTCCAACCCCCACCCACGAGCAGTGGGTGGGGGTCCTAAATAAAAATGGGGGGGACCTATTGTTCTCCCCACCCTTGCCCCCATCCATGGGCGACGGGTGGGGGCTAATTGTAAATAAATAAAAATACATACTATTTGATGTCTTTTTTTCTAAAACCTTCCTTTTTCAGCCCCCAAAAAGGCCAAATAAAAATCCATTATACCCATCGAACTTACAAAATAAAAATAAAAAATCCATCTTCACCCAGTAAGGACATGGCGCAGACTGAGCTCCGCAGGGTGGGGGAAAGGCTTATAAAGCCTTCCCACGCCCTGCAAAATGACTCCGAACGATTAGTTGGTTTAAGCCAACCAGAGTGCTCTGACAAGTAAATCTCTACATTTACCTGTCACAGCACTCTGATTGGTTGGCTTGGAATCCAACCAATCATAGTTCTCCGAGTCATTTTACACAGCGTGGGAAAGTTCTTTGGAATTTTCCCACGCTGTGTAAAATGACTCAGAGCAATATGATTGGTTGGATTCCTGGCCAATCAAAGTGCTGTGACAGGTAAATGTAGAGACTTTTTAGAAAAGGTTTTAGAAAAAAAGACATCAAATGGTAAGTATTGTTAATTTATTTACATGTATTTAGTTTAAAGGGACTCTCCAGGCAGCCCCCCCTGTTTACTCACCTGGTTCCAGTGCCGGGAGCCTCGTGAAGCCGCGCCCCCTATTTCGTCAAAATGACGAAATAGGCGGGCGCAAGCAGGGAGCAATCAGACGCTTCCATTTGGAAGCGTCATTGCTCCCTTGTGCGCATGCGCGGCTTCGCCACACATGCGCACAGACTTCAGAGGGCGGCATTCATGCGCACTACCATTCATTCATGCGCGCGGTGTGAGCGGCCGCGAGCTGAGCTGACTGACAGCTCAGCTCGCGGTCTTTGCCCGTCCCCCTCCTCTACTAACAGGCTGCAGAGAGAAGGCGCGCACACAGTGCCTTCTCTCTCCTGCACACGTCAGACGTATTTTCAAACGTCTGACGTGTACAGGGCCTTTTTAGGGCCCTGCATGATAGGAAGTGCCTCTAGTGGCCGTCTGAGTGACGGCCACTGGAGGTATTCCTATCAATCAATGTAAACACTGTATTTTCTCTGAAAATACAGTGTTTACATTAGATTGCCTGCAGGGAGCTATAGATCTCACCTGAACGAATACATTAAGCTGTAGTTGTTCAGGTGACTATAGTGTCCCTTTAATTGTCTCCCCCCTCACTATTTTTTGGGTGAGGGGGGTAGGTAGGGCTTATTGAATTTTTTTGGGGTGGGGTGGTGACTAGGGGCTTGGGGACCCCTATGCCTCGTTTCCACTGAGCAGATCGGTTCGGTTCAGTTCGGTACGGTTCGCTATTTTGGGTGTTTTCATTATGAAAGTGGTCCATACAAGCGAACCGTACCAATCCATTCAGGGTCCTGCTTCAGATGTAGGGCCATAGAAAATGGAACGGTTCGGTTAGGGCGGAACTACTATACAATCCATTAATTGGTGGATAGGAAGAGCATTTTTTCTAAACCCTGCATGGCCCTGAAGGTCTGACTTGTAGTGGAAACGCTCACCAGAATGGGCTGGTCCATTCTAAACCTTCCAAACTGTACCAACCCAAACCGATCCGCTCAGTGGAAACGAGGCATTAGTCACCATTGGGGGGTTATTTTTACATTTAGCCCCCACCCATCGCCCATGGGTGGGGGCCGGGGGGAGGACAATAGCCCCACCCCCCCACTTTTCATTTAGGACCCCCACCCACCGCTGATGGGTGGGGGCCGGGTTTGAGGACAATAGGCCCACCCTCCCTTTTCATTTAGGGCCCCCACCCGCCGCTCATGGGTGGGGGCCAAGGCGGACCCTGTCTATGTCCCCTGTTTATTTGCATAGCCTCCACTTGCGGGGCACAGGTCCACTCTGCTAGTTAATAGATGCCCCACCATGGGGGGGGGCGGCTTTTTATTTTTACAACAGTGAGAAGCCACGCCCCCATTTGCGGCATAGTGAGAAAGGGCATTCGGGAGATTTTACTCTCCCTTATGCTCATATAGGGGTCATATTGACCCTCGTACAGTGAGGGAGGACATGGGGGGATTAGGAAGTGGCAGAGAGCACTGCTCCCTGCTGCTTCTATTTTAATATTTTACAAGGAGGGAGCTGAGCGCCAGTAGCTCCCTCCTTGTAATAAACTGAACAAAATTGAAAATGTTACCCCTCCCCAGGTGACTAGGGGTCCCCAAGCCCCCTAGTCACCCCTCCACCTAAAAAAAATAAAATTAATAAATCCCTTCCTACCCCACTCAAACAAAAAATAGTGAGGGGGGAACAAGAGAACAAAATACCTGTAAAAACGAAATTAAAAAAATTACCATGTGATGTATTTTTTCTAAAATCTTCTTTTATCAGCGGTATCGCGAGTAGGGTCAGAATTTACTAATACTAAGTATTCTTAGTAATCTTTACTTAGTATTAGTAAACTTAGTAAATGTGGCTTAAAGACCAATTTCGGTCTTACAGCCTTTTGGTAGATAGCTCCCTGATACCGTAGGAATTAGGGAGTTATCTACTAAGCGGCTGCAAGATGCAGCAGCGGCACAAATAGGATCAGAGTTTCATTCATTCTAATGAAATTCCGATCCGAACAAAGTCACGAATTGCGTCCTAACATGAATGAACAAACTGTTCTCATTCTGTTAGGACGAAATTCCGTAGTTTCTAAGTGACAGGACGTTCGGAAATACTGACAGGAAGCATCACGGATCAAAGGTGAGAATTGTGGGAACATTGCTCTGACCACCGGAAATGAAGCACACTTTGCTCCTCCGCTGGTCAAAGCCGGTCAAGCGCAGGAAACCTCCATAAGACAAAGTAGTGCCTACTTTGTTTTATATTTTAAAGAAAACTAGAGCAGACAGGAAGAAATGAGGAACAGATCCTGACAGAGGGAGAGAAGAGCAATCGATTAAAGAAAGGTAAGTTTGGCATGACAGTGCCGCTTTAAAGATTGAAATAGCCAAACTGGATGAATTCTCTACTATGCTTTCAGTTGAGCTACTTTGGCCTTACATTTGGAATTCACTTTGGATTCTCACTTTAGTGAATGACCCTGGCTGTCAAATAACGTTTCGACCTTGCTATGGATCTTCATCAAACGTATGTCAAACCATTTCACTTAAAAAAATTGTAAATTTACAATGACGAAACACTTAGGGGGAAACACTGTATACTTGGAAACAAAACAAATATAAATTCAACCAAATACACAATTAGAGTGAGGTTAAACTATTTCAATTCATATAATTGTAATAATAGTAATTTCAGAGGAAAATAAAATCTTTGTTAAATTGAGGGGTGGGAGCTATAACTAGGCTGTTTTTGTTGCTTGCTGTTATTGTATATACTTTGCACAGTGCGTTTTACATGTGATCGGTGGATTGTTATAATGTGAACAGCAGCACAAAGCTTGAGAACTATTTACGACAAGGCTGCTCTCCAGTTGCAGGTTTATTGCAGAAATAAGAGAACACACCCTGCGGGATAAATCCAGCAGGAAAATCCATTTGACACCATACACATTTACTGAAAGGAGGGAAAAGTAGCTTCAAATACATTGTACTTCATCAATCTCAAAAGTGATAATATTTTGTCCGTATTTGAGTGGTTTATATTTTATATCGGATAGTGGTTTCGGGGTCCGATAAACACATCTCTCTTTCCATCACATAGATTTGCCAGTTCCTCGCTGCTATATATCCCTATAATAACACTAGGAAGCACAGTGGAGTGTGTTAAAGCTATAAAAATTATTTTAAAAATGTAAAATAATCAGCCTATAGGTATGTGGCGAATATTATGTTAAGAGCCTTAAAGGGAGACTGTTGGCACACAGACCACTTATTGAAGTGGTCTGGGTGCAGTGTACCTTTTACACCTTTTCCAGAGAAACTGCAATGTTTACATTGCAGCACTAAGTCAGCCTATAGTGGCTGTCTACCAGCGTCAGATTTTCCCCCATAAGAAAGCATTGATTCATGCGCATTGGCGCCTGCTTGACGCGGGGCGGATACTTTTTATACATAACCCCCATTGTTTTTAAAGTTAGATGTGCTCTCTCTCAGTTTAGATTCAGGACCCCTATAGTTTAAGATGATAAGTATTAATAATCTTGGTACAATCCAGCGTTCTTAAAAAGAAGCACTGGGGATCGATCATTCATCTGGTGGCATCATGCTGTGCGTGGCGATAGCAAAAGTGACAACCTTCAAGAACTTATAGACTTCAATGGGGGAGCACATCTAGTGGCAGTCAGAGAGACACTAAAGGTGTGGTTTTTGACAAATGTTTAACATTGCCCAAAACAAAAAGGGAGCATGGTCTATGCACCAAAACCTCTACATTAAGATGTTTTAGTCCTTACTGTGTCCCTTTAATTATTTAGAAAGGATATTATACAATCAAATAAAAAGTGCATATGACAAACGCTTTTTTCCACGGACGTTTGCAACAAAATCCTGGAGGAGTGTGGAAGTCATAACAGACTATGGTAAAGGTTCATGACTTCGTTCGGGTGATACCCTGCCCAGCCGCCATTAGCAGCTTTCCCTCTGTACCCCTGGTTCAGCAATTTCCCTTCTCTGGAATTGAAACGAACGCTGGCTCCCTGGCGGCCGTTCGCATGAACAAACCCACAAACAGTCCTCAGCAGTACTTAGCCACGACAGCTATGGAACTAATTTCGGCATTAGGACTTCGTGGTTCCCTGTCACCTCAGCAGTACTTCCAGAACTTATGAAACGGTTTTCGGCTAGGTAACCTTGCGGTTCCCAGGCAACTTGGTCCAGGGTTTTGAACCACTTTGCTACCCGCCAGGAGAGCACTTTGTGGAGGAAAGGTGTCTGAGACTAAGAGAAATAAAGGCTCCCTGAGAGACAGTATAGTCAAACAATTGCTAGCAGTAGTTTAAATGTATTTGCAACTTTAAAAAAAAAAAAAGGAGAAATCTAATCATTGCAAATCCACACAACAGAAATCCTGTTTGCATGACTTACATCCTGTACTGTGAAATATATTAACCCCTTGAGGACGCAGGACGGTTCAGGACCGTCATCGGCATTTTTGCGTTGCCGACCGACGACGGTCCTGAACCGTCCTAAATTTAAAATGTACTTACCCGATCGCCGTCGTTCCCCCGGCGGCGATCAGCGGTGCTCCCGGTGTGGGGAGACTGCCTGCAGCCCAGACAGTCTCCCCATGGCGGTTTAGGACCCCTGGGGCCATGTGATCGCCCAACAGGGCGACCACATGGTCACAAAAGGTGTCCTAGACTCTGCCTGCAGGGGGACTGTCTGTGCTGACAGGCAGTCTCCCTGCTGCTGTAAAATCATAAAAAAAAAAAAGTTATAGTTAATAAAAAAAAAATATATTATTATATATGTGTATATATATGATATATAGACATATATTATACCTATATAATATATGTCTATATATCATATATATAATGTCATGCTAAGTGTATTTTTATATTAATATGTACATATATTAATATAAAAATACACTTATAATTAATTTGCACACGTATATATATAATATATATAATAACTATATATATTGTATATATATATTATTATAAAATACGAATAATAAATAATTTAAATTAAATTAAAAAAATTAAAAATAATAAAAAAATTGAAAAAAAATTATATATCTATACGAAATTTTATTCTAACTGTATTTTGATATTAATATATATATATTTATATCAAAATACACTTAGAATGAAATTGTATATATATCTATGTATATTTAAATAAATAAAAAGAATGCGAACTATTCATATGTCGATATACAAAATTACATAAATAATTATATAAATATATACGTAGACTTCAAATATATAAATATGCATATATATTTAAATTCTACGTGCGTATTTAGGTAATATTTTGACATAATTAAGTTATTTTATTGATTGCAATTTAAGGGACCTGCCTGCCAACCCAGGCCGAAAGACCAGAGAATTTAATTTGCTATCACTGTATTTTACCCTGTAACGTTCTACGACACCCTAAAACATGTACATGGGGGGTACTGTTTTACTCGGGAGACTTCGCTGAACACAAATATTAGTGATTCAAAACAGTAAAACATATCACAGCGATGATATTGTCAGTGAAAGTGACTTTTTTTGCATTTTTCACACACAAACAGCACTTTTACTGATGATATAATTGTTGTGATACATTTTCCAGTTTTGAAACACTAATATTTGTGTCCAGCAAAGTCTCCTGAGTAGAACAGGACCCCCCATGTACAGGTTTTATAGCGTTTTTGAAAGTTACAGGGTCAAATATATAGGTCAAATATTTTTACATTGAAAATGGCCAGGTTGGTTACGTTGCCTTTGAGAGCATATGGTAGCCCAGGAATGAGAATTACCCCCATGATGGCATACCATTTGCAAAAGAAGACAACCCAAGGTATTGCAAATGGGGTAAGTCCAGTCGTTT
This sequence comes from Pelobates fuscus, assembly GCF_036172605.1. NCBI lineage: Eukaryota > Metazoa > Chordata > Amphibia > Anura > Pelobatidae > Pelobates > Pelobates fuscus. The sequence goes on along the minus strand of NC_086319.1, from coordinate 303,882,397 downwards.
TTAGTAACCACTTAGTCACAAACACTGGCCAAAATTAGCGTTCAATTTAGTTTTTTACTTTTTTCACACACAAACAAATATGAACGCTAACTTTGGCCAGTGTTTGCGACTAAGTGGCTACTAAAAAAGTCTGGACATACCCCATATTGAATACCCTGGGTTGTCTACTTTAAAAAAAATATGTACATGTGGGGTGTTATTTAGCAATTTATGACAGATAACAGTGTTACAATGTCACTATTGATACATTTTAAAAATGTATGTTTTGAAACCGCAATATCCTACTTGTACTTATAGCCCTATAACATGCAAAAAAAAAGCAAAAATCATGTAAACACTGGGTATTTTTGAACTCAGGACAACATTTTGAATCTATTTAGCAGTTTTTTTCATTCGCTTTTGTAGATGAGTAAAAGATTTTTCACATAAAATTCAAAAAACGTGTATTTTTTTCAATTTTTCATCATATTTTTTCATTTTTTTTAAATTAAATTAGATGAGATTATATAAATAATGGTATGTAAAGAAAGCCCCCTTTGTCCTGAAAAAAACAATATATAATTTGTATGGGAATAGTAAATGAGAGAGCGGAAAATTACAGCTAAACACAAACACCACAAAAGTGTCAAAAAGATGCCTGGTCGCAAATGTACAACATCGCAAAAAAAGTCCAGTCCTTAAGGGGTTAAAAAAGTTATCAACTCGTGAATTAACAGAAATAGAAAAAGTAGTCAGCCTTTACAAGTGCTAGAGACTTTAGTTAACAATGGGGATGAAATTTAGAATATATTATTATATATATTTTAAAATATAATATATATTCTAAAATCATGGCTAGAAAAATTATATGCATCTTCCTTATCTGACCGAAAATATATTAATGTAGGAATTGATAGGGTTTTCTTAAAATGAAACACTTATATGGTCCTATTGCTGCCCGAGTGCTGCTACCACTGAGTGTCTATGAGTTCCTTAGTTTTATTATAGTCTACGTATTTTGCGCAATGTTTTTTATTAGTGGGTGAAAAAATGGCTACTTATTTTAATATGTGGATATAAGAATTATTTTGTCTGGCAGTAGCCATCCCAACAGCCCTGATTTTCAATGGACAGTCCCTACTTAAAGTGACACTATAGTCACCAGAACAACAACAGCTTAATGTAATTGTTCTGGTGAGTACACTCAGTCCCGTCAGGCTTTTTGTTGCAAACACTGTCTTCAGAGAAATGGCAGTGTTTACATTACAGCCTAGGGCAGGGGTAGGCAACCTTTTAGCAGCACTGTGCCGAAATAGGATTGTGATGTCCTGTAGCGTGCCGGTCCAATTTTTTTTAAATTGAGGTTATTATGTTGTCGTATTCTGCTTGTTATTTATACTGTCATTGCTTTGTATTTGTGCATATATGAGCTATTATATTGTATATGTTCATGAGTAGTTTGTGGTATTGTGTATGATACCTATGAATGTGGGATGTGTATGGGGGCTGCTTCCAAGGCAGCACAACGCTTTTTTAGTTTTCCTCCTCTTTCTCCCCCTTGATCTGTGAACAAAATGGTGAGAAACTGCTCCTATCAGAGTAATATTTATGCTTATATTTTGTAGTACATTAATTGTCTTATTTTAAAACCATTTTGGTTTGTCCAAAGTGTTTTTTTTAATTTTAAGCATCTGCCAACCCGCCAGAAGGACGACTATCCAAAAAAAAAAAAAAGAAACAACAAAAACATTTGGAATAAAGTGACTTGGCTGAACCAATTTTTTATGCTGCAGATATGTCTAATTAATACCAATGTTTATGTGGCCTGAAAGCCCACATAGGAATCAATGCTTTCAAACCACATGAACAAATTTACTTATTCAGTGCAGTGGAAGCGCTTAGCTGTCAGTAGTGGTGGATTTAACCTTGCAATTTCACAAAAACGGCAGTGTTTTACATTGCAAGGTTAAAAGGGATAGGGGCACTGCACCCAGAACAACTTACTGGAGACAAAGTGGATTTATATTTTTAAATAGTTTGCCTTTTTTTCAAGTGGCATTGAGTTCGGCTAAAATCCGGGCCCGATAGCGTGAATAATGTCTGGATTTTGCAGGACGAATGGCCCTGAATGTAGCCAAATGGATTTGCCCTATTTGGTATGATGCCATTCATACTTTGGTGAATAACCAAGTATGACCACTAAAGTGACTGGGGGAAGGTATAGGGTGAAATAATCAGGGTAATTCAGAAAACTTCAAAATTGAGGCAAACTGTTTCTTGAACAAGTAAATTAATTTAAATAAATGCCACAGCCCTGATCCACTACTAGAGAAATAGAGTTGTTAAAGGACCACTATAGGCACCCAGACCTCTTCAGCTCAATGAAGTGGTCTGGGTGCCAACTCCCTCTAGTGTTAACCCTGCAGCTGTAAACATAGCAGTTTCAGAGAAACTGCTATGTTTACCTATGGGTTAATCCAGCCTCTAGTGGCTGTCTCATTGACAGCCGCTAGAGGGCTTCCACGCTTCTCACTGTGATTTTCATAGTGAGAAGACGCTGACGTCCATAGGAAAGCATTGAGAAATGCTTTCCTATGGACTGACTGAATGCGCGCGCGGCTCTTGCCGCGCATGCGCATTCGGCGGATGACGTCAGAAGAGGGAGGAAAGTCCTTAGCGCCAAGGGAGCCCTGCGCTGGAGAAAGGCAAGTGTTTAACCCCTCTTGAGCACGGCGGGAGGGGGCCCTGAGGGTGTGGGAACCTGTTAACACTATAGTTCCAGGAAAATGAGTTTGTTTTCCTGGCACTATAGTGGTCCTTTAAAGGATCGCTCTAAGTGCTTGACTAAGGTGCTTTATGAGTGAGGGGTATCCTATTGTAACCCCAGTTTATAGAAAAGTTTTTATGAGAAATCAGCAGATTTATAATTACATTTTGGAATCAGGGAGATTTGCTTCCTCCTTCGTTAGCTCCCCTGAGCTTATGAAAGTGGCAGGCGAGCTCTACAGGAGCACTGCCAGCGAGCACATATTTCAGATTTAAGCCAGTTTGCATTAATTGTCCATTCGACAGTTCCCATGCAACATCCAAACATTGACAAATACTGTGAACAATGTCCACATGTTTTCCTACAAATGTCTCTGATTTGTGCCAGAATATTTTTGCTATACGGAATAATGAACATTAAAAGTTACATGAGTAACCTTTTCATATATATGTATCACAGGTCAGGAACTACTTGAAAGCCACTACTTCATATTGTGCGTATAATACTTACTTTAAACCCCCATTAACTATTATATTAAGTGCAAAATAAATGTATTTGCAATATTTAAATAAAATTCCTAATTCACTACTACCTACTAGCCACAATTTGCACTTTTTCTCAGGAGCAAGCATTTACTCTGGGCCATTAAAGGAGCACTATAGTGCCAGGAAAACAAACTTGTGGTGACCTTTTCCTCCCCCTGCCGACGTCAGCTCTGAATGCGCATGCGTGGCCAGAGCCGTGTGCGCATTCAAACCGCCCATAATAAAGCATCCAGACATCCAGCATGTCCTTTTGCATCCAGCATGTCCTTTTGCATTGAGGATCGCGGAAGCGCCTCTAGTGGCAGTCAGGGAGACAGGCTGGATTAACCCTCAATGTAAACATAGCCGTTTCTCTAACACGGCTATGTTTACAGCTGCAGGGTTAAAACTAGAGGGACCTGGCACCCAGACCACTTCATTGAGCTCAAGTGGTCTGGGTGCCTATACAGGGAGTGCAGAATTATTAGGCAAGTTGTATTTTTGAGGATTAATTTTATTATTGAACAACAACCATGTTCTCAATGAACCCAAAAAACTAATTAATATCAAAGCTGAATATTTTTGGAAGTAGTTTTTAGTTTGTTTTTAGTTTTAGCTATTTTAGGGGGATATCTGTGTGTGCAGGTGACTATTACTGTGCATAATTATTAGGCAACTTAACAAAAAACAAATATATACCCATTTCAATTATTTATTTTTACCAGTGAAACCAATATAACATCTCAACATTCACAAATATACATTTCTGACATTCAAAAACAAAACAAAAACAAATCAGTGACCAATATAGCCACCTTTCTTTGCAAGGACACTCAAAAGCCTGCCATCCATGGATTCTGTCAGTGTTTTGATCTGTTCACCATCAACATTGCGTGCAGAAGCAACCACAGCCTCCCAGACACTGTTCAGAGAGGTGTACTGTTTTCCCTCCTTGTAAATCTCACATTTGATGATGGACCACAGGTTCTCAATGGGGTTCAGATCAGGTGAACAAGGAGGCCATGTCATTAGATTTTCTTCTTTTATACCCTTTCTTGCCAGCCACGCTGTGGAGTACTTGGACGCGTGTGATGGAGCATTGTCCTGCATGAAAATCATGTTTTTCTTGAAGGATGCAGACTTCTTCCTGTACCACTGCTTGAAGAAGGTGTCTTCCAGAAACTGGCAGTAGGACTGGGAGTTGAGCTTGACTCCATCCTCAACCCGAAAAGGCCCCACAAGCTCATCTTTGATGATACCAGCCCAAACCAGTACTCCACCTCCACCTTGCTGGTGTCTGAGTCGGACTGGAGCTCTCTGCCCTTTACCAATCCAGCCACGGGCCCATCCATCTGGCCCATCAAGACTCACTCTCATTTCATCAGTCCATAAAACCTTAGAAAAATCAGTCTTGAGATATTTCTTGGCCCAGTCTTGACGTTTCAGCTTGTGTGTCTTGTTCAGTGGTGGTCGTCTTTCAGCCTTTCTTACCTTGGCCATGTCTCTGAGTATTGCACACCTTGTGCTTTTGGGCACTCCAGTGATGTTGCAGCTCTGAAATATGGCCAAACTGGTGGCAAGCTGCACGCTTGACTTTTCTCAGTTCATGAGCAGTTATTTTGCGCCTTGGTTTTTCCACACGCTTCTTGCGACCCTGTTGACTATTTTGAATGAAACGCTTGATTGTTCGATGATCACGCTTCAGAAGCTTTGCAATTTTAAGAGTGCTGCATCCCTCTGCAAGATATCTCACTATTTTTGACTTTTCTGAGCCTGTCAAGTCCTTCTTTTGACCCATTTTGCCAAAGGAAAGGAAGTTGCCTAATAATTATGCACACCTGATATAGGGTGTTGATGTCATTAGACCACACCCCTTCTCATTACAGAGATGCACATCACCTAATATGCTTAATTGGTAGTAGGCTTTCGAGCCTATACAGCTTGGAGTAAGACAACATGCATAAAGAGGATGATGTGGTCAAAATACTAATTTGCCTAATAATTCTGCACTCCCTGTAGTGGTCCTTTAAAGAGTTACTCCGAGCACAATGGCCACTTCACTGACTTAAATTGGTCATGGTGCCTGGAGTCTAAAATTGCAGCCATGAAACGCCTCATATGTAGAGTTTATACCTTCTGCTATCAGAGGTGTAACTCCACCTCCAGCAGTGTAATTGGGGCATCATAAGCCTGTTCAAACCTAGAGTTCAAAGTGGCTAATGTTAAAGGGACACTATAGTCACCCAGCCCACTCCATTGCATTGAAATGGTCTGGGTGCAGTGTCCTGCTGAACTACAACTCCCATGATTCTTTCAATCATGCTAGGGAATCATGGGAGTTATAGTTAAGCAACATGAACAGCCCTGCTCTAACCAAAGCCAGTGTTTTATAAATGCACAACCTTTAAAGCGGCACTGTCATGCAGAACTTACCTTTCTTTAAATCGATTCCTCTTCTCTCCCTCTGTCAGGGTCTGTTCTACATTTCTTCCTGTCTGCTCTAGTTTTCTTTAAAACATAAGAAAGTAGGGACTACTTTGTCTTATGGAGGTTTCCTACGCCTGACCAGGAGAGGAGCAAAGTGTGCTTCATTTCTGGTGGTCAGAGAAATTTTCCCACAATTCTCACCTTTCCTCCGTGATCTCACAATGCCTCCTGTCAGTATTCTTGAACGTCCTGTAACTTAGCCAGAACGCCGGCAAAACTACCGAATTTCGTCCTAACAGAATGAGAACAGTTTGTTCATTCATGTTAGGATGCAATTTGGGACTTTGTATGGATCGGAATTTCATTCACATGAATGAAACTCCGATCCTATTTGTGCCGCGGCTGCATCTTGCAGCTGCTTAGTAGATAACTCCCTAATTCCTACGGTTTTAAGGAGCTATCTACCAAGATCGGTCTTTCAGTCAAATTTACTAATACTAAGTAAAGATTACTTAGTTTAGTAAATAGTGCCCCTACTCGCTATACCGCGAGTAGGGGCATGTCTAGTAAACAGGGAGCAGCAAAAAAAATTTCAATACCACCCCCCCCCCCAGACCAGTTTTAACCCTGCAGCTGAAAACATAGCCGTTTCAGAGAAATGGCTATGTTTCACTGAGGGTTAATCCAGCCTCTAGTGTCAGCCGCTAGAGGCACTTCCGTGCTTCTCACCGTGAAAATCACAGTGAGAAAACGGACGTCCATAGGAAAGCATGGAGTAATATGAATGCGCGCGCGGCTCTTGTCACGCATGCGCATTCAGATCTGACGTTGGCAGGGGGAGGAGAGGTCACCAGCGCCGGAGAAAGGTAAAGGGGTTTTAACCCCTTCAGCCCCGCGGGAGGTTGGCCCTGAGGGTGGCAGGGACCTAATGACCCTATAGGGCCAGGAAAACTAGTTTGTTTTCCTGGCACTATAGTGCTTCTTTAACTACCTTGGGGGGAGAACATAGTGTCTGCCCCACCCGAGCGAGGGCTATTAAAGTGAACGGGGGACATAGGGTCCCATTTGGCCACCATCCATGAGCGGCGGGTGGGGGCCCTAAATGAAAATGGGTGGGGGGTGGACATCTTGTGTCCTCCCGGGCCACATCCCTGAGTGGAGGTTGTGGGACCGATTGTCCTCCACCCCCGGGCCCAACCTCTAAATTCCAAATAACTTTCCCACGCTCTGAGCCTAACTGCAGGGTGTGGGAAGGCTTTATAAGCCTTTCCCCGCCCTGTGGAGCTCAGTCTGTGCCGTGCCCTTCATGGGTGAAGATGGATTTTTTTTTGTGTCGTTTTTTTTTCCTTTTCATTGATTGGTCCCCATTTTCATTTAGGGCCCACGCCTGCCGCTCAATAGGTGCCCCCCCTTGTTATTTAGGGACCCCACCCACCACTCAGGGGTTGGGGTTGCGGGGGAGGACAATAGGTCTGCCCCTTATTGTTATTTAGCCCCGCACCCGTGCTCAGGGGTGGGGGCCGGGGGGAGGGCAATAGACCCACCACTCATGGGTGGGGGTCATGGGGGACGCTATGTACCCGTTTACTTTAACAGCCCCCACTCGCAGGGCACGGGTGGGGTCTTAAGGGAGGACAATATGTCGTCCCCCCCTCCAGGGTAGTTAAGAGATGCCCCACCATGGGCCATTTATTGAGGGGGAGGGAGGGAGGGGTTATTATAATTCTGTTAGGACACAATTCAGTAGTTTCGCCGGTGTTCTTCCCAAGTAACAGGATGTTCGGGAATACTGACAGGTGAGAATTGTGTGAAAATTGCTCTGACCACCGGAAATGAAGCACACTTTGCTCCTCCACTGGTCAGGCATAGGAAACTTCCATAAGACAAAGTAGTCCCTACTTTGTCTAATGTTTTTAAAGGACCACTCTAGGCACCCAGACCACTTCAGCTTAATGAAGTGGTCTGGGTGCCAGGTCCTTCTAGGGTTAACCAATTTTTTCATAAACATAGCAGTTTCAGAGAAACTGCTATGTTTGTGAATGGGTTAAGCCTTCCCCCTAATCCTCTAGTGGCTGTCTCATTGACAGCCGCTAGAGGCGCTTGCGTGATTCTCACTGTGATTTTCACAGTGAGAGCACGCAAGCGTCCATAGGAAAGCATTATGAATGCTTTCCTATGTGACCGGCTGAATGCGCGCGCAGCCGACAGGGAGAAGAGGAGGATCGGAGGAGGAGAGCTCTCCGCCCACCGCTGGAAAAAGGTAAGTTTTAACCCCTTACCCCTTTCCAGAGCCGGGCGGGAGGGGGTCCCTGAGGGTGGGGGTACCCTCAGGGCACTCTAGTGCCAGGAAAACGAGTATGTTTTCCTGACACTAGAGTGTTCCTTTAAGAAAACTAGAGCAGACAGGAAGAAATGAAGAACATATCCTGACAGAGGGTGAGAAGAGCAATCAATTGGGGAAAGGTAAGTTCGGAATGACAGTGCCGCTTTAATGCACGGTCATACTGTGTTATGCAAGTTCACCTGATGGCATTATATCACTTGGCAAAAGTGTGGCCAAAAACGTAAATAGATTTTATCATTGGTGACAAACTGTGCGCTGTTCAATATAAGCCAATGCAAGGCAAGACAACCCTGGCAAGCTGCAGATTATAGCTGGGAAATACAAAAAGTTGCAGTTTAACAGCTGAAGGGCAGCAGGTGTCTATACAGGCTCTACAGCATGAGTGTCCAAAAACAATGAGTACCAATTTATAAACTACAACTCCCATAATGCTCTGACTGTCTAAACTCTATAACAATATGCGTATCTTAATGAATATGGTGTACAGCATAATTACTATGTAAGAACATATTGCAGATCTAATCAGCACACTGCATAGAATGGCTGCTACAATTATGCATACACCAGTATAAGGTCCTGGTATTCTCTTAGAATAAAAGGGTAGAGTATACAGGCAGAGGCTGCAAGTCCTTGAAAGGAAGCTTTATAATCCTGGCAGTGCAAGAACTGTACCTCCTGCAACAACAGCTCTGTCACCTGGGCTCGGCAGCTCCATCATATCCTGTCTGGGGCCTCTCTCGGATTTCCAAACACACCCTCCTTCCTACCCCGCCCCGCTCAGACCTCACTTCCCATAGGCTCTGGTTAAGCCCCATGTAATGTAGAATGTTCCCGCACAACAACAGAGTCAGAACACAGAAGTTCAGGTTGCTGCAGGGTGGAAAGGGCATGCAAGAATTTGCCATTCAGTTCACTAAAAAGGGGTAATTCACTAAACTTTGCATTTTAGCAAAATAAGTGAATGATAAAATTGAGTGTGAAATATCTGATTTGGGAAAAAAAACATTGGGGTATTTTCCTATTTTAGCGTTTTTTTTTTTATTCACTGTGGCAGGATGATGGTTTATTTTTTATTTATTTTTAAAATTCCAGCCACTCTTGATACATTTGAGAATTTTTACAAAGTGTTTGTAAACACAATAGGCCAATTCTAAAAACTGCTGCACATAGATCTTCAAAATAAAAAGTGAACTGCTGAGGTGGCTCTAAATGAGAAATTAACTATTAATGTATCTTCCCATTAACTCCTGCATTGCCAATATTAGCCTTTCTACAACAATACCAGCCTCTATTTCTTCCCTTACACCTCATGGTCACTGCATTCCATATGTTACCCCTCTCCATGTAGCAATTGGCTTATCACACCCCCTGTGTAGTCTTAGCCATTCAGATTTTATTAAAGGGACACCCCAGGCACCCAGACCACTTCTGCCCATTGGAGTGGTCTGGGTGCCAACTCCCACTACCCTAAACCCTGCAACTGTAAATATTGCAGTTTTCATAAACTGCAATAATTACATTGCAGGGTTAACTCCACCTCTAGTGGCTGTCTACTAGACAGCCACTAGAGGGCACTTCCTGGTTCATAGCACAGATTGTCTCCTTCCCCTGCACTTTCACAGATCCCCTCTCTCCCTGCCTTCCCAGCACCCTGACAGTCCCAACAACAAGAATTAAAGGAACACTGCCCAAATGGACAAACCAACCCCCCATACAATCACTGTTTAGTAGATATGCCCCCAATAAATGACATGCATGAATTTTTCATGCATGTATTCATTGGGTGTATATCTTTAAAAAGCTTGAAAAGGTTATAAACTGTGTTGGACTAGAGGCGTTGAGTACAAAAGTGGTATGTCTGGTGCAGCCACAGACGTTCGCGACTGCACCGGACATGACATAGGTCGAGATAGGGGCAGCAAACTCAAGGACAGCCCTGGGTGGCAAAAGCTCTAGCCACGCCACTGAGCTGAATCAGAGGCAAGCTGCGACCCGCTGAAACGTTGGCTTCCACCTAAATCGAGCTAGCAACTTCTGATCCGGGTGTTTTTTTAACCAAGTGGGTGCTCCCATACAGCATTCCTGGGAACACCAGTTGTGTGGGGATGGGGGCACAGGAACACAAGTTGTTTGTTCTGTTGCCCCGGTGCAAAGGTGTCTGGACGCCTGTGTCTTTTGTTCTCCCTGGGGACCTCCTGTGGAGGCTTCAGGTATAAAAGTGTGATTTGTTGTGACAATAGACTAGTTCTGCTTCACCCTCCACCCATCTTGGCTAGTGTGTTGGTGAGACAACGATCTACACCAGCAACGGGCTTTAACCCCTTAAGGACCAAACTTCTGGAATAAAAGGGAATCATGACATGTCACACACGTCATGTGTCCTTAAGGGGTTAAAGGACCACTCTAGGCACCCAGACCACTTCAGCTTAATGAGGTGGTCTGGGTGCCAGGTCCTTCTAGGGTTAACCCATTTTTTCATAAACATAGTTTCAGAGAAACTGCTATGTTTATGAATGGGTTAAGCCTTCCCCCTATGTCCTCTAGTGGCTGTCTCATTGACAGCCGCTAGAGGCGCTTGCGTGCTTCTCACTGTGATTTTCACAGTGAGAGCACGCCAGCGTCCATAGGAAAGCATTATGAATGCTTTCCTATGTGACCGGCTGAATGCGCGCGCAGCTCTTGACGCGCGTGCGCATTCAGCCGACGGGGAGGAGAAGAGGCGGATCGGAGGAGGAGAGCAGGAGGAGATCTCTCCGCCCAGCGCTGGAAAAAGGTAAGATTTAACCCCTTTCCCCTTTCCAGAGCCGGGCGGGAGGGGGTCCCTGAGGGTGGGGGCACCCTCAGGGCACTCTAGTGCCAGGAAAACGAGTATGCTTTCCTGGCACTAGAGTGGTCCTTTAATCACTCTCTGAGCTATAAACACACAAGGGAAAAGGAGTTTGGCAGTAAGAACCCAGCTACACGTGTGTATACCGTCACAAGTGTGCCGTTATTTTCTCGTTTTTTTATTTCATTGCAGAGTCACCATGGACTTTCGTACCAATTCCCTTCCTGCCCATTCATTTGAAGGACACAACATTTTAAAATAATCTATTTTTTTCATTCTTATACTCATTTTTGATTACTATTAGTTTTATTTGTATTTTAATCCTAGCATCATGCTTTAATTTCTTTGTATTCTCTATTGTGACTTTAGTATTATAATATGTGCCGGTATACAGATTTGTTTGGAATATTCTATTTTAATTTTTTATGTAAAGGACTGTTTACTCCTACGAACTGAAAACTATGCCCTTAAAGGGACACTGTAGGCACCCAGACCACTTCAGCTAATTGAAGTGGTCTGGATGCAGTGTCCCTTTTGCAATGTAAAACAGACAGCACCTAGATGGCTTCCGGTATTGTAACAGACCTTTGATCGGTTATCTGACGCTGGACGTCCTCACGCTCTTAATGAGGACCTCCAGCATCAGATTTTTCCCCCATAGGAAAGCATTGATTCAATACTTTCCTATGGGGAGGTCCAATGCAAGCATTTGCCGCACATGCGCATTAGACCCCACTTGTCGTGGGAGGGAGGAGGGGGCGAAGCTTCGGCCCACCGCTGAGGGACATTAGTGCTGGGATCAGATAAGTAAATAAGGGGTTTTTAACCCTTTTATGTACTGTGTAGGAGGGGGCGCAAGGGAGGGGAGAGGGATCAGTAGTGCCAGGAGTACAGCTTAGTATTCCTGGCACTACAGTATCGCGTTTATAAATATGGTGATCTGCTACTGGAATCAATTCATCTGGATGTTGCTTGTCAAGAAGATCTAAAAGTATAGACCAATCTTTTGATTAAATAAGCGGAAATCCAGTGCCAGGTAAGAATCTTTCCACACTATATCACTGGTTCCCCATCTGCGAACCAGTCAAATGCTTATAGAGAAACATTGTTGAACCTTGAACACCAATTAGCTCATTCTGATAGGGAAACATTGTTAACTAACAGCAAGATGGAGGAAGGAGAGAGTTTGGGCTCGCCAAAGGGTGGACAAGGCATGCAGTGAAATAAAGGTGAAGGCATGCAGTGAAATAAAGGTGTAGGCATGTATCAAGGTATCACGGGGGGCTTAGACAGCTGGCTATAGAGAGGGAGGGAATGACAACTGAGCCTTTTAGTTTGACTATGTGCATATCCTACAGACTTCTCATTGGAGATGCACACACAGCTATGCCTGCAAGCTATGCCTGGTCAGTAACCAACAAACAGTGCGTGCTGATAGTACATATTTTATTGTACATGACTTACATTAGTTACTCCAGAACAAACTTCCGGGCTGACTAAGTAAAGTGTGCCAGTGGTGTAACTACTCACCAGCACAGATATATTTCTCGGTGTAGGCAGCAGTTCAAACTGAAACACCTTGCATACAGATTGCTTGCGCCATAACCACTTCTAATGCAGAAGCGGCCATGGTGGTTGGAGTCACTATTTTGCTATATTACATGTCAAACCTCTAAATTTCAGAAACACAACCTGACAGTTTTATATGAATATAGCTTTCTCTGTAAACTCATTCTTACTTTTGTGTTCCAGAGTGGAAAAATAATAATCACTGCAAAGTATTCAATCTCAAGCTAAGAAACAGTGCTTCAATGCCAACCACCATTGGAAATTTTGAAACATGGCATCCAATCCCAACCTTGTTGTTATCAGTGGTAAGATGAAATTGCTTTTATTGATTCAGGTGAAGATAGCCATGGAGCGCTCCACGCTGGAAATTAAAGGAACACATTTAATCTCACTGAATTACTCTCTGGCACCATCTAACTTTTCGGTGTTAAACTGTTTTTGATGTTCTGCTACCTCTACTCCTACCTCCTACTCTGGCGCAGGGCAGCAAAAGTATTCCTTCACGCAACAAAAGAGACGGCAGTAATAGTCTGAGATCAACGCTGCCATCTACCACTGTCTACTCATTGTGAGTAAAGGTTAACAGATTACATACCTTTTATTTGTGATGGTTTTCAGCCTATCACTGGCCTATCAAAGGGCTTTTCTTCATTTGATAGCCAACTAATTTGCTATTTTTAAGAACAGAGCAACATTAAGAAAAGGGATTTTCTTAATTTAGATTTCACAACTGTTAAGTAGATAACTTCCTAAAAATGGTACCCTTGTGTGTAAGGATAGGAAATTAGAATGTTATCTACTTAACACCTAAACGATCAAAACTAAGAAACAAAAATGTTAATCTTTTAGCAATTAAGCAGATAACTCCCTAAATTGGTACTTTGTGACTGCCACCTTCATTCATTACCCATAGTGAGTAATGGATGTCCACATTCTGAAAATGAACGAAATTGTTGGCAAAATTTGGTTAGTCTGAATCAATATTTTCAGAATTTTGGATAAACAGAAATTTTAAAAATAATGTGCACGTCTCTATTAGCCTTTAGAGGGGATCATTTTTGGTTTTCTTTCTACATTGTTTATATAAGGTTAGGTCCTTGCAAGACATTTCAGTAAACAGTGCAAACGGTTTAAGTTATTATTTTTGATACATTTTAAATCTATAGTATATTGGAAGGTTACATTCATAATTTATGTTTTCTTCTTTATTTTTTATTTTTTTAAGGATTTGGACCTTACAGGAACTATTTTGTAAACTCCAGTTGGGAAGCAGTAAAGGTAAGGAAGAGGTACTTTTTTGATAAGTAAGGTTTAATTTTCTCCATTTAAAGAGAACATTGAAGTGGCTTAATGTCTGGATGTATATTTCTAATGTGTATATTGCATAGTTTGATGATATTTTTGATCCTCAAAAATCACTAATGGAATAATGACTAATTATTTAGTCAATTTGTGGTAGCTGAGAGGAGGTCTGGGGAAGACGGAGTATAATTTATTACTTTAGTAAAGAGATCTAAGGGACACTGATTTAGAGTATAACCTAATTTGGCATTTAATAATCACCTTTCGTCTCCATCATAAAGTAAATAAATTGCCTTATTCCGTCTGTATTCGTGAATATGCGTCTGCCCCTTGGACGCAACTTCAGACCACTTTGCATGCTGACCCTCAACATCAACTATTGGATCTATTTGTGTCTCTCTGACTATTGCTGGTATATATGCATTGGGAAATCTAACATTGCTGTTACTCATAAACAGCAGTGTGTATACTCTAAGCCAGGGCTTCCCAAACTTTTATGGCCCGAGACCCACTTTTCAAAATGGTAATTTTTCGAGACCCACTTGCTTTTAATGCATATTTTAAAAAGTGAACACCATGACAATCAGCTTTAGAGGCATGCAATTGGCACACCATAGCAATCCGCTTTAGATGTACACCATGGCAATTGCTTTTAGAGGCATAAATCTGGCACACCATGGCAAACAGCTTAAGAGGCATACAATTGGCACACTATAGCAATCCGCTTTAGAGGCATACAGTTGGCATACCATGGCAATCAGCTTTAGAGGCTTACAATTGGCACACCATGGCAATCAGCTTTACAGGCATACAATTGGAACATTATGGCAGCTTTAGATGCATGAAATTGGTACATTATGGCAATCAGTTTAAGGTGTATAAACTTGGCACATCATGGTAACTTTACGTGCATAAAATTGGCACACCAGTGCAATCAGTTTTAGAGGCTTACAATTGGCACACCATGGCATCCAGGTGTAGAGGCATACAATTGGAACATCAGGGCAGCTTTAAATACATAAACTTGGCACACCATGCCAATCAGCTTTAGATGCATAAACTTGGCACTCCATGGCAATCAGCTTTAAAAGCATACAATTGGCACACCATGGCAATCAGCTTTAGATGCATAAAATTGGCATATCATGGCAGTTTTAGAGGCATAATTTGGCATATCATGGCAGTTTTAGATGCATAATGTTGATATATCATGGCAGTTTTAGAGGCAGAAACTTTGCACATCATGGCAATCAGTTTTAGAGGCATACAACTGCTTACTCACAGACAGTCATAATTAGACGTTGTGTCCTGCTCATCCAGGCCCCTCACATTGATTATCCCAGTGGTGGAACTAATGTAGAGAGGGCCCTGGTGCAAGTATGCTTTCTGGGCCCCCCTCTAGTGCAAGTGTGGCCAAAAGGTAGATCTCCATCTGTCGGAGAACTTCAACAATGCTATGCCAGCTGCCGGGAATCTACCATTTGCCCATCGTTGCAGGGTTATATTTGTGAGCAGTGTTTGAGCATTTAAATGTAAGCATGTTTGTGTTTTCAAAGACCACTGTAGTGCCAGGAAAACAAACTCGTTTTCCTGGCACTAAAGTGCACCGAGGGAGAACCCACCCTCAGGGTCCCATTCCCGCCTGGCTGAAGGATAGGAAGGGGGTTAAAAACTCCCCTTTCTCCAGCGCCGGGCTCCCTCAGCGCTGGGGACTCTCCTTCTCCTTTGGCCGTCATCGGCTGAATGCACATACGCGGCAAGAGCCGTGCGCGCATTCAGCCAGTCCATAGGAAAGCATTCAATGCTTTCCTATGGACGCTGGCGTCTTCTCACTGTGAAAATCACAGTAAGAAGCGCTAAAGCGCCTCTAGCAGCTGTCAATGAGTCAGCCACTAGAGGCTGGATTAACCCATTTGTAAACATAGCAATTTATCTGAAACTGCTATGTTGACAGCAGGCAGGGTTAATCCTAGTTGGACCTGGCACCCAGACCACTTCATTAAGCTGAAGTGGTCTGGGTGCCTATAGTGGTCCTTTAAGTATGTGTGTGCATGTATGGGAGTATTTGTATGTACTGTTGCCATTGTAATGTAGTGGTGTACTTGTTTGTAATGTTTGTGTCTGAATGCAGGGGTGTTTGAATGTAGTGCTGGACTTTAAATGCAGGTGTGCTTTTTGTGTGTAGTGTTGGTGTTTGAATGAAGGGTTGTTTGTATATCATTTTAGTGTTTTAATACATGGGTGTTTGTATGTAATGTTTGCCTTTGATTGCAGTGGATGCAGTGTGTGTAGTGGATGCAGTGTGTGTATATTGTGTATATAATATATACATATATACAATGTGCGTTTGGATGTAAGCATGTTTTTTGCATGGAGTATGTGTGCAGTGTATACACATACAGAGACACACAAATACACACATACAGAGACACACACATACACATACTGACACAGCGATACACACATAATACACACATTTATTTTCCTACACACAGATACACATACACTCATGTAAACAGATACACACTGACACACAAATACACACACACTGACACAAAAGGAGACTCAGATACACATACACGCAGAGACAGGTGAGGGCGACCGTGTGGTAGGGAGTGTGTGTGCAGGTAACAGTGTAGGGGGGCAGGGTGAAAAAGGGTTACAGTGGGCGGCGGGAAGGGGCAGAAAGTGTTACAGTGGGTGGGCAGGAGGAGAAAGGGCTACAGTGTAGGGGGCAGGGGGAGAAAGGGCTACAGTGTAGGGGGCAGGGGGAGAAAGGGTTACAGTGTAGGGGGCAGGGGGAGAAAGGGCTACAGTGTAGGGGCAGGGGGAGAAAGGGCTACAGTGGGGGGCAGGGGGAGAGAGGGCTACAGGGGGGGGGGGACAGGAAGAAAATGGGTTATGGTGGGGGAGCAGGGAGAAAATGGGTTACAGTGGGGGAGCAGGGAGAGCAGACATTACAGTGGGGGGGAGGGAGAGCAGGGGTTACAGTGGGGAGAGGGGGGCAGGGAGTAAAGGGGTTACAGTGGGGAGAGGGGGGCAGGGAGTAAAGGGGTTACAGTGGGGAGAGGAGGGCAGGGAGTGAAGGGGTTACAGTGTGGGGAGGGGGGCAGGGAGTGAAGGGGTTACAGTGTGGGGAGGGGGTAGGGAGCGAAGGGGTTACAGTGTGGGGAGGGGGGCAGGGAGCGAAGGGGTTACAGTGTGGGGAGGGGGGCAGGGAGCAAAGGGGTTACAGTGTGGGGAGGGGGGCGGGGAGTGAAGGGGTTACAGTGTGGGGAGGGGGCAGGGAGTCGAAGGGTTACAGTGTGGGGAGGGGGCAGGGAGTGAAGGGGTTACCGTGTGGGGAGGGGGGCAGGGAGTGAAGGGGTTACAGTGTGGGGAGGGGGGCAGGGAGTGAAGGGGTTACAGTGTGGGGAGGGGGGCAGGGAGTGAAGGGGTTACAGTGTGGGGAGGGGGGCAGGGAGTGAAGGGGTTACAGTGTGGAGAGGGGGGCAGGGAGTGAAGGGGTTACAGTGTGGGGAGGGGGGCAGGGAGTGAAGGGGTTAGTGTGAGGAGGGGGGCAGGGAGAAAATAATTTACATTGGGGGGCTGTGTCCTACCTTCCTTGAATTCCCTGGTGGTCCGGTGGGGTAACTCTCCGGTCTCGGCTCCGCCGGGTGCAGAGCTGCAGACAGTGTAATAAAAGTCTTGCGAGCTCCCTGAGTGTTGCCATGGTAACGCTCTGGGAGCTCGCAAGATTTCTATCACACAGTCTGCAGCTCTGCACCCGGCGGAGCTGCAGACCGGAGCTGCTGGGCAGACTGATTGGAGGGAGCCCGGCGGCATACAGGGCAAGCCGCCGGGCTCCCTCCTGACTAGCCGGCGGCCCTGGATGTGTGGGTCAGCGCGACCCACTGGGAATCGCCCTGCGACCCACCAGTGGGTCACGACCCACACTTTGGGAACCGCTGCTCTAAGCAACTTAACAACTTCCTTTAAATTAAGTTGTTATGGTGCAAGGAGGTCCCTGGTGCTGACTTACCTTTAGAGTTTAACCCATTCCCGAATGGTTTAATCTCTATATCCTTCCACTCTCTGAAATTCTTCATAAACTAAGGTACATATTTTATTCAATACATTTTTATTAATGGGAAGCCAGTGATTTGCTTAGAGCAGGCCTGTCCAACCTGCAGCCCCCCAGATGTGGCTAAACTACACCTCCCATGATTCTTTCAAGTAAACAGATAGCCAGGGAATCATGGGAGTTGTAGTTCAATAACATCTGGGGGGCCGCAGGTTGAACCGCCCTGGCTTAGCGCATCAGCTGAGAGCTGTAAGCTTATTAAGATTCCTCTGAGGATGCTGCCCGAGCACTCCATTACAAAGAATTTAAGAAAGCGGAATTACAGGGGGGCACCGCAATCCAGAACAGGAACACAGACTTTAGGGATTAAATAATTTGTGAACAGTTTAACCCCTAAAGGAAAGCCAGAGCCAGGGACCTCCAAGCAGCATAGCAGCTTCATATTTATGAAGTGATTTTGAAAATTGCCTACCCTTGATATACATTGCGCGCACACACACACACACACACACACACACAGACAAATGGTGTTTTAAATTGCCACTAGCCATTGGCAAGTGAAAAATTTAACTATCGAGTAGAAATTAAGATCTCTCAAGTAGCAAAAGACTTGAAACTTTATGCCATATATGTCAGAAGTTCCTTGTGCTGTCTGCTGACAGCAACTAGCAGACATGGCCAGTGCCTAAACAGGAGCAGCATCTATGCCCTATAATGTGGTTCCTAAAGTGTCTCTTCAAGGTTAGCTTAATAGCACCATCAAAATTACGTGTCCAGAATTCTGATGTGATGGATTCTAGATTCATATGAGTGCAGATTATTTACAATACTGTTTATAACAAGTTACACTTAGTGGGTACTTAAGATTAGGTACTTGCCACAAAGATTTACATTATTTATCTTCTACATTTTCTAGAAAATGGATGCACACGTGTTGTCATGCTGGATAGGGTAACTTAGAAGTAAACAGAGTCCTGATAACTTACTAGGTTTTAATAGAATTTTAGACATTGTGAATCAAGAATCCATTGCCCTTTTAAAGGGACACTATAGTCACCAAAACAACTTTAGCCTAATGAATCAGTTTTGGTGTATGGAACATGCCAACATCAATCTCGAAGGGGATACGAAGAGCAAGAATTAAAAAATAAGAAACCAACAAGCCAATTATATTCTGGGCACAGCAGAATCTGGAAGGGCTGTCTGCTATCCATCTTCCAGGTCAACTGAACAATGTTAGGCATTATCTGAACCGACACTATGTAGATCCAGGAGAATGGAAGCTGAGTTCAGATACGTTTCATCAGATATGCAATCAATGGTACATGTTGGACATAGATCTGATGGCGAGCTTCAGAAACAAGCAGGTTCCCTTGTTCTATTCCAGAAGATACAATCCGAGAGAAAAAGGTCAAGATGCCCTAAAACAAAGATGGAACTTTCAGCTAGGCTATGTGTTCCCTCCTCTTCCGTTAATTCAGAGAACACTCAAGAAGATCTGGAAGGAGAGGATGAAGGAAATGGCTATTATACCTCATTGGGCAAGGAGACCTTGGTTCACAATACTCCTGATTCTCTCACAAAGAGAACCATGGGAACTGCCAATAAAGAGGAACCTTTAAGTCCAGTTCTACATGAAGACCCAGCAATTTTCCATCTGATGCCTTAGAGATTGAGTAGAATGTCTTAAGAGCTAGAGAATTATCAGACAATGTGGTGGAGACTATTCTTCAAGCAAGAAAACCTAATACGTCAAAGGTGTGTTATAGGGTTTGGAAAGCTGTGGATTGGGCATCTTCACTTGTAAAAGTTTCAGACTCACTTAATCTCCCTGATTGAGTTTTTACAAAATGGACTGGATAAGGGTTTAAGCCTTAGTTATCTAAAAGTGTTTTTGGCTATTTCTAACCATCAGTGGGCCTTAGACCCTTCTATAAAAAATTTTACTAAGGGAGCAATGAGAATTAGACTTCCCATTGATAACTTCATACCTGCAGGGACTTGCCTACAGTGCTACATAGTCTTAATGGTAAACCCTTTGAGCCTAATGGTAAACCCTTTGAGCCTATGGGTTCATCATCCTTATGGGACCTAACGTTAAAGAGTGTTTTCTTATTGCCATTACCTAAGCCAGCACAGCTTCAGAATTACAAGCTCTTTCATCAGATCATCCTTTCACCAAATTCTTTGGGGATAGGACTATTCTCAGATTGGTTCACTAACTTACCCGAAAGCTCTTTCCAAATTTCATCTGAACCAGGAAATTATTCTACCTTTTTTCTTCGAGAACCCTTCTTCAGAGGAAGAATTCTACGTATTTACCATGATCGTACTAAGGAGTTTAGAAAGTCAAACAGACTTTTTTTTGTTCCATTTGGTTACCATAAAGGAAAGGATGCTTTGATCTCTGCAATTTGAAGATGGATTAGATTTGCTATTAAGGCTTACAAAGTAGCTGGGAAACCGGTATCAGAAAACATTGAAGCTCACTCTACTAGGGTTGTCTCAGCCTCTTGGGCATCTTTGGCAAATACTTCTACAGAAGAAATTTGTAGGGCAGCAGCCTGGTCCTCATCCAACACTTTTGTGAGACACTATCACCTAGATTTCAGGCTCATTTGGTAGAAAGGTCCTTACCTATCCATGTCCACATTAATAAACTCTCCCTAGTTTATGGCCTCACTTGGTTACGAGACTGCTAATTCTGGGAAGATGGCTTCCTTGTAGAACATTTTGTTTTAGATTCCTGCCCCATCAGCTGAGAGGGAGGAGATACCCCATAGTTGATGCTGACATAGATATTAGCCAGGAAAAGAAAATCATGGTAAGTATAGTAAAAAATTTCTGTTTTGCAGTGTAGTGTTTCCACTTTGTGGTACTTTTTCTTTTTTTAAATTCTTTATTTTTGCTGTGCCAAAAAATACATAGTTGCCCGCAATGCCACAACAGCATACACAAGCTCAATCACATCATATTTAATTATATACAAGCATGGCATTGGAGAGGTCAGCACACTTTTTTAAAATTAATAAGTAATAAAATAAACTTCTTGTACTTGAAAATAAACTAAAGTTAGGGTAGTTAGCAGAGAAAAACAAGTAGACATGAGATAATCACATGCGAGGAGGCCACTGGTGTCAGGAACCCGCGGGCGGCTGCGAGGGGAGGCTGCAGTCCGCTCGCGGCACTCACCCTCCAGCCGTCCGCGGTCCCCTTCTCCCCTTCTCCTCGTGCGCTCGGCGAGCAGCATCCTCCCAGCCTCGGATGCCGCCCGCGTCTTCCTCTTCGTCCCCCAGTGGCAGCATGCATGATGCTGCACGCTGGGAGACCGCCCAGTTTTGTAAACGCCGGGGTCAGCCACCTGACCCGGCGTTAAAGGCACAGTGCCTCAATCACAGTGGGAGGTATAAATATCTCCCACGTGTGATTCTTATCTCTGATTGGAAATTATCCAATCAGAGTTAAGCAATGGGTTTAAATACTTACCTTTCCGGTCTCTCTCTGCCCTGTTGTGGTCTTTGCTTTCTAGTATTGCTGTTCTACTTGTGGTTCTCTCTGGTTTACGTACTCTCTGGCTTGTTTATCCGACCTTGTGACTTTCTCTTATCATTCGACCTCGGCTTGTCTCTCGTTATCCTGTCTTCTGGTTCCCCTTACTTGGCTTGACTCCTGACTATTCTTTGTGTGCTTAGCCCAGCCACTCTAAGGTCCGGTACTGCACCTTTTTTGTGTGTATGTTAGCGTGTTTTGGTTCCCGGAATCGTGACATTACAACAAGGCCATAATGGAACCTGCTGACATTCCACAGTTATTGGTTAATCAGAAAGCTAGAATGGATGGTTTAGACCACCGTATGGACCAATTTACTCAGGCTTCCCAAACCATACTGGCTCGTACTGCCCACTTGCAGCCTGGTGTCCAGGAAGCAGTTACTACGACGCCAGAACCCGTTCCCGAGCCAGTACCTGTTCCTGCTCATGTTGTGCATATGACGCATATTGTGCATATTTTTTTTTTGTCTTTAGATTTAGGGACCATCTTTTTCAGAATCATCAGCTGGTTGGATGTAAAATTATTTAGTAAAGCCATTTTTGTATGAAGGCCCTTAAGGCTAAATGACATTGGCCAGTGCAATATGTATGCAGTACCGTATTGGTGAAGATAAAAGCCTAAGCTCTCTCGGCGGCGGGACGTATACAGAGATATCACGACACCTGGTACCACTGGCTAAGATGGCTGGCCTCCGCCCCGACCGCCGACTCCGGACCGGGGACGGGGAGAGCTGGGGCGGGACCGGGACCCGGACCCCCCCCTAGCCCACCACCACCCCGCCATTCCTTACCCTGCTTACCTTAAACCCATTCACCCCCTCCCTATCCTTCCCCCTCCACTTCCTCCCCGCCTCCTCAGACTGGCTCTGACCACACACAGCCCACCAGAGACGAAGCAACACCGAAACCAGTAATTGCACTAGACAACCAACGCACCAAGCCACACACATTCCCTCCCCCCACCTTATCCCCCTGGACATGGGAAGGATACATACAACTCCACTAATCCCCGGTGACACAACTACGTCACCCAACACACACACACACACACACACAAACACACGCGACAACACCCCAGAGACGGCCCCCCCACCACACGCTAACGAACAGACTGCCAACCCCCTGCCCCCCCCCACATACCGGGCGCAGCAAGGCCACCGTCAACCAGCCCCCCTGCTGCAACCCCCCCCCCCTTACCCCTGAACGCTAGGCCCCAGGCGGCCTCACCAAAACCCCGTTGACAGACCAACCCCGCCGCTCGCGAGGGTGGCGAACCGCAACTTGACCCCGCCACATAACATAACCTCACCAGTATCTTATTACTTGAAAAGGAAGAAAAAAAAAAACATCCCTTAACAACCGATGTTAGACATGTAATATACTATGTAGGCATGACGCGCTTTCAACCTGTTATTTCATTGTATACCAACCTGAATTTCATGTTACTGTACTCGGACATCTGTGTGATCACACTCACCTGTACCTAATGTATGACCTTAATAAAACCTCTGAATGAAAAAAAAAAAAAGGCCTAAGCTCTGTCCAAGAGGTCCTATAAAGTCATACAAATGAATGTAGAGCATCTCGCCAGCTTTATTCTCCTAAGCATTCCATGATAATAAAATTAACACATTAAATAGACTGAATTATTTATTTTAAAATAAATATTTTTTTTTTTTTAGGCAAAGCACTTTAACCCCTTAAAGGAACAGTTTAGGCACCAAAACAACTTAATATAAATGAAGTTGCTATAGTGCCAGGAGGCCCCTGAGCACACACTTACCTTAAGGTGTTAAACAGTTTAACCACAATGTGAGCCTCCAGCACCGATTCACAATTCCCCCCCAGGCAGCATTTGGCTTCTTGAATCTCAGTACTCAGGTACTCAGGTACTGCTGCCGGGCAGTCAACTGTCACTCTCAGCCAATCAGTGACTTTCTATTCACAAAACTGGCTTTTCAAGCCAGGTTTGGGAAAGGGGAATCGTCAGACGTTGGTATTACCTTATAGTAATTTTTGCATCTGAGGTAATATTGAGTACCAAAATCATAATTTGTTACATTCTTTCATTAAAATCAGTTTTTCAATTATATTTATATTCCCTTACAGTCAGCTTTTCTGATATGTTAAAAATATCAAGCAGGTAATCCTATTCTTGGCATTCATTCCTCTTCTTCTACTACACATGCAAAGATTAAGTGAATTAGATGTCCGTAGGGTAAGTACATAAAACATTAATTCATAAACCTCACATACCTCTACTGCTGGGCGCACCCATAAGGGGGGAGGGGGTAGGAGGGCATCCACCAAGTCCCCGATGTATAAAGTACTTTTTCCCTTGGGTTCCAAATTCTATAATACAAGACTAGATTTTATAAATTTGTATATAATGCTTTCTCCATTAATTCCTGAAAATCTACCTGAAATCTAATTTCGGTCCAGCATGGAGTTTCTGGGGTCTTCCAATGTCTGGCAATACAAATTTTTGTGGCCATTAGAATCTGAATTAAGAGCATTTGTAGAGCTTTATTTATTTTAGGGAGGTCTACGTGAAATACAAAACTCTGGGGGGTGGTATCAGGTGCTTAGTTGGAGCCTCACCCACGATGGGCTGGGAGGTCGGTTGCATCTTCCCTCCACGCCACCCACTAGGTCGCACTGGTACTCGCCATCTGTATCAAGTTAGAAGACCGCTGGGTGCACTCCCAGGACAGTCAGTCTGTTTTTGTAGCCAAGATTATGTAGAAAGTTGCATAATCCAGTTTTATCAGCCTAAAAGTGAGTTTTGCTCACTAGAGGAGCTCTCAGAAGACACATCCAGTTGTCATGACAGTCAAGCCCGCCCTCAGAAATTTTGTTTTTAAGGGGCTTACTTTCTAGTATTTCATTTAAGTTCTGCATGATTTTTATATATAAAAGTAGATAAATACCGGCACTCCTGGATTTGTACAGCACATCGATTTATTGTCACAAGTCAGTCAACGTTTCAGTTCGTAGCTTGGAACTTTCATCAGGGCATACACTATGTGTGTGTGTGTGTGTATAATAGGTGTATGTCACGTGACCCTCCGCACTCACTCCTGGGTCGGCACTGTACGGGGAGAGGTTCATTCACTATTGGTAAGTACACTGTACACTTATTCTATATATTTACAGTTTGCTGTATGTCACATTGATCTTGAGAAAGACTCAAACGGGTTGAAACGTCTATCGAGCACTTGTGTGATTTAAATGTTTAAATAAACACAACTTTCATTGTAAAATACCTCAGAGTGCACCCTTCCTTCAAGTTTCTATATAAACGCGGAATTGCACCAAGGCACGTATATAAAATGAGATGAAAGGGTGAGTGCCAAGTTCTTTGTGACTATATATATATTGGGGGATCAGCCTAACAACTCAGGTGGGCAGTAATGTAAAATGCTGATCCAGTCATGTGATTTACACATATGCAACTCTGCAAAGATGCGCAAATAAAAGATCCAAAGCAGGGGGTGCTGTGCGATTATTGAGGATCTACCTTTTTACCACATTTAATCTATAGGGGAATCCTTAAAGGTTTCTTGTGCCAGTAATTAGTTTTGCGACTGACCCATCCTTATAAACTGTACATTTCAAGAATATTAAATCCAACTTAACAAGAAGGCTAGGTATAAAGAAACCTAATTGGAGAGCAATGGATCGAAGGGGCACTGCCTATGGGTCAAAAGAAACAGGGAATCCATTCTGTCAACAGGGCACAGAGGGATTGAGTGCAATGTGCATGCATCAGAAATTGGGCCTACTGTCAGATACAGCTTTGCATACATAGGGCCAATATACATGTTGTTCAGTGTAGCCAAGAAGGATACAAGTGACACAGTTCCTTGCCACATGCTTTGGGTATGGCACTGAGAATTTCAGATCAGCAGCACGTCACAAAAATATAAAAAATAATTGAAAAAAGGTCAAGGCCTATTGCAATGTTTGGGCCAGAAGCTGCAGCTGTAAAAGCCCATTTGCTAAACACAACTGTTCAGAGGATGCTGTATATGTATAAATTTGCATGCATGGTTTATTGCAGGAATTGTCAAAACTTGGCCTTGGTGACAATATAGAGATTCGGATTATGGAGTTTCCGGTGAAATACAGTGAAGTAAAGAAGAGGGTTATCAAAATATGGACCGAGTTGAAGCCCATGGTAAGACATGAAGAAGGGATATCAAATTGTGAAGATTTGCTATGATGAAAACAAAAAAATAACCAATAAGCAATTTACATTTTTATTTACTGTCTAAAAGATAGAACCACATTAAAATCATAAGTCACTAGTATAGAGTGTATTACCATAATTAGAGCTCCAGCCTGTAGTCAGCAAAGCTGATAATGCAAGACACAACAATCTGAGGCATCGAAGTCCTCAAAAACACAAACATGGCCCCTGACAACATGCAAACATTTTCACTCATTATCAGTAGCAAACTTGGAGGTGACATTCATGATTATTAAGCAGAGGAGGGCTGACAACTTTTGGTCTGGTGGGCAAATACAAATGAAAGGCTTGGTTTCCCCGTACAAAACAGATCTGAGTGGACAGTTCTCCGCATACTTGATAGATCAAGGCAGCTGGAGTTACAGACGTGACACCCTATATTCCTGCAACCTCCAGCAGTGTGACCTGTAATAAAAGGCATTCACACACATCTGTACAGACTATTTCTAACAACTCCACAGCCAAGGGCATCCGACTTGTGTTTGTAATGTCAGTAACACTGGCTCATCTCCCACTGCAGTCACTTGTAAACACATCCAGGGCCATCATACAAACTTCATGGTGTGGCAGGATAGTCAACCGTAGCTACCTGAGTACCCTGGGAAATAACCCAGTGGGCCAGTTGATACCTGAATCTGACTCTCCAGGTTTATTCTGTCCAGGAAGTTTGTCGCCTATCTCCTTCACTCATGTTATTCTAAACCTGTTCTTTCACAATGTCGTGAACTGCGACATTGGTGTCTTTTGACCTTTACCAAGTCTATGTTGAAGCATCAAGATTGGTGTAGTTCGTATGCTCATTGTGTTGCAGTTTGGATTCTGGTTTCCCTGACCCAGCTGTGTCCCAGATTGTTTCAGTTTTTTGCATCCTGGCTTAGCTTCAGTGGGAGAACTACTGCCGGTGCAATTGTAGCAGGTCCTGCATGTTCAAAGGGCCCATGTATTTAGGGCCACCTGATGGGTATTGCTGAATCGAGTTCTGGTCAGACGCTGTGATCCTTTAACAGTTGACAGGTCCCCTTTTGCATGGCTATACTGGGAGGAAGTGAGTTCAGGTCACCAGGTCACTTCCTCACAGCTACAGGAAGAGCCACATGGGAGGGAGTGGAAGCTCAAGAGAAGGCATAAGAAGCAAATATTTTGCTAAAGAAACACACTCCAATCAGACTCAGTCAGAAGCAGAACTCCAGACAAGCCAACCTCCTGCACATAATAGGTATGTTAAGAGGAGGGTTTCTAAAAATATAGAAAATGTGATGTGTGTGTGTGTATCTATGTGCCAGTGTGCGTATCTGTGTTTCAGAGTGTGTGTGTATTTTTCAGGTATGTATCTGAATGAGTGGGTGTATGTGTCAGTGTATTTATGTGTGTGTAAATGTATGTACAGTTGCAAGAAAAAGTATGTGAACCCTTTGGAATGATATGGATTTCTACACAAATTGATCATAAAATGTGATCTGATCATCATCTAAGTCACAACAATAGACAATAGACAATAAACAATTAGCTTAAACTAATAACACACAAAGAATGAAATGTCGCCATGTTTTTATTGAACACACCATGTAAACATTCACAGTGCAGGTGGAAAAAAGTATGTGAACCCCTAGACTAATGACATCTCCAAGAGCTAATTGGAGTGAGATGTCAGCCAACTGGAGTCCAATCAATGAGATGAGATTGGAGGTGTTGGTTACAGCTGCCCTATAAAAAACACACACCAGTTCTGGGTTTGCTTTTCACAAAAAGCATTGCCTGATGTGAATGATGCCTCGCACAAAAGAGCTCTCAGAAGACCTACGATTAAGAATTGTTGACTTGCATAAAGCTGGAAAGGGTTATAAAAGTATCTCCAAAAGCCTTGCTGTTCATCAGTCCACGGTAAGACAAATTGTCTATAAATGGAGAAAGTTCAGCACTGCTGCTACTCTCCCTAGGAGTGGCTGTCCTGTAAAGATGACTGCAAGAGCACAGCGCAGACTGCTCAATGAGGTGAAGAAGAATCCTAGAGTGTTAGCTAAAGACTTACAAAAGTCGCTGGCAAATGCTAACATCCCTGTTAGCGAATCTACAATACGTAAAACACTAAACAAGAATGGATTTCATGGGAGGATACCACAGAGGAAGCCACTGCTGTCCAAACAAAACATTGCTGCACGTTTACAGTTTGCACAAGAGCACCTGGATGTTCCACAGCAGTACTGGCAAAATATTCTGTGGACAGATGAAACCAAAGTTGAGTTGTTTGGAAGAAACACAAAACACTTTGTGTGGCGAAAAAGAGGCACAGCACACCAACATCAAAACCTAATCCTAACTGTGAAGTATGGTGGTGGGGGCATCATGGTTTGGGGCTGCTTTGCTGCGTCAGGGCCTGGACGGATTGCTATCATCGAAGGAAAAATTAATTCCCAAGTTTATCAAGACATTTTGCAGGAGAACTTAGGGCCATCTGTCTACCAGCTGAAGCTCAACAGAAGATGGGTGTTGCAACAGGACAATGACCCAAAACATAGAAGTAAATTAACAACAGAATGGCTTAAACAGAAGAAAATACGCCTTCTGAAGTGGCCCAGTCAGAGTCCTGACCTCAACCCGATTGAGATGCTGTGGCATGACCTCAAGAAAGCGATTCACACCAGACATCCCAAGAATATTGCTGAACTGAAACAGTTCTGTAAAGAGGAATGGTCAAGAATTACTCCTGACAGTTGTGCACATCTGATTTGCAACTACAGGAAACGTTTGGTTGAAGTTATTGCTGCCAAAGGAGGTTCAATCAGTTATTAAATCCAAGGGTTCACGTACTTTTTCCACCTGCACTGTGAATGTTTACATGGTGTGTTCAATAAAAACATGGCAACATTTCATTCTTTGTGTGTTATTAGTTTAAGCAGACTGTGATTGTCTATTGTTGTGACTTAGATGATGATCAGATCACATTTTATGACCAATTTGTGCAGAAATCCATATCATTCCAAAGGGTTCACATACTTTTCCTTGCAAGTGTATCTGTGTATATGCATACATCCCTGCAATCAAACACCAACACAACACACTCCTGCAAATGAAAACATTATATCCAAATACATCCCTGTATTAAAAACACCAAAATTATATACAAAAACAATTATGTTATTTATATAGCGCCAACAAATTCCGCAGCGCTTTACAATGGGTGGACGAACAGACATGTAGTTGTAACCAGACAAGTTGGACACACCGGAACAGAGGGGTTGAGGGCCCTGCTCAATGAGCTTACATGCTAGAGGGAGTTGGGTAAAGTGACACAAAAGGTATGGATAGTATTAGACTAATGACAGTTGCAAGAGAGGAATCAGTCAGGAGCTATTAACAGTTTAATTGAAATGCTTTTACGAAGAAGTGGGTTTTTATTGATTTTTTTAAGGAGTGGAGACTGGTGAGCATCTAACGGAGGAGGGAAGTGAGTTCCACAGGAACGCTGCAGCTCTCGAGAAGTCTTGAAGGCAAGCATCAGAGGTCGGAGTACGGACATCTTCAGCAGAGCGTAAGGGCCTAGACGGGATATACTTGTGTATTAGGGAGGATAGATAGGTGGGAGCAGCATTATGTAGAGATTTGAAAGCAAGAACCAGAATTTTAAATTGAGCCCTATATCTTACAGGAAGCCAATGTAGGGACTGACAGAAGGGTGAGGCGTGGGAGGTGCGGGCGGACAGGAAGATGAGCCTCGCCGCTGCATTCATGATGGACTGTAACGGCGCAAGTTGGGAGCACGTAAGACCACTGAGAAGCGGATTACAGTAGTCAAGGCAAGAAAGGACAGTGGAATGGATCAGCACCATAGTCTCATATGGTGTTAAGTAGGGTCGGATGCTCGCAATGTTTTTGAGATGAAAGCGGCAGGATTTGGCGATAGACTGAACATGAGGCGTGAAGGAGAGGTCAGAGTCAAAGAACACCTAGGCAGCAAGCCTGCTTGGTGGAGCTCATGGTAGCACAGTTGACTTGGAGGGAGACAGACACAGGAGTAGCAACACTTGAGGGAGGAAAGGCCAGAATTTCAGTTTTGGTCAAGTTGAGTTTAAGGAAGTGGGCAGCCATCCAGTTAGAAATAACAGAGAGGCAGTCAGAAACACTAGTCAAGAGGGACAGGGAGAGATCAGGAGAGGACAGGTAGATTTGCGTATCATCTCCATAGAAATAATATTGGAAGCCAAAGAAGCTAATGAGTTTACCAAAGGAGGCAGTATAGATAGAGAACAGCAGGGGACCAAGGACTAAACCTTGGGGGACACCAACAGATAGGAGTTGGGGAGAAGAAGCAGAGCCAGAGAAAGAAACACTGAAAAAGCGCTGGGAGAGGTAGGAGGAGCACCAGGAGAGAGCAATATCTTGTAGACCGATATTGCGGAGGATGAGAAGAAGCTGTTGAAGGTCAAGGAGAATTAGGATAGAGTAGTGACCACGAGATTTTGCAGCAAGTAGATCATTGGATACTTTAGTCAGTGCCATTTCCACAGAGTGCTTAGCGCGGAAACCAGACTGAAGCGGGTCTAGCAGAGAGTTGGACTCGAGGAAGTCTGTCAATCTTGCAAACACAACTCTTTCAAGGATCTTGGATGCAAAAGGCAGTAGCGAGATAGGACGGTAGTTGGATGGGGAGTTAGGGTCAAGGTTGGGCTTCTTTAGAATTGGGGTTACAGATGCATGTTTGAAGGGAGATGGAAATATACCACAGGAGAGGGAGAGATTGAGAAATTTAGTGAGAGGTGGAGAAAGAGAAGACAGAGTACTGATGATATGCGAGGGAATTGGATCTAGGGAGCAGGTGGTGGGGCGTGAGGACTGGAGCAGAGCAGAAACCTTTTCCACTGTAGCGGGTGCGAATGAACATAGAACAGCAGAGGGAGTGAAGTTAGGGGAAGTATTGTAAGGAGAAGGAGAAAGATGAGATCTCTTCCCTGATTGTAGAGATCTTGTCATTCATTCCTTCATTCACATACCAACACTACACACAAATATACACCTGTATTAAAAAAAGCCAACACTACATACAAACACACCCCTGCATTCAAATGCAAAACACATAAGTACACCGCTGCTGTCCAATTGCAACAGTACATACAAATATATCCCTACATGCACACACATACTCCATACAAAAACATGCTTACATTCAAAATGCACACAACTGCTCACAAGTAAAACCCTGCAAGGATGGGCAAATGGTAGATACCTAGTTGGGATAGCATTGTGGGAATTGTACGACAAATGGGGATCTACCTTTTGGCCACCCTTGCGCTACAGGAGGGCCCAAAACACTTTCTTGGACCAGGGCCCTCTCTACGTATGTAGGTTTGGCGTTTTGAATGCAAACATTAATTTATATGCAGTCTTGATTTTTTAATAAAATGTGTTTTTAAATATCATTTTTGTGTTTAATACAAAGGAGTGTTTTTACGTAGTGTTGATGTTTGAAGGCAGGGGGTATTTGTGTGTTGTGTTCGCATTTGTATGCTGAGATGTATGCACATATACACATACACTGCTGCACACACACACTGTGAAACACATACACAGTGATATATACAAGATACAGGATGCACAGCCACACTTAATAATAACAATCTTTATTAGAACAACCAAAATAACCAATACAAAAAAAGGGACAAAGCAACAAAAAAGGCAAACCGTAAACATTACAGTAATTACCAAAGTATCATAAGCCTCAAGCCAGAGACACGAGCCACCAATACCCCCAACGTTTCGGCATCTACTGGCTGCCTTTATCAAGGGTGTCTGTACCTGTGTTCTCCTGTGTCTGCTTATAACACCCCTCCACAGCTGATGGCCACCAGCATTGACAGATTATGTAAGTGCTTAGTGACATATCTACACATTATGTGAATGGCCAAGGCCATTTAACCCCTTAGGGGCCAGAGATTATTTATATTGTAAATGCAACGTATGTGATAACATTTTAATGCTTTATTATTCATACCATCATATACTTCCAACAAGATGGGAGAAATTAGAACTTTTAGGCAAAAAAAGGCTGAAACCTATTCCGGCTGCTTTTCAATTTTCTGCTGGTGTAGTGGAGAACAAGTGTACAAAATAGGAGGAGAAAAGCCACACTTTCTAAATGAGTAGTGTCACTAAAATCAGGACACTTGGCAAGTATGACTTTATGATATTAAAGTTGTTCACATTATATTCCTTACAATTACCAACCATAAACAAAAAACATTTTTGCCAATTACAGGAACTCTAAAAGCTTACCTGAATACATTTTCTAAAAAAACAAATAATAATTTGCAAATGATCTATTGTAACACTACTTCCTACAGCATTAATAAAAAGCCCATACTTATCATTTAGCTATAATTATAATATAGTTAATCGCGTCATAATTTCAGATTCGGGTGTAGAGACTTGAAATGAGTGCCTCCTTTCTTTGGTATGTTTTAAAGCAATTCCAGATGCTCCAAGGATTCTGTTAATGAAAACACTATTGCTTTAAAAAAAATAAAAAAGGTTACCAATTATTTCCCTCAATTTGAAGTAGAAACACTGACATTAATGTCACATCTGTGATTGATGGTCACTGTTACATTGTTGACTCCGTTACCACTTAATTTTGTTATGTGCTGCAATTATTTAAATAAAGAGGTTGGACCCTCACAGCAATAGGCTTTGCTTATGTTCCTAAAATGAGATACATTTTGTTATTTTTAATGTGAATTCTGCCTAGCTCAATCCTTTTGCTGGCAAATGGGACTTTGCAGCAGGGAGACTGATAAACAACCTGCCCTAAATGTTTGCATTCTGTTCATTTCCTGTTATTCTTTCATGGTGAACACTAGCTGTCTGTGCAAATTGGAATGATGTCCTCATCCAAATCAATTGCCCTGGAGCAATGCGGGAGAAACAAAGGCTACATGGAGAAGGACCTCAGCGGCGCACACCCACAAGGCGGCTGCTGTTTGCTGGAAGGACCGGAAAGAATAGAATCCGTCGTTAATATGAAAAGTGTCTGCAAAAACATTTCAAAGCTGGGGGTTGATGTTATCCATTCCAGAGATGCTGGGAGGTAAACCCATATTGGCTTTAGTGCTTTCCAGCTAAACTACAGGAAGATTTGTGTTGTAGGCCACAGCAGGCTGAGGAAGATTCATTGTGGGTTCCTATTTTAAAAATGATGCCCCCCCTCCTCACACACTTAGAAGCATAAAATTATCACAAATTATTTAGATCAGGGTCTCTAAGTGCTGAAATCATAAATACCATAACAAGTAACTATTTTTAGGAATATTAGAATTTGGCTTAGAAAGTGCACCCATGATGGGCTGATGAGAGGTGCTTCTTAAGTCAACCTGGGGAAGATGCTTTCTCCAGTGCAAAACATGCATGGTGTACATACTGCAAAAAAGGAAATGTCCTAGTTAATCGTCCCAACTTACTAATAAATGGTGGCCGGGGTATCGTTACACACAAATCCTGTTCTCTCTAGATATCATATCCATCAGGATTGTTTAGGACTTTAGCCTAATCTTTGTTAATAACCTGTAATACAAGTATAGTCACCAGAACAACTACAGTTTATTGAATTTGTTCTGGTGAGTAGAATCATTACCTTCAGGCTTTTTGCTGTAAACACTGTCTTTTCAGAGAAAAGTTATCACAGCCTGGTGATAACTTCACTGGCCACTCCTTAGATGGCTGTTAGAGATCCTTCCTGGGTCATGGCTGCCTAAAATGCATCCAAACATTCAGTGTCTCCTCCCTCTGCATGCAGACACTGAACTTTCCTCATAGAGATTCATTGATTCAATTAATCTCTATGAGGAGATGTTGATTGGCCAGGGCTGTGTTTGAATCATGCTGGCTCTGCCCCTGATCTGCCTCCTTTAACCCCTTAAGGACCAAGCTTCTGGAATAAAAGGGAATCATGACATGTCACACATGTCATGTGTCCTTAAGGGGTTAAAGTCTCAGTCAATCCTATGGGGAGCATTGTGATTGTATCAGGCCACCACTTCTGCTGATGTCAGCATGCAGTGGGCAGGTCTAAAGGAAACAGGGACAAAGTATGCAGCTCCAGACTTGAATACAAGTAAGATTTTACTATATTTAGGGAGGCATGGTGATTTTAACCCTATAGGGTCAAGAATACTTTTTAAAGAATACTTTTTAAAGGAACACTCAAGACCCCTAAAGCCCGTTTGCTTGCTGAAGAGTTAAGAGTGTGTCCTCATTTTTGTTTTTCAATTTTAAAAAAATGCAGGTTCTAATAGAAGTTTGCACATTTATAAATTAAATGTGTTACTCCCCTCTCCCTCAAGCCAGAAGAGAAATGTTAAAGGACCTCAATGAACTGGTCTGGGTGCAGTGGCCCTTTATTTTAACCCATTATTGCTAAAATGGCAATGTCTACATTAACCCCTTAAGGACCAAACTTCTGGAATAAAAGGGAATCATGATGTCACACATGTCATGTGTCCTTAAGGGGTTAAAGGGTTAAAGACGCCTCTAGTGGCAGTCTCCCTGACAGCCACTAGAGGCGCTCCCACCTCCATAGCACAGTAAGACGTGTTTTTTCAATCAAATGTTCTTTATAGCAGAATTTGATTACAGGTGTGCAGTGTTTTACTGCATGCATCCTCGCCCCTAGTGCTTCTCTATAAGAAACATTGGATTGGACGAGATCGCAGGTGATGTCAGCAGGGATGAAGGCTGCAGCACAGGAGTTTAGTGCTGGGTGGGTGGGGGGGGGGGGGGAGAGTAAGTTAATCTTTATTTAATTTAGCTTTTACAGCAAAGGGGGGGGGAGAGTGGTTGACAGTGACATAATGCATTAAAGAAAGCCTTTAGTTCCTCCCCCAGCCCCCCCAAATTGTTTTTTTTTTCAGGACTGTAGGATAAATTTTAATGTGTGAACCCATTGAAATGGTCAATATACTAAAGCCTACAGATTTCCAATGATGGAAGCATAGGTTTACATATTCAGCATGACAATGTTTTATTGTGCAGCATTCTCCAAGCCATCACTTTATTGTAGGATGAACAAGAAACACAGGTAGTACGATTTTAAATAATCAGCAGAAACATACAATTGGTTACTATGGTTATTTCTCAAACTTTTTTTGCACTTTATCTTTGCATTGCACCAGTTTTACTTTATAAATGAGGTTGATCAGCCACAAAATTAAAACCACTGACAGATGAAGTGAATAACATTGTATTGTTACAATGGCATCTGGCAAGGGGTGGAATATAATAGGCAGCAAGTGAACAGTCTGTTCTTAAATTTTATGTGTTGTTAGCAGGAAAAATGGGCAAGCAAAAGGATCTGAGTGACTTCGACAAGGCCAGATAGTGATGACTGGGTAAGAGCATCTCCAAAACAACAAGTCTTGTGGGGTGTTCCCAGTATGCAGTTGTTAGTAGCTACCTAAAGATGTACAAGGAAGGACAACCGGTAAACTGGCGTCAGAGTCATGGGCGCCCAAGGCTCATTGATGCATGTGGAGATCGAAGGCTAGCCTTGCCTGGTCCAATCACACAGAAGAGCTACTGTAGCTCAAAGTTCCTCAAAAATGTAATTATAGAAAGGTGTCCGAGCACACAGTGCATCACAGTTTGTGGTGTATGGGGGCTGCGTAGCGGCAAAACCAAAGTACCATAATGATCCTTGTGCACCCCTGAAAGTGCCTTCTATAGGGACGTCCATGTCAGAACTGAACAATGGAGCAATGGAAGAAGGTTGCCTGCCATGATGAATCACATTATTTTTTAGATCTGGTGGATGGCCGGGTGCATGTGCATCGCTTACCTGTGGAAAAGATGGATGCGGGACACACTACAGGAAGAAAGACGGCCGTCGTAGACCGTGTTATGCTCTGGGCAATGTTCTGCTACTGGCAATCGTGTAATTGTTACTTTGACATCTATCAACTAACTAGAGATTGTAGCAGTCCATGTACACCCCTTCATGAAAGCAGTGTTCCCTAATGGCAGTGGCCTCTCCCTGCCACAATGCAAATATTGTTCCGGAATGGTTTGATGAAAATGACAGAGTTCAAAGTTTTGCCTTGGCCTCCAAATTCCCCAGATCTCAATCTGATGAAGCATCTGCTGGAACAACAAATCTGATTCATGGAGGCCCCACCTCGCAACTTGCAGGACTTAAATGATCTGCTGCTACGGTCTTGGTTCCACATACCACAGGACACGTTCAGAGGTCTTGTGGAGTCCATGCATCAACGCACCAGATATTTTGGCAGCATGAGGGGGACCTACACGATATTAGGAAGGTTGCTTTAATGTTGTGGCTGATTCATGTATAATAACGTTGAGCAAAAGTAAAGAAACTTCTGAAAGTGCAGCAAACCTGGAAGAACAGTCCATTGGTTTCCATGAAGGTGCCTTAGCATACTGTTGCACTTTTTATTATACATAATCCATACACTATCACTAGCCCCCTTGTATATTTTCATAGATTGGGGTGAGATAAGAGAAACAATAATAAATTATCATAAGCATAATATGCAAATTGTTTTACCAGTTTAGGTTTTTAAAATGGGGAAATAAAACCCACACAGCACTACAGAAAGAAAACTAGACTTAAAACAATCTGACAATTTTGGTTTTGTACAAAAAAATTAATAAGAAGTTACAGTAAATAAAGTAATGAAAAAGGCAAAATACAATTTAACCTTTTTATCTTTCATCTTTTTAGGTATCTTTGTGACTATACCTATTACATGTCGTTGTACCACGGACAGGGAAGAGCAGTGTTTATCCATGTGCCACCATTATCTACAACCTGGACAGTGCAGAAACTGACTCAATCATTGCATCTGATTATCCAAGAGATGCTAAGACATCCTGCTTCGGAAACTTACACTTCACAGAGATCCTGATTTAATGTGCAGCTCCAGCCTCTTTAACACCCATCATTACACGTGTAGACCGAGGAATGATGTGCTTTTCGTATTTATTGTCAATGTGATCGTAAGCAACAGTACGAGCTGTATAAAATATCTAGCAATGAGATTTATGACAAGCAATTCATGGCATGGAGAAATCGACAGAAGCATGTGTTTGGTTTCCATGGTGACACTCTAGACCTGCTCACAATCCACACTCTGGGATTGAATCATTGCAAAATAAAATAACATCTCAGAAAATGTTTTGCTGGAAACAAAATCAGAGTGAGTGCTCTTACTCTACATCTTATACAGTATTATACTATTTTTAAAATGTTTTATGTTGCAGTTAATCCTTTTGAGAAGACAGTGTAGGGGAGAACCCCATTTTTAAGACTGTATATCTGGAGCTGTGAATTAACATATATTGAAGAAGGTGAAGTGCTACTTGAAAAGCATAGGCGATTTTGATTTGAGCCGATATATGAGGCTAGCTGTAGTACGAATCGAGTTTTGGTATGTCTGCTATATTATACTATATGGTTTATTTGTTTATACTTTTTTTGAGAATCTATAAACAATGAAATAAAAAATATGGAGGTAAAAATGTTTAAATCTTTTTGGGTGCTCCGCTTGCGTATTATTTGGTGGTGTAAATATATATATATATATATATATATATATATATTTGTGGTCGGTTAATATAGTGACCGTGAAAGTACTTTGTTATTGGATCAAGTCGGTGTGGTGTGCCAAAACCGACGTAGAGGTAGGCCTGTAAAAAAGAGGGCCCCCTGAAGCAGGCCCGTCGCAACAAGGCAAGCAAACCAAGCAATTGCTTGGGGCCCCAAGCTGGCCTCGGGCCGCAAGACAACAACCA
This sequence comes from Pelobates fuscus, assembly GCF_036172605.1. Classification (NCBI taxonomy): domain Eukaryota; kingdom Metazoa; phylum Chordata; class Amphibia; order Anura; family Pelobatidae; genus Pelobates; species Pelobates fuscus. Next base: position 303,844,996 of record NC_086319.1, on the reverse strand, counting down.
GGGACGTATTAGCCGCGAGGCAAACAAGGCATTTGCCTTGGGCGGCAAAAAAAGCCACCCCCAACTGCCCAGGGCAAATGTCGTTAGCCTTTTGGCTAGCTAACAATCCGGTCGGTCGGGCGGCGCTGGCTGACGTCATATTCCGGCTCCCGGCATCACTCTGTGGCGAGCAAGGGAGCTGAGCAAAGCGCTCAGGGAAAAGTGCTCCCTCGCCAGCGCGCCCGACCGCCCAGCAGCCCCACTAGACCCCAGGTTTCAGCCCTCCCAGCATTCCCAAAGGTAAGGAGGCTGGGGGGGTTAAAAAAAAAAAAAAAAAAAGTGTGTGTGTTAATGTGAGTGAGTGTGTGTTAGTGTGTGTATGTCCATTTTGCTTGGGGTCCCCAAATTCCTTCAAACGGCCCTGCCCTGAAGGAATTGTCTGGGTATGAAGAGGGTGAGGTGGGTGGGGTGAACAGAAACGTCACGGCGAAGGTAAGATGGGGGAGTAGCGTTTTATAGGAACGTTAACTCCTCCCACAAATACAGGAGGCCTGTGGCCTTAAACTTGTGGTCGGTTAATATAGTGACCATGAAAATACTTTGTTATTCGATCAAGTCGGTGTGGTGTGCCGAAACAGACGTAGAGATAGGCCTGTAAAAAAAGAGGGCAAAAGGAAATGCAGAAAAAAAACCAAAAAACACTTTATTACCATGATTATAATACAAGATTTTTAAACGCTTGTCTTGCAACTCTTTCTCTGGTTGCAGTATGTAACTAGTGTATATTGCGGATTTCCAACGTCCCAATTTTTATATGATATGTACTGGAGTATTGATACTGGACGCAGCTGATGCAGCCCCTATTCTGAAAGAATGTCCCGAATAAGAGGCAGGGTCCCAACCTCATTTGATAAACAGAGTTCTAATGTAGAACATGAATTTGGTAGTTGTTAAGGGATTGCCTAGCAGTGTAAACGTTGGAGAGTGGCTGGGATTGTCCCTAACCTGTGCAAGATAAGTGTCTAAGACTTTAACTGGGCACCAGTGATTCCCGGTGGGGTAGAAGGGTACTTCTAGTGGATGGCTTTATGGATTGGTTTTAGAATGCCTGAGTGCCAAAAGATAGTAACCATTCACCTTTTTGAAGTCTTTTATGATAAAGCATGAATGACTGTCTGATTGGGCTGTGATCGTGAATTCTCTAGGTCTTAGGAATCCATAGAAAACTATGTACATAGAGGTTTTTATTACCAGGTTTGTATGGGGTTCAAAAGGTGTCCAGTAAGTCTGATAAAGCCCGGAATTTCTCCCCATCTATAGGTAAATGTTTATGTGTAATGTGATTATCTAGTTTGTTTATACCTTTTAACATATTCTTTACCGGTTAAGCAGAGAGGAAAGGCATGGTTGTCAAAATGTGGTGTTGTATGCCTGATAGATAGAGTTTGATAGTGTTGTATGAGAGTTTGAGATGGAGGTGGCAAAATGCAGCAAATGCAACCATGGTTTGAGTCGAATGATCCTGAATATTGAATTCTACGGTGAACCTCTGAAAAATGACCATAGCTCTATCGTATGTTTTCTTAGTGTTTGTGGACAAAGCTACTTGTGCTAGTTCCTTGCCGTGCGCCAATAGCCGGGCTAGTCCAGGATTCAATTGTTGAAATCCGGAGTTTGGGTCGGGTGTTTGTTGGCTGCTGGGTGAAGAATGAAGAATTCTTGCAATTTACAACGAGACAAAGCGTCAGCAGCAGAGTTGGAGTAGCCTGGTATGTATTTGCAGTAGAGAAAGAACTGATATGTGGCAGCCAACCAGTTCAGCCTGCGAACTAATCTCATAATGGTCAAAGAAGATTATCAACCCTTATTAATTATGTCGCAGGCTGCCATGTTGTCGGTATAACATTTGACTGCCATGCCCAACTAGGATTTGCCCCATGTGAATGCAGCCGCCACTATCGGGTAAATTTCGAATAACGCAGATGTCTCAAAAGGAAAAAAGGAAGGTAGAGTTTCTCTTCCGGCCAACAACCTCTCAACCAGTGGTTCTTGTAGATTGCTGCAAACCCAGTATTAGCGGCTGCATCTGTCCAAAAGACTGGGGATTGGTCGGATATTGGGGGAATGAACATTGAAACCCCATTCCAGTGCTCTAGGAACTCATGCCACATGATCAGGTCTGCCTTTGCCGGAGGATCTAAGTGACCAATATCCCTATCGGGCAAGCCTAGTAATAAGCAATGCAGCCTAGAAATAAATGATGTCCCTTGGGTACAAGTTCATAATTGAAGGAACCTGCTCATGTCTTCACGAATGCGCATGAGCTTATCCTCGGGAGACTTTACAGCATGGTATCGTTATTCAGTGTGATGCCTAGAAAATTAAGTTGTGGCGGTGGGTTCAGTAGTTTTGTCTTGTGACAGAGGAACACCTAGAGTTGAAAATAGTGCTATAGTGCCCTTTAGGCTTGTAGGAGTGCAATTTCTATTTTCCACCGTTAAGAAGTCATCTAACCTGATTGGATTTGTGCGCCAGGAGGTGAAGTGGGGGAAGGAAAAGGGGCCTATCATGAAACCTTTTTGAACTTCCTTCCGAATAAGATCGTCTACCGTATGTGGTTAGTGAATAACGGATAGGAGGTTGGGACATTCTAAGGTACCTACCGGGAGTGACACAAGCCCAGTGTGGAACCCTTGTGAAAACTCGTGTATTAAGTATTCCATTAAGTGAGGAGACGGATGTGACTTCAAGTAGAACGCCATATTCACCTCAGTTATTGTTTTGGGTTCAACTTGGAGGGGCACATGGTTTTAGCGTGAGCCTTAAAGCATATGGAGCACACGTGCAGTAATCTGCAGGCATTGAAACTGCAAACTCCTGCATTAAAGTTATTACAGACTTGTGCTTTGCCTAGGTAGACACTGGGACGTCCGAGCTTGTCTTTTAAGCTGCGCTTGTCCGGCTTGTTATCCCCATCTGATTGGTTTGAGTATGAGGGGGGGATCAGCTTCCAAGGGGCACAAATTGGTGGATGAGTGGATGAGCAGACAGCACAAGACAGAGGTACCAGGCCTGCAAATAGTCTGCAAAATAGTTCTGTGTCCAACAGGCTCCAGTCAGTGCGGATGTTAAACTGGGCCAGGGTTGACGCTGCTTTTGCCGACACAGACTTGTGGAAGTCGTAAAACATAAAACCACCGTACTTGTGGCCCAAGTCCACCACTTTGTGCAAGTATAAATCTAGTTCTTCTCGGCATTGTGGACAAACAGAGCACACAACATCTCTGTAACTCCCAAAGGCTAGGACAAACTCTGGTATGGTTCGTTTTTTGTGGAGACGTGGGTCTCTAGCCTTCATAATGACAGCCAAATCGCCGTAATTGTATGTTCTATTTTCCACAATGTCTTAGGAAGCAATTAGCAATGAGACCAGATTAACATCTTTACTATGGAAAATATCCTTACGGAGAGCTTGGGGTACCATGTGTGCCGGAGTAATTATGTGAGTGGAGTGGGTGGGTGAAAGGTGAGGCAGGGGGCCTCCCCTGTAAATTAGGAGGATCTACGCGAGCCAGGCTGGCATTTTCCAATTTGGTCGGTCAGTCTATCGTTAATAGACTGAAGGGATGACAAGATGGTGTTTAGAGTTGCTTGTATGAGTGGTGCCCCTGTGAGCTGGAACCCAGCCCAGGATCCTCAGGATGCGCTGTGAGTACTTTGAAGAGTTCTGCCTTCCTTGCTGTGGCTGGGAAGGGGATTCCCCTCTGGCGTAATTCAGCCGATATCCTGGGGATAGTCCAGGATCTTAAAGAGCCTGGAGTGGAGGGTTCTTGGAATTCCCTGGGGGTACCATGCCTAATGGGAGTATTAGGCCTAGCAGGTGTGCTAGAGGGGGATAATTCTTCTCCTATGTTGGTTTCCTGGGACATACTGCAAAAAAGAACACCACAACAACAATGGTCTGATTAATGACACACCGCTGAACTGTGTAGAACTATGTAGAACTGGCTGGCTAACTAGTGCCGAAGAGAAAAACTATCTACCCCGTGACAGGTGAGGCCCTGCTGGTTGCCAAGCGGCAGGTGAGAGGCTCTATCTATGATTTGGGCGTGGGGCTCGAGCCACTAGCGTGGTGGCGGGGTGTTGGCCTCTCGGTGACAGTAAAAGATCCAAAAATGTGTGGCTGTGACTATAAACCCAATAGGTGGGTGAATGCGAGGCGCTGTGATTTGGGCCGAAAAATCTCTGTGTTGAGATTGGGGAGTTGGCCTCGCGGGACCAGTTATGCCGTACGACTAAGGCCAGCACCTTACCCTAAACAGCCAGTTCTATGACCCTGGACAGGGGCTTGATAAAGGGGTAATTCAGCGTACCTAGACAACCAAGTTGCGGTTCTTGTGACCAAAAATTTCCTATGAGACCTACAACATAAAAAAAAAGGAGAGAGGGAAAGGAAGGAGGGAGAGAGAATAGGGAAGGGAAGAGGAGAAAAAAATAAAAAAAAATATCCTTAATCCTCAAGTGAGCTGGATAGTCCAGATATAGTTATTATATTCCCCTAAAAGGTCATCTGTGAAGATGTCGTGCTATAAAACGTGATAATATCTGATGGACAGAGGAGGGTGACATGAACAAAAGGTATTTTTTAATCTGGACGTTTGACAGATAGTGAGTTGTCGAGTAGAGCTGTGGCCTAACGAGGCAAGGCGGGAAATCAAGCCCCCTGATGACCCCATTATGGATGAAGTGTGGCCTTGTAGAGGCAATTAGTATAGCAATGTGAACAAAAAGGTTTTTTTTTTTTTATTTGTTTTTTTTTTATACCTGATAGAGACAGGAGACCATAATGAACCAATAACCTGGCTTATGGTAGAATGACCTTCTGGAAATCTAAAATTGAGGTGTAGCATGTCAAACAAGGAAAGGATATCTTTAAATTAACATTTAAGACCTGATATTAATCCCTCTCTCTTACTTATGATATAACAGTATTGTACAACTGCTAAGTTCAATGTAATGGATAATTAAGAACTGTGACTTGGCATACTGACATAAGCAACTTCTGATTATAATTAGTTGAGATCCCCCCCTAAACAGTTGACAGGTGTATATTTATTGGGTGGTACAATTGAAACATATCTATAGTATATGGGTGGTCAAAGGTCTGGCAATAACTGCTAAATTCTGCAATTACACTGTATATTACCATTCCCTAAGCGAAAGCATGCTAAAGTGCTTGAATTGTTAAATGAATGGACCTGGAATAGCAGGTCTGAAAGTCATTTGTTCGTTTGTTTGGATGGGTATTTACACATTTGTGGTCGGTTATTATCGTATAGTGAAGTACCTTGTGATTGGAATTAAGTCGGTGTGGTGTGCCGGAACCGACGTAGAGGGTAGGCCTGAAAAAGAGGGCCCCCTGAATGAATTGTATAAGAGGGAGAGGTGGGTGGGGTGAACAGCGTGCGTACGGCAGGTAGGAAGGGGGGAGTAGCGTTTATATGGAACGCTTAACTCCTCCCACAAATACAGGCCTTACGGCCTTAAAACTTGTGGTCGGTTATTATCGTATAGTGAAGTACCTTGTGATTGGAATTAAGTCGGTGTGGTGTGCCGGAACCGACGTAGAGGGTAGGCCTGAAAAAGAGGGCAAAAGGAAATGCCAGAAAACACACTTATAGCACTATATAAAATCCATGTCTTGCTACTCCTGTGTTGGGAATGTTCCTGTATAATATATAGCCGATTCCTAGTGCCTCTAATGTTTGTTCCGGCGTACTGCTACTGGATGTCGTTCTTATAGAATGGATGTGAAAATAGCAGCTAGTGGTCCTACTAACTCTAATGACGGAACGTGAACGTAGAATCGTATTTAGAAGTAGATAGGGAGTGATTAGTGGTTAAGTGTCTCGATTGTCTGGTTCGAACGTTGACGTGACGCGGTGTAGTGTTTGTACCTTCTTAAATTTTCCTTGGGGAGACATGACTTACCTGTCTGATTAGTTGACTTACCTGTCTGATTAGTTGTGATCATGGAGTTGTAGGGTTCCCGAACCCTTGTATGGTTGCAGGCACATAGATTTAAGACCTGGTTGTGTGGCGCGAATGCTGTTTTTAGGGAGTCTGATACTGCCCGGTATTCCCATCTGTGTACGTACGTTACTGTGGAGCGATAAACCAATCATCTTTGATGTCTTGTGTAAAAAATGGGGTATGGTTTGAAAGGCTTGTCAGAAACGTGTATGTCAGTTCGGAATAGTGCGATCATGTACGTATGAAGGTTTGAATAAAAGGTGGCAAAAATGTAGAAAAGACTACAGGGTGATCAGTATGCCTGTGGAAGTCATGCTCCACTGATTCTTGGAAGAATGTCACGATTCTGTTATATGTATCTTAGAGCAAACGAATAATGTTCTAGATGATAACTTGTGTCGAGCCCCAACAGCCGAGTGACCGGAAGGGGATGCCAAAATGCGGATTATGCCTGAGAGATGTGAGTTGGGTGAGGTACGAGACTGAGCGACTCTTGGATAGTCGGCCCTAATAGACACGAAAATGCTGCAATCCCTCGTCTGACGTTGTCTTTGTAGGACATCCTGAAAAAGAACATGACAACAACAATGAACTCAAATAACAACAATACGGTTAAGAAAAATAGAACTGGCTGGCTAACTAGTGCCGAAGCGAAAAGCTCACTACCCCGTGACAAGTGAGGCCCTGCTAGTAGCCAAGCGGCTGGTGAGAGGCTCTACCTATGATTTGGGCGTGGGGCTCGAGCCACTAGCGTGGTGGCGGGGTGGTGGCCTCTCGGTGACAGTAAAGATCCAAAAACGTGTGGCCGTGTCATGTGAGGCCCTAACTATAAACCCGATAGGTGGGTGAATGCGAGGCACTAACTATGATTTGGGCCGAGGGGCGAAAATCTCCGTGTTGAGATCGGGGAGTTGGCCTCGCGGGACCAGCTACGTTGCACAGCTAAGGCCAGCTCCTAACCCTATTTAGCCAGTTCTCTGACCCTAGACGGGGGCTTGATAAGGGGGTAACGTAACGTGCTTGGAAACCCAAGTTGTAGTAAATGATAGGTACCCGGATATTCCCAGATAGAGACAGAGGAAAAGAAGGGAGAGAAAGGAGGAAGAAAGAAGAAGGAACTGAAGTCGAGGGAAGGAAAATAACGTGCAGTATAGTGAAGTACTATGGAGATGTAGCTGATAGTGCAGTATCGATAGACCCTGAGGGTGCTGAAGATTCTCGTGATGGTTACTATATAAACCTGAAAGGAGATGAATGAAGGTGTTGTGCCAAGAAAACGTCGTAGCAGCTGACGGAGAGAGGAGGGTGAAATTAGCAAGGTAGTGAGTAACAAAACGATTGTTACGGGTAGCGAGTACGAATGAAGAGTTGTGGAGTGGAGCCGTGGCCTGACGAGGCAAGGCAGAAATCAAGCCCCCGTACCCCAATCATGTAACAACGTGGCCTAGTAGAGGCAGTTGTTTGGAAACACAACGAAACCAAACCTGATAGAAATAGGTGATAAACGTTTAACAAAGGCCAATCGTGTAACAATTGTAGGAAATGTGGACGAAAACACTTTTATACCAGATAGAAACAGGCGACAATAGCGAACCAGTAATTGTCTACTGCTAGCAGATGACAAAATGAAACAAATAGTAATTGTGATTGTCGGTTCGATACCCCATCGTGTAACGACGTGGCCTTGTCGAGGCAGTTGTTTGAAGTGTGGATGAAACAAAATTGTACCTGATAGAAATAGGCGATAATAGCGACCTAGTGATTGTCTAATGGTAACAAATGACAGTATGCAACATTAATAGAAATCAGCGGGGAATGTCAAATGGCGGTTACGCCTGAACCTGAGGTAATTCGATACATGTATAACAGGAGTTGCATAAGTGTTAGTGTAATCTGGGAGATAAAACAATCCAACATATACAGTGTTTAGTTAGTTAGATTAACTTGACCCAATAAAACAGTACATGCATAGCGTCAGGCATTTAGTGGTATTACATGGGATGCATCAATAGTAGAAACACCACTAACAACCTGAAAACAGGACGGCAGAGAAGCTACACATTATACAGAATAAAACAGCAAATACCATCAAACCACTAGGTGGAGATACCAGCCGAATAAACTAGGACTTTGCACTGATACGTTAAAACATAATGGAAAGTAAGAGTGAAAATTTTCGTAGCCAATATGTCGTGCATGATATAATAAAATTACTGGCATCCCTTCCTTTACCCTCTCAGTAGAAAAGCATAGCCTCTATAACAACATGAGTCTTAACCCAAGTGGATTAATATATATAACCATAGCAAGATTAACGTTTGGACCGGAAATTAATGAGTCCGTGAAGGGGTGAGGGGGAGGGGGGGGGGTGTAGGACCCCGACCCCCCAGACGGGTGATTGAAAGTGACCGCCTAGGTGCTGGCGTGAGGGGAGCATGGGTGGTCCCCGGTAAGATTTATGTGACTACCAAGTAGCAACGAAATTCATAAAATACAACCTAACCTTTTAGCATAGATTAAGATGACAAGACTGTTGTCCCAACCAAATGCTGCAATAGGTTAACAGCTTGTTCACTAGAACCGCCATAATGGTAGATAGAGAAACAAGTGAAATACAGCAGTTAACTGTATTATTTAAGTTAAATACGTAGCTTAGTAAATGCGTGTATTTACTTGATCAACACGCATGTAATTTAACCAGATAGGGAAAACGTTTAAGCTGGTTGGTGACGGCAAATTAATGAAACGTACAGCTCTTTGAGGGGTTAACACTTACAGAAGATTACTATCCAAGAGCCAACTTTACATTAACCCTGTAATAACTATGCAGATAGCAAATGCCATCAATGATTTGTAAATCATGTTTGAAAATGATGCTCACACATTTTACCATCTGCGCTATCCCATTCACAAGTGAGATATTATTTAAGCAGTAACATCAGTTATGCATGAGACCTTGTTCGGTCAAAGTTGAATACATTTTGTTTGCCGTGTAGTAACCCCAGTAGTAACATCAATAGATTTTTAATACACATGAAAAAAGGTCCTTCAGTGTCTGAAGGTGTTAACTGTACAGAAGTGTAATAGGGGTAAAAGTGGTAGCAGCATTTGTTAGCCACCGGTGTAAACGAATTGAACCGAAAGGGTATGAGTTATGCGAGCTGTTAGCCCGTGCAGGAGAAATGTGAAATAAAAATGTGTGGAACGGCGGGAAACAGCCCGAATGCGGCTATTCCCGCCGATTACCTGGTGTTCGCTTGTTAGCATCCTGTGCGAACGAAAGGAGCAGACAGGCGAGAAATCTGCGAGCCGGAAGAGCAGCAGGGAAGAGACCCGGAAGTTCGGCCGTCATGAGGCGAGGACCGCAAGCACTGTCGAGGACCCGGAAGTTGCTCTGACGAAAAGGAGGCGAGCAGGTCAGGTGAACAGCGTGCGTACGGCAGGTAGGAAGGGGGGGAGTAGCGTTTATATGGAACGCTTAACTCCTCCCACAAATACAGGCCTTACGGCCTTAAAACGTATCAAATCGTATATGCGAACGGCGGGAATTGCCCGAACGCGGCTATTCTCGACAATTACCTGGTGGTTCGTGTGTTTGCGTAAAGGCACTGAAAGTGGTCTGACGGAATTTTTTCCCGAACGGAGGACGCTGAACTGGCGGGAAGTACGAACGGCTGCCGAGGAGTCGCGAGCTGACCAGGAGTGAACAGCAATGTCACGGCGAAGGTAAGAAAGGGGAGTAGCGTTTTATTGGAATGCTAACTCCTCCCACAAATACAGGCCTGCGGCCTTAAACATATATATATTTATTTTTTAACACATTTAATTTTAATAATTCACTTGTACTGCAAACTAAAACACAAACAAATACACACAGTTTTGGTTTCATCTATAACAAACAAAATAAAGACAGAGTTGCATACAGAATTCTTTTATTTAACTTAAATCTTGTAGTACTTGAACTACTAGAAAAAAAGCAGAGTAAGAGAAACTAAAACTGCTTTAGGTTCAGCCATTCAAAATAGACAAAGTTTCATTTTTTTCAATAATGTAAAGAATTCAGCGTATATAGCAATAACAGGAATAAATTCTTACAACATAATATACAAAAAACATGTTGAAAATTCTTATCTACTGATTCATTTTTTTTATATAAACACAAGAATTTATGAATAATTTACACACAGCATGTCATTTAATGTTACAAATTGGCCATGTTATTTATTTTTTTATTTTTTATATTTTCTTAAACAAGAAAACTTGGAAAAAAGATTTTTTTTTTTACTCATTTATAATATTTTATTAGCAATGCATCAATTCATAGCACATTTTTCTTAGTTTTTTTTTAGTTTTTATGTTTTTTTTGTTATTTTTTTTTTTCTTTAAGTTTATTGTTTTTTGTTCCAGAGGTAGTGTGAAACTCTGGCCAGTTCTTTTCTTAATTAAAGCCTCACTGAATTGGAAAACAGAAATGAGAGAGAAAAAAAGAAAGAAAAGAAACTCATTATTTTTAATTTAAACAAAGCAGCTAAAGGCTGATCTCAGAATAAGTTTAAAATTTGCCTACATATACTCTTTTTACCAGAGGAGTAGAGGCACGGGGTATGACTCCATCAGAACCATTCCTCCTGTTTTTTGATGGACTCCATTCTAGAATGCTATACATGCAACTAGTGAAATGGTTCTACCATCATTGTTTTGAAATGGCGCACTGGGTTTAAAATACCAATTATTATTCTTTCATAGACCATTCCCTATTCTGCTGCCAACCAGTGAAGGCCGTAATATTTACTGTGTAAAATGCAGTATATAGTAAAAGTGAAATGACCAACACAGCTCATCCCAATTTTACCAGAGGGTTATGGGGAAAAGAAATAAAAAAAAATAAAAAAAATTTACATACATACACACAGGGAAGTTGAGATACAGAACTGCTCAGTTATCTGATGAGTCCGGGTGACAAAGAAAAATAAGCTTTTTGGCATGTTGTAAAGCTCAGTACAATAATATCTCATCCTCTAGACTAGTGTGTGCATCTAAATATATTACTGTACAAGTGTAGTGTATCTCTGGGGATATATATATACATATATATATATATACATAAATCTAGACATTTAAAAATACATTATTTCTATCAAGAAAACGCCAGACACTTGAAAGTTTGACGTCTTATAAATGACACTATAGAAAATTATTTCATGTACATACAAAATGTTGTGAGGAACTGACATTGAATCAGTTCTTGTAAACCAGAATAGATTTTGTTTCGCATTTCAATTTGTCAAAAGACTACCCGTAATCTACCGGACTGAACAGTCCCGTTGAAAATATTAATTCTAACTTAATTTTTAGGGGGCAGCTGGAGGCAAATGCAACAGTGTGTAGGCTGGGACATACAAGTTGAACAGGAAAAGAGCTAGATTTGAATCTGCAGATACTGTTGTTTAAAATAGATATTTCTGGGCCTATACTAGTAAGGAAGTGGCAAAAAACTAGTTTGTGACAGGATGACGTTTTCAGTTACTATATATGGCACAATGGTATATCCTAATATCTTTATTTTCTTGAAAAATCTCTTAACTAGAGGAAATCCATAAGTATGTTGAACTCAAAGATTTACCCTCCTAAAATATGAACGGTAACTAAATGTCACTGTAATAGCATATTATTATAGCCAACCTAATGTTACACTTAAACATGTACTTTTTTTTTTTAAATGAGGGGGGGGCTACATTTGCATTTTTGTCAAATGCAAATCATTCCTGACACAGGCTGGCATTCTATGCAAATGAAACAAAGCCCCAAGATGTGTGTGTGCATGGTATCGTGAGAATATGAGGATAAACACCGGGAAGCTTCTGCTACACATCTCATCCTGATAAATACCTTTTAACAACATTTATTGTGGTACAAAAGAACTCTAACGGAAAGATTTAATTTCAAATTTAGATAAGGACTTCTAACATGTAGCTTTTTACAGTTATTTAAAAAGGTTGAAGAACCAGTTTAATGTAGCATTAACTTTTTCCCTTCTAGAAAGATTAGGCCATCATAGGATCAAATTGATCTTACAGCCACATAATTAATAACCAGTGCCTTGCTGGGACTTTATAATACCCTGGATCATTGCTGTTGTCACAAGAACAAGTTTAATCGGCAAGTCTCATTATTTTACACCCTTCCCCATGCGGTGTCTCCACATTTCCATATGCCCTGTGACACACCAAACTATTGAATATTATAAGTGCCGTTAAGATTTGGGTGCCAAGACAAAGCAAATGCAAACAGACACTTAGCAGTTCTGTATCTCCAACTTCTCATTCCATAGACATACAGGTACTGCGTGAACAGACCCTGCTTCACACCAGCACTGACATAGTATTTTGTCTAAATGAGGAATGGGATGTGGTTCAGATGTATTTGTATTTCTATAGATCCATCTTAATACAGCACAACTAACACTGACTAATCCAAAAAGATATGTTGCAAGCAAGCAAAACACAAACACAGTGGCATGAAGAGGATAGTGGAAACAGACATTCATTTATTTACCTTTAAAAGAGCTCTGAGCTGTGAATTAACTTCAAACTGCCACTGATTTTCAACACATTGTGTTGCACAGTTAGTGGCACTTTAAAACGTTAATATTTGTTGGGTGGGGTGGAAGGGTGAGCACAACCCTTCCCTGAGTGAAATAACTCATCCTTTGGGTTACTGGACCAAATCGCTCAATATACTGCAGGTCCCTTTGGTTGTAATGCAGTCACTGGCCTTAGGCGTGTGTAAAACTCTGGAATTTTGCAAATGAGCACTGATTCACAAGATATATACTGTGATGGTCTCCTCCCTCGCTGTACATTATTAGCAGCCATTACATGCATTAATAATTAGACTTTTCCCCACTAACTCAGATGACTAGAAACACTAAAAATGCAACTAGTTGTCAAGATTTGTGTTTCTGAATCACCACGGATCATTGATTGTTCAGAGGATTCCATTGTAGTGAGTGTACACTAGATCAGACATATCACATCTGTATCACTTATTTTGGGAACAGGGAATGTTGCTGTGGCAACAGAGGTCCCAGAGAGTTTATCCTGACCTAAACCCAGTGGACAGATGTGAAACCCCCTTTTGTTTTTTTGCTCTGTCTGAAAAATCGTGCACACCCTCTGCAATTCGAGTATTTTCATCTCCTTGGTTGGGAATGCAACCTTTCGAATTACCAATAAAAGCAGAAACCTAGCTTTGTTCATCACACAACTTAAAATGTCAGACTTCCTGACCTCTGTGTATATTTAAACAAAGAGAAAACACGCACTCAAAGACAAAATTTGTTAGTGGCCAAAAATAAAAAACAAACCACTGCACTTCACTTTATCCTTTGCAAAAAAATAAATAAAAAAAAGACTGATTTAGGTCCTAACTTCACTAAAAACAATTGAGCACATGCTCAGCAGGGGCACTGCACACACACACACACATTATGTTCGCTTGTGTGTATATTAAACACACACGTGAGATTTTTTTTAGGTGATCACAAATCCATTGTCCATTATAACGTATTGAGCAACTTCTACTTTTGCAAACAATTCCAGCTTCCGAAATTTAGATTAACCATTAATATAACTAATTCACAGCCAAATGCTTTAAAAGAATAATAGTACATGAAACTGCAAGCAGAATGCCCATATTATTTGGTTGGTCTGTAAACCTGTACCCTAATAAGAGTATAAGCCTACTTTTTAAAAGTGTTAAATAGGTGTAGTGTCCTCACTCTTGCCATTCTTTTAGACTTTGCAGAGAAAAATTACTGAGAAAACAGCTTGTTTTAAGTATTACTACTTTGATTTTTTTGTTGTTGTAATCGAATTTTTGCAATTAGCAGACCGTACATTTCTTTCTTTTTCTTTTATAAATAACAATCTCAATTTAAACAACCTGTCTTAGTAACATTCAGTTATGGATAGAGGGCCTGAAGACATTAGCAACATATATATATATATAAAATAAAAATAATAAAGTGATACAAAAAGAAAGACACATTTCTGTAACACTTTTATAGAATCTCAAACACGGCCTCTTTCTCCTTCTGTATTGCCAAGTCAAAAACTTACATGAATATATTAAAAAGTAATTGTTCCTTTACTATTCCTTAGGGGACTCAGGACAGAAAAGGAATGTGATTAAGATGGTGATCATAACGTTTGAGGAGGATGTGAAGATAGGTTTTAGCCCAATTCATCAACTAAGGAGGATAGCAAGTCAAGGATTTCTGCCATTGGTGTATAAAAGCTTCGAGCAGCAAAAATATATATATTTTATATTGTACCACTTTCATATATAAAGGTGGGAAACATTTGCGATTCTTGATAGAAAAGGAGAAAACATAAGATGTAATTTTTTTCTGCCCTTGAGCTATCGAATTCTCTTTCCCATAAAATGCATTGCAATTCCAAATCTTGTCCACAGAGCCCATTACTATAACTACAGATTAGACCATTCACTTCTCACTTGAGATAATCGTGCTCAGTAATGCTTTTACCAGCTTCATTCCTCATTTTTGCCTACATGTTTCCTAACCTACAGAGGTTCCTAAAGGAACACTCCAAACACAGCATTTTGTAAGCAGTCAAACAGTTTTGAATTGGCTTGACTTCTTGCCAGACAACGCTCCCAATCTTGGTTCAGTCTTCAGGAGAGCACACTGAATGAGAGCGTGAGCTGATTGCCCTCAGCCAATGACCTAAGCCTTGCATTGCCAGGCTTTGCTAAGAAAGAGAGAGTGTCTTTAGAAAGGAGGTTGTAGTAAAGGTAGGCTGGCTCCAGGTAAGAAGACAAACCATTCCAAAAACGGTTTGGCTGCTTACATTGAGGGTGTGGTACTCCAGGCACGGCACCATAGCCACTACATTACTGTAATAGTAGTGGTGTTTGGTAGTGTTTCTCTAAAGGATGGTAGCAGGAGAGATTACAGATTTTAAACCATGCTTAAGACAACCTTTTTACCAGTATATATTGAAAATAAATTCCTCCACAAAGTTTACAACACTTATTTATGATTTATCAAATAACCAGTGACATGGTTGAAAATCACCCTTTTTTTTTTTTTTTTTTTTTTTTTACACTTAGGTAAATAGTAAGAGGAGGAACAACGTTTTTGGAAATATTATATTGCTAGAATGGAACCATGCATAAAATGGTGCACCAACTATTTCCCAGCGTGCAGCAAAATAATCCTTCGTGGAGCATTAGAAATTAGTCAAAAATTAGGACAGGAATTCTGAACTGTCCCATATAAATCTTGAGAAAGAGGCAAGTGGCCGCTTGCAGAAAACATAACGAATGGTCATGGAACTCATGCCTGAACCTTAAAACAGTATTTGCTACATTTGGTTAGAGTTGAAAAAACAATTGTGAGCTTCAACAAAGCAGAATAACTTGTAAAAGTATTCAGAAATATAGATTTAATTATCCAAATGTGTCTTCTAAATATAGCACCACCTTTTAATGATTAGTAACAGGTCCTCCATGTTCAGGAAAGCACCTACAGTGCACACAGCCTCTCATCCTATGAATAGTAAACATTTGCAAAGCTTTGCTCAGATGAGAACACACATTTGGAAGGCTACAAGTTATGACATGCCAAAAGTCAAATACAATTTTATTTTTGACATCACTGCTCCTTTAAATGAGCTCATGAGACTATGCCACACAAACTTTACACAAAATAAAACAAAACAAAAAAATAGATCACATACACACAAACTGGACATTTAAACAAAACCCTCTTAGTTGATTGAGATCAGAGGAACCTATATATATCAGTATGTGAGAGAGAGGCGGGGGAGTGGACATCAGAATTTCAAGGGGTTATATGTAAACCCAAAACAGAGGTGCACTTCAACATTTTATCAGTAGGCTTCGATCCTTTCCTGAAAGACTAAATTGAAGCATTACTTTAACATAATCAACAAATTACAACAAGATGTTCAACTACACCACAAGACTAAAACGTAGCACATTGGAGATCACACAACTCTACAGTGTAGACTTTTGAAATCCCTCTGTAAGATGTAGAGCTAGTGGGTCAATACAAGCAATGTTGGGCTATATTTATACATGTATTGCTAACGTTAAGGGTACAGACTGACATTTTCCAAAGCTTGAGTCTAATGGCTGATTTAATGAATCGTTTGCATAGAAAATCACAGCTGTAGGGTCAACTAGAAAAGGACTGGACCTCGTCTACTGAAACGTTTCAAACGCTTGTGAGAGGCAGCAAGTGTTTGACCTGAACAGTTTCAAAAAAAGTGATTCCACATTTTTGTGGTTTATGCTGAATGAGCGTGGGGATGGTAAATGCATCACAAACTGGTACGAAAGCTCCCCACGCCACACAAATCGATAATTGAAAGAATGCTTCCAGCAGCAGTCTTATCTGTAGGAAAGAATGCCTCATTTGCCACTTGTCACAAAAAACATTTGAGATTGTCAGATGTTCAAAAGAAACCATGGCATACAAGCTGCTCTACCTTCGCTGGGTTTAAGAGAACTTATCGCCATAAACTCTTACAGTCAGCAACCACTTTTAAATAAATGTGCATAAATATATATTTGTTCAAGCTAATAATATAACATCTTTCTCTGTTTCTGTTCCAATGTCATCTTAATATCTGAACATGTATCTGATGCGTGTAATCCCAAAATCTGAATATGCATCTGATGCGTGTTATCCTAATCTCTGAATATACATCTGTTGCCAGGTGTTCCTCCTCCACCCGTTTTTGTGAGCAGCCGGGTGCTGAAACAGTTGCTATCATCCTAGCTGCACATAGCATTGAGTAGATTTAAAAAAAAAAAAAATAAAAAAAAAAAAAAAAAATGTAAATGCAGACTGCACAGTGGGGTTATTTAAAAAAACTTTTTTGTTTTTTAAACTGCTTCCATGATGGACTGCTCACAACAAATGCACGTAGGGAACACTGCTCTCAAGCGTAACAGTATTTTGTTGAGTCAGAGTCATCAGATAATTATACAAGCATGGAACAGAAGGGAAAACATTGTATAACAACTATGCACCTTATTAGGAGACATTTCTTTAAACAGATAGACTCCATTTAGAACAAACTTTGACAAATCAGTATCACTGAAATCCCCAACACCCTTGGAATGAATGATGCCGCTTCCCCTCTTAATACCAGTATTGTGTAGTTTGAGAGGTTATGAGGTTACCTGTTTTATGGTTTATTGTCAACTGCTGAGAAATGTGAGATGTAATTTATGTATGTATATATATATATTTACACATATAAAAAAATAAAGAGTGAGGTAGATAAATGTTTGGGGGAAAAAATCATTGAAGAAACTGTCCCCTGTCATAAAAAAAGCCTTATCTTAAAACATACAAACGTGTTGGGGCATTTTTACAGTGACAAACTTCTAATGAGAAAAATAAATAAGATAGTAAAACAAACAGGGAAAATACTACATAGAACAGAATAGAGTTTAGGGGCAACAATGAAACATTTTTTACAAGATAGAGAGAATTATGCTCCAAAAGCAATAATAATAATAATAATAATATTATATATATATATATATATATATATATATATATATATATATATATATATATATATATATAATAAAATGCACTACCCACATTCAAACTTTTTTTTGTCTTAAATCTCCAGTCACAACTACCAGTGAGTAATATATAAATATATATATAATTAAACGCTTCCATCCCAAAGCAAATTTGTTTATCAGCAAGGCAACTGTTTTGGTCTGAATATGTAAATAGAAGTTGGCTCTGTCAAAGCAGGACGAGCTGGTAACATGTTGGATACATACGCACAGGCAGGTATGCGTTACTGGGTTTCTAAGGACAAAAAGGTAAAAAAATAATCATAAAAAAAAGCTTTATATGTGTTCTACTGAGGATAAGTAAGCCCAGCCAGTAGAGTAACATTTGTACAAAAATATATTTATTTATTAAAACAAAAACAAAAATTCCACCCAGTAGTGAAAAACGTAAGGTACTAATTTTAAACAATGCTACTTGTTGTAGAGAATAAAGAAATTAACAAATGTGCCAAGATGTTTATTACACTGTGTCAATTTATCTGGCACCAGTTTCATTGACTTGATGCGTTAAATGTAATCAGAATATGTTATACCATAATAGTCATCATCCAGTATTTGTAGGCTGTGTTAGCCAGACATAGCAGCCTCCACTGTGACTGGAAGAGGCTGACAGAATTGGCACAAACAGCTACTTAAAACGGGGTTGTTTTATTATGGTTTCTTCAAAGTGCTTTTGGACTACAATACCGTTCAGTATCAGTCATACTACAAAACTGGATCTGGGGGAGAACAAACCTCTGCTAAACTAAATACAATAGTGTCTGAAGATGGCATTTAAGGAGGCCTTTTCCGCTGTACAAGCAAACCTCATAGATAAATGGAACATCATGATAAATACTGTCATTATTTACCTCTGTTTTAGATCTTTTCTATCATAAGAGGAACTAGCCTGAGTGACAGGGTAGAAATCACTTTTTTTTTGCATGCACTGAACATCTATCTAAACAGAGGTAAACATAAGAGCAATAAGGCACCACATAAACTAGTTTGAGCATTCTGCTACAGGATGGAAGTTTTCCTTTTACAATTTTTGGTCTAATTAACAATATAAAAAAAATAAAAAAATTTTTGTCTGCAATGTAGCCTAAACAGACTTTTATCCTTGGGATGGAAGAGTTTTCAATGTAGATAAAGGAAAAGAAGGTCAAAGAGTTTTGATGTTGTGACTTAAAGCCTGGCGCTGTATCCAACAGATCAAAATAATGAAAAAATAATATATATATATAACCGTAACGATGAACATACAGATGGCAGATCTGTACGTACGACTTCCTACCCATCATAAGCCAATGAAGGGCTTAGGACTGCGTAGGATTACTACTAAAGAAACATATTGAAATAACTTACTCAACAAGAAACCATTTAAATTTCTGACCTGAGTTTGTTTGCAAGTTTTTTTTGTTTTTGATTTTTTGTATTTTTTTTGACGCATTGCAATATAACAGAATGATTGCTGTGTGAAGAAAAGGGAAGGAAGGGACAAACTTGTACCAGAAAAAAATACCCACTCAGCCCAGCACCCACCTCAATAGTGGGATTACAACCACTATGAAACCATAGAAAAAAATAAAATAAAAAGCATTTATAAAAAGGCATTTAACAGATGCATGGCTAATAATACTACAAGTCTTTCTGTGGGAGGTATAGATGTGAAGAACCACACTGTGATATCAAGCAGAATATTTTGGGTCTTATGCACAAGTTCTAAAGCAGCGGATCCCAACGCATTTGTCCAAAATCTCCCATTTAAGTCACTGGAAGTCTCCTGCGCGTGGTTGCGTTTTACATAAGCCCTATGTAGAAGAGATAGGAACATGAAAACACGAAGAGATGGAAGGGTAAACTTGTAGAGTTTTTTTTTTTTCTTCTTTCGTAGAGAAAATCCAACAAAAAAAAGGAAACAAAATAGCAGCCTTTTCTGTACAGAGATAGATGAATATTTGAACAATAAAAAAGTTATAAAAGGGACACAAATACAATATGTATGTAAATGGTGCTCTGTTTTCACACTGATCTGTAAGGAGCTTCTATAAAGTCTTTGACCCCCCCTCCCCCCAAAAAAAAGTCTACCTATCCCACACCAAAAAAAAAAAAAAAAAGTGAGGTGCAAGAGTAAATTCAGAGAATTAACATTTATGCAGGGAGGCCTGATGTTCTAGAACAGGATTTCACAGTTCCAACTACTGAAGAACTCTCTGGCCATCAAGGTGGTAAGGGAGAGAGTCTACAAATCCTGTTGTCTTTTATCCCATTTTCTGTGGATTTTAAGTATCTTTCATCCAATATTCTCCAGAAGGGAAAATAAAAAAGTACACTTCACTGTAAGAGCCCTTTCTGCATTTCTGTGTGTTGCTGTATTTTTTTTTGCCAGTTTTCTCCAGAATATTTTATCTTATATATGTATATACACGCTTATCCAACTTATGACCTCATCACACACTCACACATAAAAAAAAATAAAAATATATATATATATATATATATATATAGTTATATATAGGGTTTGTTTGTTTTAGTAGATTGTGTTACTAGAATAATAATAGTATACAGTGTGCATGGTCCTGTGATATGCATATGTCTGCACTGTTCAAACTGTGCACAAGTAAATCTATTTGGCAAAAAACTGGCAAAATTCTATAAATGTTGTTGTAGGTTGCATTGAGATTTTGTTAACTTTATATTTTCTTTTTTTTGGAAAAAAAAAAAAAAACATTAAATAAATTATTTCATGTGTATGTGTGTCTGAGCAGGAGAGAAGGTTCCTCTAGCTCAAATGTGGTTTCCACATCAAATATATTATCAGATGCATGGTACTGTAACCATGATGAACTAAGAAAAAGTTGGGGCACTGATCTGACGCACAAGTTCCTTTAGTGAGCAAGAACACCAGTGCCAGAAGGTGGCTGCAGCCAATCCACAAAGAGAAAAAAAAATAGTGTTAGCACTGATAAAGGAGGGATCCTCCTGTGACCAGGTCCTAGAGGTACACAAGGCAGTGTGTGTTGCCACAAGTGTCAGTCAGACCCTCAGCCAAGATCAGCAGGCTGAGGACTGGGGAAGGGGTAGTGCCCTCTCATTCTTGCGCCCCCCATTCATGTGCGCATATGGTTGCCTCTCATCAAAGCTTGCTCGAAGAACAACTACACCAGGGCCATTTTCGGCCTTGTGTCCCAAATGGTGCTCGGAGGTCTGCATGCCGCATGAAGGATCTAACGGAATGTTCTCCATGTTCTCTGCCTCCAGGTCAAGCTCCTCTGTGTCAGGAGGTTTATTCTCCTCACTGTAGAAGAAAGACACCTCTCTATAGGCTGGGTCAAGTTCATCTTTAATGCTGCTGATGATCTCCAGGAAAGAGGGTCTCATTTTCGGGTTGTACTGCCAGCACATGCGCATAAGTTCAAACCTAAGCAATGAAAGGCAAACAAAGTTAAATATAAAGCAACTTGAAAAATATAATACCACACTAAAACTGGATTCTACAAAATTATGAAATACAAATATATTCTGATTGTTTGGTCTATTACTAATATTGAATTCCAAGGCTCAAACCCAACATTTGCTCATGTTGGTGAATGTGTTACGTATCGGAATTTCACACATCCAGCTTGCATAATTTGTTTTGTTGAAAGGGGCTCTCTTTTGACAATTAAGCAAATCCTTGAAAGCAATGCAGCAAAAAAAAAAAAAAGTTATATACGGTGATAATTTTCAGTAAAACATTTCTGGTTGTTATGTGCTGTAACAAGAACAGACAGCATGAATGGCAGACAAGAGGAGAGAACTTGGACTTTACTTCTCTCTACAATGCCTGTTAATAGAACAGCACAACTGCAATAAAATAGGTAATATTGGTCTTGAAAATATTATGGCTATTACCGTTTTTATTTTAGCTGCCCATAAAGTGTTCTACAATCTAACTGGAACTGTGACCATCTTGGGATGCCTTTATAAAGCATTTTGCTTATTCATGATGACAATAGCTAATTGTACATAACAGTGTTACAGCACATCTTTATTGTTGGAATAAGTCCTAATCTAGGTTAAGGGTTAAAAATGCCTTTTCTAATTCACAACACATGGAGAAAGTGACCGTAAACACGTGATTTCACTAGGCTCAATCTTTTCCCGTCACTGATCGCCTTTTCCTGTAACAGTCTGGATGCAAGCACACAGGATCTCTCCTGTACCCTGCTGGCTCCTCACGTGGGGTCCATGCTGGGGAAACGAGATTCAGCAGAGACGTCTGACGTCCACAACAAGCTCTGTCACTTGACGCTCCCCTGAACCACCCTGCACTGACCGTGCTTCCAGCTCTTTCCATAAATGGAAGGTATTTTTCCCCTCTCCCCCTCCCACATGGATTTAATCCCTTGTTTACTGATTCTCCAAGAGGAGCTACCTCCTGCATCCACAGGGGGAAGGATTCATGCACAGAAAAACACTCTCCTCCTCACACTGCAGCGGAGTATTATGACCATGTAGAGCAGAACTGGAAGAACAGAATGTCTATTATGTATACATTTACACAAGCAAAATAGATTATACAGTAATATTATAGCAAAATATCTTAGTATACATATCTGGCACTGGTTATTGGGTTGCTAAAATTATAAAATAAAGCTATAACTCTGTATATAGATAATAGATCTCAAAATAGTTATCTCAAAATATATCATATATATATATACACGTGCAGACTTGGTTCTAATTCCCTTTGCTAAAATTTGGAATGTTATGTACAGGGCCATGCAAACTCACTGCATGTAATCGTTAATAAGTAGTGATACATTTGTGTCTCAACTCCTATTTATAGATTTTTATGATTTTATCACATATTTTCTAAGATCGGAATGCTAGGAATAGCCAACAGCTGTAGCCAAGGTACAATTTAAATCATCTTAAACCAAAAGAAGGCTGAGTATGATAGGAACTGTGGTCCAGCACCAAGGTACAGATTGACCCCTGTGATCAAGAGAAACCTGTATCCTAGAACGGACAACATCTCTTGATTCTACTAGTGTTTGAAGTACAACAGCAAGCACCCAATCAGAATATTCCCCAAAACTAGTCAAGGAGAAGGCAGGAGAGTTAGGACAGAGTGAGTCAGCTAGGTTTTCCCCATCATAGGCCCCCTTAGAAACATCCAGCAATGCTCATCTTTCAATCACACGAAGCAAAAAACAAACAAACATGTTTTGCAGACAGCTAATAAACCGTCTGGTGGGGTTATTTTTTGTCTAAATGCCTGTGATGCCTCATTGATGGTAGGGGAGGGGAAAGGGGGGCATCAATGTCTCTGAAAGAGAGAACGCTCCTATTCACTTTATACATGAAGAACTGAACCACACAGTGCACACGGACTGTAACCTGGCTGGGGAACTGGAACTGAAGGCCTAAATTTAGAAACACACACGTTAACAGCCGTCAAGAAGCACTTAGCCCACCTGAATGGAGGAAGACATTTAGCCAGACTAGTAGCATTAACACAGAATAGTGACCCAGAACACACTACGGTATCATAAGAGAGGATTAATATTAGTTTAGGATGGGCACAAAGATGAGCTTCAAATAAAGTCTATAAAAAGGATCACAGAATAGGAGTGTTCTGAGCCCCTCCAGCTAATGTCGTACTGGAAGAGCGAGGCTGCATAGAAGATATACAGGGTTCTTCGCTAAAGTGAAAACTCAAGGTCAATTCAAAATGAATTTCAAATTAAAGGCCAGAGTAAGGGATTGGAAAACATGGCTAATAGAATTTGTCCAGTTCAGCAATTTGACCTTAAATTTGAAATTTACTTTGAATTCACCTTTAATCTCTTACTTTACTGAATAACCCGGATAGCATCTCCATTTAAAATTCCCTTTTATTTCCTGTAAAAACTTCAATGGATGTTCTCAATTGTCTTGGAAGCACAATATTTTACTTACTGTACTAAATGCACTTATACATCGTAAATACCAATAATGATATAGAATAATATAGAATAAGGGGACTTTTTTTCCTCGTGTTTTTATTATAAAAATGCTAAATGTTTTACATAGAGCCCACAGAGTAGTGTCTGCTCTAATATGTCCAGTCCCCAAACCTCAAAACCAGCATATGTACTACCATGATCTAGTACAGCCAATCTTTAGTCACAAGACACATACCACCAGGTTCATATGCAGCTATTACACCACCACAAATGTGGCTATAATAACATTTTAAACAAGTATTATTCCTGATAAAACACTTTCTAAATAAATTAAAACGGAAAGAATAGAGCAGTTCCCATCCATAAGATATACTATAATGATCATACTGACAATCACTTATATATTTACATTATACTAAATGCAATTCTCGAAACTTCTGTTTCAGACAATGAAAAATAACAGATTGTGACTATATAAAATATTCCACAAGTTCCATGCTTAGCAATGATACAGCCAAGTTCTAATATATGTCCACACTTTATTATAACGGTATGCAATACATTAGTCCTAACATAGTGTGATACAATTTACACAAATACATTTGCACCAAACGTATTGCGCTCATAGAAGTGAAGTGTAAATCAGCATATAGGGTGCCTCTCCTCATTAAAGGAACACTATAGTCACCTAAATTACTTTAGCTAAATAAAGCAGTTTTAGTGTATAGATCATTCCCCTGCAATTTCACTGCTCAATTCACTGTCATTTAGGAGTTAAATCACTTTGTTTCTGTTTATGCAGCCCTAGCCACACCTCCCCTGGCTATGATTGACAGAGCCTGCATGAAAAAAAAACTGGTTTCTCTTTCAATCAGATGTAATTTACCTTAAATAAGTGTATCTCAATCTCTAAATTGAACTTTAAATCACATACATCAGGGTCTAGCAAGCTATTAACATAGCAGAGGATAAGAACATCTTAATTAAACAGAACTTGCAATAAAGAAAGCCTAAGTAGGGCTCTCTTTACAGGAAGTGTTTATGGAAGGCTGTGCAAGTCACATGCAGGGAGGTGTGACTAGGGTTCATAAACAAAGGGATTTAACGGCAGAGGATTCAGCAGTGAGGCTGCAGGGGCATGTTCTATACACCAAAACTGCTTCATTAAGCTAAAGTTGTTCAGGTGACTATAGTGTCCCTTTAAGGGGGACTAATTTCCCTTCTGGTATTTTCAATCTACCTCCTGTGCAAACCCCAGCGATGGGGATAAAACATGGGACTTCAGCCGGGTCTCAGTCAAAAAAGGATTTTAATTATACAAATTTTATATATATATATATATATATATATATATATATATATATATATATATATATATATATATATATATATATATATATATATATATATATATATATATATATATATATAAAAAATAGAATAATGCAAAAATATATATATATATAAAAAAAACAAAAACAACACAACATCATCAGTTTGCACTAATATCGATTGGAAATTCCAGAAAGGCTATTAACCCCCCTAAATTGGGGGAGGCCGATTAACACTTCAATTCTGTGACTGTAAGATGTTTGTCAGAAATGTATTAGTGTAAATTGCATAACACTATGTTATGTCTATTTGTATTAAAGAAACAGTGCATTCCCTGTATATATTTTGTATGAAATACAATAGACCCCGTTGTTGTTTTTTTCCCCGCTCACCATCTAGATTGCTGTAATCAATTTTCTAGGCTATTGTCATTCGACCTGGTTTACAAGTCAATTTTAATAGGATGGGTGATTGACTGTTACAGATAAAGAATATATGGTCGTGAACAAAAAGTTCTGAATATAGATTTTGAATATTTTATCACACTGGAAAAATTATTTATTTTCTAAAAATTATCTGAAGCAGTAATTCCAAATCCCAATGGAATTTGAAGATACACCATACTCAGGTTTAAATGTAGTGAACAAAACAATGCTAAGCTTATTAGCTTAGACCAATATCCTAATGAGGCACATGGAAAGCAAGAGAGGACACAATTAAAGCAGAGGTTACGTACAGCATATCTGGACAGTTGTCCGGCTTCTCCAGTAGACCCCCTTCCATTACAAACCGGAGAACCTGTTCATTAGACATGCCCTGGTAAGGCTGCTCCGCCAATGTGGCAATCTCCCATAGCACAACTCCAAACGACCTATGGAGAAAAAATAAAAAGGAAAAAGAGTGACTTATCGGACAGTGAATTTAGCATGCAGGAAAAAAAGGAAATATCATCCCAAAACAATAACACTTAAACAAAGTGACTAATTATCAAAGTGACTAATGACCTAATCTCCGCTAAATCCAAAGGTCACTACTCCATATTAATTCTCCTTGACCTCTCTGCTGCCTTTGACACAGTTGATCATGCTCTCCTCCTTCAAACTCTTCAATCACTCGGTCTCTGTGACTCTGTCCTCTCTTGGTTTTCCTCCTATCTCTCCCAATGCTCATTTAGTGTCTCCTTTTCCAAGGATACCTCCTCCCCTCGCCCTGTCTCGGTTGGAGTTCCCCAAGGCTCTGTCCTTGGTCCCCTTCTATTTTCTCTTTATACTGCCTCTCTTGGAAAACTTATTGCCTCTTTTGGATTCAACTACCACCTGTACGCTGATGACACTCAGATATACCTCTCCTCACCGGACCTCTCCCCGGCCGTCCTGCAACGTGTCACTGCTTGCCTCTCTTCCATCTCTGACTGGATGTCGTCACGCTTTCTCAAACTGAACTCCTTGTCTTTCCTCCTCCTAATACTGATCCTCCTCTCTCACTCTCCCTTCAAGTCAGTGATATCCACATAAGTCCATCCCTACAAGCGCGCTGTCTTGGCGTCATACTTGACTCTGGTCTCACCTTTGAGTCTCACATCCAGTTTGTTGCCAAGTCCTGTAGGTTTCAACTCAAAAACATAGCCCGCATCCGCCCCTTTCTTACGCAAGATGCTACCAAGGAGCTCGTCCATGCTCTAGTAATTTCCCGCATGGATTACTGTAACCCTCTCCTGATTGGTCTCCCCAAAAGCCGTACTGCCCCGCTACAGTCTGTAATGAATGCTGCAGCTAGACTGATTTTCCTATCCAGTCGGTCCTCTCACACCTCGCCCCTCTGCCAGTCCTTACATTGGCTCCCTGTATCCTATAGGAGTCAATTCAAAGTGCTAACCCATACATTTAAAGCACTGAACAATTCCAGCCCCTCTTATATCTCTTCACTGATCCATAGGTATGCCCGTCCTCGTACCCTCCGCTCTGCCCGTGACCACCTCCTGACCGCTGCTCGCACCCGTACGGCCAACTCGCGCTTGCAGGACCTCTCACGGGCAGCTCCTCTCCTATGGAATAGCTTGCCTACTGCCATCAGACTCTCCCCTAGTCTTCAATCATTTAAGAAGGCCTTAAAACCCATCTCTTCAGGAAAGCGTATGGCCTCCCAGAGTAATCTCTCCCTTACATACCTGTCTCTTGCTCTCTCCTATGGGATAGTGCTTTGCTCTCTCCTCCAGCTCTGCTTCACTCCTACTTGATATTTCCTATCCTAATGTTTCTAATACCCCACCTCCTATAGTCTGTAAGCTCATTTGAGCAGGGTCCTCTTCAACCTATTGTTCCTGTAAGTTTTCTTGTAATTGTCTTATTTATTGTTACATCCCCCCTCTCAAAATATTGTAAAGCGCTATGGAATCTGTTGGCGCTATATAAATGGCAATAATAATAATAATAATAACAACAAGGGAAGAACTGCACACACAAATGATTATACACTGCTGGTAGCTGCAATTTAGGTGCTTGAATGGTTTTCATTAATTTGTTAATTTAATTAAACTACCACGAGCTGCAGTATTTCACATGCATAATGGTATGGCACTGTGGTAGAGCTGTACATGAAGCCATAAGGAACACTGATTTAAAAAAAATAAAGGAGGCGGAGCTTGACAGGCAACCAGCACAGACGCCATCTCTGGGGCTCCTCGACCTAAACAGTAAAAACCGGGGATTTATCCCAAACCCACTGGCACACAACTTACCTGCACGATACCATCGGTTGCAGGAGACCGAGAGGCACACACCGATGCCTTTTTTCAGCAAACGGGCGCCAAACATAAACGCAGACCACCCAAGGCCTCCCACGCAGCCGGCCCGAAAATCACACCGCACACCTCAGCAGCCTGGTGGGACTTGGACTGGCTCACACCAGATCCCCTACAGACGCAGGCTCAAAGGTCAGCAGCAAAAGGGAAAAAAATCCCAAGCGGCCGCCTCACAAGATATGCAGGACATACGCTTGCTGCTACAACGCACACCAAAGCCCAGGGAGTAGGAGCTGACTGAAACGGAGGCCCAGGACCTTAAAGAGACAGGAGGGGTGAGTGACACCACACAGGAGCCACCACCAACAGGGCTCCAGACAACGCAAACCCCGACTAGCCAGGACCCTGCGACTAAGCAGGACATCGACAACCTTTTTAACCGCATCCAACAACTATTTGCGGCAGATATAGCCGCGGTGCACACAGTAACTGCTCATGTCCAGGCAACGGACTCGACTGTGGCTGACCTACAACATCAGCTAACTGCATTAACAGACACAGTCAAACAGTTAGGAACCACAAGCAGAAATGGGATACGGCTGTACAGTCTATGGAGGGAACATACAAAGAAAAAACAATAGTGTAATACAGTATATACAGTGAATAGTGCGCTTTAAATGGATGCACTCACGAGATAGTGGAGATAAAAGAGCATTCAAAGGTGCCTCCCCAGGATATATGGGGGGATACTGGTATCCTTTGCAAATGTCGAGCAGCCAATGGGACACAGGACTCCAGGTGAGTAGTAGTAGAAAATATTAGTAATTTTATTTTCTTTAAAAAGGTGAAACAACACCATAGAAATAAAATTTAAAAGTGCAGCAATAGGTCCAACGCGTTTCGTTCAACACAGGAACTTCATCAGGGACCGCACAATAAAAGAAATCACCAGCAGTATTACAGATTGTAAACAAATATACATCCTGTATACATCCAATATACAGTCAAACAGTTACAGGGGTCCCACACGGAAACCTCGCTGAGAATAGACGCCATGGACGAAAGAGCACGCCAGAAAAATATCAAGATACGAGGGGTTGCAGAAACAGTCACCCCCGAAGAAATACCAAGAATGGTGTTCAAACTACTCCCGGCGAAACAGGCCAAACAATTCACCCACGACGGGGCCTACCGCATAGCTAAGTCCCCCAGGGCGCCGAACACAGCCCCAAGGGACATAATCTTATGCTGTGGTACGAGACAAGACAAGCATGCCCTATTGAAAGCAACATTCAACAAGACACCTATGGACTTTGAGACTCACAAGATCTCGCTTTTCCAGGATTTCCACCGTTCCACGCTAACATGGCGGAAAACAATGCAACCCATCACGCGAAAACTACAAGAAGCAGGCATATGATACCGATGGTCAACGCGAACGTCCCTTACGGTATACAAAAACGGCACACAGCTGAAGGCAACCGACGTGGCGGAAGCCACCACCTTCCTAGCAGCAGTGGGCATCAATGACGCCCCACAAGAGCAGAGAGCCAGAGACACTAACCGGACTTGGATAACATTACCCCGTTCACCCCACGGAACGGGCAGGGTGACGTGACATAAAGTGCCACCTCCTCTTAAGTTGCAGCACTATGGTTTTATTGTTTCACATTTTGTAATATGTTTTCAATGTTGTTTTTACCCGGTAACTAAAACTTTCATATAATGATCTGACTGAAGTCCCAGAGATATCTGTGCACCTAGGTAGTCGTTCTCCTAGAGACGACCTAGCTAACGACTGCTCGCCATCGACTAGACCACACTCACCTCCCTCCCCCCGATGTCCCCTACACAGCATAAACTACCCACGAAAGCACACGCTAACTCCACTAATAGACACCTTATATTTATCTCTCCCAGCGTTGCTATAGGTGTAGGAATTTCATTTATGAGAATAGAACATGCCATGCTTATACATAGACAACTGATAGCACAACAAGCTAATAAAAGGGTCACTTAGGCCCAGTTGCAACCAGACGGGCCCCCAACAACTGACTATGAACCCCTTACAAGGGCTCACACCTAGACGACCATAGACAGGAAGGCCCGAACCTTGAGACTCGACTAAAAGTTTACTTGTTTGATACAGATTAAAAAAAAAAAAGATAACTCAGGGGCCATGCTGGGGATAAACAATGCGTCCCCCAGCTTACTACTGTCAACGTGAGAAACTACTATGTCATATCGTTTGCATACTTGGTAATCCTCCTTCACATCATAGCTACTCCAGCTTTAAGTTATACTCTGTAGTATTATTGACCAAGGGATGCGATACGCTCACAAATAATACTGATCCCCATTACCACTGTTTAGCCAGTAGCTCCTAGCTGCACTCAAATTAATTGGTATACCTACTGTCGTCTTACACTACCACTGCATACCTGGAGAGTAGCTACACACTATTATAAGCATGCTTTTACACCCCACTCGAACTTACTTCTCACTATGTCTATGACTTTGCATAGCTCAGTATGTCTCGCTCAATAATTATGCCAGACATGTAATGCCTAGTCTGTACTCTACAAAAAATTGTGCTGTATATTCAAATGCCATGTAAGTGAAATGTCTGGTTTCATTAATCTTTCTTGCCAACGCTGTTGTGGCATTGGAGAAAATGTCTGTTAAACTCATGCACTCAAAAAATAAAGAATAAAAAAAAAAAAAAGAATAACGAGGGGATTAGGAAGTAATTAGAGATATTTTCGGACGATGGAAAAAGAAAGGAAGTCTTGATATATAAAGCCAAGTGAGAGTGGAGCTTGATAGTACTTGCAGATTGGGTAAGATTTGTGAATCTATATCTATATGTTGTATCAGCACTAAATATAAAACAAATTTTGTGAAAGTGCAAAAATAAATAAATAAATACATTTTAAAAAAATTGTGAGATATGATGAATGACAAATTGAGATAAGGGAAGCATATGTTTCCACCTATAAATTTTCTATAAGGGGATATTAATAGAAGGTGCTTTGTAAACTGAAAAAAACAAATGCTAACAAATAAGTTTACATTACATTAAAAAAAACAAAAACCTGATAGAACAGGAGAGCAAATCTAATACAGGCAACAGGCATAGACAATGTTGGAAAATGGGTTAACAGGTATTGTGTTTAGTCACGTACATGCATTTAATCGCAACGCAGCTGCTACGCATTATGGTCGCTCCTACCATGAGAACAGAATGCCTATTTTTGGAAGCCTCTGTCTCTAATGGCGACTAAGGTATACACATGTCCATGCACACCCCAAATCCACCAAAATTGAATCCGCAGAAGAATGCCATTTAGGATTAAACCAAGAACATGTTCATTGTTGTGTGGAATTTGGATTGCAATCAAATCATATGTAACTGGCTTGGAATTTTATTTTTAAAAAGCCAGGGCTGATAAAGATTATTCGTGGGAATTATTTTTAAAGGTACACATACAGATGATGAGAACAGAATATTAGAAAACAAAAAAGATGCAAAATAGGTGATCAAGCTTTGAAAAACAGGAATTACACTTAGGAGTTATTCAGCATATGTTTAGATATATCGTACTTTCTCACACATTGCTATGACAAAATATAGAATGAAATTCTGAACAGTGCTAAAGGAAGCCTGTTCAAACGACACTATATAGAAATCTAACACTCCTTGTCATCATGCGTAAAGTAGAAGTGCAATCTCTTACCAAACATCAGAGTTGGTGGTGAAGACTCCGTCCTTAAGAGATTCTGGAGACATCCAGCGTACAGGAAGAAGTCCTTTCCCTCCTTTTCTATAATAATCAGTCTCATAGATATCACGTGTCATACCAAAGTCTACAGAGAAAGAAAAGGTTACCACATGTAACTGAATCTGAAGGTATTTTTGTCTTTCATGTGGGATGCTGTGCTATGAGGGACAAACTCAAAAGAGTAAATAAATAAACAATGGATAGCAGAGGGCATCTCAAGTGCTACATGCAACACGTATGTGGCTGACTGTATTGGACATTATTTACACCGTAAGTGGCACATTCTATTGCTCCTACATTTCATTTTCCATACATTAGATAAAAGAATGATAGAGTGATCAGTCTACTTCTTAAACAGCAAAGTAGCTTACAGTAATATTAACGTGCATCAGGGGGTCTAAGCACTGTACACAAATGAAGCCATTCACAAAAAAACGTTTCACAGATCAGGGAAGTGCGTGAATGTTATTCTAGAACACATTTCAATGAATTAATAACATTATGTCTTGAAGGATTAATAAAGTGGTCATACCAAAACCTGAATTATCTACACTATTTGTAGAGGTTATTGTCAAAGAATACCCAATCTCTCGCTTTAAAATTCTGCTCATAATTACAGCAATTAGCAAATATCAGTGCAGAGAGAGGCCCATTACATCTACTAGTGATATCACATGGTGAAGATATGCTTGCCCTCGCCAGTACAAGTACTTGTATAGCATAGTCTTGCTTTGCCGTCACATCCTTGCATTGTAATGAATTACCTATCACAAGAATTTCTGCACAGAGTTTTGTTAATATGCTTAGCAATTCAATTAAAAACAAAGAGAGCCAGAACTGGCTGAGAGGATTCAGGCACATACTAAAAATTGATTGAGCGTATTGAAGATGGCAAGCATCACAAAGTTTAGAATTATTTAAATAATCCATTTCATAGTTTTGCATTTTTTTATTTTTTACCAAACGTTACATGTTAACATCTACAAATGAATGGACAAGAGAATGTATGTATATTGATAAAAAAAAAGAAAGAAAAAAAAAGAATTTTCATGATGTTTATATATTATAACCTATGTATGTATATATATATATATTTTATTTATTCGTAATCCATAAACCAATGTTCAGCAACCATTGGTTTATGAATGTATCCATCCTACAGTCCAGGCTGAAATATAGTGGCTCCTTCTCGATCCTCCAGGATTTCAAGAGCTACAACATAAATAGGAATCTATGAAATGAGAACTAAAATAGTGTATTACCGTTAGGTGAGAAACCTCCACCACATCCACCCTATGTGGAGCTCTCACCTTGTTATAATACACTTTTATTCGGTCTGCGTTTCGTCCTAATTGACATCTGGTTCAGGGACTTGGTACTGGCCCCACAGTGTATTTCACAATATAAACAATATGTCAATATCCAATGGTATTCCCAGTTTTATTTGTATCCAAAATTAGAAATTCATAACTCAAAATAAAATTAAAGGAGCACTATAGTGCCAGGAAAACAAACTCTTTTTCCTAGCATTATAGGGTCTTTAGGTCCCCCACCTTCAGGGTCCCACTCCTGCTGGGCTGAAGGGGTTAGAACCCCTTCAGCCACTTACCTTTCTCCAGCGCCGGGCTCCCTCTGCGCTGGGGAACTCTCCTCCCTCTGCAGACGTCAACGCCTGATGCGCATCTGCAGCAAGGGCCGCACGCGCATTCAAACCGCCCATAGGAAAGCATTTCTCAATGCTTTCCTATGGACGTCCAGCGTCTTCTCACTGTGAGAAGCGCGGAAGCGCCTCTAGCGGCTGTCAGTGAGACAACCACTAGAGGCTGGATTAACCCTCAGTGTAGAGGGATACATCCAGCAGCAATTCAAATCCACATTTAAAAGGATGCACTTTTTAAAATGAGATATTGTTTAAACATTCACATAGGAGCAAATCTGCTCAATAAAAATACATAAAGAAAGGAAGGAATCACCCTGGATACCTGCAATGTTGTAAATATCAGCAGTTACGTGATAGGTTTTTAAAGAGCATGTAGCAGCAATGTAAATCTGCATGCAAAGGAATACACCTAGCAGCAATTCCATTCTAGATCTAGATGGATACACCTATTTGATATGAAGTATTCTTTAAACATCAACATGAGAGTAAATCTCCTTAATATAAATACATGAAAAAGGGAGAAATGACAGGCAATAATCTGCTCAGATCTACTGATTGGACCTGTGACTGGAAACAAAATGACAAGATTCAGCAAACTCCGGCTGAGTTTATGGGATAAGAAAAACACTCAGATGATCAGAAATAAAAGTATTTGTACATAAAGCCTTTTATTGGTTTGGGAGGAGTCTGCTTGCAGCAAATACATTAAATCTGCAAGAACTTTGATTGGATTTCCATACATTATTTCAATACATTATTTATACAATGCATGAAACGTGAGGATCCCTTTCAGCCTATGGTAAAGAGTCTCTCCAATCACAATCGGGTTGAGGTGAACAGTTCTTTTTGCGGATGATACTAAGATATGTAACAGGGTTGATGTTCCAGGAGGGATAAGCCAAATGGCTAATGATTTAGGTAAACTAGAAAAATGGTCAGAGTTGTGGCAACTGACATTTATTGTGGATAAGTGCAAGATAATGCATCTTGGACGTAAAAACCCAAGGGCAGAGTACAGAATATTTGATAGAGTCCTAACCTCAACATCTGAGGAAAGGGATTTAGGGGTGATTATTTCTGAGGACTTAAAGGTAGGCAGACAATGTAATAGAGCAGCAGGAAATGCTAGCAGAATGCTTGGTTGTATAGGGAGAGGTATTAGCAGTAGAAAGAGGGAAGTGCTCATGCCATTGTACAGAACACTGGTGAGACCTCACTTGGAGTACTATACACAGTACTGGAGACCATATCTTCAGAAGGATATTGATACCTTAGAGAGAGTTCAAAGAAGGGCTACTAAACTGGTTCATGGATTGCAGGATAAAACTTACCAGGAAAGGTTAAAGGATCTTAACATGTATAGCTTGGAGGAAAGACGAGACAGGGGGGATATGATAGAAACATTTAAATACATAAAGGGAATCAACACAGTAAAGGAGGAGACTATATTTAGAAGAAGAAAAACTACCACAACAAGAGGACATAGTCTTAAATTAGAGGGACAAAGGTTTAAAAAAAATATCAGGAAGTATTACTTTACTGAGAGGGTAGTGGATGCATGGAATAGCCTTCCAGCTGAAGTGGTAGAGGTTAACACAGTAAAGGAGTTTAAGCATGCGTGGGATAGGCATAAGGCTATCCTAACTATAAGATAATGCCAGGGACTAATGAAAGTATTTAGAAAACTGGGCAGACTAGATGGGCCGAATGGTTCTTATCTGCCGTCACATTCTATGTTTCTATGTTTCCCATAAGTGTCAACAATAATTTGGAAATAGCCTTAGCTTAAAAAAAAAAAAAAAAAAAGACTGCCCCTGGATCAGTGATATAAAAGGAGAAATGTAATTTACTCCTTTGAAGTCCAAGTTGTGCAAAATGGATGGCGATCTCTTCCCTTCTCTCTCCAAACTATGGACAAGCCACAGCCATTCGGGAGTGCTGGCTGCCCCTAGAAAAGCATCTACAATGGAGGAGATGACTAGTTCTACATGAATACACGAATGTCTTGGTATCCAGACATTCATCAACTTTTACATGTCACAAAGATCATGCCTGCCTGCACCTGCAGTACGGAACAAGCCAGGTGCAAAAAGCACAAGATGTGAGAAATACTTATAAAAAATATAAATAAATAAAAAAAAAGGACAAGCAGTCAGCCTGATATATTTCTTCTTGTGACAGTATATGCTGGGAAGGTGCATATTCATTACTCTTGATAATTATATTTACCACTGGATTGCAAACATAAAAAGACCGATAACTGGCTGCTCGATTTAGAGAGACTGGCTGTTTATTACAGATAAGAGATATTCAAAAAATATAATAATTTTTCTCCATGAAAATGAGCAAGAAACAGATTGTCTGGAACAAGAGAAACGGATCAGAAAGCTGAATGAGAGAGCAGACTGCTCCCCCCTGTGATATAAATGGAGAGAAAGGGTTAGATGAACATCACACAGGTCTGAAGGAAGTGGAGAGGAGTCTACATAAATAGGATAGAGTTGTAACATACCTCCAATTTTGACAGTGAAATCTTCGGCTACCATACAGTTTCTGGCAGCTAAGTCTCTGTGAACGAACTTGTTTGCATTAAGGTATGACATGCCGTCTGCAATCTCTCCTGCCATCTGGATCATTTTTTTCAAGGAAGGAGGATGCTGTCCAGAAGAATTCTACAATGTGAACAGAGGCACTGGCTTTAATACACATGGCAGGTCTCAAAAGTGCCAAAATGTTCAATTAAATCTTATGTTGAAAACATCATTGGCTTGGGGGGGAGGGGGTGTTGCTTCTTGCTTTAAATTATTTTATAGCGAAAAGCACATAATCACAAAATGAAACCGCTCATCAATTTCTTTATCACAATTCACATCTGCTTTTACAAACTATAGTTAAAGAGAGATTTTCTGGCAATTTCCCTACTTTGATGTGTATGTTGGGAAAAATCTGCTTGGCTGTTTAAAGCAGACAGACAAATTCCTTACAAGCAATCTTGTGTCTCCTACTACAGAATTAGTAATGTGACACAATTAATTTAGGTTATTATAATGAAGCATAGAAGGGTTTCAGACTAATAGTTCACATTTTCATGATGCCAATAGCATGGCCACCTCCCACTTGTACTTCATTTATTCTCATGCAGTTTAAGTGGATACGTTTCATGCAGCAGAACACTGCCGTGAGTGTAATTGAAAACTGCACCTGCAGGATGCATTGTATCAAATTCAATAAAATAATTCCTGGGAAGTCCTGTAGGTACCTCAAAGGTTGGCTAATTATAACAACCTGTTTTCTTCTAGTGCAGAGGAAATGCTTCAATATCTCAGAAAAGGAAAACAGATATGTTTAATATAGCTATAAAAATAGGCGATAACTAGCTTTTGATAACATTCTTTAGCGGTCTGTCTGTAGCAGTGTGCTGGGACGAGTGTAAATTTATAATATGAAGGTGCTTCATCACTTTCTTTTACAAGAGACTAACCACAGAATACAGAATATAAAAAAAAAAGAAGAAGAAGAAGCAACGTCTCTTTAAACTTTGCCTCTGAGACTTGCAGAGACCAGAGATTTTTTTTCTTTCTTTTTTTTTTTTGTAAATAAATCAAGGCTGTAGGAAGAAACCTGTCATTATATTGACCAAACTGTCTACTCAGTGGGAACATCACATGCTACATGCACAGCCACATCAAGAGGCTGTGTGCAGTAAAACATTAATTACGTCTCTCTCATCATGGAGCTATTTCGAGGAGGCAAACAAAGTATCTATCTCTTATTACTTATTTTTACCTTACGAAAAAGTAAAATTTGTGCCTAAAGATATTCAGTATGGAGATGGGCATGAAGTGAAGTACCAAGTATTTTTACCTTTGCCAATTGTAAGCAATTCAATGAAAGCTGCAGCTTGGTAAAACCACAAACCATCACCTTCACTGTCCAATCTCCCTGATAGAGGAATCACACCATCTCTCATGTTAAGGTGAAGGAATGTACATATGCATCATCCCGTTCTGATTTTTGCAAAAAGTCTTAAATAAGGATATAGGTGCGATAAATATTTGAAATCGACATAAGCAGTGTAATATTGTATAATGAGATGCTCAAAAATGTAACTAAAGTACCTTAAACAAATCACACAGTAAGCATCACAGTACTGCTGTGCAATATTTCATGGGAAGAAATTTACAAAGATTTGTGTTCCGAAGACTTATTGACGCAATAATGAACAGTCATGCTGGAAGTTCTCATACAGACAACCTAGAGTAACGCTAAACTAAATTTAGTGGATATGGTGCCACGAGGGACCAAGGTCCATCGTATTGTAGGTAGTCATGCCATTTCAGATGGTTCGACTTCTTACCTTGGGTATGCTGGGCACTGCTCTCGCCTCCACTGTTAAAAACAAAAGCTCTCTTGGTTAGACCCTGCAACCCTGGTCAACTCACTGACTGAGAGAATTCAGCTGACAAGCTCAGGAGGGCTAGTGGAAACTCCTGCTCGGAGGCATCTGACTCTCCATCTTTAGTATTGGAAGCAGAGAGCAGTGCTATCAGACAACAGGTTAAAACGCAAACCGTTCTAAACGGTTGACTACTTACAAATGGGTTGACAAGGGCACTTCTGATTGCAGGCTTTTCAATTTGCACGCTGCCTATTCAGAGAAAAGGCAGCCTTTACAATGCTGCATAGTAACACCTTTAGTGGCAGTCACTCACATGGCTACTAAAGGTGCTTAATGGGGCTGTTCTGCACAATGTTCAACATTGATGGTTAGTGTTTCCAGGCTGTCCATAGAGATGCAAAGAATTGGATTTGAATGCGGCGCGGCGCGACGCGGGAGAAAAGGTAATCAAAATCACATTTTCAGGACGATCAAAGCGGGGCCTTCCACCTAAACATCCAGACCAGTAATATAGTGTCAGCAATTAATAAACATTCTTTACTAACCTCCGTGTCTGGTCTTAGGGATCTCAGGTAGCTCTTGAGGTCTCCGCGTGTCATTAGCTCCATGATAACAAGGGTTGGCTGACCTTGTGAAACAACACCTAGTAAACGCACCTGCAAGAGGAGAGATTGTGTAAAAAGAAATGCACTTAACCTGTTTACATTAGGACTTCATGCAGAATTGTATGGCCAAACACATTTTATCAGATAGATGGCGAGTGACAAACCAGACTGCTGGCTTATTGCTGGCACAGTGTGATTTGATACTAAAGGATCTGTGCACAGCCCACTGCCGATGGAATTAACACACTGCTTATCCCTTGACTGGCTGCACACACTGTTCTGCATTATGACGGGGATACAAATCTTACACTCAAGATCAACAAAACAATATGCTTTTGATAGAATGAGAAATTGGCTAGTGAAGCTGATGAAAGGGAGCTTCCATTCTCTTACTCACCAAGCTTTCATTTAAAATTTAGAATGTTTATGTTGCATACAGACACCAAACTCTCTATAGATGGATAGGGTTTTAACCCCGTAAGGACACATGACATGTGTGACATGTCATGATTCCCTTTTTCCCCCAGAAGTTTTTCACATTTTTTTCCCCATTACTGACCACGTGGTGACAATTGAACTCCTTCATGACTGAAGCCTCATTCAAGAACTCTATTCTCTCCCGCATACTGGCAGCTTCATTCACAGTCTTTATTGCCACCCTTGTCTCCGCTTCATCCTTCACAACTCCTTTAGCAATGCCCTCGTACACCATTCCAAATGATCCCTGACCAAGCTCACGATTCATTGTGATCTTCTCTCGAGGAACCTCCCACTCATCAGGAACATACACTGTAATACAAAGTAAAGGGTCTTCATATTCACAGCAACCAGACTGTTGACACTGTGCCCTACACTGTAAAGTCCTGAAATACCCTAGACAGAATAGTTCCTATGTTAAAGTAGAAAGGCAGCAAGAATAGGTAATATTGTTAGTCATGATTGACATAAGAAAATGGTTCTGGACTTAGGTGGTACTGTTAACGGATAAGAATAGAAGAATTTTTTTTCAAAGCGGCTCTGTGCCCAAACTTTTTGTCTGGTATAACGGTATAATCCAGACGAATACTTTTCTGTTATAAAAATTACAATTCTCTTTCCTGAAGATGTTAGTGCCTGAAATACATGTGTTTTATTTATTTTCTTTGTTTATATTTATCTAGGAATAGAATGTTATTTGCAAACTATTTATCAAAACATGCATATATTAAAGTGGGCAAGTTAACCAGCCTGTTGAAATAATGTTTACAATTTCCTTTGTTAGTCTGTAACAAAGAGCATTTGAACGTTACTGTGGATTTAAAAAAAGCTCAAACATACAATGAGCTGAATGTACTCTGAAGGATGTAGAGCAAAAATACAAAGTGGAAAACTACATTGCCCGGTGCTTTAACTTTACCTGTTTGTCACAAAAAAATAAATAAAAAAAATAGTCAAGGTGTTTTCAAATTCTATTTCGGCAAAGGTACCTGTTATTATCAAACTAGAAGGTACGGGAACTAACAGGCAATAACTAGCCTGCTTTCAGATTCCTTCTGAAAATAGGAGGAAGATAAGAGGTTCTGGTAATGACCCCTACTAAACAAAGATTTAAAAAGGTATGTGAAGAAGGTAAAGGTAAATTCTTCCAGAGATTAGTGCACCCGGAGGCTAAGGAAAGATGTACCTAACCCAGGTGGAAAGTAATTGTACGATGAGCGGAAGAAAAAAAAAATACAAGCACAGTATGCTCTGTGCATAATTAATATACACCTGAAGAAAGGTTCTGCTCAGACAGCTTCAGGGCACGTTTGAATTTTTTATCACCTCCCATTCTATATGGTTTTTGAAATACCACCTTAAGGAGTGGTTCACTTACGGTTCTTAACATCAAAATATGTTTTTAATAGTCTGCTCATACTTGTCAGATGAGAAATAATTACCTTTGATGCACACTGTATGGACACTGTAAACTACAGCATTCTCTTTAACCCAGAGTGCTGATATAATTTGCCGACATTAGGATGCCAAATAGGAAGTATGGTAGCAATCGGTTCAAAGATAATTGTAGAGTGTGTGGATCTTGTACAAGGAAAAAAACTAAAATATATATTCTGTTTAGTTAGAACTAGATAGCAACACTAGCACATCCAACCATGGAACAGCAAGCTAATAACCCTGAAAGTCTTGATGTCGTTGGACCAAAACTCGCTGATCACCAAATCGTTCTAGTCTATCAAGTAAAAGGTTAAAAGTAGAGGTTCAAGGTCAAACGAATCTTCGACTCTAAACAAACTATGATCACACCAACTGTAGTTTCAAGTCATAGTAATATAAGCAAGTCTAACATCAACAATATGATATGAGTAGAACATATGCTACATAGATGATTAAGGTGGTGTATCCGAAACAATAATATTATTGGCAATTGCCATAACTTATAAAGTATCCAGAAACTGTCTGAGCTAAGCCCGGCAGTGCAGAGCTAAGCTTATTGGTTGAGAGCAATTAACTGACACTTTAGTCAATGAGTCAGTCCTGTACAAAAGGGCCTAGCTCAGGGGAGATAACAGACACTCCAAAACAGTTTGACTAATACTACTAATGGTGCTTCTTCAGCAGCTGAAGAAGCATCGTTAGTAGATACATCTTGTTCTGCCGTTCCCCCCCTTCCTATGTTAGTACTTTGTTTTCCTCTTTTTATGGCACCATACTTGTCTACAGCTAGGTGGTCTGATCTCTTCCGTGTATCACTGATTTTTGTCTGAATAAATTATCACTTTTCATGCAACTTCCTCATGAAACTTCATTGAATGCTACACGAGTGACCGTTCAATTCTTTTAGCTTCATTTATTATCTGCTTGTGGAACAAGAAAAACAGCACCGTAGCCATCTAATTGTGCATGTCTG
The DNA here is from genome assembly GCF_036172605.1 of Pelobates fuscus. Taxonomy (NCBI): domain Eukaryota; kingdom Metazoa; phylum Chordata; class Amphibia; order Anura; family Pelobatidae; genus Pelobates; species Pelobates fuscus. The sequence goes on along the minus strand of NC_086319.1, from coordinate 303,804,012 downwards.
GACAAAGTGAATGTTGCACTTCTTTTTTTAATACCAATTTAGATAAACACACAAAACCTTTTGTGTTACTAGTAATTACACAAAATTTATAACTAAATACTGCAAGTGTACATCTAGTCACTGAATATCCTTGAAACTATAACTACTGCTCTTGACATCCAAACTTGAAACACTAATAAGATGTTATAGGATGCGTGATAAGAGGTGATAGGATGTGTCACTCATCCCCCATCAAGCATCTATATTTTTTAGAAGTTCAAGGTTAAAGGTCATGCAGTTTGTGATTTCCTACAATAAACACATTTTTTTTTTTAATTTTGCAACAGCTCTGTATTAAATTACCGCTAGTATGATGGTACTGGCCAAGACAAATTATGACCCAGGTCACTCCCCTACCACAGCTGTTGCATCATGCTACGTAGTCTGCCATTTGTCTCTATAGCAGAGCGATGTCCTAATAGAAAACAAAATTTCCAACTGCAAACTGATTGAAAGGAAGGAAACACATGCTGCTGTGGAAAAAGAATTTGGAGTACAGTCACTAAAGTATTTCCAGCTATTCCTGTAGATTTAGGAATTTATAGTTGTCGGCAGCCAAAAACTCTGGTAAAACCTAAATGAGATTCCGAGGAAATGATTCTCTCGAGCCTTTCGCTACAGCTGTAAAACGCTACCGTCCAGCATTAAAAAGGACAGCTGTCAGAGCAATGCGAATGCAAAAACAAGACAGAGATCCTCTTTATTCCAATAAATAACTGCAGGTATAATTGAGGCAGTCATGTATAGACTTTTTTCTTAGAGACATTATTATTATTAATAAAGGGCCAGCATTTTGTGCTCTACGATAAGATATAATATGCAGAACTACTGTATATCTTATCTTAACACTTACTGGGTTAAGAGCTCAAAGGGCTTGCACATATTATAAACAAAAGGAGGTTAAAATAAATGTAATTACAAAACAGGAATCAATTAAGTAAACAACACTAGAATGACTCAAAGTTACAAGACAAAACAAATTATTGGTACATGAGAGAAGCAAAAAAATACAGGGGGGTGGGGGGGGGTGGGGGGGCTAAGGCTGCAAACATTAAAAAATTAAAATAAGACGAGTTGAAATACACTCATTGAAGGATTATTGAGCAAAAAATGCTCTCATGACTGTCCTATGCCACTACCAATACAATTACCTCAATGGAAGACTGGGTCGAGTAAGAAATGGAAATTATGCCCTTAACCCCATTAAGGACCAAACTTCTGGAATAAAAGGGAATCATGACATGTCACACATGTCATGTGTCCTTAAGGGATTAAAGCGACACTATAGGCACAAAGACCACTGCATGTCAATAAAACAGTCCCCCCATTTTAACTCTGCAGTTGAAAACATTGCCGTTGTGCAGGAACTGATAGTCAGTATAGGTGCTACTGCTAAATAGTGGAGTAAAACATTCCACTATTTCCATCAGATGGTCTTAAAGAGAGCATTTTGCCATGCATGTACACTAGTCTTCCAAAGATTTCTGTAAGGAAGCATTGGATTGGCTGAGATCATCGATTTTCACAGAGAAGGGAAACTCACTTTCAACCCTGGCACCCCTAAACGGTGACTAGGGCACCATAGCATTAGGAATACACATTTGTTTTCCTAACACTATAGTGTTGCTTTAAGAAAGACAAGGTTTCTTGTTGATATCTAGTAAAACATAGGAATATAAATACGAATAATCTATTTGGATTTGGAACTAAGGTCATCAAAGTATAAAACCTCAGACTCCAGCTCTATGGATTTCAGCTTTATAAAAAGAAATTAAGTAGCAACCAATAACACACAACTTGAAATAACCAACAAAAAAACTTACAAGAAGAATAGGAGGTTCTACTTAAGAAATAAATAAGAAAATAATAAAACATATGTAAGGCATGGCAACCTGTAGGAATGCTATCAGGTTGGGTGCTGTTCTTTAGAACAATGACACAATACCAGAAATCTAGGATTTTTCTTTTTTTGTTTTTTGTTTGATGGTATTCTGAAAAATCTAGACAAGTAGTAGAAAAGGAACTTCACATCATTGATGAAAACATAAAGAACGCCACCTAAAGGTGATCTATAAAGTGTAGATAAGGACTCCATGCATACCAGTCAAGTTCTGTCATGGGACTACAAACAACCTACTTCTGTAATAAGCTCACTGTGTTAGCAGGGTGGCTGTTATGCTGAAATAAGATGTTGCCATCCCTGAGCAGTTGACACAAACAGAAAGTTATATGCTGCAGTGTTAAATATTCCCTAACACTTGGTCCAGAGCATAATTCTTTTTCATCCAGGCTTCACACTTGGAACACTGCAGTGAGTAAGATAGTCCCATGTTTCCAGATGGTAAAGCAAAATTCAGCATTTAGGAAAATATATTTCCAGGACTCCAGGGTCCAATGTCGATCAGCTTAACACTACGAGCCAACACTTGGCATTGTGACCTGCTTGCGCTGCAGCGTTCAGTTGTTTGAGGAAAAGACAACAACCCAGTGGTCAGACCTTCCACTCTACACATGGAAAAAGGTAGTTTGAAATTTGATAGGGTGCTGAAGTCAAAGCAAACAACTTTCTTGCCATTAGTGCTTCAGTCCTTGGCTCTATGTTTTATGAGCTCAGGTGGTCTTACAATACATAACTTAACTAGACACTTTACAACACCACCACTAACAGCACTCGATTGGAAAAGACGTTTGCTGAGAGGTCAAACCTTAAGGGTTACACCATGAAAATCACATAACTCTGCAGTATGGATTAGGCTAATTATAATTGTTTTCTAAATTCTTAATAATTAAAATACAAAACCGCTATGGGACGGTAATGTTTATATTAACCACTCAACTAGTAAAAAAATAAAATGTTTCCAGTTTCACAAGTTAGTTTGCCGACAATTGTTCTCTGAAATGGAAAGTATCCTTTGCCTCCTAAAATCTGAATGCTTCTTCAGTAATGTGGTGGGGTCCTGCTTTTACATGTACCGTCACAGTCAGCATGACGGGGCCTCTTAAGGTCATAACCTTTATGATATTTGTTAGGAACTATTTCAATTGCACATAGAGTATAAATGATGATGGGGTTGTGCATCACAACGAACAAAAAAAAAAGAAAAAGGGTGGGGCAACCAGGCTAGAACTTGCCTGGCTATAAAAACGTAAGGTAATTGCTCCTCAACTGTCTGAGGGAGAAAACCAAAAACTAAACAAAACAAACCAACATCCTTGTTGAGATGAAACTGAGTGGAGTGAAGGTACATAATGATGTCACAAACGACACCATGCATACAAACTGTAATGATATCATTTGAAGTCAGTGGGCGCCAGTCTCATTAAGAAATTACAAAAAGAGGTGGGTCTCCACATAGAATTTGTACTAGCAGCAGATGACAAATTGGAACTTAACCTCTGACTCTCCATAGCAACTGTACTGACTACGTTTAAATCAGCTCTACTTACTTTCTGCAGCACTGAAATACTCCGGGTTCACAGATGCATACAGCACTCCATTTCCAAGTCGGTCATTATTCCTGTGCAAGAGAGGGAGAGAATTAGGATTTGATTTCTACAGGTTTTCATTCCAAAACCTATGGAAACAGATCATGACAACCCATATTCATACGGAAAAGAGAGAAAATAAGGAATGTTTGTTAAGATCATCTACAGGGAGTGCAGAATTATTAGGCAAATTAGTATTTTGACCACATCATCCTCTTTATGCATGTTGTCTTACTCCAAGCTGTATAGGCTTGAAAGCCTACTACCAATTAAGCATATTAGGTGATGTGCATCTCTGTAATGAGAAGGGGTGTGGTCTAATGACATCAACACCCTATATCAGGTGTGCATAATTATTAGGCAACTTCCTTTCCTTTGGCAAAATGGGTCAAAAGAAGGACTTGACAGGCTCAGAAAAGTCAAAAATAGTGAGATATCTTGCAGAGGGATGCAGCACTCTTAACATTGCAAAGCTTCTGAAGCGTGATCATCGAACAATCAAGCGTTTCATTCAAAATAGTCAACAGGGTCACTGATTTGTTTTTGTTTTGTTTTTGAATGTCAGAAATGTATATTTGTGAATGTTGAGATGTTATATTGGTTTCACTGGTAAAAATAAATAATTGAAATGGGTATATATTTGTTTTTTGTAAAGTTGCCTAATAATTATGCACAGTAATAGTCACCTGCACACACAGATATCCCCCTAAAATAGCTATAACTAAAAACAAACTAAAAACTACTTCCAAAAATATTCAGCTTTGATATTAATGAGTTTTTTGGGTTCACTAAGAACATGGTTGTTGTTCAATAATAAAATTAATCCTCAAAAATACAACTTGCCTAATAATTCTGCACTCCCTGTATAAGACCTAAGTTTAGAACTGCCCACTTTAGACCGTTGCAGTTGAGAAAGCACACCCACAAAAAAAAAAGAAAAAAAAAAAAAAAGAATTAGAAATGTTTTTTTGTTTGCATTGCAACAAGGTCCTGTGCACAGTAACGCACTAAGCCTATTCTTCGGTGCAGTTGGAGTGCATGAAGCAGCACAGTTAAGTACTGACACTAAACGTCGGAAAAGTATAAGAAATTACTCTATACACTTGCTGGTGTTTTTGTCTGTAACATGTACAGAGTAAATGTAATATCTTAACTGATGTGGACCTTGTCTTATATTACAGTTTTAGATTTAGCAAGTCTACAGCACAGAAATATTACATAAAATGTTATTTTGTCGATAAAATTACAAGCAGGATGACTGGACCAATGTATACATGAAGCATGAATTAAAAAGGGATAGCATGACACAGACACCTATGAGGATGACAATCAGGCCCCTTTTTTGTGAATTAGATAGGTGACAGGTAAAATGGCCTGATGTGTTAAAAATATTTTAATAGCTTTTAAAGGTCAGGTAAATAGGTTTCTGTAAATGCGGGAAACAATTCCTAGTTAAACAGAAACATTATCACAATAGAAAAAGAGGTCAAATGCAGAAGGACAATATAAAGAAAATTAGGATCTGTGCTTACGCATATAAAGTTACACAACACCCGTGTGCACCAAATACGGCAAAATAGAAAAAGGGGTCTAATCAACATCTACATCAACATCAACACTATATGAACGAGACGTCGTATATGTGAATAAAATGTTGCAATTTTGTCCCATTTTCTTGTCAAATAGAATTCTGTGTGTCCATTGCATTTGCCTGGTGGTGGAAAAAACATTTAGGCTATAAATGTTTTAAAAGTTTTAGGAAAATATCAATGTTCATTAAATTGTGAATAATTAGTAACTGTAATTTTTATAATTTACACAAAATCTTCTAATTATCAGCAGCAATGTTAACACAGTATTATATGTTATTTAACACGAGAATGACGGTAACAACCTAGGAGAGTCTTGTGAGACAGTAGCTACTATCTGTAATACATACAATGTATGGTAACAGGAAGACTAGGGAGAAGGCTCAACACCATTTATTCAACCAATCAGGTGAAACTGACCAGGTAACTCTCTAAGCATGAGAATATTTAATTTTGGCCTGTAATTTAAAGTTTCCTTGTCAATTCTCTTTCTTCCTTTCAAATATTTGAAATGGACACTATAGTCACCAAAACAAACTTAGCTTAATGAAGCAGTTTTTGTGTATAGATCATGCCTCTAAAGTTTCACGGCTCAATTATCTGCCATTTAGGAGATAAACCACTTGTTTATGTTTATGCCGCTCTAGCCACACCTCCCCTGGCTGTGCCTGAAACAGTCTGCATGAAAACAAAATGGTTTCATTTTCAATCAGATGTTAACTTGCTTTAACCCCTTAGTGACCAGGGGTCTTTTTACATTTATGTGGTGTTTGCGTTTAGCTGTAAATTTTCCTCATACTCATTTACTGTACCCACACATATTATGTACTGGATATCTCGCAATTAAATGGTTTTCCTAAAGATACCATTATTTTCATCATATCATATAATTCACTATGAACATAATTATAAAATATGATAAAAAATGTAAAAAAAAACAAAAAAAACACTTTTTCAAACTTTGACCCCCAAAATCTGTTGTGCATCTACAACCGCCAAAAAAAAAGACACTTGTGCTACATAGTTTCTAAATGTTGTCCTGATTTTAGAAAAACCCAATGTTAACATGTTCTTAGCTTTTATTTAGTGATCTGTCAAAAAAAACCAAAAAAAAAAACAGTAAAAAATGAACCCCTAAAAAAATGCACAGACAGCAAAATAAGTGCTGCTGTGCAAAAGCCGGTGATCTATACAGTGATCACTGGCAGGATAGGGGTTAATAGCTCTGAAAAGCTTTTGGGTCGCACAAAAAAATAATAATAATAATAATGAACCCATAAAACTATTCACAGACAGCAAAAAAGTGCTACTGTGCAAGAGCCAGTGATTATAGTGATCACCGGCAAGATTTTACAAATTCCTTCTTAAAACTTCCTAAATCTCCCTACCTAAAACACAAGTGAAGAGGGAGAGAGATCCATAATGATCAGAATGAATATTTACAAATATTGACCTGATCAGACAAATGGGGATCATATTAGAATAAACATTGTTATAGGGGCAAGCTCTGATTAGATGTCCCTAGCCTGCCTCTATGATGAGGCAGGCTAGGGACACCCCCAGAAGCCCCATGATGCACTGCCTTTAGAAATGGGAGCCACATATGGGAGGGGGTGGTGGGGAGGAGGGGTTATAGCTTACATTTATTTAATTAATTTTTTTTAATGTTTTTAAAAAAAACAAACACTCTTATTATCTTTACTGAGTGCCTCGATCCCTCAAGGCACTCAGCACAGGCAGAGCATCGGAAACCTGCCTGATGGCTTCTGATGTTCTGCTTAACTGCCGGGCGCCTCGTGGAGCAACCCGGAAGTGATCGCTCCCAGCAGTAAGGAGAGGTATTGCACGATGCTTCGACAACGACTGTACTACACATACAGCAAGTTATTAACAGAACAGATGGTAAGAAATTCTAAATTAAACAGAACTTGCAATAAAGGAAGTGTAAACATTAGATGACTCTTTACAGGAAGTGTTTAGGAAGGCTGTGTAAGTCACATGCAGGGAGGTGTAACTAGGGCTGCATAAACAAAGTGATTTAACTCCTAAATAACAGAGAATTGAGCGACTGCAGTGAGAAGACGCCAGCCTCCATAGGAAAGCATTGAGAAATGCTTTCCTATGGTCTGACTGAATGCGCGCGCGGCTCTTGCCGCGCATGCACATTCAGCAGATGACGTCGGAAGGAGGAGGAGAGTCCCCAGCGCCGAGGGAGCCCGGCGCTGGAGAAAGGTAAGGGATTAACCCCTTCCTCCCCCCCCTGAGCCCGGCGGGAGGGGGGCCATGAGGGTGGGGGGGACCTATTAACACTATACAGGGAGTGCAGAATTATTAGGCAAGTTGTATTTTTGAGAATTAATTTTATTATTGAACAACAACCATGTTCTCAATGAACCCAAAAAACTCATAAATATCAAAGCTGAATATTTTTGGAAGTAGTTTTTAGTTTGTTTTTACTTTTAGCTATTTTAGGGGGATATCTGTGTGTGCAGGTGACTATTACTGTGCATAAGTATTAGGCAACTTAACAAAAAACCAAATATATACCCATTTCAATTATTTATTTTTACCAGTGAAACCAATATAACATCTCAACATTCACAAATATACATTTCTGACATTCAAAAACAAAACAAAAACAAATCAGTGACCAATATAGCCACCTTTCTTTGCAAGGACACTCAAAAGCCTGCCATCCATGGATTCTGTCAGTGTTTTGATCTGTTCACCATCAACATTGCGTGCAGAAGCAACCACAGCCTCCCAGACACTGTTCAGAGAGGTGTACTGTTTTCCCTCCTTGTAAATCTCACATTTGATGATGGACCACAGGTTCTCAATGGGGTTCAGATCAGGTGAACAAGGAGGCCATGTCATTAGATTTTCTTCTTTTATACCCTTTCTTGCCAGCCACGCTGTGGAGTACTTGGACGCGTGTGATGGAGCATTGTCCTGCATGAAAATCATGTTTTTCTTGAAGGATGCAGACTTCTTCCTGTACCACTGCTTGAAGAAGGTGTCTTCCAGAAACTGGCAGTAGGACTGGGAGTTGAGCTTGACTCCATCCTCAACCCGAAAAGGCCCCACAAGCTCATCTTTGATGATACCCGCCCAAACCAGTACTCCACCTCCACCTTGCTGGCGTCTGAGTCGGACTGGAGCTTTCTGCCCTTTACCAATCCAGCCACGGGCCCATCCATCTGGCCCATCAAGACTCACTCTCATTTTTTTTTTCCACACGCTTCTTGCGACCCTGTTGACTATTTTGAATGAAACGCTTGATTGTTCGATGATCACGCTTCAGAAGCTTTGCAATTTTAAGAGTGCTGCATCCCTCTGCAAGATATCTCACTATTTTTGACTTTTCTGAGCCTGTCAAGTCCTTCTTTTGACCCATTTTGCCAAAGGAAAGGAAGTTGCCTAATAATTATGCACACCTGATATAGGGTGTTGATGTCATTAGACCACACCCCTTCTCATTACAGAGATGCACATCACCTAATATGCTTAATTGGTAGTAGGCTTTCGAGCCTATACAGCTTGGAGTAAGACAACATGCATAAAGAGGATGATGTGGTCAAAATACTAATTTGCCTAATAATTCTGCACTCCCTGTAAGGCCAGGAAAACTAGTTTGTTTTCCTGGCACTGTAGTGGTCCTTTAACAAAATATTAATCAATAAAGTTACCAACCGCACCTGAGTCAACCAGGGCTTTGCATAAAAAGTTATTCTCATTGCAAAAGGCGGAAATGTCAAGCAGAAATCTGCTTCGGGAATTGCTTGAGGACATATCCATTACATCTAAGACCTGTAATGTTGCTTGGCACAATTTTTCCTGTCAGGACGGTAAATGCCATTAACCACATTTTTATGTGCGGATGAATACGTGACAATGGGATACTGAAAGCATAGTGTTGTAGAAATGCTTATCCATCCATTCTGTATATCTTATATATTTATTTATTTTATTTAGAAAATATTTTACCAGGAAAGATACATTGAGATTTCTCTCGTTTTCAAGTATGTCCTGGGTCCACAAATCATTGCATTGTTACAGTTAGTGTACAATAAAATACAAAAACAATATTAATATACAATGTATACAAAATTTAACATAGAACAGGTAGGAAAATATATAATCAACCATGACAGGTGCATTCTGTTTTGAGGTATGTAGAGAGGGATCTCTTAAAAGACTTCAAGCTTAGGGAAGATTTTAATTTGTGCGGGAGGTCGTTCCACAAATGTGGTGCTCTGTAGGAGAAGGAGGATCGGGCTGCTTTCTTTTTGTATTGAGGTAGACTAAGTAAAGTGTTGGTACTGGATCGGAGGATGCCATGAAGTTCACCTCACTACAGAGCTGAATGTATCGCACAAGATATTGCAGTCTGGAGGCTATTCCCTGTGAACTTGTTTATTTAAAAGGCTATAGAAATATTTAATAAAATGTCTCTTTTATAAATCTCCCAAACACACAGATTCGAGGAGCTGAACGGAAAAGTTAAATACTTTATTTAAAGGGAAACTCCAAAAGGCACTGGAGGGTCCCTCTCCCTCCCACCCACCAATCCCCAGTTACTGAAGGGGTGAAAACCCCTTCAGTCACTTACCTGTGGCAGTGGCGATGTCCCTCGTCGCTGTCTCCTCCGCCGCGCCGCTCCTCCCTGTGATTCCGTTGGCCGGTGAGCGAGACTGATCCCGCCCACCGGCCAAGGAGACCTAATGCGCATGTGCGGCAATGCCGCGCATGCGCATTAGCGCTCCCCATAGGAAAGCATTGAAAAAGATTTTCAATGCTTTCCTATGGGGAAATGAGCGACGCTCGAGGTCCTCACATAGCGTGAGGACGTCCAGCGACGCTCTAGCAAGGAAAATCCTTGCTACAAATCAAGAAGTGACCTCTAGTGGCTGTCTAGTAGACAGCCACTAGAGGTGGAGTTAACCCTGCAAGGTAATTATTGCAGTTTATAAAAAACTGCAATAATTACACTTGCAGGGTTAGGAGTAGTGGGAGTTGGCACCCAGACCACTCCAATGAGCCGAAGTGGTCTGGGTGCCTGGAGCGCTTTTATACAAAGTCTTATTTTTGCCAGTTCACTCTTAGGTATAGATTTAAAATGGGGTCTTACCTTTTTTTGTTAACGAAACAGACAACGGCAGTAATACCCACGAACAATAAAACCAAAATAACTGGAATAGTAACCATCAGCTGCAAGATACCATCATTGTCTGGAACTGAGATGAAAAATAAATGAAGTCAAAGTCAAAACATCGTAGGAGAAATTGTATTACAATATTAATTAACAAAATGCCTCTCGATAAAGTCCAACTAATGAAATTGCTATTCTAAATTGCGCATTCTGAAGCAAAGATTAACGTTAGCTATGTCTTTAGTTTGGCCACTTTAACCCTTTAATGATATCCACAGCCACGCAGTAGGTAGCCTTTCCATACTGCTTACCTTTTGCCTGGACGTAGAAAGACACAGTGTCTGTCCAAGAGCCATTGCCAGAGAGCGATATGGCTTGCACCTGTGCAGAATAATTGCCTGGATTGAGACGTGTGAGTTTGGTGCCTCCCATGGTGCGGTACTCCTGCCTTGGAACACATTTCTTTTGAACCTAGACGGAAAATCATATTTTCCAGTTAATGGTGCAAGGAAAAGTTTATATGTTAAAAACAAGAGAATTGTCTCCCTTACAATGGCACTGTATGTATTAAACAAACTACATCTTATTTCAGTTGTTTTGGTGCATAGATCATGTTTATGAAGTGTGACAAATGTAAGCATTGTCATAAGTCTTGGGCAACTAGTTTTCCAACAAACTGGCATTTGTCCAAATTTTAAGTGATCTGTGGGCTTTCAGGACTCCATACCTCCGAAGCGCCATATGGACTTATAACAAACAAACGAAAGACAACGGGTGAGCATGTTCATTTGTTTCAAGATTTGGAGTTTTGTCTGTGGCGCCACAAAAATGATGAGAAGATTCACGGGCAAAAAAGCTTGGTGGTTAGTGGACAGCCAATTAATGTTTATTTTATTCACAGATCAAGTGACAAGTAGAAAGGGGAATAAAAGGAGTAGTAAAAATAAATAAAAATAATCTTTGTGCACTGTGTCCAGAACATTCATCAGGTTAAGCAACTAATTAGATTTTAAAAAGGCTTTTAATTTCATCTTTAAAAAAAAAAAAAAAAAAAAAAAGTTTTTTTAAATTTTAAGAATTTATTTCAAGAGTCAAATTCCAGGTGTCAAGCTTTACCTCTGAGGGTTGCTGTTTATACTCTATCTCATACATTAAGACGAGCCCATTGGGTTTGAATGGTTCAGACCACTTTAGAATAACAGTACCATCTTCTCCTCCTTCCCAGGTGACTGGTCCTGGTATGTCATCGGCACCAGCTAGAAGAAAAAGACAATGATCAGTGTTGGGAGACGATATAAGAAAAAAAAAAAAGAAAACCTACAAAAATAATAATACAAATGCTAGTGTTGGATTGAATGAGGCAGCAGCATATTCCATAATAAATAAATGAACAAAAAACAAATGTAATACTTCTAACATGCCTGCTTTGTGCCCATTTTAAAGAATTGGCCACTTCAAAACCTGTTTATTAATCTGGTCTTGGCTGCTTCTTATCTTTTTTTATTTTTTTAGAAGCAAAACATGTAAGTGTTGCTTACAGCAGCTAACCTTTTTCATTTTATTTATTTTTTATCGATATTTTCAATCACAAGAAGTTATTATTCTTTGTTACATGGCGACTGCGTTGTTTGACAATCTTTAATATTACTGTGTAAGAATAGTAAACACTGAGAGCTGGAAGCTCAGCCCAGAGCGGCTTTGGTTATTTAGACGTTATATATATATCCCATTGTACAGCGCTACGGAATTTGTTGGCGCTATATAAATAATAAAATAATAAATAATAATAATATATATATATATATATATGCTACCATTACAAAGATCAAGGTTATATAATGCTCAAGTTAGCAGCATGTTATTGTATTGTAATACATCCACTAACAGAACTCATACTACTAAATATTAAAAGTGAAAAAAAAAAAAAGTCAGGCCTTTAGTACAAGGGATGTACTGTAAAAATAAAAGTGACCTATGGGACCGTTACTTATTAAATAATGTTATAATAAGTCACCATGTTTTTCAACTAAATCAAAGAGGTTGGGTTTTAAATGCTTGAAGAAGAAAAAAAAAACAATGCCTAAATATTTTCGTTATAGCGCAGTCAAGGTAGGAAAAAAAAAAGATCTTCGCAAACACCCCACAAAAACCCAACAAAAAATGGAATTATTCTAGTAACATGGTCACAATAAAGAATTTATTCTTTGAATTTTCATCAGCAATGACATATTCAACCAGTCACTTCACAAACCTGCAGGCCTAGTTCTGGCGAACACAAAGTTGGAAGCACTACAGCCAAGCTTCTTTGTCTCATGGTTGCAGCTGTGAATGTCGATGCGGTATAGAGTGAAAGGCTGCAGGCCTGAAATCACGGTCCTGTCACTGTTAGGTTCCACTTTTGTTTCATAATATTGGTACTCCACCTCATTGTTCTCAGAGTCTGTCACATTAGAGAAGTCCTGAGTGGAGACATTCTTGCCTTGACTGGCCAGTGTTGTGTTAGCAATGGCAAAGACATCACGGCGCCTGCGGTCAGGTCTGGAAAAAATGTTAAAGAAAAATTAATAAAAGGATAAAGAAAGAGAAAAGAACAAATAGTACAGAAAATAATAAAAAAAAGTTGAGTTGAAATATAGAAGGAAAGGAGAAGAACGAAGTTGGTAGAAGGGAGACAAAACAATGGAGATTAATAAAAGCCTTGATTTTTTTTTTCCCCAATCATTTTACATAGCATTCTCTGTCTTGTTTCCAGCGCTCTTAACTATTTAATTATGTATGTCATGTGATGGCATATCAAAACCAAAACAGTAACAAAATGGCCTTCTAGTGTGTGTATACAGCACCCAGAAAAAACCCTTCTCTACCTACCATTAAACACCTGACCTGATATGCTTAAACATTGTGCAAGTCAGGGGGGCAGTAGCGACATTGCATCCTCTTACCAGGGCAATTGAGGGCCAACAAGTTTAATTGGTTAATGATTTTGACGATTATGCTAAAATATCTGACAAACTGGGGAAGGATTTACGTGCTGTATAACACGCATCCATCACAGCAGACCACCTAGCACATCCAAACAAGTAGAAATTGTTATTTTAAATGTGGAAAGTAAAAAAAAAAAAAAAAAAAAAAAAAAAAAAAATGTGCAATAGAAGAAATATCAGTAAATACTATTTATTATTATTACAGATGAAACAATGGTTTGGTAAGTGGTGCAGGTGAAAGTTCTGGTTAACATGGTAAGCGGTGTTTAAAAGAGCCATGTAAAATTCACCCTTAAAAAGCATCGCCAACTCAATTCACTGTTAGAATCGTAGATTAACGCTTTAATATGTATTCTCTTCAAGTTAATCTACAGAATAAGATCACAAAATACCAGGAGACCTCATATTGCAGGGCCTGTTCTGGAATAAGATGGAAAAGAATAAGAACTCTAATCCTTAGACAGAACAAGTTGGATTCCCCGGCCAGCCCATGAGGACCCCTGTACTTACTACTCCATAAGGTAAGCTCAGGGCAGGATAAAAGAAAGGAATACTGCACATTGTTCTATCTTATCTTGTCATACACTTGGTGAAAGAGTTAATAGAAGCTTGCAGTACACATTATAGCATAGGAACAAAAACAAACCAGGACATTCCATTGTGACTCAGACCCCACTCCGCACCACCCAACCTGGAATAAACCTTCCATCTCCCTGGGCTGCCTGAACTTGTCAGATAGCATTAATCCCGTTTCATATTCTTCCTACAGCACCATCTCCCTTTTCCTTCCCCTTTTGCAGTTAGTTTCCAAAACAGAAATCTTTCTACCCTAGGGCCCATTAACTCTTTCGGAAGATTTCTTTGGTTACTGTGATCCAGAGAACATGTTTACATTAAGACCAGAGCTACCCAGGCACCAAACTTGTATTGCATGTACATAACTCCAGATGCTGAAAGTATCCCAAAGTATTGTTTTCCCTCTTGTTTTTCTAGGTTGCCCTACCTAGCTAGCACTCACACACAAACAAAAATAACAACAACAACAATTATGGCTCATAAGAGTTATTATTCTAGAACACATGTTATAAAGTAAGGTGGTTAATTCAGATCATTCTTAAAATAACGAGAATTACAGTAGTCTATAAATTACAAAACCAAACAAACAAAAAAAACTCCCTCCTTTACATTTCTTTTTGTCCCTTGTTTGGACATAAAACAAGCCTGTATTTTCTAGAAGCTTTGGATTACTTATATTATTACTTATATTAACTCACGTCCTTAAAGAATTCTTCACCATTCCATGAACATTCACTAACAATGAGCAGGGATGTCTTACACTATGTTAGATGCTAGTTGCAGGAATTCTTAAAAAAAAATAGATTTTGTACAAATTCTTGAATTCCTTTTTCAGCGTAGCTAGGATCATTTTCTATGCAACACCCTATTAGAATAAGGCAATGATTCAATAGCCACAGGGTTAAATTCTTGTTTTGTTATACCGTGACTATGGTGGCTTATCTCTCCACCAATTTGGTAACTGCAACTTTCTTTTATTAAAAAGTGTTTTAGTATATACATATACAACTCAAAATGATGCTTCTCCAACTCTCAACCATGATTACCAGAAGCTCTTCACAATGGACAAACTAGCCTGCGTGTAGAATTTCATTAATGGATCAGTCAATTAGCCTGTAACTCTGTATAAATCAGTAGCTAGTGCTCCAGTTGAGGTGAAACTACAAATCCAGCAATCACTCTAAAAAATGAAAGTATGCATGTGGTTGGCAATGGGTTGGCATCAATCTCAAGAAAGATAGTGTTCCTTAAAACATAGCACTGTTCATTGAAGTTAGTTATATTTGAGTTTGAAGGGAAACGGGAAGGGAGGTAGAGAGGAAGGAAGGAATTACGTTTGACACAACAGTGCCCATTGACAACGAATAGTAGGCAGACTTCAGAGATAAGACATGGTTATGTACAGTAAACACTAAAACTAGTAGTAAATAGGATTTTGTATCTTTTTTAACGTTGTTCCTCAATAATGCCTTCAGTTTAGACTTGATCAGGCAGAAGAAACAGAATGACATATGAGAGTAATAGTTTGGGGGTTTTATCCCTGCACTACAGACTGTAGTGATACAACTCCTGGTGCTGCCCTCTTACCTTGGTACAAATATAGCGTTGTGCAAGAAGTTTTCAAACACTTTTCTGTATTCCGCCTCATCCTTCTCCGCCTTTTTCTCTGCTTCCGTTTTAGGGCAGGCACAGCATGTCCCCTCTTTATCACCTCCTGTAGGCTTTGTGGGCTCCACCGAATCCTCTGTGTCAATGGTCCCATCAGCAAATTTACGTATGGGGACTTTACCTACAGAAAGAAAAATAGAAAGAAAAATACTTTAATAAAAATTAAATTTTTTATTTTATTTTAGGACAATCATAATAATATTCAAGCTCTGGCAATTGAAAGGAATGGACTGGATGCATACAATTCCCTTACAATTCAATTGGAGTTTCTGGCTCCAGTTCATCTATTTATTATTTAACTCTGAAAGCTATCTGCCTTTGTGCAGTTGCCTTATCCTGCAACTCTTCCCATATACAAAAACATATTTATAAAGGATCAGAACTGTTTGTACATTATCCATGACTACCCTTATATACTAAAGGAATTGCTTCTCTGATGGTCAAAACCAACTGCAACATGACAGTATTAAGTATGGCACCTTTGAGGCAGTAGTCATGCTGGTACAGGTAACTATCCTGAGGCTGTTGTTGCCAGCGGACGATGTAGTAGGACAGATTTCCATTTGGAAATGTAGGTGGTTTCCATCTTACGATCAGTTGAGAGGACGCGTTGGACACGGAGATCACATCCAAAGGAATAGAAGGAACTAAATGAGAAGATAAACATATCATGTATTGGTTTCCAATATGCTGCCTCATAAAATATTCTAAGTACCACACATAGCACTTGCCATCTGAGTAGGAATCACTAACCACTCATACATAACACAACCATAAGGCTGTAGAATATACTAACAGGATTATTTACTAAAGTGAAATTCAAAGTGGATTTCAAATTTAAAGGGACACTATAGTCACCTGAACAACTTCAGCTTAATGAGGTTGTTCAGGTGAGAACTATAGCTCCCTGCAGCCTCTCTCATGTAAACACTGTATTTTCTGAGAAAATACAGTGTTTACATTAAAGGTATGAACACCTCCAGTTGCAGTCACTCAGAATGCCACCAGAGGGACTTCGGAGTTGATGGAGGCATAATTTGCCTCCATCCACTCAGATCTGCTGTCAGCAGAGCACAGGGCAGCCCTGTGCACAGCATCCTGTGATTCAGTATCTCCTCCCTCTGCATGCAGACACTATACCTTCATCATAGAGATTCATTGATTCAATTAATCTCTATGAGGAGATGCTGATTGGCCAGGGCTGTGTTTGAATTGTGCTGGCTCTGCCCCTGATCTGCCTCTTTGTCAGTCTCAGCCAATCCTATGGGGAAGCACTGTGATTGGCTCAGGCTACCACATGTCAGCAGACTGACTTTTTTTTTCTGAGTCTAACAGCATGCAGAATTACAGCTTCTGGCTTGAATACAGTAAGATTTTTACTATATTTATGGAGGCATGAGTGGCCCAGGGGGCTAGATGGTGGTGTTAACACTATAGGGTCAGGAATACATGTTTGTGTTCCTGACCCTATAGTGATCCTTTAAGGGAAGAGTAGTTGAACCAAAGTACAGTTGACTTAACCTTGAATTCACACATCAGTGAATAATCCTGCAAGTGTTACAAATACAGCTTGCCAACAGAGTAGGATTCACTCACTCCTAGACAATCAAGCCACGAGGGCTTACACTCATTTGAACGTAAGCCTTGCTGGCTAAATTAGTGAAAGTGCAGGAAATGCCAATGTGAGCTTATGGAAGTATACTTAAAACACAGCCTGACAAAAGTAATATTGGATACTTATTCCAAATAAACTAGAGTTCTAATTCAAAGGTTCGTAATTTAAGTGGCAACAAATACAGATTTTGGACTGTCCATAAAAATACACAATTATATTTATTAAACAGTACAGAGATCAAGTTTGCACTTATTCTAATATCTTCGTATTAAACTTTATAATGTATGTGAAAAATTAAGTCATTTTACTGGATCCTACCTATTTTCTGTCTTTTTGGCTTACCTCATCCAGCTTCACACCACTAAAGCGATTCCCTAACAAATAGGCAGACCTTGGCACAGCACATCTCGTCCCAAGTTAGGCCTTAACATTCTGAGTACTACAGTGGAATATTTTATTGATATGTTCTTTAATGTTGGCATTAGAGAGAGAGAAAAAAAAAATCTCAAATGTCACAATGCACTGTTGAAGTAAAGGGGAATTTCATAAGAAAACATCAAACCTTCAGCTTCTGTGCGTATGTATACAATCTTGCTCTTGGCTCCATGAACCTGGCGGCTATCCGTCATAGTGAGAGTGAGAGCCTTCACATAGATTGCATACTGAGTCCATGGTTTTAATGGCTGCAGGAGAATTCCTGGATTCTTGTCTTTGCTGACTGGAAGGTCTACATCAACCATGTTCCAACTGTTGGATCCACAGGCATCCTGGCCATCATATTCAGTCACATTTGCATACGGACTAGCAAAAAAGAATACACATCAAGAATGCAATAAGAACCTTTCTAAATTAATGGAGCACATTTACTCTACTAAGTAAAGCAGTAATAGTTCGACTGACTGCAAAAGACTGGTTACTACCAACGGATCTTGCAAACCATTTAAAAACAAAAAAAAATCTGTAATCAATGCCAGGTTGTAGCTCAAGAGTATATTTTACCATTTGCCGTCAATTGTACATTGCTGCTAAATCTGTTAGAGCTTTATAAATGTATAATAATGACAATCTTTTTGTCTGTTATAAACCTTAATGGTTAACCTGTTGCATTTAAGCAAGAATTGAAGATGCAAGTGGTTTCTAACAATCAATTTACACAAATTCCAATGGATACATTTCAGCCCTTTGATTGGCAAACAAGAGGGGCTACAATAACATTAGTTCACATCATGGTTATGCACACCTAACTGAAACAAGGGTTTTTGGGGAATAGCAAAAAGAAGATAACTCACGCCTCCTTGTAGTAAACAGTAAAACTGATGAGGTCTCTATAATCTGGTGGCCGGTATCGTTCCCACGTCAGTATGATTCGATTTTTCAGAGTGGCGTTGGAAATAAAGTGCAAGACATGGCTCTCACCTGTTGCATACAAAAAGGAAGACATTTTACAAACTGGCATAATAACATACTTTTCTATTGTACTTTCTCACCAACTCCAAGCTGGCTCTAATTAGGGCAAACAACTACAGAGGGAATGCTTGTGATTCACCTACTTCCCCCATTGTAAAAAAGAATGTTGAATGTTACAGAGGATCACAGGGGAAAAGCTCTGTGCACATTTGCTAGTTGCAAGAGCAGCCTGGATTTTCCTTTTGACATACTGATATACTGTTTTAGCCAGGCATACGTGTACTATAAACTGCATTACACCCACATTCAGATAAAACTTTTACATTATGCTGGAATTTCAAAATCTGCATTTCCAAGCACATCGAGCGATTTCTTAGAAATATCAACTATCAGGGCACTGTGTATATATTATTTATTTCTACTGTATTTCCTAAAAGAAACCAGAATTTAAAAATTCTGCACATTTTACAGTTTTACCATTTAATCCCCCCCCCCCACCCCCTCCCCCATTTCAACCAAACAGCTGATAAATTTAAAGGGTTACTCCAAGAATCAAAACCACTACAGGCCACTGTACTGGTTACAATGCCAGGAGAAACTTGGCGCTCAATGAAGTGATCTGGGTGCCAGGTCCCTCAGGTTTTAACCCTTCACATGTAAACATAGCAGTTTCAGAGAAACGGCTATGTTTACATTTGGGGTTAATCCAGCCTCTGGACAGCCACTAGAGCAGGGCTCGACAAATCCCAGGCGCCAGATCGCCACGGCGACTAGAAATTTCGCCCTGGCGTCTGGGATTTGCCAGCTCTCTAGTAAGTGTGGGAAGGCACTTTGACACTGCCCGTGGGTACATGGAGGCGGCCGTCTGCCGGTGTTCTATCAAAATTCCCTACCCGTGAAAATCCCCTACCCTCGTCACTTCCGGTGAGGGGAATCAGCTGGATCCTGTGCTCACATGTGTGCTAGCACTCATGCTACTCCTCCAAAGCAAGGTCCTGGAAGGTAAGTAAAACTAGTTTTACACTTTCATTATAGTTAGTGCATTCACTAAGCTTAGGACATGGGACATTTAGGGTTAATGTTAGGGTTCAAATTAGGGTTAGGATTAGGGACTTCACATTTAGTGATATTTCACATTAGGGGAATATCACTAAATTGTGCTTTTTCACACTTTATTTTAACCCTTACCCCAAGGGTTAGGGTAGGAATAGAGTGTGAGAGAGGTTAGAATCACTTTCCTAACCCTAATTTGAACCCTAACATTAACCTTAAATGTCCCATGTGCCTAAGCTTAGTGAATGCACTAACTATAATGAAAGTGTATAACTAGTTTTACTTACCTTCCAGGACCTTGCTGTGGAGGAGTAGCAGGAGTGCTAGCACGCATGTGCAGCACAGGATCCAGCTGATTCCCCTCCCTGGAAGTGACGAGGGTAGGGGATTTTCACGAGGTAGGGGAATTTGATAGAACACCGGTACATGGAGGCGGCCGTCCGCCGGAGAATTATGGGCGGCGCGCGAGGAGGCAGTACTCTGCCTGCAGCTCCTCTCTGCTCCCTTGCGCTGTGTAATGATGCCGGGAGCCGGCATATGACGTCATTCCAGCCACGGCATCATAACAGAGCGCGAGGGAGCAGAGAGCAGCTACAGGCAGAGTACTGCTCCCTTGCATACAGGAAGAGATCAGCCCCACTGGACCCCAGGGAAAGACCCACTCAGCTCTCCCAAAGGTAGGGAGGCTGAGTGGGTTTCAATTAAAACAAAAATGTGTGTGTGTGTGTGTGTGTGTGTGTGTGTGTGTGTGTGTGTAAGCCTGTGTGACTCTGTCAAGAGTGTGTGCTGAGCCTCTCAGTGTGTGTGTGCGCGCCTGTCAGAGTGAGCGAGCCTGTCGGAGTGTGTGTGTAAGAGAGCCTGTCAGTGTCTGTATGTGTGTGAGTGAGAGAGAGAGAGAGCCTGTCAGTGTGTGTGTTTGTTTGTTAGAGAGCCGGTCAGTGTGTGTGTGTGTGTGTGTGTGTGTGTGTGTGTGTGCGCGCGCGCGCCTGTGTGCTGTCAGAGTGAGCGAGCCTGTCAGAGTGTGTGTATGAGAGAGCCTGTCAGTGTCTGTATGTGTGTGAGAGAGAGCCTGTCAGTGTGTGTGTGCTTGTTAGAGAGCCTGTCAGTGTGTGTGCTTGTTAGAGAGCCTGTCAGTTTGTGTGTGTGCTTGTTAGAGAGCCTGTCAGTTTGTGTGTGTTTGTTAGAGAGCCTGTCAGTGTGTGTGTGCGCGCCTGTGTGCTGTCAGAGTGAGCGAGCCTGTCAGAGTGTGTGTGTGTGAGAGAGCCTCTCTGTGTCTATGTGTGTGAGATAGAGAGCCTGTCAGAGTGTGTGTTTGTTAGAGAGACTGTCAGTGTGTGAATGCGCGCGAGCCTGTCAGTGTCTGTATGTGTGTGTGAGAGAGAGAGCCTGTCAAGAGTGTGCGTGCAAGCCTGTTGTCAGCATGAGTGTGTATGTGAGCCTGTCAGTGTGTGTGTGTGTGAGAGACAGTCAGTGTGTGCGTGCGCGTTTAGGTACTTGCCCCTCCGATCGCATGAGGAAGGTGTTTTTTACTCACCTTTCTTCCCATTTTCCCACGCCGTGACAGTTTCGCCATGGCTGAAATGATCAATCTTTATGATCACAGCTAAGGCAATGCTTTCCCTTAGGAAAGCATTGGGAGGATTTTGTGCATGCACAGCAAATGTACCAATCTGCATCTCCTCATAGAGATGCATTACATTAGCCAATCTCTATGAGGAGCATTCAGCGCCTCCATGCAGAGCTTGGTGCAGCAGTGACCCAGGACTCTCTAGTGACCATCTGAGTGACTGTCATTAGGGATGCTAGTAAGCAGCAATGTAAACACTGCCTTTTCGCAGAAAAGGCAGTGTTTACACTGAAACGCCTGCAGGGACAGGCTATAGACACCAGAACAACTACATCAAGCTGTAGTGGTTCTGGTGACTATAGTGTCCCTTTAAGAATTGCACTTTCTCGTTGAAAATGACTCTCTTTTAATTTTTTTTAGCTGGCTCCTATATTCCAAACACATTTGTCGAATTTCGCCTCCATCACGCAGAGCGTCCATAGGAAAGCATTGAGAAATGCTTTCCTGTGGACACTTTGAATGCGTGCGGGGCACTTGCCGCGCATGCGCATTCGGCTCCGCTGACGTCGGGAGACGACGTCTCTGTTTTCCTGACACTATAGTGATCCTTTAATGATTGTAATTCTGTGCATGGAAATTTGCACAAAATTGGCATTAGTTAGCCTGGAACTCTAATTCCAGCTAACTGATGACACCACAGTGATGCTCCGGGAGGTGGAGTTACATCTCCAGCAGCAAAGGGGTTAAACTTCATATGTGCAGCTTTTCATAGCGAAAAACTTCACATACAGACTGCAGGCAAAATAACCACTTCAAATAAATGAAGTGGTCATAGTGCCTGGGATAACAATTTAAGTAAAAACACTGCATTCTAAGGTATGGATTGGATTAAGAATATAGTTATTCGAATTTTGCATTTCTGGTAAAATTATTGCGATATCTCGGTTTATAGAAACAAACACTGCAGCCATAGACAAACACATCAACAGTGACCCACATGCTTGACCAGATATGTGTAAATCCTTATGAGACTATTGGGACAATTTGCTTACAGGATGCTCTGTCCCCATTTGTTCTGGGGTTTATGTCTGCTTCACTCTGTCTGCCCTTGGTCCCCGTTACTTCTTCCATGCGGTAGATCTCAGAAGGACACAGCTTGGGGTTAAAGGCAAAGTACATTTTGCCATTTTTTATGGTAAGATTGTGCCTGTTCCAATTCCACAACTGCTGCAGGTTGCTATTGTCAAAGACGTAAAAAGAATAATTCCTACAAGAGAAAACAGAGGAGATGCTCAGACATTTGCAGTACCGGCTATACTCAAAATAATAAGCCTCTTAAAATTGTGAACATAACTCATCTCCGTAATGGCAAAAAGCTAAAACTCCCTACACTGTCAGCAAGTCACAGATAGGATATTTTTAGATATTCAGTACCTCTATCTTAGAGAAGACCCAAGACGCATAGGGTCTTGCATTTACAGGTATGAATGCCAAGAAAAGTAGCACCTGCTTGCAAGCAGGGGTCCCTGTGATTCCAGGATGGAATTAAAAGAGATAAAAGGGGGAGATTTATCAAAGTGTCACCAGCACTTTTCCATTACATTTTTTGAGCAGTTTATTTAATCAGTTAGATTTTTTTTTTTTTCCACGGCAGTGTAAAATTTGTCAACCTTCTAAAATTGAAATTTCTGTGCAAACTGGGGCATGTTATAATAAATATATACAAACAAAATAATGATGGAATTTTATCACTTTTCAGAAGAGTTTGATAAATATACCACAAAGCTTTTGATGTTCTATCAGCGTGAAAGATGGATAAGTGATGGCAGTGAAAGGAAACCAACCAGTGATCAAGCACTAAGGAGGACGGAGTTATAAAAGGGTTAACAGAAAGGTGGCACATTTCTAGAACTGTGAAAACCAATATAATGTCCCAACTGGTTCCACTGGGATTGCTCTACTCTACATTCTATCAGTGGGCATTTCAAGTGCATACCACACTGGCTGACAATCAGGGTAACTGATTGCGGCTTACTCACCCTTCAACTTGACTTTCTCCCAAAATATAGCGCAGACTTTTCATGAATGAGAGGGACACAAGTGCGTGTGAGTGTCGGATCATCACATAGCCTGTAACTGTTTCTATCAGACCCATGAAATTCTCCAGCTCCGTTGCAATGTTTTCTGCAACAACATACCAAACAATTCCTTTTAAAAACATAGCTAATTCACTCTTTCAAACACTGGAATACATTTTGAGAAAACAATGAAGTCCATTAGTACAGTTAAGCATCACTCTTTGTCTAATAATATATGTTTTCTCACTTGTTTAAAAAAATAAAATACAGCATATGATACACTGGATAGAAGACTATTTTCGTCCACAAACCCAAGATTGCAATGCTACACTAAATGGCCCTGGAAGTATTGTTTAGAACATACTTTTGTCTACAGTGCAAAATACCTTAGGCATCATTAACTATTTTATAGAAAACATTTTTTTTCACCTAGGAGTCTATGTGTATTAAAAAAATGCCCCAACTTTATGCTCTACCATCAAACATAAGAAGAGGACGTTTAAACTCTCTGGGGAAAAAAAAAAATCTCTTGGTACGGGTTTTGTTTCTTTAATCAGAGTATCCGGCTGACATGCAGAAAAAGGATCATGTGATTCATCTTGCGCCAGACCAGCATCAAAGTAGTGACAGGTACTGCGCTGGAGAGAGATGCTGTTAATCTTCCATTCATAACTTCTCTGCCGATCTTCCTTCATTTCCAAGAATACTCAGCATGGATGCCAGTAACAGGTCCTGAGCTTTCAGCAGCCTCTCTTTTGGCACGATGCATGCCAACATTTGTAGTTTGGGGCCACATGAATTATCGAAGCTTCCTCCAGCGTCACATGACTGCAATACACTCCATCTGTAACACTGCCAGCCCTAGCTGCAAGCTCTCTTTCTTTATGCCCCCCTTCCTTTGCAAGTCACACAGCTGTAACATACCTGCAGCCAAAACTGGCTAGGGCTGAGGATTTAAGCTCAGAGGTTACTAGTTAAATGAGGTGCAAAAAAGGTGAAGAAACAACACGGTTTCATGGCTTTCTAGACTATTTGTAAGGTCTAATAAATATAAAACATTGGACAACGTTCTCTGCTATAGCAACTGCTGCACAAACTATGGCAAGCATATATACTAAATCGGACTACTTTGTATTCTGAGCCCTGGCAAGCATATATACTAAATCGGACTACTTTCTATTCTGAGCACTTGGAAAAAGGGTTAAAGTGGTGCTTGCAAAACTTCTGGCTGGTTTACAGGCAATACAGTAAGCAAGGCGTATGATTTATAGTGTGCTGAATGTAGATGTGTTTGAGGCGGGAAGATACCCCCCAGTGGTGTTCATATGAGGAGGGTTAGCAATATCTACATGGAGAGGCACGCAGACCTTATCTTGCTGACATTGAGCTGGCTCACAGGCATTCGGGAGCAGCTGTGACAGGGGGGGGGGGGCAGGACTGAATCCAAAGTCATCACTGGACACTAGCTGTTTCCGCAGGTGTGAGATCCTACTGCTTTGTTATTGTGTGTGCTTCAGCCAGCACATTCCGGCTGCCACCAGGGACCCACAACTGTAACTACACGTAAACATAGACACCAAGTGCACACGCTGTTCCCCTCCTCTCATTAGCGTTAGAGCAGCACAGCATGCATGGAACAGGTCCTAATAAAGGACATTGTCGCGTGTACATGGGAAATATCAAGGTTTGGTGTTGCAACGGAAAGAGCTTCTGTTACCATGTACTACCATATACACACACTTTTGATCCTCCTCCTCAGATTAAACCAAGGCTGTAACTCATTCAATGCCAAGGTTATATTTTGTGTGTATTATAAGCATACAGCGGGCAGAGACTAATTACGAATAGACATCTCTTGCATATTTTAGCATTACAATAGATAAGCATAAAGCGAACTCGGCAATACAGACACAAAGTTTAGTGTGTGTATATATATATATATATATATATATATATATATATATATATATATATATATACATATATACATACATACACACACACAATAAACAATACACAAGATCCAGCGCACTTTCCTATCTACTAAATAGCAACTTCAATGTTGACAGATTTTATTAGTTTTTAAAAGTCTTTTTAAAAACACCTAATCTAGGCAAAAAAATAATGGGGATTTAGTTACATTATATGATCATACATTGCATAGGCCTGCCACAACGTCAATGTACCCCATCTTTGGCAGGTCCTACTCTCACAGTCTAATGTCTGCTCTTATATATATATATATATATATATATATATATATATATATATATATACACACACACACACACACACACACACCAACACACAAATGTGTGTCTGTGTCGCTGAGTTCGCGATATATCTATCCTAAAACATTAAATAAGAAAATATGATTAAGACCAATCATTTATAGACCTCTAATACTCAAGGCCATTTAGCCTGGCCTTTATATGGCAAAAAAAAAACAGTAGGTATGGCCAAACTTGTGCAGAACAACTGTACTAAACCTGACCTTGGCATTGATGTTCAAATCATACCTGGAATGAACACTATACCAATTGGTGTTGTTGGACTCAATAAAAAAAAACTTTTCTTTTTAAACAAATGTATATTGAACCAGTAGACACCTATACAAAAGCACAACAATATGACTTAATTATTGTATTTTTGCAAATACAAGCAAAAACTGAAACAATAATGCTTTTATAATTTGCCTTGGTTATAGAAATGCTAAATATGGCAGAAAACTAAGCAGTGAAACTGCACGGGCATGATCTATACTCCAAAACTACTTTAACGTAAAAATATCCCAACTTTAATAGAATTTTAACATGGCAGGGTAGCAGGGCAAATACGTCAAGAACAAATACTTGCTACAAAGCCTTCATAGTGGTGAAAATGTATTCATAAAGGCAAAGCAAGACTTTGAAGAAGAAAATAAAAATAAAAAAAAAAGGACTGAAATACTCACGTCCCTTCCGGATGTTTATAATCAGGTTTCCTTTCAGTACAGTGCATCCCTCTAGCATTTGGGCTGATGTGACAGAGTCTATAGTTTTTGACTTGTCTGCATCGCAGACTTTAGGGCAGGGACCTTCACAGGGACTGCAGAACATGCTGTAAATGGAAAGAAAAAGACAGGTTACGGCCGAAAGTCTTTGACAACAACGCGACGTTACAATTTCTCTCTGGAAAATGCATTGTTAGAAAAACGAGGGCACTGTATTGGGAGATGTAAAATACGGCATATAGCAGAGAGATCCTTTTATGGGAAAAGCAAATATTTAGCTATTTCTTATATGCATCTAGCTACTCACACGTTTTGATAAAAGGCTGCAATAAATCAAGTGCATACTGAGGGAAACGTGGATGCATTGTATTAAAGAACGGGTTTATTTTTCTTTCTACAATTGCACTTCAAAAGGTGTTCCATTCATATGTATATCTACACTGGGAAACACTTGTAGATGATTATTAATACTGTTATACATCAATAAAAGCACAATCAATAAATTAGAGGATTGAGCCAGGATCCCCAAATGCCATGGTTCAGATGTAAAAACATGGACATAGCGGTTGCTTTGGAGGTGCTCAATATATGATTACTGTACACCGGACCAAAAATAAACCATAAGATATAAAATGAGTGACATTTAAATAATTTCTAAAATGTGGTACGGGAGGAAATTTGTGCAATCTCTTTTCACATGGACATTTATTTCCAGAATAAGTCAGAATTTTTTTTTACATTTTTTTTTTTTTTTTTATCCTTTCCAGATCACAATTTTACAAGGCATGAGAGGCATGAGAGTGTGGCTTTCCTATTTAATGTCTGTAGATTTATATTCCCCAGCTTCAATTTCCTAGATAATGAACTAATGACATCTGCAAAACAAGTCACTGTATTCAAACTTTATTTTGACCTTCTTGTATACATGTTTTTTGGCTTGCCACAGAACCCATTACAATTTTACGCTACTGATCCTGCACACGAGATTACAGGACCAGTGAGCAGTTCTGTGAACAGAACCTTATCGTACGCCCTTCCTTCCTTTCCTCCTCACCCTTTGACCGGCACTAGCAGATAAGTGGTGCCTTGCTAGATATAACACAACATTAGTTCTAAGAAGATCTCCCTATGTTGTTTTATTCTCTCCCAAAATACTTTACACATTCTCCCTCACCAAGTCAGCAATAAAAGCATTCTATGTTCAGTGACACTTCACATCCTAAAATAACTGACCCTTTCTTGGCATTCCGTTATGCACTATTTTTTCCAAGAGAAAGCTTCATATAGTATTCCACCCTGTGATTTCCTGCTTACGCAAAAAGATCCTCACAGCAGTTTGAGTAACTTCATATGAAAAAAATGGACTGTGCTGCCTATTTATATATGCACAAATGGAGCCCTAACAAGGCTGCCAGTGTTTGATATTTAAGAATCTGTTTAATTAATCTAAGTTGCAAATGTATAACCGCTGCTTTTAAAATGCCAAACATCCTTTATGAAAACAAACAGAGCACGGTAAATACAATTTAGTAAAACAATTTTTCTAACTGCACTAGAAGTCTTACAGATAGATAGTGTTTCAGCAGCAGACAGCACACTGCAAGGAAAGCTTACAGGTATGTGGAATTTGTATCACCTGATGTCTTGGATATATAGTTTCTGGACACCAGGCAAGCAGTTGTTACCTGACCTCGGTAGTGCTTCTAGAGCAGGCTTCCTCAAACTCCGGCCCTTCAGATGTTGCTGTACTACAAATCCCATGATTCTCAGCCCATCTATTTCATTCATAGAATCATGGGAGTTGTAGTTCAGCAATATCTGGAGGGCCGGAGTTTGAGGAAGCCTGTTTTAGAGGGTCCTGGCGAAGGTCAACACCTCTAGCAAATGCAGAGCACAGTTGTGACTCCCTCATAGACCGGGCACCCACTAATGAATCAGAGCACAGTTGCTGGCACTCTCAGTTTGCACTCAGAAAGCACCGGTTCTGCATGGAGGTGATTACAACTGGTGTCTGCGTCAACTTGAGCCATTTTGCCATTCTCCTTGATAAGTTGGTATTTCTCCTCTCTCGCTATGTACCATACAAACTCTTTACTGCCCCCCTCCCTTCCACCCCTCATCCCATGTTGCTTACTTACCTGAATCCAGTGCCGATGTCCCTCGGTGTTGGGTCAGGCCCTGCACACGCCAGCTGGCAGGGGGACCTAATGCGCAAGCGCGGAAATGGCAGCGCTTGCGCACATTAGACCTCCCCCATTGGAAAGCATTATTCAACGCTTCCTAAGGGGATTCCGGCGACACTGAAGGTCCTCATGCATAGCGTGAGGACGTCCAGCGTCATTTAAAACACTTTTCGTGTTTTAAGAACCCGTAAGTCCCTCTAATACTAGAGGAGGACTTAACACTGCAAGGTAATTATTGTGGTTTATAAAAACTGCAATAATTACACTTGCAGAGTTAAGAGTGATGGGAGCTCATTTACAGCTATGACGACAAATAGAATTGAGGAGAATGCCGCTTCGGCCCTCTTACATCTAAATCTGATTTTCAACTCCCAGAAAGATGTTTGTTTTGCCATTCATTGCCTAGTCGCTGTTAAAATCATTATTGCGAGACATTGGAAATCATCAAAGCCGTTTGATAAGCGGCTATTGATCGATCAGATCATGTTTCAAATGTCAATGGAATATGAGCTGATCAACAATTCGACTTTTATGTCGAAGAGGAAACAATGGTATAAAGATTGGTTAAAAAAATATAAGGGCTTATTTGGACATCCTTCTATCTAGATAGTTTGTTATATCTGTATTTTATTTTTGATATATTTCTTGGCTTTACTAAGGGATAAATCAAATAGAATATAAAATAGATGTGGAGATACATAGACTAATGTCGAAGAAAATAATTGATCATGTGCTCTAAATTATGTGCTCTAAAATTTGGTGACGGTTTTTGTCTTTTATTTTGTTTTAAGTGTTATTTATGTTGGTTCCTAGGTGATCATTGTGATAATTTTTTTTTTGTATAATGCCAAATAATGTGTAATAATTTATTTAAATATTTATTTGTTTGTAACATTATATATGAATTGAATCTCTTAGGCCCAACATAATTGTCTTTCATTGTGAAAAAGGAAAATGCTTCAATAAAAATTTATAAAAAAAATAAAAATAAAACACTTTTCGTGTTTTAAGAACCCGTAAGTCCCTCTAATACTAGAGGAGGACTTAACACTGCAAGGTAATTATTGTGGTTTATAAAAACTGCAATAATTACACTTGCAGGGTTAAGAGTGATGGGAGCTGGCACCCAAACTACTTCAATGGGCGGAAGTGGTCTGGATGCCTGGAGTGTCCCTTTAATTATGTGCTTGTACTGTACCTTCCCTCATTACCCCTGACACTCAGGTGACTGAGCCAGCATGTCTGATTGAGGGAGTGGTGGGAAAATATGGCATTACATAGAGCAAAAGCTTTCAATCACTATTGATATCAGAGTAATTTGTTAAACGCAGTCCTTAAAATGTGTTTTTAAATAAGTGGCCTGCTTGATCGGCAGATTACCTGGTGTGCATTCACGCCAGGCTAACCTGCCAATTTATCAAGTGGACACGCCTCCTTTCTGGCAGGCTAGCCCATTTTAGGTGGCACCCATGATAAAGCACCAAGACCTCAGAGAGGTGAGAGTGGGCTGGCAGACAAAGTGATAGGAGTGGGACTGCTGAGAGCAATCAAGCTCCTATAAGAAACAGTACTGTACATGCTAGGATCTTACGAATTCCAGCACATACTGTCTGTCTAAAAGTGATAGGAGTGTGATTGATGTCAGTAAGTTTAGTTAATGTCAGATTTGTGTAGAAATTATTTTACTTTTTCAAATGTACAGAATATCAGCACCGGTTATTGGTGATTAGCCTGAGAAGCGATGATGACTGCTTCATGATGATTCGCATAGTTGCCAACATTTGAAAAGAAATTCCGGGACACTTTGCAGAACAGCTATCAATTACTACCTTGAAAATTTACCACACCCACTGCTGCAAAGCTCCATCCACTATTTTCAACCCACATAATTAATCTCCATCTATCTATAGTGCAGATTACAGGGTATACTCAATAATGAGAAAATTAATGGGAATTGAGATGGTAATTTTAAACTTAAGGCCAAAGTAGCAGAGTTGGAAAAATTCTCCCATTCAGCTGTACTTTTTCGACCTAATGTTTGAAATTCCCATTACAATTCTCCTCTCTTTACTGAGTAGACAGTACCATGCATCCTTGGCATGTGATAGATACATTTGTAGCACAGCAGCTATATCAGGCAGGTACATTTTTGTGTGAGAGGGGGCAGTGGCTGTGTGGGAAAAGGGGGCAGTGGCTGTGTGGGAGAGGGGCAGTGGCAGTGTGGGAGGGGAGCAGTGGCAGTGTGGGAGGGGAGCAGTGGCAGGGGGGCAGTGGCAGTGGTGAGGGGGGCAGTGGTGAAGCAGCAGTGTGGGAGGGGGGCAGTGGCAGTGTGGGAGGAAGACAGTGGGGAGGCTCAGCTCTGCCAGAACAGAATTTTTTTTCCGTACCACAGGTTGGGAACCCCTGCATTAGCCCCTTTTCATGACACCAATTCAACATGTTGAATGTCTCAGATTGATGCTTCAGTCTCCACTGCTTCTGATTCTTCTAGTTCCTGGAGTCTGCGGGTATTATACAGAGAGCAGCACTATACAGGAAGCACTGACTCTCCCTGGATATTACACACCCATATATCTGTATTATACAGAAAGCAGCACTATACAGGGAGCACTGACTGTCCCAGGATATTATATAGAAACATAGAATGTGATGGCAGATAAGAACCATTCGGCCCATCTAGTCTGCCCAATTTTCTAAATACTTTCATTAGTCCCTGGCCTTATCTTATAGTTAGGATAGCCCTATGCCTACCCCACGCATGCTTAAACTCCCTCACTGTGTTAACCTCTACTACCACTTCAGCTGGAAGGCTATTCCATGCATCCACTACCCTCTCAGTAAAGTAATACTTCCTGATATTATTTTTAAACCTTTGTCCCTCTAATTTAATGTCCTCTTGTTGTGGTAGTTTTTCTTCTTTTAAATATAGTCTCCTCCTTTACTGTGTTAAATGTTTCTATCATATCCCCCCTGTCTCATCTTTCCTCCAAGCTATACATGCTAAGTTCCTTTAACCTTTCCTGGTAAGTTTTATCCTGCAATCCGCACACACACAGACCTTTATTATACAGAGAGCAGCCCTATACAGCGAGCACCGACTGTCCCAGGATATTATACACACAGATAAATACAGGAAGTGGCTGCGCCAATAGATAAAGGAACACTATAGTCACCTAAATTACTTTAGCTAAATAAAGCAGTTTTAGTGCATAGATCATTCCCCTGCAATTTCACTGCTTAATTCACTGCCATGTAGGAGTTAAATCTTTTTGTTTCTGTTTATGCAGCCCTAGCCACACCTCCCCTGGCTATGATTGACAGAGCGTGCATGAAAAAAAAAACTGGTTTCACTTCCAAACAGATGTAATTTACCTTAAATAATTGTATCTCAATCTCTAATTTGAACTTTAATCACATACAGGAGGCTCTTGCAGGGTCTAGCAAGCTATTAACATAGCAGGGGATAAGAAAATCTTAATTAAACAGAACTTGCAATAAAGAAAGCCTAAATAGGGCTCTCTTTACAGGAAGTGTTTATGGAAGGCTGTGCAAGTCACATGCAGGGAGGTGTGACTAGGGTTCATAAACAAAGGGATTTAACTCCTAAATGGCAGAGGACTGAGCAGTGAGGCTGCGGGGGCATGTTCTATACACCAAAACTGCTTCATTCAGCTAAAGTTGTTCAGGTGACTATAGTGTCCCTTTAATGTAAAATCAATTAATTCAGGTGTGGATGGTTTTGATTTTGATAAACTGGCTGAAACAAATCTTTACACAAGTCTAGTTGCAAGAGAAAGGGCACTTTTTGTTGTTCTTTAACAGGTTTCATTAATGTAGTTAAGGAAATATTGAGGCACGTCCATAGATGGAGACAGGTTGCAAGATATATCCTTCAACCACAATACTTCCTTCAGTGAATTAAAGGATTGTAATGAGTTGGTTCTTAGATTGATTGGCAAGAGGGGGGGCATTAAAGTTCTAGACAGAACTGACTTTTATTTTTATTTTTTATGTTTAAACAAAACAAAGGTCTTGGGCACATAATTAAAATGTACTTACAGCATAACTTTGTGGCGTATACATTTACAGTCAATACAGACTCTCTTTTGTATTTATTTCAAACTATTATGATAAAATGATCTCCAGACTTCTTTTTTAGGAGTTATAATTTGAAGCACTTTTAATGTCGCTCCAGTTGTTTCCATATTTATTTTCTCAGGGAGAGGGGAAAAAAATGTGCAAGAGAATACCGACAATGGACAACAGCTCAAGATCTCAAGCTAGTTTAAAACTCATTAAGCTGAAGTAGTTTTGGTGACTATAGTGTCCCTCTATAGTCACCAAAACTACTTTAGCTTAATGAAGCAGTTTTGATGTATAGGTCATGCCTCTGAGATTTAACTGCTCAATTCACTACCAGTTAGGAGTTAAATCACTTTTGTTTCTGTCCATGCAGCCCTAGTCACACCTCCTTTGGATGTGAGTCACACAGCCTGCTTGGAAAAAAAGATGGTTTTACTTTCAATCAAATGTAACTTACTTTAAACGTTTTAATCTCCTACTATCTAAATTGAACTTTAATCACACAAAGGAAGCTCCTGTAGGGTCTAGAAAGCTATTGACAGAGTAGGAGATGAGAAATTCTAAATTACACAGAATTTGTAATAAAGAAAGTATAAACATTAGATGACTATTTACAGGAAGTGTTTAGGAAGGTTGTCTGATTCACATGCAGGGAGGTGGGACTAGGTTGCATCAACAAAGTGATTTAACGCCTAAATGACAGAGAATTGAGCAGTGAGACTGCAAGCACATGATCTACCGTATTCACCAAAACTGGTTCATTAAGCTAAAGTTGCTTTGGTGACTATAGTGTATCTTTAAGCTCATTTTGTGCTATTACAAAGAGAACCCCATCCTTAGTCTCTCACTTGCACATCTGGAGTGTTCATAAAGATTACTTTACTATACTACAATGTACATTGGCTTATATAATATAAATAATTGTGCAACAATGTATTCAAACAGTTATGACTGGAAGGTGACAATATACTCATAATTCCCCCAATAGGTTTCTATAATGCTTCAAATCTTCAGGTTACATGATACTTCTGCAAATCATTTTAAGCCAAAGACTCAACAATGAAATAGATGGTTTTATCGGATTCTGTACAGATTTTTTAAACAGCAATTGGATAAATGCTTGCAAAAACATTATACTAATGGATATACATTTTAATTAGTGGGGTAATAGCCTCCGGACCCATTTTGGGGTCAAGAAGGAATTTATTTTCTAGGTTGTTGCACAATTGGAAGCTCTTCAAACTGTTTTGGGGGGGGGGGGGGCACATTGATACCAGGCTGATATGCCCTTTTCGGGCAGGCCCAACTATTTGGGTCATCGCCAGTGACGCAAGTTGCTTCACTGGCATACACCACCAGACCCTGCTTACCCCAGTCTTCAATGCATTTATTCCAAGCACAGAATATGTTAACACTTTATACATAACAACAACAATTGTTTACTTTTCAGATTTATTTATGTGTGTTTCATGACCATTCTACTCATGTGATCATTTCAGAGTACTACATAAACTGTGCCTGTTTATACATGGGTATATTTTTAGGTCTTTCATGGATATCGTATACGGACTGGTTCATCATCAAGATATTTTACACATTTGTCATCATATTTTGATACACTTTCTGATGGTGCAGCTATAATTTTGGTCTTATAAAAATAGATAAGCAAACTCTAAATATTAGGTCAAAATAAAAAAAAAAAAAAAAAAAACACTTTGCTATTTTGGCTTAAAACTTAACTCCCTTGTTAAATATCTACATTTACCCAGTAAAGACACTGATAAAAATTACATCACTTTACCTCTGGCTCCCATTGAGCATGTACCCAGATGGACACTCTTCCGCACACTCTCCGTTGTGGATGATGAAGCGAGAGGGCATGTTGACAGTATTATGCACATTGGCACATTCTTCCAAGGTGATGCAGCGCCAGCCTTCAAAACGGTAAGTATTAGGGGGACAACTCTGCACACAGCGTCCCTCAAAGTAGTAATGGTGGCAGGCCACGCATGCGGTATCATTGTCAGGAGAGGTGCAGCTGCCCAGGCACTCAGGATGACAACATTCATTGTGGTCTGTGCATGCTCGCTTACCACATGAATTTGGGCACACTAAAAAGAAAAAAATAAAGGAATATTGTTACTTTAATAATCACTCAACTGTTTAGATCAATCTGCACTTTAAAAATGTTGACCTTTACATCACATACATACTGTATAAATTTACCCCATCAGGGCCAGACTGGCCCACCGGGACACCGGGAAATTTCCCGGTGGGCCGGCACACGAGGGGGCCGGTGCGCGGCCGCCTAGTGTGCACCAGCCCGGGCCGCAATTACAGGGTGACCGGCAGGAGGAAATGTAGCGTGGCCGAGCAGGCAGACCGGGTAGGGGAGCTTCTGTTCCCCTACCCGGTCTGACAGGAACCTGCAAACGAGAACGCTCCTCCTCAGGTTGGAGCGTTGCTGTGCGAGGAATATAAAGTTTTTTTACACACAACCCCCCCCCCCCCCCGCACGCACGCACAACCCCCCCACGCACGCACACAGCACCCCCCACGCACACCGCACCCCCCTCCACACAGAAACGGCACTCTCTCCACGCACACAGCACCCCTCCACACACAAACGGCACTCTCTCCACGCACAAGCGATTTCTTTCATGTTTGAGTGATAGTTTTCCGTTTTGTTCCCGCTTCCATGTCTGCGCACTATGCTGGCGCTATGCATT
Source organism: Pelobates fuscus (assembly GCF_036172605.1). Classification (NCBI taxonomy): domain Eukaryota; kingdom Metazoa; phylum Chordata; class Amphibia; order Anura; family Pelobatidae; genus Pelobates; species Pelobates fuscus. The sequence goes on along the minus strand of NC_086319.1, from coordinate 303,768,811 downwards.
ACGGGGCTGGTATGGAATTTTTTTCCAGGCCTGCTTTTCATTTCCAGTCCGGCCCTGTACCCTATTACCGCCTAACTGTACCTAAAGCGTCAAAGGTATGTATGTGGTTGTTCGCTTAACAAATCTTATACTCAAGTAATGATATTGTTACAATGTAGCTCTGAACTACTCAACTTTGCATGAGGAATTTAGGGCAAAAATTATTAAAATCACAATATATATTTTTTTATCCCTATGTAATACCATTCTCTGCCATTAGGGGCCTCTGTTTTCAGTACTGTATTTACTGAAGCCAAATGACTCACTGCTGCATAGCATGGGGCAATATTTTTAAATAAAATAAACTTGAAACCCTAATAACCACTTTATTTTTTAATGCAATTTAAAAAAATAAAAAAAAAATAAAGAAATGCAGGAAAATTTGTTGCACAATACCTCCTTAATGGTTATGGTTTGTGATATTAACACATGCCAGAATGAAATTATGCTACTAAATATCTAGGAAATTCTTAAAGGAGCATTCCAAGCACCATAACTACTACAGTGTGCTGTGGTAATAATGGTGCAGGAGAGCTCTGGTGCCTCCCATTGTAATAAGTTAAACTGTTTAGCAATGGTTATTGGTTAGACTTCTTAAGTCTACGGCCAGTGCTGTATGACTTGGATTATTGGGCAAGAGTCATTGTGCTAGCTCTACACTAAAGGGCTTCGCTTCTGGCTCTCACCTTCCCCTGGGAGGGGAGCCCAGACTTTCTGTGGCTGTCCATTCACAGACTGTCCAATACAGCTCAATGAGAATTCTTTGCAAAGCATATACCCTGGGCAAATGTCTGCCACTTGAGTTTAGATCCACTGAGCTAACCAAACCAGGAAGTAACATGACCAGTTGTCTGACAGCCAGGGAATGAAACAAGGTTAAAAGGTCAATCTGCAGATTTTATTAGAAAAAAAAAAAGAGAACACACTTTTTACACATAAAGCACTTCAGGACTCTGAGTGTCCCTTTAATAATCACTTGTGCTATATTGGAAAACTGCTCTCCAAAATGAAAAGCTCAAGCCATACAACTCTGGTGAAGTTACAGTCTAAAACTACAGTACAATGATGCCACCTAGAATCTATCTGTTGCTCTCATGGAGGATGGAAAAATATAGACCTCTATGACTCTCACGATGTTTTGCCAGGGCTAAGGCTCTACAACAAATAATGGCCTATCCTTTCTACATCCCTTCCCCAACCTTATCTACATTGCGGTTTCACTGGAAAAAAAAAGGTATAACATTAGAATTCAGAAATGAAACCATTACCAGCATAGCAGGAGTTAATCAACATCTACTGCTAAACACATGGTTTCAATGACCCTAAAGCGCATTCTGCTTCCCTTATGCAAGCATAATTATACATAATGAAGGACAGATGAGTAAAAACTCCATTTAGATGCAGTTTGGGCTCAGCTTCATTGATGTTTGTCTGGGGAGTTAGAGAACAGAAGGTGCAATCTACAGGTGCAGCAAAACCTCCTTTCACAAAGAACGAGAATAGCAGGACAAAGCACTCGCTAATCCAGACACGTGTGGCATCAAAAGCAGCGCCACTATTGACATTCCTGTGGAACTTGTAACAAGCAACTACTTGTGGCCTAGACAAACTGACAAAGAATTGCAGGCCAAGTCAATACATCCGAAATACATACCTGGCGTGCCTAACTCTTTCAGTGCCAGTAAAACTTTGTTATTACCAGTGCTGAAAAGGTTAAACCGCATATCGGAATGCATACTCTACGACAGGGGTAGGCAACCTACGGCACTAGTGCCATGCACGGCACTCAAGGTGTCTTTACACGGCACTCAAGGCTGCTACAGCCAAACAGGCTTTGGCCTATCAGGAGTCCCAGTGAAACTTCAGATATCTGCTAATATGAAAAGGCGGTGAAGGTCAATCCTCAATTTATGCATTGCAGCACATAGAGTAAGTGATCTCAGATCACTTCCTCTCAGCACTTGTGAATAATAATCCACACTGTGGTAGAGCAGCCCACAGCGGATATTGCAGCTCCTGTCCTTCACCTGTACCTGGCCAGCCTGGTCCCCACTGGAACCCATGGAAGCCACCCACACTGCTAGATGTACACAGAAATGCACAATAACCCTCCCCTCATACAAATAATACGAACAGCCCACAAACAAACATACATACAATCTGCACAAATGTAACCTGCTAACAATCCACATACATGCACACAACCCCACATGCATCCTCTCACATGCAATACCACAAACAGCCCCCACACATACACACACACTACCAAACACACAATGTGGCATATCCATCCACACACACAATTCCACAAGCAGCCCCCATACACCGCCCACACTCATATGTATCATACACGATACCACAAACTACTCCTGAACATATACAATATAATAGCTCATATACGCACAAATACAACGATACAAAGCAATTACAGTATAAATAACACAAGCAGAATACGGCAGCATACACACCCCAATTTAAAAAATTAGGACCGGCACGCTACGGGACCTCACAATCCTATATCGGCACAGTACTGCTAAAAGGTTGCCTACCCCTGCTCTACGAGAAGGATATTTTGTTCTGAAACATTTAGGTATCTACCTCTCCAGCACCCCTAACCTAAAACAACAACTTCCAATTTAAAAGGCAGGCAAAGCATCAAGTAGGGAAGCATCAAGTTTGGCAATTACAAGCCAAAGAGGAAGGAAGCTGTTTTTGACAAAATGAATATAGTCTATCTACTAAATGTGTTATTTGTTTAGCGTCAACCCACTGCTGGGTGCGAGCCATACAGGTGGCTAGAGACCGTTGTGTGGCAAAGCTAAGCAATGATTGGGTTAACCTCATCATGCTTGCACCTTGCTGTATCGGAAGCGTCTAAAAAAAAAAAAAGAGAGAGAAAAAAACACTTCATATTGCTGCTGCAGGGGGAAGCCACGCAGTGAACTTACAACTTTGTCTCCCATTTCTTCAGTACACCAAATTTAGACAAAAAGCTGATGACGGGAGGCGGACATATGAGATGGCTATTTATAATAATCGGCAAACACGAGGCCATTAGGAGAGAAAACAAAGACATTATCTAGATGTAGTACAGAGAACTGGCCTCAGATTCCTAGGAGCGTCACAAACCACAGTAAAACGTTGCAGCGAGTACACACGGAGCGAAGAAAAAAAAAAAAAAGCAAAATAATGAAGTATCACATTTTCTTTTAATGCATTTTATAAAGTGTAGGGATAACTTGATGGACAGAAATTTGTATTTGCATGCTTTCGGGAGTTCCTCCCTTTATCAAGTCTAAAGTGTCAGACTACTATAGGAAGAAATAATGCTTTAACCCCTTAAGTGTGACATGTCATGATTCCCTTTTATTCCAGAAGTTTGGTCCTTAAGGGGTTAAAGGTCAAAGGCTCGACTCCTGTACTGCTGTAACACTATTTAAACTCTGCAGAGTTTTACCCTATGAAGTTAAAATGCTAATAAATGATGGTAAAACATTAAGTCTGGGGCATCTGTGGAATGTAGCAGACAGGTGAAAAGCCTATACAGTGGTGAGAATAAAATGTAGCCAGTGAGAGAAGGCTCTGTAGACCTGGCATGGCCCGCTGCTGTTCTCTGCCAAGTCTGGACTTTGGCCCACATGGGCAAACTTTGAGCTGTCAGAAGTGGAAGAAATCCCTTTAAAAAAAAAGAAATCCTGTCTCCTTGTAAAACATATAGTACCTGTGTTTCCTATTTCTTTTCACAGAACTAGAAAGGAGCAGAAATGTTACAGCAGACCTACCCGTGTCCAATTAATCACATCTATTTCAATGAGACTTAACTAACTAAATGTGGACACAAAAAGTTAAATATGCAAAGTTGTTTTTTGATTTCAGTAGAATATTGGATGCTGATTGGTGAAAATTCAGGATAGCGCAGACTTTAATATAGTCGTTGTGTATACCCTTCCCATAAAACCGTCCCCATTAATGGAAACCTCTAGCAATATACAGAATACATGAGTACACAGCACTTTGCAGACACATTCTATGAGACACACAACATAAGATAATATAGAAAATGCTGTTATTTTTAGCTTAAATTCCTATATAGATAGAGATACAACGCAGGATATTTTACAGAGATTGTATCTGGTTCACAAGGAGAATACAAGATGAGCACACAATGAGAAAAACATTAACGACCCGTTAGAGGGTTAATACGTCATACAACACCAAATACAGAAAACAAATATTTAAGGTAAGAGGTTCCTCAGGCACTTATGGGTCAAAACACTGTTATATCAGGTAAACAACAATATACATAAAGTACTATAAAAATAAAAGAACACAAGTGGAAAAATTAATTCAGTCACTCTTTTACAGCTGTCACTTGAAAAGTACAGAAGAGTCATTCATTCTTCTATACATCAGTATTTGAATTGAAAGGACAAAACACACTACACCCCCCAACGCATCTCACTGCACCTCATACACTGTATTGGATCCCCATAACCGTGCAAGCCTGTTCCCCCATGTGCCAGACACCGCTGCATGAATGGACATACTCTGTACAGTCACCAGCTTTGGCAGTGTTGCCACTATTAATTATGCATGGCTAATGATTACTGTATTGGTAAAATGTGAAATTCTGACAATGTCTACATTCTTTGCATTCCTAGTAAAGACAGTATGATGACAAAGCGCTAATTTCTGATATTTAAAGCGGCACTGACATGCCGAACTTACCTTTCTTTAATTGATTCCTATTCTCTCCTTCTGTCAGGAAATGTTCTTTATTTCTTCCGGTCTGCTCTAGTTTTCTTTAAAACATAAGAAAAAGTAGGGACTATTTGTCTTATGGAGGTTTCCTACACTTGACCAGCTATGACCAGCGGAGGAGCAAAGTGTGCTTCGTTCCCAGTGATCAAAGCAATTTTCCCACAATGCTCACCTTTGATCCGTGATCTTGCGATGCTTCCTGTCAGTATTCTCGAACGTCCTGTCATTTAGACAGAACGCCGGCGAAACTACCGAATTGTGTCCTAACAGTTTCTCCATTCGGGTTAGGACGCAATTCGGGACTTTGTTTGGATCAGAATTTCATTTGAATGAATGAAACCAAGATCCTATTTGTGCCGCTTAGTAGATAACCAAAGTTTTATGAGTCAAATTACACAGCATGTGAAAATTCCAAAGAACTTTCCCACGTTGTGTAAAATGACACAGAGCACTGTGATTGGTTGGATTTCAAGCCAACCAACCAGAGTGCTGTGACAGGTGGAATAGCATATAGTATTAGTAAATTCTGCCCCTTCTCGCTATACCGTGAGATGGGGCATAATTTACCAATACTAAGTAATCTTAGTAAATTTGACTGAAAGACCAATTTAGGTCTTTCAGCCTTTTGGTAGATAGCTCCCTGATACCATGGGAATTAGGGAGATATGTACTAAGCACGAATAGGATCGGAGTTTCATTCATTCAAATGAAATTCCGATCTGAACAAAGTCGCGCATTGAGTCCTAACACGAATGGAGAAACTGTTCTCATTCAGTTAGAACGAAATTTGGTAGTTTCGCCGGCGTTCTGTCTAAGTGAAGCATCACGAGTTCACGGATCAAAGGTTAGAATTGTGGGAAAATTGCTTTGATCACCGGAAACTAAGCACACTTTGCTCCTCTGCTGGTCAAAGCTGGTCAAGCGTAGGAAACCTCCATAAGACAAAGTAGTCCCTACTTTGTCTTACGTTTTAAAGAAAACTAGAGCAGAAAGGAAGAAATGAACAGATCCTGACAGAGGGAGAGAAGAGGAATCGATTAAAGAAAGGTAAGTTCGGCATGACAGTGCCGCTTTAAGGGATTCCTGGCTAAATCGGACATCATGCTAAAATAGCCATTTGGTCAACTGATCATCACGGAGTACATTCAAAAACATCCGCATCACTTCTTTTTAGTGTTAAAGTGTTCTAAGAATTGTAGCTTGCATGAAATATATAATTACTGGTACTAAATTATCCCACAGCTTACATAAACCTGCTTCACTGGTATTCAAAGAAACCGTCCATCACGTGATGACAGGAATTACGCTGTCCATACGCCTTTAAATAATCTGCCACTACAATAACAAAATAGTGTTAAAACGCAGATCTTAGCGCCCAGTCCAATTTGTATATACCTTATAAGTGTAAAACTCCCAATGCCCTGCCATGACTAACATGTGTGGAATTGAGGGCGAAGAATATTCTATATTTATAACTCATCTCTGCTTGTGCTTGTGGCCTATTTCCACTCCTGCTTACTGTACACAGAGCTATTTGAAGCATTGTACGTTCCCCGAACAGAGTGGATTTCCTAACAAGGCAGGTCTGTGTCCCGCAGGAACAAACCTCAAGCTGTCTGGTGCAGAGAAAGTGCCAAATTCATATGGGAGAGGCCCCCTGCCCTGTGGTTTTGGCAGTTGCTCTAAAAACTGGTGTCAGTGACGAGTTTTGGGCAATTACATGCCTTGCTGGTGTCAGACGAGTGCATCAATACTCCTGACACAGTAGGCAAACGCATGCAGGAATGAATTGGAAGCTCTGCACTAGAAGTTTAGGACAGCACACACCACAGAATGGTATGTGTCTCCGGGGCTCCTGGAAAATTTTTATTATTCTATATTCTTAGGATGTCAACTTCATTAAAGGGGAACTATTGCAGAACCAGAAAAACATGTTTTCAACCCTGTTTCACAAGTGGCCTAAAATGCACTGATTTGATGATGCACAAACACAGATTTAGCCTCTTTTAAATACATCGAAAAGAAGCAAAGATTTTTTGATTACAGGCCATACCCTAGGACTGCCTTGCATTTAGTTGTAAGTAACAGGTCTAAACATTAGATCTCAAAACACGCTCTTAAACGTAAGGGGGTTTAGATCCAGGAAAAATTTGGTTTTGAGCTCTCACAAATATTTTGACAATATTCAAGCCAAGCACCCATTGTACTTCACATACAAGGCAAAATGTGCAGTGAACTGGACTTCTAATGTCTAGTCAGCTTATACAGTCCGGAGCCCATAATGCACTCCCTGGTGTTATCGGTAAGTGGTACTGTGAACTGATAAAGCGAGTGAAAATCGTAACCGTTTCTTCAGTGATGCTACCTAACCAATGATATTTGGGCGAATCACATTAGCACTCCCCCTGTTGTCGGACAAGTCAGAGCTTCAGCGCTGGGATCAGGCAAGTACAGTAAGGGTATTTTAACCCTCAATCTGTCGTATTAGTTAACAATACTTGTACGTGTAGAATGTGAAGGTGCCCTCTGCAGACGGTGTGACCCTGAGAATCTGACCTTTCACACAGAAAAAAAACTGAATTTAATTCCCAGCAATGGCAATTATATTGAACAATACCTATACGAAGTATTTCCTAAAACAATATGCTTGGCAGCATATGAAATGTAATTATAAGTGTACCGCTCCAAAATAATAAGCATGGTAGTGTCTGCAATTTTAACAATGAGTCAAGAGGTTATAAAACTCAATATTATAAATATCAGGTCACTAAAGCAACAAAACAAATACTAGACCAGAACAAAGAAGTAACAACATAAAAATAATATAATGATATATCAAGACTATTTCTAATAGGGTTCATTTGGAAACTTGCATATTTACCTTTTAAAGGGGCACCCCAAGAACCATGGCGCCAGAAGTGCAATGCCACCGTCCCAAATTTTAGATGTCAATTTTGTACAAGAAGAACTCCTTCACTGACTGGGAATGCACACAAAATTGATCTAGGACTTCTATTGCTCGAAAAGACCAGAAGCAGCGTGGATATCTGGCAGGACCCAGGTCAAACCATGCTAAAACTATTTGACAGTTTATGAAGAGATGGAATCAGGGTACTCCTGACACTATAACCATTATACTGTTCCTTTAAATAGTCCTCATGAGAAAAAAAAAAAAAAGAACCTGGCCACTAAAATGAAAGCCCATATGTCTCTAGAGGTGTACTTTGGCGTATTTTGAATTTGGATACACTAGTAAGTCTTTTCTCTCGGGCATACACTGTTTGAAGCAGTCAAGACTGTGATGGGCAGTTAAAGTGACATATTTCAGAAAAGCATCCTAAAGCAATACTTGCACAATGAGCCAATAAACAGCGCACATCTCCAGTTATCTGCCACTGAGAAACAATCGTCTCAGACTGGTTTGTCAGTTCGGTAGAAAATGTTGAGCCTCTTGCAGGTACCAATTTAGAGGAATGCTCTTTATTAAGATAGATTTAACATTTCAAGTTGTGTTTTGTTTGCTTCCAGACTGAGTTTTTCTTCAGTTCTTTATGATTAGGTGGACCCTAATCATAACTCAACATTCTACACATATTAAATAGGTATTAAAAAAAAGTTCAATAAAATGAAATGTATAGATTTATTGAAATAAATGATATGCACAACTCCAATTTCAGCTGCCCTCGTGTGTGCACAAAATTCCAAAATGGCTTTGCATTCAGTGGGCTCTTGGATTACCAGTTGAATGGCATAGAGTAGCTAAGCTTTGCTGCTGACCATGTACCATGTTTTTGGTCAGACTCTGTAACATGGCTCTTTATCCTGCTGGAAGGAAAACATAAAAATTGGCAAAGCATGATTTACTTCAATGGCTACTGCTAAGTTAACCAGATCCCAATCCAACAGAGCAGCTTTGGTATGGGAGGTCCAGAGTTTGAGTCTGTAGTTGAAAAATTGCATGAAATTTGGCTAGAGTCAGCATGGACCTAAAAATAATATATTTAGAGTACCATGTTGAATCCAGGGCAAATATAGAGGAACACTGGGGTATGGTGCAGTACCTAATAGCTGTATACAGTAAAAAATAAATAAAAACATTATCATCATTTATATAGTGCCAACATATTCTGCAGCTTTCCTGAAGAGTTGTGTTTCCAGTGACTTCTTAAAGGGCTGGAGCGCAAGGGGGAGTCTGTGGCGCGGGGTAGTGAATTTAAAAGGAATGGAGCAGCCCTTGAAAAATCTTGCAGAGGAGAGTTGGCAATGTGGGTATGAGCAGGTGTCAAGAGAAAGTCATTTGCAGAGCAAAGGGAACACAAAAAAAAAGTGAATGTTTGTTGAGTAAAGAGTAAATGTAGTGAGCAGAGGAGTTAGTGAGGGCTTTGTAGTTAGTGTTAACAGTTTGAATTAGATCCTGAAGGGTACAGGTAGCCAAAGTAATGATTGGCACAGGAGTGAGGTGTGGCAGTAGTGGCCAGTCTAGAAGATGGGCCTGGTGGCAGCATTTATTACAGACCCCAGAGGGGCGATGCGGGTATTTGAAAGGCCGATGAGTAGTGAGTTGCAATAGTGAGGTCAGGAAATTATGAATGCATGAACAAGTGCAAGGGTTGTATGCGGAGTTAGAAAAGGGCAAATGCGGGCAAGATTTTTTTAAGGTGTAAGTTACAGGATTTGGACGCTGAGAAAAAAAAAAGAATGAAAAGGAGCAAACATGTGTAAGTAAAAATACGTCAGACAAGTGTTCTCACTAAATTGGTGCTGCCCCCATGTGGTAGCAAGTTGGGCAGAGTTTTTATATAAAATATTAACCATTTATCTGCCATGCTATAGTTCCCTTCTACAGAAAACCTTATGTTTGGCTCCATGAAATGCAGTCTTCACATTTGGATTGTGGATAGTTTATTCTAAATCATAGAACGCCAGTTCCCATGGATTCTTTTTTAATGTGTTTACATGGTTACAATTCTAATATTTTCAAACATTGTGATACTAGCAAATACGTGGCAAGGATTTGCAAACAAAACAAGCAAGAAAACAGGAGGAAAGCTTAATAGACAAGGAAATCAGAAAAAGGATGAGAAATAAAGAGGTGATATGAATGGGGTATTGTTGGTGTAAGCAGACACAGGAATCAATGGACGGAGCTGGGAACAGCAGCAAAGCAGAGCCTGAATACATTACTACACCACGTGATACGTGTTTAGGAGTCTGGACAGATCATGTGATTTCACTCCAGACACACATAACCAGACGATACAGACAGACACTACTTCCACCAAAAAACGTGCAGAGCATTTTGTGTGCACACAATACCTAGACACAGTCCTATATCTGTAGCTACACACCGCACAATATTCATTAGTATTGTGTCTGTGGGCTAGAATATTGGCATTTAATCCAGAGTTTAAGAAGAATGAAATATAATAAACACCATCGTTGAATGGAAGGGGTTAATGAAATAGACACATTGCACAAACATCATCTGTTCATACATGCAATGACAATTTAACATTTGTGTTTACATTTACTTGTTTGTTTTTTTAAATAAACTAATAAAGTCTGTGATTTTGTTTAGGTATTTTGATTAGGAAAACATTTATTGTAGGCATTAGTGACAGATTGTCCACTGTAAGTGTGTGGACATTTTTGGGATAAAGAGGCACAAGGGACTTCACATGCATGTTACTCAGATACTACTGCATGTTCTCAGCAAAAAAAACAAAAACATTCTATTTAAACAAAATGCAAATAGATGTTGGTAACAAACTGCCAAATATACCAGTTGATGCTCCAAATATAAAATTATTGGCATTGCCTAGAACAATTACAAGTCTAATAAGGTTAATGAATTCTATTTGCACATCCCATTTTGGCTTTTGCTGGACTGAGCTGCACTTAAAATGTAATATACATATATATATACACACACACACACACATATATATATATATATTTTTAATTAGTTGGCTACACTATAGCAATAAACAGCAAAGAAGGGGCATTCTAGTAAAGTGACAGACGCGGTAATATTTAGTGTGGAACATTTAAGGGGTTACTCCAATCTATGAAAAGGTGCACATACGGAGGTTAACCCCTTTGCTGACAAAGATGTAACTCCGCTTTCCACAGCGTCACTGGGGTATCATTAGCCAGCTTGAAATATGAGTTCTGAGCTGGAGATCCCTTTGGGTAGCATAGTGCCCCCCTTGCAGTAGTGTTTGTGCAAAGGTATGGACAGCCCACACACCTTATGCGCATCTATTGTTAACCTAGTGGTTTAAAGGCCATGTGTGTTTTGCAGTGTTAGTAAATAGAATCATTATAATTCGTTCTTAAACATGTAATCAAAGTGAGAAAATTGATCATCACTGATAAAATGCTTTTTTTACACTATTAATTTTATTTGTAAAATATGTACCTATTTTGAAAGGGTTTTTGGTGAGTTCTACAGAGAAGTGATTTAGCTTCTGTAAAAGGACACCTTACTACTGAGTGTAATATAAGACATATATATATATATATATATATATATATATATATATATATATATATATATTATTAATCTTGGGTATTAAAAAAATGTACCATTCAACTGACTTTTATTTCCCTTTCCACGTTTCCAAAAAAAAAAGTTAATTTAAAAAAACCCTATTTATAAACCAATTAAAGTGCTTCTTTAAAAGCTTACTTTGCCGAATGAATACTACATGTGTAGAAATGTGTCAGTTTTGGGGTAAGAACATAATATCCCCTGAAAAAAAAAACAACCAGGGCGGAGCCTAGCTGCGAAGCGGAGAGGTCGAAATCCTTACAGTTGAAGTAATATCAGACCAGCAAAACCCTTTAAAAACGGCACAAAAACCGACAAGAGGTGGCAGACCAGACATGGGTCGGAAATCTAAAAAGCCGAAACCGGAGCAGCAAGGACATAACCACGATATCGGGGCAACGTGGAGGCAAGCGCTCGGAGCACCAGGGCCCAAGATGGCCGCCCTAGCCGACACGTACTCTGACTTCTCCGATGAAATCTCCCTCGAGGAGGACGAGCTCGTTATGCCAAAACCACCGGCTGCTACTACCAAACCCCACAGGCCAGACGGGGAGCCGATCACAACCTCGGTATTAAAGTCTCTGCTGGCCAACCTACAGTCCACGCTACAAGGGGACATAGCCACCCTCCGGGTGGAGTTGCAAGGCATTAACTCGAGGCTGGGAGCCATGGAAGTCTCCTCAGCAGCTCACAGCACGAGTATCACCTCCATGCAGAAGGAAATTACGCACCTACAAAAACAAAATGCAGAATTTGAACGGCGGTTCACCGCTGTAGAGGATGAACGCCGAGCAAATAACATAAAAGTAAGGGGAATCCCCGATGACATACCTGCCGAGGAGATACCGCACTACACACGCAGGCTACTGGCTGAACTACTCTCACCGAAAGCAGCCAAAGCCATCCAACTCGACGGCACATTCAGGATCCCGAAACCGGCCAGAGCCCCAGCGACGGCCACTCGAGACCTGATAATTCGTTTTCAACACAGAAAGGACAGGGCCGCAACCCTAGCAGCGACCAGAAACCGGGCACAACTCACGTTTGCAGGCCATACCCTGTCTTTCTATGCGGATCTTACAGGTGGCACGCTGGCCTGGAGGGGGTCGTTAAAACCCTTCACCACGATACTCAGACAAAGGGACATACCATACAGGTGGCGCCCCGACCGCTCCCTCCTAATCCAGAAGGGCGAAGATAAGCATGTGGTCCACGACTTCCAAGGGGCACGGGACTTATTTCAGGCTTTGGGCCTACCGCAGGATTCTATGCACCGCACAGCATCCCAAACAACCACGAGGCTACCACACAGCTGGGACCCTGAATGGGCAACTATTTTTGTACCGCGACGACCCAGGCAGGAGCCTTCTGAGGGAGCCGGCACCTAGAGACCCAGAATGACCCACGAGCTGTTTCCCCGACTCTACTGAGACAATGCACAATGTCAACAATGTACCGTTTGGCCATACTTATTTGGCATTTTGACTCACCATTTGGACTTACCACTTACTTAACCTTTTTTTTTTTTTCAGCCTCATTTATATTATTGTTTTTTTTTTTTATTATCTCTAATGAGCAATTGAAACATGTATTATTTTGCCAGGGCGACCGCATACGCGGCCTCCTCTCCGCTCCTATTATTCTCCGATACCACGTTAGGTAACATTCAGACCCCCCCCCCCCCCCCCGTTGGTCAAGAGGACCCACGGGGTGACATAAGAGGGAATAGCGAAATGAAACACCAACACCTACGTAAACCAGCAGCTAAAAAACGACACGACTTAAACATAACTAGTTGCACGACACAGTCGTACACACCTATTAATATAATCAAAGACACAGGACGTGCAGCACGATGTTAATTTAGACTGCACCACGACAACACCTAACATCGCCTACTGGCAGGGAGACTACCCCCTAGAGCAGAATACATAACCCTGACACGTAGCCCCAATCTTGAGTCTCTCCGCTAGTTATCATAATACCCAGCAAAGATTGCACAACAAAGGGCACTACCATAAGACAGGAGTAAAAATGCACTGATACAGCCAATTTAGCCAGCTTCGCAACATACCAATGTCACGCATGATAACAGAGCAGAATGTGGGAACACAAGCTAAGATGCCCTCTATATACGTCTGAACTATTCAGGCATTGTTTACCTGTGCTTACCTATTTTTGAACGAGGCGCCAATATCTTTGATTGCATAATTAAAGCTGTCGATCTACTCGTGACCCAACAAAACAAAAACGTGACATATACGAGCATTTATCATGTTTTTTCAGTTTAACTTTGTTCCTAGCGAGATATATTCATATATAAATAATAAAATGTGCAGTTTATAAATGCCATGACCATGTATGCCACGGACGGGCCTGTAACAGCTGTTGTGGCGCTACAGACCACTCTGTTTTGTATTATAATGCACAAGAAAAATAAAGAATTTAAAAAAAAAAAAAAAGAAAGAAAAAACAACAACAACCTGTTATAAGTAAAACAAAAAAACAAAAAACAATGCATACAAATAAATATATATATATTTTTTAAATTCTTTATTTTATTGTGCAGTTGGTGTACAGAATACGTTTGCCACGACAGCGGGACAAAGCAAATTATAGCATACATTTTATGACAATGACATGGCATTCAAATTTCTTGCACATTTTTTGTTATTTACGCAATGGAACAGCATCAGTCGCTAAACATTTAAGAGTATAACTAAGCAACCTTTCGAATAAACAGTACGATTATTGGAGTGTGGAGATTGTAGGAGCTGAAGTTTAGCATGCCTATATGACTACTAAGTGGGTTCAGAGGTAATATGGCACTCAAGCCTGAGAACCCGCGGTATATGATTAGTGGTGATTATATTAGGTTGTAGAATACAAGTTGGATACAGGTATTCAATTAGTATCACCGATTGTAGTTGCATAAAAGAATAGTGTAAAAAAAGCAAAAACAAAAACAAACATGGTAGTGAACAAAAGGGCACGTGATCATGCGGTGGTTCGCAACGAAAGTGACCACGACATAGGTGTCAACCTGCTCTATATATGCTATTTTTCGAGAGTCACCATTAAAGTGTTGGAAGCAGCGCACATTATACTTAGGGCGGATCAGGTGACAATAAGAGTAAGCTAATGAGTACGCCCTATTTCATGAACTAAGGCTGATAAGCAAAGCCTGCGCGCAGTGTGTGAGGGCTGCGTATTGATAGCCAGACGTCAGTTACCTGTATTAAGTGCTTACAGAGCTCGTGTATAGGCTCTCCATGGAGCCGACTAATGGGTGCCATCAGACACGGTTAGCTGTCTGGATGTGTGAGCATAGGCTCACGATGGCAACCAAACTGAAAAAGGGAACATAAAATATAAAAAACGTATCCATAACAAATACAAAGAAAAAAGGCATATAAAATATATCACAATATAAACAGTACACATACTTTTGAATGTGCCTTGTGTCATGATCTAGGTCTTATATGTAGAGCCTGCATGTAGTGTGTGAGGGCTATATATTGATAGCAAGATGCCAGATAGCAATAAATGCGGAGATATCTAGTGCATAGACTTGCAATAGGGCCAACTGGTTGATGTCAGCTGACTCAACCATAACACAAGGATACATTTATAACAGATATAAAGTAAAAGGTACATTAAACTTATAAGAATATGAAAAGTTTACATACCTATGAATGTGCCCTGTGTCAAAATCTAGGTCTGATAAACAGAGCCTGCATGTAGTGTGTGAGGGTTACGTATTGATAGTAAAATGCCAATTATGTATAGTAAGTGTTTATAGAGCTAGTGCATAGACTCTCCATGAAGCCGGCTGGGTGTTGTCATCAGACAGAGCTAGCTGTCTGGCTGTGTGAGCATAGGCCCGCGGTGGTAACAAAAATGTAAGAGAGCACAAAAAATATCAAAATACGTATCTAAAAATTACAAGGAACAACGGAGACTGAAATGTATAAAAATATAAGAAGTTCTCAAAACGTAGATTAGTTCCATATCATGCATAAGCGTGAGGAAACTTAACGTTACATGCATGCCTGGGTCCTCAGGTATGTACGGTGTACGGCGTTGTGCAGTACGGTACTTTAGACCTACAGGATATGTACAGCTTCAGGTTGTGACCGTGGCATAGGGGTCTGCGGGTGGTGCCCGGGGTACAAACTCTGGGGCTGCAGCCGAGTATCTTCCTGGTGGGTGCAATTGGCTCGTTGGTCGCGTCGGCTGAGCCAGTGCGTTCAGGGGGAGGCCAAGTAAACCCAGCTTCTCAGTGGCCTCTTGTATGTCGTGGATTGCATGCCTGTTGCCCCCAGCTTCTACCGTAAGGGTGCGCCCCGGTCCCCACCGGTACCGGATTTGTTGGAGGCGCAGGAGAGCTGTATATGGACTCATATGTCTCCTCCACGCCAGTGTACTGCCCGTTAAGTCCGCGTAGAATGAGATAGTCATTCCCTCAAAGGGGTATGTAGGCTGACCTTTAACTACATCCAGGACCGCTTGTTTGTCCCTGAACGACTGGAATTGGAGAATCAGGTCCCCTGTTGCATTTGGTGGGGCAGTTGCTGGACGCGGTACACAGAATATTCTTTCCAGGGTGGTTGCTTTTGCTGCCTTGGGCGTTAATAACGCTGTGAGTAGTCTCCTGACAAAATGTGGCAGTTCAGCCTCTGGGACGGTGTCTGCAACCCCTCGTAGCTTTAAATTGTTTAGTCGTTTTTTATCTTCGTGGGCGGCAATTTGTTGCTCGTGTTGCCGGTTCTTTTGTTGTAGGTCTCGGATCGCCGCCTGGAGGTCTGCAATCTGTTTCGCGTGGTCAGTGGAGGTGGCTTCCACTGCGTCCAGCCTGTTGGTGATGCCCTTAATGTCCCCTCTAAGCAGGGCCACATCGCCCGCTATTTTTTTATGGTGATCAGCCATGAGGGCCCCAATTGCTTCCATGGTCACTGGGGTATGGGGTTTCGTGGGTGGCTGTGTCCGTGATGGTGTCGGGGTCGGCATAGACAGCATAAGGTCTCCCTCATCTTCGTCCGACGACCTGTCTGTAAAATCGGAGCAGCCGCCGTGCAGAGACGCCATCTTGGCTCCGGCAGCATCGTGTGCTTGCCGCCATAATTCCCCGATATCCAAGCCCTGGCGGGGCTTGTCAGGTTTCGCCTTTTTAGCTTTCCTGCCCATCGTGTTTGTGGGGTCTCAAGGTCTCCCCGTGCGAGGTTTGGCGTGAGTTTAGATGCGGGTATTAAGGTTTATTTTGCTTCTTGGTCAGGAGCTACACGGCCATGCGACCGTCCACTTCAGACGCTAGGCTCCGCCCCCCACAAATAAATATTTTAACACACAAACGCAGCACAAATGAATAGTATATTTTTTTTAAAATTAATAAGGGGTGTAAAGTGGGCGGAGTGTGAATGTTTATATAATGCGCAATATTTCCGAAAACATTCATTTTTGCGGCACAAATCAGAATAAGCAAACAGTATATTTGATTTTAAAATGTAATAACATGGATTGCAAAGTGGGCAGGGATCAATCAAATATAATGCTCAATATTTCCAAAACCAAACCTGCACAAACGTTCATTTTTGCAGCACAAAAGAATGGTAGATTTTTATTCACATTTTAAAAACACGGGGTGCCAACTTTACACAGCTGAGTTGAACTGGATGGCAGGTTATATAATCTTCCCTTACAAAAAAACAAAAACAAAACAAAAACAAAGGAGCACAAATAAAAATGTTAACAGCACAAACGCAGAACTAACCAATCAGGCCAGTTTCATGTGTTTTGGCTGTTGTAGGGCGGCTGGGTGACTTTTGGTGACCTTTATTAAATCATTAATAACTCAAAAATGAAATAAGATAGAACGGAGATTTAAAAGGCATGAACCGGCACAATCACAGCACTAACCAAACAGCCCAGTTTCATGTATTTTGGCTGTTGTAGGGCGGCTGGGTGACTTTTGGTGACCTTTATTAAATCATTAATAACTCAAAAATGAAATAAGATAGAACAGAGATTTAAAAGGCATGAACCGGCACAATCACAGCACTAACCAAACAGCCCAGTTTCGTGTATTTTGGCTGTTGTAGAGGGTCAGGGTGACCTTAGCTGATCTTTATTTAATATGTAATAGCTCAAAAACAATTGCTATTACCTTAATAATAAAAACAGCTCAAATCTTAATTGTTACAGCTCAAAACAACACAAACGTAGCACTAGTGAAAAACAGTGGATTTTTTATGTGTGCCGATTGAAAGGGTGGGGGCGAGCTTCACACAGTCATCCGGGAGAGATGGAGACCTAAAATATGATTTCTCTTAAAGGGACACTATAGTCACCAGAACAACTAGAGCTTAATGTAGTTCTGGTGTCTACAGCCTGTAATTCAATGCCTATGAGGAGATGCAGATTGGTGCAGCGTGGAGTTCTGCCATGCATGCGCATTACCCTCGCAATACTTTCATGTGGGAAAGCATTGGATTGGGTGAGATCATCGAAAACGGAGTGGTTCAGCCATGGAGACAGAGCCAGCTACGGGGAGATACACACTAGTCTGGTAAAAGGAATGTAAAATAACTTTTTCACAGGTGTTTTACACCTATAGTGTCAGAAATACACATTTGTATTCCTGATACTATAGTGTTACTTTAAAAGACAAAGTGCATGTTGCACTGAACTCGACCTTTTGCTTATATTGAAATATCGAAGCAATTGATTTCTGCAATATTTTTTTTTTACAAAAAGAACATGATGTTAACCACCATTTCTGAACAAGATAAACAATTAACAAAGATTACATGTTTATTGAATAATATATTTTAAAAACAAAACAAACTCCTCAACATTAAGTGCTCGAATGCAGTTTGTTTGAATGCTGTAAAAAGAGCAACAGTCGAATGGATGCTTGACTGTAAAGAGCCATACCATAACGAGGAAAACAAATGTAGACGTGCAGTTTGTTTTCGATCCTCCAGTATCTATTAACATCTTCCATGTAACCTTACCTAGAGAATGAGGTAAGCCGTGTTGCACACCAAACACCTTTTGGTCACAATGTAGTCTAAACAAGAGGATTACAGGTGGAAAAAAAATATCTCCCACAGGGAGGACCTAAACTAACATGTTTTTCCGATCACAGAACTGGCTTTTTATCCACTGAGATTATACAGGAGGGTGCATGCTGGGCATAGCAGAAATGAACAGAATGTTCCCATAAAAGTCAAATTAAATCTAGCAGCACCAAGACAAAGCAGATACCATCTTAGATACATTTTGTTACAAAATGGATACCCTTAGTCGACACAGGAGTGTGTGCATATGGTACAACAGCTTGTTCTCTGCAGGTTTGTATTGTAAAGGCTGGGTACAGAACAACTACCAAACTGTCAGAAAACCACCCACACATTATAGCCACTGGCTTTCTGGTTCTAAAAGACAACGCAGACTCCACTCCTCCCACACACACAGGCCCCCCAATCGGAAAACCAGAAATCAAAGATTAAAGGGACACTATAGTCACCTGAACAACTTTAGCTTAATGAAGCAGTTTTGGTGTATAGAACATGCCCCTGCAGCCTCACTGCTCAATCCTCTGCCATTTAGGAGTTAAATCCCTTTGTTTATGAACCCTAGTCACACCTCCCTGCATGTGACTTGCACAGCCTTCCATAAACACTTCCTGTAAAGAGAGCCCTATTTAGGCTTTCTTTATTGCAAGTTCTGTTTAATTAAGATTTTCCTATCCCCTGCTATGGTAATAGTTTGCTAGACTCTGCAAGAGCCTCCTGTATGTGATTAAAGGACCACTCTAGGCACCCAGACCACTTCAGCTTAATGAAGTGGTCTGGGTGCCAGGTCAGAGAAACTGCTGTGTTTATAAATTGGTTAATCCTTCCCCCTAATCCTCTAGTGGCTGTCTCATTGACAGCCGCTAGAGGCGCTTGCGTGATTCTCACTGTGAAAATCACATGAGAGCACGCAAGCGTCCATAGGAAAGCATTGTAAATGCTTTCCTATGCGACCGGCTGAATGCGCGCGCAGCTCTTGCCGCGCGTGCGCATTCAGCCGACGGGGCGGAGAGGAGGCGGAGAGGAGGAGGAGACCTCCTCGCCCAGTGCTGGAAAAAGGCACGTTTTTCCCCTTTCCAGAGCCGGGCGGGAGGGGGACCCTGAGGGTGGGGGCACCCTCAGGGCACTGTAGTGCCAGGAAAACGAGTATGTTTTCCTGGCACTATAGTGGTCCTTTAAGTTCAATTTAGAGATTGAGATACAATTATTCAAGGTAAATGACATCTGTTTGAAAGTGAAACCAGTTTTTTTTTTCATGCAGGCTCTATCAATCATAGCCAGGGGAGGTGTGGCTAGGGCTGCATAAACAGAGACAAAGTGATTTAACTCCTAAATGGCAGTGAATTGAGCAGTGAAATTGCAGGAGAATGATCTATACACTAAAACTGCTTTATTTAGCTAAAGTAATTTAGGTGACTATAGTGTTCCTTTAAGATAACTGAAGCTTTCTAGCCTATCCTGATTTACGGTGTTATTCATTATACGGTTTAAATTCCAGTATATCGTATCATTGCCTACTGCTTTTGAAAGCCTTCCTGCTTACTGGACCTTTCTTGAGTTGCCATTATCCCTGGAACTGGGAAAAAGATCAATCTTTCAGCATTTCCAAAATGCAATTAAAACTCTTCGTTCTAATACAACTCATGTATTCATTTAAACTAATTTACTGCGCATCTAAACTATTATCTTGCATGTCACCAGTCAATCCTTTTAGATTGCAAGCTCACTGGCAAAGGCTGCCAAAGCTGGATGCATTGGTTTTGTTTTGTTGATACAATAGTCCCTTGTAGGTATGTGTTTTGAGCGAGGATGGGGTGCGTACATGGTCTAAAAACAGATGACACTATTATTCATAAACTAACATTGCATGTGGTGCTTTACAGTGGAGATCTAAAAGAGAAAAACAAATAATATAGGCAAAAGGGGAGAGGGCACTGCACAAACAAGATTACAAGCAGACCTCTCACCTACATGGAAGTCAAAATTTCTTGGGATATAATTTTAGAAACAAAAGAAAAAGGGAGGTGTACTGTATAGAGAGTACTGTTAAAGATAACACCCAAAATATTTTCATTTAACTGAAAAAGATAGTAAAAAATGGAATGAAGAAAAAATATGACACTGTAAATTTGGGAGATTCTGAACAAGGTGATTAAAAAAATGTTTAAATAATGATCAACAACCGTATAATTTTTTTTTCAAGGTGCTTTCAAGAGCAGGTACCTAGAATAGTTTACTGAGACCAAGTGACAACCTTAACCAAAATGAATTAGCCTTGGACTACATTTATTTGATCTTTTTCTACAACACCCTGTTTGGAATGTTGGATACTATATGCAGGACAGACAACAAAGCTTTAGAGAACTGGAAATCAATAAGTATATATTTGGACTGTTTACATGTTCTTTAACTGCTTTGATCTTTTGGTGATCTTAAAGAAGAGTTCAGAATGTGAGAGGGACTTTTTTTTGTCTGGCTTCTGGGCTAGAGGAGCATATTCTCAAACAGAATTGAAGATTAAATAATTCACATTCTAAAAACCAACGGAGAAGCAAAACCTTACAGAATATCCTTGTGCAAATCAAAGTGTCGCCCTGGCTTTAGAAATTATTCTCTTATTTCATGAGCGATTGGCCAGAGCACTTAGAAACAAATATGAAGCCAAGGGAAAGTATTTTAAGGTCTCTGCTGAATGTCTATATCAAAACTATAAGTGTTTATGTTTCCAGGGAATCTAGACAGGTTTGCTACAAATATATCTAGCAACTCGGTGGATGTTATTTCATTTCCGTTGCAATCATTCACACAAGTTTCAATTATGTAAAAGAATATTGGCATGCTCTAAAATCAGGGGTGCTCAAAAGGTAGATCCCCAGATGTTTGAAATCTACAGCTTCCATTGTGTTTTTCATTCTACAGCCATTCTAATGTTATGCAAAGCATCATGGGAGTTGTATTTCTGCAACATCTGGGGATCTTCCTTTTGGGCACACCTGCTCTTAACGGCTGGGAAGATGCATTCAAGTATCAAATATTAAAGGCACGATATGGCAGAACATGGACCCACAATAAAACCATTTGAGATACTAAATTGATTATCCCATGTGACCAAATGTAATAAATGTTACTCTTACCCATCCAGTGGCCATTTAACATTGTTTTATACAAGGGTAGACTGTCATTCTGCTTTAACCTCTCACCGTTTCATGGACTTAACTTGAAATCAAATTTCTTACTTATACTTGCAAATCTTACTCCGCCAGAACTGTAACCAAAACTACATTATAGCTAAAAAAAAAAAAGCAAACTCTGCTTCAACAATGACCTTTGTTTGCCTTTAACCCTGATCCAGATATTCAACTGTCTGCTTTATCCCACACCGGACTCCTTCCCAAGTGATTTGGCACAAATGTGTTTTTTCCCTAGGGAAATCCATGGCAGAGTCCTGTATAGACCTGGTATCAGTAAGATAACATTATCATTGGAAGCATATTTTCTGTTTATTTTTCCTTACACTATCTTTTCACAATTCATTACATTAAAGGGATACTCCAGAGTTTTGAAGTGGCCATGATGCTTGGAGTTTAAATGTGCAGTTTCACAGATATGCTGCTGGAGATGTAATACTACACTGAAATTAGCAAGTTTAGAAGGAGCGCTCTGGGCTGCCTAATGTTAAATCTGTACATATTTGACATGCACAGCATGCTGGTGACAAAGGACCGGTGGGTCCCTCCCCCTGTGTGCTTCCGCAGGAAGGGAGAGCGGCAGTTCCAGCAAAGGTTACTCTATTAAATATTTAGCATGATTTGTGTAATGTTGTTACATACATATAGCTATATAGCTATATATACCTATTTTGTTTACACAACAACAAAAAGCATTTGAATGCAATACTGAGAAGCCGTTCTCTTCTGCAAATGTTATCTATTGTCTTACTCTGCCTTACCAGATTGTTCTACCCTCTTTTCACAATGCAGCCTCACAAAGCTTTTTTTATTTTTGCCCAGTAGTATGGCTATAGAAAGAACTTTAGGAAGATTGTAAACTCCTCTGGGCAGGGTACTCATCAACCTATTGTTCCTGTAACATTGTGCATTTGTATCGTTCATAGTTAAATGTCCCCCTTTATAATATTGGAAAGTGCTGCAGAATAAGTTGGCATTATATAAATGGCAATAACAATAGTAATCATAATAATAAAAAAAAAAAAAACAACAAAAAAAAAAACAGTAATTGTGTTCCAGGGGACCGGTGTATAAAAATAGCCTTTGGCACAGTTTAAATTATGAAACAAAAATAAAAAACGCATGGAATGTGTTTACAAAAAGAGAACGTTTAGTTTAATGGCAAGCCTGATGTTAAATATGTAAACGGGAATGTGCTTGCAGACAGATTTGAGCAGGAGGCGAATCAAGGACTACATTAGAATTTCACGTGGGCTGAAAAATAATTTCATATGGTACACGACAAAAAAAAAAAAAAAAAAGTATCTGCTAATCAGAAATCCTATGGCTGCATCAATTACAACATGGTGTTGGCAAGATCATTTTATGTGGATGAAGGCAAACACTGTAAATCAGAGACTGTAAATCACTGAGAGATAGCTTACGATCATCCTAGAGGTCACTTTCCATGAGACAGCCAAATTGTGGGCTGAAGGTGATAGGAAGCACAGTCCACTATTAACATTAGTTCCAAAGTTTAGCCATCACCACTAAAAACAAATATACAAAACATTGGCAGTGCTGCTCTGTTCTAGGCACATTTCAGCCAGAGCTGTAATAGAGCATTGGCTAATAGGCATCCAATCCACATTCTACTCAGAAGTCTGCACCAGATATTTCAAGCAGCTCTGTCACTAATAATGCATGGTACCTGCTCTGGTATCAGAAGGAATACAATCACTTTGGAGCGTCTGAAATAGAAACCCAATTGAGGCAACTCACCAGGACAAAAAACAAACAACCTCTTTTTATTGCCAACTACCCTTTACAGTAACCCCAGCATGTTAAGACCCATTTTACCTTCACAGTACAATTGAATGTTACTGGCATTCACACGCTCATAAAGCACAGAGCTCAGAAACATTTACTATCAGAAAAAAATTAAACTGCCAGCATGACAAATGAACCTGCATCTCTAAAAGAATAAATCCACCAGGGTATTTCCACCCGTACACAAAAAGCAGGACTACGCAGTAGGTGGTACTGTATAAACAATGATTTAACAAGCACAGACACATATAGGGGAGTGCATGCAGACTCCCAGTTCAGGGGCCAGCATCGAATACAAAGGAGGACTAAAATGAACCCGTCTCACGAAGCATGCCAGGCCCCTCCCATGGTACAACTGCAGAGTAAATACTCTGAAGCAGGGGAGATTACAATAATCCGTGCTGCTCGATGTGTGCCGAGCGCGGAAATTAACCAGGTGCTCCTGTATTACGGGACCACATACGACCACATTGTACCCAGTCTCTACCAGACAGCCTCACAAATATAGTATAGACGCGCACACACTGCCCATCTGTATCTAGCACTGCAGAATTTGTGGACGTGATACAGTAAAACGATCTAGTAGGCAATTTCGCAGACAGAAAGCATCAGATGCCGTGGGTTTTGTAATGCCTTGTCTGAAAATGCATACGCACGGTTTGCCAAAAATCTGATTCCTGTAGATATTTTTTTGCACATGAGAGAAAAGATCACTGAGGCTTCATGCATGCCACAGTTTAATGCACTGACATTAACGAGAATTGTTTCCCCCCGCTTCTCTAAGCATACGAATGTGAGGGTTAATAAACCATTTGGTTTAAACAAAACCTACATGTCGCCATGCAGCCGTTTACAATTCTCAGCCTGTGACGCATGTGGGGAGCACTAGGGGGGTGAATGTTTTTGTGATGCATGTTCAGCATCACTGCACAGCAAGCTTAGAATGTTGGGATACAGTAAGAGAAACAGGCTAGGCAGAGAGGACAAGGCTGTCTTTTTCTTGTGACAGTCTGCACACAGGCATCATCTGTCTGGCATTTGGTGTAAAAGGGATTAGTACCCTCCAGTCTAAATGCTGCAGCTTTGTCGGATGCCCCGATGACGGACAGGAGCCTCAGCCAATGAATTGTCTGGGTTGCAAGAGAAGTGTAGAATTCTCATGCTAGCCTATCAGCAAAAGTGTAGGAGGGGCATCTTGATTGAGATGTTATTCAGAGCAGAAAGAAGTAAACAACCTCTTTATTGTAGAAGTGTAAGTGTGTGCGCGCACGCGTGTACGTGTGTTAACCCTCTCAATGCCAAGACAGAGGCTTTCTGCAAATGACTGCTAAATTCAAACAGATAGCCAACTATATTAAACATGTACAATAAAGGCAAATACATTGTGTATATTAGCAGTAAGCCATCTTTTGCACATGATGATTTGTATCTTGTAATACCTTTTTTTTTTATTGGACTAACAGAATTTTTAATGACAGGTTTTCGGGAGAACCTCCTTTTCTCAAGTCTGAAGCATTTCTGAGCAAGACGACACATAGAATTCAAAGTTGAGTTGTGATACAGGGGTTAAAGCGACAGGAGTGCAGATAAGACAGGTTTGATAGAAAATAGACACCATCTTTGCAGAGGGTGTCGCATGAAACACATACATATACATAAAAACATATACATGAACTCATACACAAATATAAATGCACAGTCACTGTGCATTTATATTTGTGTATATAAGTTCATGTGTGTGTGTGTTTATGTGTATGTATATGTTTGTGTGTTTATGCGTGTGCATATACATATTTATGTGTGTGTGTGTATGTATAAAGTGTACCATCTTCTGTACGGTCTGCTTGTTTTTTTTCTCTCTCTCCCCCCTCACTCGGCTCTTCAGAAAGATATTTTTGACCCTCTGCAAGAATGGTGTCTATTTTCTAACAAACATGTGTCTTATCTGCACTCCTGTCTCTTTAACCCCTGTATCACAACTCAACTTTGAATTCTATGTGTGGTCTTGCTCAGAAATGTTTCAGACTTAAGAAAGGGGGGTCCTCCCGAAAACCTGTCATTAAAAATTCTGTTAGTCCAATAATAAAAGGTATTACAAGATACAAATTTTATCTGCTTTTTTACATATAGATATATATTTTTATTTTTATTTTTTAGAGGCAGATTAGATGGGTATCTGCTGTTGAGAATCTCTATTTCGGGGGGGGGGGGAAACGAGTTTGCTTTCAAATCCACCAAGATATACAATCTTAAAATTGCAAGCCACTGCATGGTTTCAGACTGTTCAGACCAAATATGTGATACACACAGAATGCAAGCCTGATTACCTTAAACAGACAACGAACGCAGTTAGACAAAGGATTCAGATAATTATTTCCAGCAGAATTGCCTTTAGAGCAAGTGTTAACAGGTTTGTAGGAGGAAGAAAATTAGAGTTCCAGCTATCTAAACAGATAATGTAAGTATGTGCATACCATTGTATCTCTTCACTGTGTTAGTCAAATTGCTGGTTACTATAGCAGGGGTGCCCAAAAGATAGATCCCAGATGTTGTAGGACTACACCTCCCTTTCCAGCATTGTTCAAAAAGATAAAGAGGATCTACCTGCCAGACACAGCAGTAGCATTTCTTTAATGTTAAAAAGTTAAACACAACTGTGTTGCGGACAGAAGTTCCTTATAAAGAACCACATTCCACATAAAGACGGAAAGCTATGTGTTTAGTACAATACTAAATATTAGTGGTAAATCCTACTGATTTAGATGCTTCAGCCCTTAATTAATAAACGGAAATGATAAATCTAAAACAAACCCAAATCTCTAAAAATGTATAGCAATTACCGTAAAAAAACAACAACCCACAAAACACATAATATTTCATATTTATTTCCCAATACTGTTCATAACAGAGAAATTATTACAATTACAAAGCTATGTTCCTAACACTAAAGTGATTCTCTGCAGGCCCTCCCCCTTGCCCTCCCCTGGAAATAAACAGCAGGGGGGGGGAAAAATGTGTCAGCTTATTCAGCACCGAGGGGGAACCTAATGTGCCTGTGTGACGAGCGCTTCAGGCCTGTCCCATAGGAAAGCATTCGATTATTTTTTTCCTATGGAGGATTTGAAGATGCTGGACATTTTTTTAGGACATCCAGTGTCGTCCATTTTTTTTTTTAGGACATCTAGCTTTGTTTCACCAAGTCAAATTTCTTGAAATAGCAGTAAGCACCTCTATTGGCTGTTCTACAATATAAACATTTCAGTTGTTCTGAAACTGCAATGTTTTATATTGCAGGGTTAAGGGGACAGGGAAAGTGCACCCAGACCACTTCAATGAGATGAAGTGGTCTGGGTGCCTATAGTGTCCCTTTAACCCCTTAAGGACACATGACATGTGTGACATGTCATGATTCCCTTTTATTCCAGACGTTTGGTCCTTAAGGGGTTAAGGGCTTGAAATTAATATTTCATCTATAAAAGCATGTGTACATACAAATCATTAGAAGGAAATTGCGTCTTTAAAAAAGTGCCAGTTACACAGGCTGACTACAGGGAGGATGTGTTGTTCTGCCCAGAAGCTAGATTCTATATCTAGTGATAACAATTGTATCTGTTCTTTTGTGTTCTAGAACAGATCAAAGATTTTGTAGGGTGACAGCTGCTGATCTATTGCTTCCTTATGTCAATGGAAGCAAGAAAAAAAGCGTGTAATGTTATAGTGTGAATGTCTGCCTGCCTAACAAGTCCTTCATGTCCTGAAAGTTTTCACATGTTATCAATGTGTCATGAAATAGAGTCACACAATAAAATGCAGGAAATTACCTACAATTACAAAGGTTTAAAAAATAAATAAATAAATGGTTTTAAAAGGCGATGTGCTACCTATAAGTCATTGAATAAATGTTGTTAAACCAATGCATTCGTGTTGTTAAAAAATAAAAATCTACATGACTTTCTAGAATAGATTTATTTATGTTTCCTATGTTTACATTTTTTTTTAAATCCATAACACTTAAGAGGTAACAGTGCCAATAACAATCCAAAAAAATATATACACACACACGCATGAGATATTTTATTTATGTAGTACAAGCAATTTAAACAGTTCTTAAAGGGTATTAAAAACACCATATGACAGACTGTGAAGACAGTCTAGCAGCTATTGCTATTTCTTCACAAACCCGCTATCTGTGCAGCCAGTAGGGTTTACAACTAGTGCCATAGACCAATGAGCCCATAACTAGCAGCAAGCCTAAAGTCTGCCATTGTTATTTTTTGGCATTTATATAGCGCCAACTTATTACGCAGTGTTTTACAATACTATAAAGGGGGAAACTTAATAACTGAGACAATTACAAAACGTTACAGGAACAATAGGTTGATGAGGACCCTGCGCAAACTAGAAAAAAAAAATCAACAAGAAAACAAAACTAGAATATGAATCAAATCTTTAAACACGCTGCTTCTAGGAGTGTGCGAGAAATAAGCACCATTAAAAAAAAAAGTTTTAAAAAATTGCAAAATGAAAAGTAAAAACAGTTCAGTGATGCTGCTTTTACACACAGATGGGGAACACCTCAGTATTTATTAATGGTCACAGGAGGACAGGGACATAAATTACAAAATAGGTGACAGAAGCTGCCAGTTTTCTTCAAATCTTGGGCATTTCTCCTCTCGCCTCATCGGACACAGAGATATGTTCCACACATGCACACTAGAGAAACATCCCTTTCTTCATCCCTAATTATTCTACTGTTCCGGGGCTAAGGACACTTTCTTAAGAGTGCTTATTTTGCTAAAAAAATATTATTATTTGTTTTTATAGGACATACCGTTTTCTTTTACTTCTGCTTTTTGTTTGCAGTTTATCATTTCTTATCAGTAGGTTGTTATACCTTCCCAGTACTTCTTAGCAGAACTTGATTTGTATAAATGATGTCCCTTGCTGTGTTATTACCAATGCTAGCTTGTATTGGGATTTAACACCCCCATTCCAGGGTTACTGAGATTTACTATAAAGCTGATTGATCTCTGCCCTCTTACTTTTGAACATCACCAAAGTCTTTTGGATAGGTAGGATTATCCCACTTCCCAATTTACCCTGCTCACGTTTTCTATATCATATTAAAACAAATTTTAAAAAATGTGTATAATAGCCTGTAACTTCCAGATGTAACTTCTGATACTGTGTACTTGTACTTTGTACATCACTCACATAAATGATCATTTAAAAAAAAAAAAAAAAAATATGCAAACATGTTTATACATTTTATTGACCTAGTTAAATGAAAACATGATTTGACTAAACCTATAAAACTAGTGACAGTATAAATACCAATCACTTATGAGCAGTGTGTGTTCACAGAATAGAGAACGAGTAATTTTTCCCACTCTGGCATCCCACTGACTGTATACATACAGCTTTTGCTCCCCCAGATTATGCAATAAGATGACAAAAACTAGCATGTCACCAGACACCATGAGATGCATTTTTATTTCTACATTTGGTGATGACACATGGGTGCATAAAAAAAAATTCTACCCTGCAGTCCATGCTTATAGAAAGCTTTTGGGCAAAGGTTACATTACAGTACTATTCGGTCTCCAATCCCACTATATAAGAATGCTTGATAATGAATGAGGACAACATTTATCACCACTCTTAACTTCGCTGTGATGAACCTTGCATACATGAAAGTCACTGATGTTCCAAGTCACTGATGTTCCATTTGCCAATGAAGAATAAAACCTGTGCTTTATATAAAAGAAGACCAAAAAGGGTCTCTTCAATCTGCTGTTAAACTGTACGTTTTTCTTAAAATGAGTGCGTGGGTTATGGGGTATCAGGTAATACTTGTTCAAAATGATCTTCAGCAGAATAACACGTTAAGAGGTGGAAACTTAAATAATTCTGGTCTCCTACATGGAAGAGGTTACCTTCCTAAATTATAGCTTTACTCAGGATATCCCCCTTCCCCATTTATTGGGGAATGGGGATAATGGGCCAAAGGCAGCACAGCTTTGCAAACTTAAATATTCAGTCTGGAAAAATTAAACGAAGGATTTTGAGGTTATAGAGGTGAATTTAAAGAAACAATAACTTGAAAGGTGACAGACACAGCATTGATTTATATAGATTTTTAATTAACATTTTCTTTTGGGGCATATGGCTATCCTCGAAAATCGCCATTAACACTATATTGCGACTGACTCAACAAGGCTCTGGGAAGAGGCTGCTTCACAAAGGTCAGACTATCTAGCACCTCAGTTGTAATTATGTCAGTAATTGGACATTCAGACACAGAGTTCTAACTTGGCTCTGGATCCCTGCCAGAACGTGATCTGAGAAACCTTTTACTAGTTATTCAAGAGTCAAACGCCAATTTTTACTTGTTGTTACAACAAATATGGACTAGTCCGACACCTAGGGGATTATGGGGGCTTTTATATCAGCAGGGATTGGCATCCCCTGGCACTCTCCTAACAAGGGTAACTGAAATTCGAGTTTAAGAAAATTAGTGTTTTGGCAGGTAAGTCCACCTTCTTGATTACTGTACTTGTACTGCACATGGGGAGCAGGAAAAGGGCGTCCGCTTAGCACTTTGGCACCTCTGCACTAGGGATAGAATGATTTTCAGTTTCGCCAATGATTAGAGCCAATATTCTGCATATTTCCAATAATATATATCGGCCTTTCAATTTACCAGTATTGGCGATAACTTATTCACCTCTCCCAGGCACAGAACAGCATATTCCGAATTCGGAAACACCAGTCTCCAGCCATTGAGGAACAATGTCATAATCTCATATCACCCCTCCCTGTGAGTCCCCGGCCTGCCGACCTGTGAATGACCTACTGTAATGTACTAGGCTGGCTAAACAAGAGTTATAGGAGTTTGACTGCAGTGAGCATGTTCTATTTCTGCCCTTTGTGTAGAAATTCAGTATTTAAAAAAAAAAAAAAAAAACTTTAAATGTACGGTTATTGGCACCCTGAGAGGCAACCGTCAATCTGTATCGGCATCAGCTCTGGATTAATGATATCAGTCTATCCCTACTCCGCACTATGAAGCTTACTCCTAGCAGGATTTTAGATTGTTTTAAATTTTATCTAAATCTTTGCACAGCTATCGTTAAAACAATTTAAGGAATTGTTTGAAACCTCATTCATAAACTAAGCTGCCCATCTCACCGCTATTTCAGCCTCAGTTTGAGACCAATTCATATTGAAACAAAGAAGCTTGATTTTGGAGCAAATTCTTTCTAAATATAGTTTTATTGGGAAACACTGAACAAGGATTTAGCCACTGTATAAAAAAAAAGAATATTTCTTCAACGAAAGAGTTAAATATTTGATAGCGCACACTTATAGTATAATTAACAGTAACCACTTAAACAAGTTCATGATCCTAACACCTTCCTTGTTGTCCCTGGCCCAGTCTTGTATTTATTTAGGTTTAATAAATGCCACTGTTTACTAAGGCAGGAGTCACCCAATCTATTGCCACTCTCTGAGACAGAAATTGATTTCTGATTAATGTTTAATCAAAGCCAAACAGATCCATCTGTGAGGAAGAGCACACACTGACCAGGTTTGTGGGAATGTGACTGTTATTTGAAGATAGCTCCAGTGCTAGCACCAGGGAGGTATGTAACAGGTGATCTATCTCACTTCACCCTGACATGTTCGTTACAAAAGTGCAAACACAGTGAGCAAACACACATTTATTACATAGGGGCCAGAGTTAAAATACAAGACACACCTGACTGCCAGAGTACAAAACCTATAGAATGAACAGTTTAGGGTGGGTAGACATTTTATAATAAAAACATTCTAAAAATTGTAGTCTCGGGTTTAAAAAAAAAAAAAAAAACACACATAATATTTACATAAGTTAGCAAGAACAAAAATAAAAGTGATCGAGAACTAGCTAGTGTATTTAGAACATACCTGGAAAAATGGTGGTTCCTTAATCTATTACAGAACAAATCTCACATTGTCAGACTACACTTTGTTAAGACAGTTCTACAACAACTCTCATGGGCTACCTATCGGCCACCCCAGCTTCAGAAGGAAAATATAAATTGCCTCCCCCTGAATTATTCCATAGAAAAATAAAAAGCAAAAAAAGAGCAACTTTCTGGACTCCGTGCCAGGCTGGCTGGTGTATGAGAGAGTCTTTTTTTTTTGTACGCTCCTTGCTGTGCGACAATTTGGGAATCTCAAGGTAGCCAAATCGCTCAACAACAGAATGAGCAAATAGAATGAAAACAATGCAATCCGTCCAGCTCGGGACCCTCTGCTTGTAAAAACAGCAGCACAGTGCATACAGAGATTGGCAGTCAAAGTAGCACTAAACCTCATAAGTTACTTTGCCAGCCAAAACCTATATCAAAACACAGTACCACAGCACGGAGTGTGCTACATGAAGCATTGACTCCTTAATTAAGCAGCTGTTGCTGGACGACGACTATCATGGAGCTTTGGCGGCTAATAATACATCATGGATGCAGTCACTTCTCCACAGCTGGAACGTTACACCCCCACCCCCTTAATCTCATACATCTGTAAACACAGATTTTTATGTGACACGTTCTGGCCGTCCCCTTGTCCTGTTTGGTACACAACACATATATATATATATAGGGCACGGGACAGACACCTTGCAGAACCAGGTGTAGACAATAAAAGCCCAGTTACAGCTAATTATTAGGCATAAAATCACTTCCGTTTAAGAAAAATCTATTTATATTTGTCCTGCTGTGGCTGCTAAGTGGCACTCCTGCACAATACAATTCAGAATTTTAAGATTTCCCGACAAGTCACCTCTCCAGCAATACGTGTGCTGCTAACTTTGTGTGATGAACTTCTTCATTGTCAAACTTAGGAACAACAGTGTGAACTTGTGCTGAACCAAAGTCTGAACAGGACAGCTGCTGCAGTTGAAAGAGTCTTTGTTTGCACATGTACTTTTATCCATTCAGGGCAATGTATTTTTTCTGTGCCGCTGGAAATCACATACAGCAAGATTTTCCACTCCCCTGCTATTTAAACAGAGTTTAACAGGGAGAGAAAATGGCAATTCAGGATAGCTCTGTATTAAAGAGGGGGGAGTGGGAGCGTCTGCATTTCACATTTGCGCAGTATTTTTTGGCAGCTAATAAAATGTTAGCACCATGTGAAACTGTAGCAAATGATTGGGCGTTAGAAAACTCCCAAATAGGTCCAAAGAACCAGAAATAATCAGCATTGTTCTACTGAATTTGTATAAAGGCACACTAGTGGAATTTATCACAGTGAGCAAGTAAACATTTTCATATCATCCAGAAGCTTTTATCCGTCATGGAACTATAATTTTTATGATGCGATCTCCATAGTGCATTCAATAAAAACAGGGACTCCTCCCCAGCCTGTATTCTCTTGAAATCAATGTTAACCTCATATAACGTTACAAATGATATACCTTATGGTGCTGGTCAGCCTTAAGCATTCAATTTGAATTGCCCTGATGGAACATAGAAAACCAATAATAATAATAATAATAATAATAATAGATAAATGCAAGAGTTGCCCTGGCTGTTCCAGTTTCATCCGAAAAGATAATATGCTGTTGCCAGTTTTGAACAATTTAAAGGCATTTTTAATAAAAAAAAATAAATAAATAAATAAAAAAACATTTAAAAATAAAAGTATAAAAAATGGAATTTACGTTCTTTTCTAAATAAATATCAAATCTTACGGTTTAGTAACTTAACTCCATAGCTGCCCTTACTAAAGCAGTCAATACAGTCTAACCATACCTATCAAGTATGAAACAAATGTAGCAGCTCAAGTCTATAAATCAGATAACTATATAGTCAAGAAAAACTCAGACACCTGGAGCCTCAAATGATTTTGTTGTCTCCACATGGCAGACCATGTTTCTGTAATGTTAGTCTGCTGGTAATTGTTAGTAAAATAACCCATGTATACATTAGGATCATTCAGATCCTGAAGATAACTATAGCCATTAGGGAAGGATGCACTTTGCCCTAAGGCAGGTGAAGGAACACAGGAGTGCTATCAGTGAGTGGCCAATGTTAGCTGCTGCCTCCAGCCCCATTCTACAAGGCAGCAAAGAGAGTGAGGAAGTGATATCACACAGTGCACAATCCCATATGATACAAGCAGACACCAACATCCTCTCTAATTCTTCCGGAGGAACTCGTGCCATAATCCACATAATGACAGGTTTAAAAAAATAAATTCCATGCAACTAACCCCTTCCTTGGCTACCAGACACCTGGAGCTCAACAGACCAGTTATTGTTACCCACCAAACGTGAGAACAACAGACACACCGGTTTATATTAGGACGTTAAGGGGCTCCTTAGCTGAGTAAAAGGAATATGGGGAGAAGTTCCTGGTATTAACTTTTCTGCTGCATGTTCACGAACAGGAGAGAGTTAAAAGGACCACGGAATTTGTATCATGATGTTTTATGTTGGGCATAGCCTAATTTATTGGGATAAAATATTTGAGAGCAATCCAGATGTTGTCATTTCCAATTGTTTACCATATAGTGTGCTTGTGTTTAAAGCCCTTCATCTCTATCACTCTGATAAGGAACACAATTCAAATCTTACACAACAACCTTGTATATTGGTTTAATCGGCAACATCTCTGAATTCATAAATTGTGGCTATAAATCAGTCACTCTAATTAGGACACACAGACATCCTTGAAAACTCTCACAAGAATGAAAGCCGAATAAGATTTAGCAGACTAACAGAGCACTGTATTGTAAATTTGTAAAGAAAACAGTCAAACATTAACATTTTAATTAAGTCTGATAGCTACGTTACTCTAAAATAATTTCACAGTAAACTATGCTTACATCTTAGAATACTTTCATTGTTTAGTCCCTTTCAAACAAAAGAGTCATATGTTCTGGAAGGAAAAAACCCAAAAAACACATCTATACCTATATTCATTACCATATTTCTGCAGAATTCAGCATTTCCCATCACCAACAAGCCTTTTGATGTTTTCGGTTCAGATCTATCAGATGATAGAAAAAAAGAACAAGATCAGCAAAGTAAGTTTGCTGAGAGGCGTTTTTTCTTTTCTATCCTTTTTTCCTTCAAACTTAACTTTGCTGTGTTTATAAGAATTTTTATTTTTGTTATATTAAAAAAACAAAACAAAAAATGTTTTCTCCATAAAAACTTGGTTAACGTTCAGTGGATCTACCGTAATTAACACAATTGCCTCTTATCCTCTCCGCTGCGTTATAGTATAAGGCAAGAACACAGACACATCGGTCAGTATCAGAAAATCTCTTACATTGGCAAGGTGTAATGTGCTTTAAAACATTTACCAATGTTGTGAAAACCCAAATTGCACAACCTTACGAATAACGGTTTACTAAAATTAATACTGTGCCTGACAAATCCAGCTATATGGACATCTTACTTAACATGAAATTGCCCGTTTTTAGCAGACTGACAACTTAACTGTTGCAGTGCCAAAAAAAAAGGACTTAAGGAATGTAGTCCTAATTGTAAAAATCCAGATATATTAACAATGAAGCATTTTGTTTCATATATTTACCAATCAAAATTGGTTACCTGTTGCAATACAAACAAAAAAGGCCACACATTTGGAGAGTATATGGATATAAAATTAGGCAGAGTTTTACAACAAAACAATCGAAATGGCAGGCGCACACATGTATCTTTTCAAACGTGCTCAACTTAAATTGAACATCCAATATTTTTACAGCCAAAACGGTCCATAACCTCAAAAGAACCTAATCAAAGTATACATTTTCAGTAGACATCCTAAAGAGTTCGAAACGGACAGACACTTTTTTCTACACAACATCGCAGACAGGAATTTTTGTGGGAAATGTGGGTTTCAAATATTTCCTAACATTTGTACATAACTGAAAATTTCCACTATGATATCTTGCTATAATGTTTGCACTACAAAAGATCTATATATTTTTTAAATAGTAAAGTGATATGGATATCTGATGTTTGCACAAAGGAAAATAAATAAACAACTCATTTCTACAACATTCTATCTGCAACATTTACATAAGGTATAGGTTGCAATTCTACAGACAAGGAGAACAAACCGTTGTATAACTTCCACGACTGTAGCGTACATTTTGGCAATTTATACACCATGAAGCAGTGATAACCAAGATTTAAATTAATAATAATAATAAACTATTTAACCATGAACGGTACATTTAGATTACTCTTGTTTTTAAGTACGTCCTGGGGATATTAAATGGTGCTTCACACAGGAGAAATAGAAAATAGTTTTAAATCCATACATAGCAGCTTACAATACTTAGAATGAAACACATGGCAGTAAAAACAGTTGTTCCTTCGTCAAACACTGCGTTGCTAAAAAATAAATTAAAACAAAGATCTGTGAATTGCCCTGCAATGTCAAGGTTTGTCTTTTCCCTGACCCACCCTGTGTAATCCAAAAACACAGCGCTCAAATGCGAGGATCCGATAGGTAAATAGGACAAACCGAGTTTAAACATGTATCTTGCATAGACTTCAGTGTAACCCAACAACACTTTTTAAGGTTAAAAGCCAATCAAATGGACCGACAGTGCTTACAGTTACTATTTCACTAGGTACGAAGATCATGATAAAAACCGTACACAAACAAAAAGGAAAACTTGATTTGCAGAATATATTAAAACTACAAAACAGGTGTACAGTGAAGTTTGTTTTTGTTTTGTAACCACTCAAAAACCATTAAAAAGCAGAATTTAAGGAATTGTTTGAAACCTCATTCATTGCGTAAGCAATTATATCTCAGAGAACTTGCC
This sequence comes from Pelobates fuscus, assembly GCF_036172605.1. Lineage (NCBI taxonomy): Eukaryota > Metazoa > Chordata > Amphibia > Anura > Pelobatidae > Pelobates > Pelobates fuscus. Next base: position 303,732,548 of record NC_086319.1, on the reverse strand, counting down.
AACAAATTGATTTGCCAAAGATAACAGAGTACATTTTTTGATCCATGATACACAAGACAATACTCCCTGTCAGACGGAGTACTTTGCAAGGTGCTAGTAAGTGAGCTGTTCTAGACACCGCTACTACATGTGATACTGACTTGGACATCATGAACCGCTACTATGAATACTTAACAACTCCACAGGGTAAACAAAACAGAAAGAAAAAACAAACCCAAAAGTACAAACCAGGAACAACGAGAATTTAAAGTGTCCCTGTTACTTCTGAATATTTAATAAAAAGGAAATATTCATATTGGCTCAATTGGTATGTTAGTAAACTATCAACGCATTTGAAAAATGATCTAAAACTAATTACAGACTTTAATAGACCTCTCTTTTGTATGCTCTTGTGAATGAAGGAGGTTAAACCATGATGCTCCAGACATACAAAGCACAAGGAGCTGAAGACTAACTCAAGAAGAAAGATTGTGGCACCTCCAACAAACCGTCCTTCCGGTTGATTTTTCCAAAGCTGCTGCACGTCAAGCTGGGATATCAAATTCTCATTTATTTGCAAAATATGCAAAGACCCCAAAGGTAGGAAAGCATATTTGAAGGGTAAGGTCTTAGGAAAAGCTCCAAAGGACTATTGCCACATTAATAAGCCATTGTGGTTAATCGTGCTTGAAGTGTCACTTTAAGCATTACAGGAACTTTATGGTCACCATAACAACTTCATCATTGCTTTCTTACATGAAGCGGTCAAACTGTTCGAAAACAGTTTAAATCGCAAAGCTTGCGCTCCAGATCTCCATTTCCTTAGAGTCTTTCAACTTCTTCAATTCAATTTTAGGAAGCATGGAGTTGAGCTTACGAGTGACTGCTGATTGGCTAAGAACATCAGTTGACTGCTCTAGCCAATCAGTAGCTCCACATTCATAAGAAAGGTATGTACCCACTGAAAACACAGAATTCACAGTGCTCATTTTATTTATACAATACTGGGGGGAAGGAGGATGAGGGGGCTTGCGGATAATAGGGATGTCAGTGAAGACGTTTGCACCACTGGCACATTTGTAGAGCTCTGTATAGCCGCTAATGGTAAGTAGGACTTAAAACGGTGTCAAAGGATTCATATTTTAAAGCCTTGCTGAGACGGTGTATTAAGGAAAGGTCTTCTTCAAATTTTGTTCCTGATCATAGTTGTGCACAGAGGGTATACCACGTGTGCCCAGACACACAATATGAGGCCCAATGTATACTCAATGTCTAAGGTTGCTATGGACACTTTTACATTGGATTGGGTGATTTTGGAGAACAGAAAAAAAAAAGCATTACTATATTTTACATACGTTATCACTAGAGCGGGGGGGGGGGGGGGGAATGGTTATTTTATCTGGGTGCACACCATAATGTGATGTGCTAGGCACATTGATGTTCCTTATACAAGTGAGATCTAAAAAGACCAAGGATTTGGCTGAGACGGCAGTCCTGCACTGCCTTGCTATAGTGACATCATGTAGAATGGTAAGCCGAGTGAGGCATAGGGAACCTGGGTAAGTTGTCAAACCATGGTAAAACAGTTTGACTACTTACTATGGGATAGCATCAGATCACTAATGGCACCATAATCATGACTGTGGAACGTAGTGGCTATAGTGCTTGAACTGTCCTTTAAGTGGCAGCTATGTATATATTCCATGAACTAAGCAAGTGTTTATGGAAGATGTAGTAGAAGTCTCAGGGTTCTGTTAAAAGCTTTACAGTGCAAGTAAGATCCAATAAAACGTTAAATCCATGAGAAAAGTATGTTTTACACAATTTCAAACGATCAAATGGCTTTTATTAATGTGTCTCATCTTCTTTGAAATTGGGGGACTGTACTGAGGCTCTAAGGTGCAAGTGTTTTTCTTCTTTTTGAGACAGGGAATGTGTTTTGCATTTTCTTGGGGGAGGAGGGTGTATCGGACATCAAGCATAAACCAAACCTGGATGATTGTTTTGCCTGATGTTCAGATGCATTTTAAAGGGTTACTATTGGTACCTAGACCACTTTGCATCATTTAAGTGATTGTTCATGTCCCCTTAACACCTTCCTTTCAGGAGGAAACTGCAATGTTTATAATGCAGTGTTAAGACTGCCTCTAGTGGTTGTCTCGCAGACAGTCACTACATGCGCTTCCTGGCCTTCCACAGACTAACTCGGTAAAACGACGCTGACATCCTCACGCTAAACATGAGGATGCCCAGCGTCAATGTTCTCCTATGGGGAAGGCCTAATGCGCCTGCAGCACGTGCATTCGTTTTCCCCCATAGCTGATGTCAGAGAGGACAGAGAGAGATCCACTGCAAAGGGACCTTCGTGCTGGAATCAGGCAAGTGAAAAGGGATTTTTTAACCCTTTATGTGCATGGGTAAACTGGAGTAATACAGCTTTGTGATGAAGGCATAGTTTGTTGTTGACAGTAAAGGGGTTAATATAAACATAACTACAATTAAATAAGGCTTTCAGATACATGCAATCAAGATGGTTTGTAATTTAAAAAGTGAATTCGACCTAGAAGAATTGCTGGCAGCAGTGAGACACAGGGAGCAGGTAAATAGGAAGCATGAGGGGATGTATGAATTGACAGGAAAGGGGCACACAAGGGGCTAGAGATAAAAAGGATGTATGGAAAGGTGGGTTTGGTCTATGGGTAATATGTGGGCGTGAGGAAAGATTTTACCACGGCTGAGGTTTTGGGAAACTTTCATCTCATTGGAGGATGGAAGATCCGTTTCCTTCCACCCACCTCCACCCTGCTGTTATTATTTGGCCATACGAAGTGCTCTGTTAAGCATCTGATATCAAGTTTTAGTGATTGGTCCGTGGTGACTTCATGTGTGTGTTTGTGTGTTACAGTTTCCCCCCTCACAGGGACCTCTAGAACTCACAGCCTGCAGCCAAACCAATCCATAAGACACAGGCATCAAAAACAGACACCACCCACCGAACACACACTAACCAATGCACAGAGCAGGACCAGAACGGCTCCCACCCCCCTGCAAGGCTCACCCAGGCACACACTACCGAAATTCATCTGGCCTGAACAACTGCAGTTCCCCAAGCCACTGAATATTAACCCTTTCAGCCTTGAAGGGGTTAGAAATTTATCTGTTGCCTAGAAAGGGTTACGGATGTGTGTAATAATTTATATAGGAATATCCCCCCCCCCCCCCCCCAAAAAAAAAGAAATACCAAGTAAAAGACACCACCAAAAATATAAAAATAGTAATAGCAGCAGCTTTCACTTAGCACTAAACACACCTGTACACATGTTCAAATCATTCTTGTGACTTACATGGTGTGGAGTTTTAAAGGGGACCCATTGTTCCGAAGATAATCAATATTTTTGTGACTATAGTCTCCCTTCTGTCCACCGCCTTTGCTGCTGAAATTAAAGTTTTAAAAAAAGATTACTTGCCTCGTTCATAGCGCCGGAACTCTGCTGCACCTGCCGCTCTGCATTCGAAGACAATCAGCATGCCTGCTAACGTCTTCATGATCTCCAATCCATTGCTTCTCAGGGATGGAGGTACACATGCACAGCTATAGGCTGTGCTCCTGCTATCAGCAGCATTCGATTCCCAGACTGCGTTTTTACTCTGTTCTGTAAGAGGAATCGCCTCTAGTGGCGGTCAGTAAAACTGCCATTAGAGGTATATTTAACCCTGCAATGCAGTACATTACAGAGTTCAAATAACAGGACCACTGCACCCAGACCCTTTCATTGAGATGAAGGGGTCTGGGAGACTATAGTGTTCCTTTAACCATTATACAACAGTAAATGTTGTAGCACTGTAGAACAGGGCTCGACAAATCCCAGTTTTGCCCTAGAGTCTGGGATTTAAAGCCCTTTAGCTAAAGGTAGGATGGGGGAACAATGTGGACGGCCGGCTGCCCTGGGGAGCATCGCTGTGGTCGGCTGGGGCAGCATGCGAGGGAGCAGTGATCTTCAAGCGGCTCTCCCCTCCTCCCTTGCGCAGTTTAATGATGCTGGGAGTCAGAATATGATGTAATTCCGGCTCCCGTCATCACTAAAGGGAGCAGAAAGGAGCCGCATGAAGATCACTGCTCCCTTACATGCAGGATGAGCGAGCAGCCCCACTGGACCCCAGGGAAAGTCCACTCAGCTCTCCTAAAGGTAGGGAGAGTGGGTGGATTCAAATTAAAATGGAAAATGTGTGTCCGTGTGTGTCTCTCCCTGTCAGTGCGTGTGTCCCTCCCTCTCAGTCAGTGTGTGCGTGCGTGCGCCTCTCTCCAGTCAGTGTGTGCGTGCGTCAGCGTGCGCCTTCTTGTGTCTGTTTAGGAACCTGTACCCTTCTGATCACGAGAGAGGTGTTTTTACTCACCTTCTTTACCACGCGCCATGCCAGTTTTCTGCAATTTGTCCTGCCTTCATGGGTGAGATAATCAATCTTTAAGATCTCCGCTAAACCAATGCTTTCCAATAGGAAAGCACTGGGAGGATATTGCGCATGTTTTCTATATGTAACATTCAGCATCTCCATGCAGAGCGTGGAGACGCTGAACAAAGGTGCTGCACACTGTGCAGCACTGACACAGGACTCTCTAGTGGTGTCTGAGTGACTGTCACTAGAGGTGTTACTAGGCAACAATGTAAACACTGCCTTTTCTCGGAAAAGGAAGTGTTTACATTGAAAAGGCTACAGGGACAGGCTACAGGCACCAGAACAACTACATTAAGCTGTAGTGGTTCTGGTGACTATAGTGTCCCTTAGAGAATGGTATATTTCTCGTAAATTAAACTTCGGTAGTTTAAAAAAAAAACTGGCTCCTAGATTCCAAAAAAACTTCTCAAGCCCTGCTGTAGAATATGTAGATATAGACATATAAAACAAAACCGTTAATAATGCTACATTATAATCTACAAATTGTGCTTCCAACACATATGGTGAAAACAGACACTTAATAACGGACTTCGTAACACTTGCATCTCATATTATTGTAGTACACAATAAATTAGATTTTTTTTTTTTATTTGTATTACTAATATTATTATTACTGGAAATAGCTTGCAAATTAAGCCACTGGACATAAATGTTTTTTTTTTTTTTTTTGTTAATAGATTCCCATAATGGGTTACTGACTTATTGCTTAAATGTCCTTACATTACCGCACTGTGACTAACAATAGAATGTTTGGGTCTTTTATTCTGGAACTCCAGGGGAACAAATGTTAAAATCCCATCCAAACAAATCCTGCGTATGTATCCTCCGTATTAGACTGCACACAAATCACACCTTGGATGCCATAGAGTCTGCAGGAGGGCGGCATTCATCCAAACAAGAAAACCACAACGCAAGACATGCAGAAGTTTATCTGCGAGTTTGTGCTCCTGTTTCAAAAGCAATACAAAACCCACTGGACAGCACCCATATTAGCTTGTCAGAGTCTGGGCTGCGTGTGAACATTGAAACGCAAACCAATATGCAACCTACACTGAATTAGTCTTAAGTGTACTATATTCTGAAAGCAATACATAATATGATGCAGATCGGATACATTAAAACATAAGGTTACATACATAGATTTTGTTTGGATTTGTATTTGGTATCTGGGGGATATTTGGTGTTTTACAGATAAAATATAATGGAATGAGTACATGACCCATTGACTTACCTTTCTTAAATTCTCTAAACTATTTGCATCATGAAAGAATACATTCCCTTTAAGCACATGGATTAAAGGGAAGCATAGACTTTTAGGTCTTTGGGTACTGGCGTTAATTGTTAATAGGCAGTAAAGTCTTGTCCAAGTTTCCACCCTTAACCTATGCTCCCAACGGAAACATTTTTGTCTAACAGACAGGTAAAAAGTTCATGCAAAGTGTTTTTATCCATCTCCAGACAGAAGTAAAACAAAATAGATTCGGTTTTAGAGGAACTAAATACCTTCTCAATTTAAATGCTGCTTCTAGAGATCATTTGATTGGTGCAGCTCAGCATGCGCACTAGCCTCATAATGTTTCTCTAGGGGTGCAGCCACAGTGAGATCACCACAACCAAGGAGCAAAGGTAAGCAAAACTACCTTTTAAGACACCTAAATAGGTAGAGGAGCACTACATTAGGGTCCAACCGATATTGATTTTTTTAGAGCCGATTCCGATAATCTGAGAACTTTCAGGCCGATAGCTTACCGATATTCTGTACATTTACCATTTTGAAAAGAAAAAATATTTCTAGACAAATCTACTGTTAACTGAACATGTTTATTAATTTTAAAGGGGCACTATGATGAGTAGGGGCACTGGGGAAGTAGTGGCACTAGGGTAGATGGGGTGAGCAGGGGCACTGGGGTAGATGGGGTAGTATGGGTACTATGATAGGCAGGGAGTACGGGCACTGGGGTAGATAGGCGAGCAGGTGCACTGGGGTAGTAGGTGCACTAGGGTAGATGGGGTAGTAGGGGGACTGGGGTAGATAAGGAGCAGAGGTACTATGATAGGGAGTAGGGGCACTGGGGTAGATCGGAAAGCAGGGGCACTATGGTGAGCAGGGGCACTGGGGAAGATAAGGAGCAGGGGCACTATTATAGACATGGAGTAGAGGCACTGGGGTAGACAGGGAGCAGGGGCACTATTATAGACATGGAGTAGGGGCACTGGGGTAGACAGGGAGCAGGGGCACTATTATAGACATGGAGTAGGGGCACTGGGGTAGACCGGGAGCAGGGGCAATGGGGAAGATAAGGAGCAGGGGCAATGGGGAAGATAAGGAGCAGGGGCAATGGGGAAGATAAGGAGCAGGGGCACTATTATAGACATGGAGTAGGGGCACTGGGGTAGACAGGGAGCAGGGGCACTGGGGTAGACAGGGAGCAGGGGCACTGGGGTAGACAGGGAGCAGGGGCACTGGGGTAGACAGGGAGCAGGGGCACTGGGGTAGACAGGGAGCAGGGGCACTTGGATAGATGTGGTAGTATTGGCACTGGGGTAGATGGGGAAGTAGGGGCACTGGGGTAGATAGATGGGGAGCCTGGACTCCTAGCTTACTCCACACTTACGAGTTCGGGCCACATTTAGCCCCGCTGCACACTATGCCTCACCCAGCTCCGGCCCATCACACGTTAAGCTCTGCCCCCATTGCCATGTCTGCATTATCAGCAATATCGGTATCTTTATAGGCAGATACCGATATTGTTGAAAATTCAGAATATCAAGCGAATATCACAATCTGAAGATGAGCTTGACTCACTTTTATTGATCACATTCCGTAGCAAGGTATACTACATAAGGAGGGAACCAATCTAACAGAGCATAGTTGGCAGCAATACATAAAGATAAAAAGATAAAGAGCATGCCGCCACCTTCATTTCAGGGTATTTACACTAACAATCATGCAATAATTACAGCCCTTTTAGTAAATGGATTGTTGGCTGCTCAACTGTTTATTAGGCATAACCAAACAATGAGCCAAGTCAAAATCTACTGTGTATTAGGTAAATTATTAGGAATCAGAACAAATTGGTAAAACAACTCAGAAATACCTAACAATCTGGTAAACCATAAAATACAACCATAGTTGATCATAGAACATGTGAAATGTGAAGCTAAAGGCAAAAATAATATAAAATATTTTGCTGACAAGAAGAGTAAAAAAACAATATCTACTACAGCCAACTTTAAAGAGACACTATAATCACCCAGACCACTTGATCTCAACGAAGTGGTCTGGGGGCAAAGTCCCTGTCCTCCTAACCTGTAAAGTAAATCACTGTAGTTTTTAGAAATAAGTTTGACAGCCACTAGAGGTGTTTCCACTGCACTAACACAGTACAACTCTGTAATGTGACTCGTAAGCCCTGTAGGAAAGCATTGAATGAGGAGCCTTGCATTGGACATCAGCAGAGGAGGCATGACGTATCGGGAGGCGGAGAGGTGAGCAGAGCCAAAAGAGGTGGGAAAGGGTAAGTCAAACGTTATTTAAAAACCACCAAAAAAAAAAAAAAAACTTTTTTTAAATATTACAAGAGAAAACCTGGAAAAGAGTACGCTCTGCGAGTGACACTAGGAATATAGATTTGTACAAAGCTCAACAAAAATATGATGGCATTGAGACAGAAATTACACCTTTTATACCCCATTTTACATATCTTATACTACAAGTTTATTGACGCTGATGACACCCAGTTATATCTCTCCTCCCCGGACCTCTCCCCTACCGTCCTGGAACGTGTCATTGCTTGCCTTTTTTCCCATCTCTGACTGGATGTCCTCCCGCTTTCTGAAACTCAATCTCTCTAAAACCGAGCTCCTTGTCTTTCCTCCTTATAATACTGATCCTCCTCTTTCGCTCTCCCTTCAAGTTAGTGGTTCCCACATAAGTCCATCCTTGCAAGCGCGCTGCCTTGGTGTCATACTTGATTCTGGCCTCACCTTTGAGCCTCACATCCAATATGTTGCCAAATCCTGTAGATTCCATCTTAAAAACATAGCCCGCATCCGCCCCTTTCTTACACAAGATGCTACCAAGGAGCTTGTTCATGCTCTAGTAATTTCCCGCATGGATTATTGTAACCCTCTCCTGATTGGTCTTCCCAAAAGCCGTACTGCACCGCTACAGTCCATAATGAACGCTGCCGCCAGACTGATTTTCCTCTCTAGTTGGTTCTCTCACACCTCACCCCTTTGTCAGGCCTTACATTGGCTTCCTGTATGCTATAGGAGTCAATTCAAGGTACAAATTCACACCTATAATGCACTAAACAACTCTAGCCCCTCCTATATCTCCTCACAGATCCATAGGTATGTCCCTTCTCGGTCTCTCCACTCTGCCCGTGACCACCTCCTGTCCATTGTTCGCACCCGTACAGCCAACTCACGCTTGCAGGACTTCTCGCGGGTGGCTCCCTTCCTATGGAATAGCCTGCCTACCGCCATCAGACTCTCCCCTAGTCTTGCATCTTTTAAGAAGTGCCTTAAAACCCATCTCTTTAGGAAAGCTTATGGCCTCCCAGACTAACCTCTACCTCACATACCTGTCTCTTACGCTCTCCTAAAGGGCAGCACTCTACTCTCTCCTCCAGCTCTGCTTTACTCCCACCCTATTTGATATTTCCTGTCCTATTGTGTTTTACACCCCACCTCCTATAGAATGTAAGCTCGTTTGAGCAGGGTCCTCTCCAACCTATCGTGCCTGTAAGCTTTTTGTAATTGTCCTATTTATCGTTAAATCCCCTCTCATAATATTGTCAAGCGCTACAGAATCTGTTGGCGCTATATAAATGGCAATAATAATAATAAAAAAATACTTCACCTGATTATTTTTCTAATCTTTGTAGAATTGTGCTGGATGCGGTTAAGTGAGCTGCTGCCACGAATGCAGGAGATTGGGAATTTCTGTTATAGATTCATAAGTAGCAGGTTTGTGGGAAACGAATAATAGTGGCTGCTCGTCCTCAACATCCCATGCTGTTTGGTGACCAAACTGGGAATGTGGCGGTGAATGGTAGATGTTGCTGCCTTCATCTTTTGCTGGCGGTGACTGATCTATGGATGTGAATGGCCAATTCTGACAAGGAATCGAGACAGTGTAACAAAGCGTTTAATATTTCTGCAAAATTAAATGTTTTACTTCCTTTTCTGAGAAGCAACATCTACCATTCACTGCCACATTCCCAGTTTGGTCACCAAACAGCATGTGATATTGAGGACGAGCGGTCACTATTATCCGTTTCCCACAAACCTGCTACTTATTAATCTATAACAGAAATTCGCAATCTCCTGCAATCGTGGTAGCAGCCCACTTAATCTCATCCAGCACAAATCTACAACAATTAAAAAAATAATATTTTTCAGAATATGTGTGTGTATATGTACACACACACACACACACACACACACACACACACCAGAATTCTCTGAGGAATTTGTAGTGCATGAGTAATAAAAACCTTTTCTCTTCTAGCAATTGAAGCCAACGCATGGAACACAATTAAATCGGAGGACGGCATTGTGCAAGCTGAAAATATTTACAAAACCTTTTTCCTGCGTTCAGAATACCAAGGACAAGAAAACAATGCAGCTATTTTCTATATTATCCAAAGTTTCCCATGAAGCTGATGTGGGCTCAGGAGTGAAAAATGGTTGCGGAAGCATGAACTTCCACGGATATAAACCCTGACATTCATCCGAACAACACTGTTCAGATAATTCTCAGCTTCTGTCAGCAAAATACTCTTCTGAATCATCACAAGAAATCAAAGAATATGTGGGATGTGATCAATGCCGAGCAATGTAGACCAGCCATGTAACGTAATAAAGAGATTGTGTGGCAGAGAACGGTCATTGGCTGGAAGACACACACTAATGGTATCTATCTACAGTTCAATAGAAAGCAGAAACACAATGTCTTCTCAAAGAGTAGTCTGAATGCACAAACGCATGACAGCAGAAATACTAAAGAGGTCCTTTGATAGGTTTTGGTCACTACTCGCGATGTCAAATCTCAATGTTACAGTTACATAATATAATTAATTTTTCTTCATTGCTTTAAGTTTGTATATGTGTTGTGAAACTCACCGAAGCTAAAATTCTTATCAGGCAGTATTAGATGGTGCATACTGGTGTACCTGTTCTTAAGCATATTTATACATGTGATCAGACGAAACGAAAACTGTGGCAAGCAAAAAACTGTTGGGGTGCAAAGACAAAATGTGAAAAATAATCAGCACAATGTACACAGAGTAAGATGGCAAAGATGCCGCAGAATTCGCTATCTGCATTTTACAGTGAAAGGTTAATGGACCGCTATAATAGGACAATCTGATCCATATTGTTGTGAAATGAGGCGTGAAGAGAGTCATATTCCATTTCCATACACCAATTGTGAGAGATTATAGTCCAGTGGAAACTTTGGTTTTAAAAAGGTAGGAACATTTGTCTTCTGAAGCCACACTGTAATTACACTATCGGACACAAACATTTTGTGATACGAGGATCCCAGGTGCTTATAGACACACAGCCATTAGAAGGGCAAGGATCAAGTCGGGGCAACTGAAAAATTATACAAATAGATTCTATCAGCAATAGTTTTCTCATTGATTGTCCGTAGGGTTAAACCCTTAATGTCTAAAGGATGTGCTTGATCTCTCAAGGCATATGAAGAGTTACTCTGAGTTTCTAAGAGCTCTGTGCAGAACACGTGGTGTTTTCCGCACTCTGATAATTCAAGACTTAACCGAGCCTTTAATTCACACACGAAAAGATGTTGATACTAAACAGACCCAAACCTAAACAGACCTAAGCCAACTCAACGGAAATTAACTCACTAACAGATACAACGAAATGGCCAAGGTAATCAGAAAACTGTAAAAGAAAATACAAATAGACCAGGAGAAGGAGGATGTGAGAATTCACATTGAAAACATCTGAAAATCTCCCCCTTCCCTACCCTCTCTTCTCACACACACATATATCCAACAAACAGGAAGTGTGGGGATTTACTGTACAAAGAGAGATGGAAAAACAAAGAGACATGCTCTAAAACTAGGGAGAACAAACAGCTCCAGGGAAATTGGAGAACTACAGCAGTGGAAAACGTAGTAGATACACAGTAGAGACGCTCAGTGGAGTGTGCATTTCACAAAAATAATCCGGGAAGGAAGTTCAAGAGTGCACTGGATAAACACATGCCGTCTGACATACGTGAAAAGAGATCCAATGTAAGTATTTCCTAGCAGGTAAAAGTCGACATGCACAGGTGTTTCTTATCAGCTGACAGGCAGTTCAGAGTTTCCAAGCAGTTTTATCACACGTGTTGACAAACATGCAGAGCTATGCATTCATTCATAAAATGAAAATAGACGAAAAACTATGGAACCTCTGCTACACAGAACAAACAACTTGATTGTCAGAATTTTGTTGTGCATACCACTGCACACTTCTATGGAGGAAAAACACGACTGATTTACAAAACGTTACGTCTAACATTCCTATGCAAACACAGGAGTAGCAAACAAGATATTTATAATTAAAAGGGTTAATGCTAGGAAGCCGCCAATATCCATGCCGCCAACTATTCAAGATTTTGTGGTAAAGTCATAATTTCTCTAGAAGTCCCATCGCAGTTGCTTTTCTGGGACATCAAGAAGTGGCTTGGGGGGGAAGGGGGGTATAGAAGACATACTATAATATTCTACACATTCGGAATGTTGGGTGGCACAAATTCAACAGTTTGCTACAATATACAGGACTCTCCAATCTCCACGTTAATCGACTTACCTAAACGTTCTATTTCAGTTGGAACATTACCTTCTATTTTCCATGCTTTGGAAACTTAAGTGTGCGATTGAAAACAAGATCCAAAATAACCAGGAAAGATTACAAATAAATGGGAATAAAATAACTCACAAAAACAGATTTCTGGTGGGTTCCGTTTAAACAAATATTGATGTGATTTTGAGAAGCTAGCTATAAATTTAGATTTTTTTTTTTATTTAGATAATGCTTGGCACTGCTTTATGAAGCCAATTCTGAATGAAAAGTTCCAATTAGTTATAAAAAAAAAAATATTATAATTATAAAATGTGCCATGACAAAGCCTATGGGTAGCAGTGCGTCACAAGAAAAAACACAGGAAGAGGAGGATTTGAGCAACAGTAAATAGCCAGCACTCGCAATATATTTTTATTGAAGCAATCATCAACATACCTGTATAAAACAAGGGCTCCCTGGTACTATTCTTTTAAAGCCAGCGGCTACCAGACCTCAGAGGGCCCAACCCCACACAATCCATAACTATTCATTTACAGAGATCTTTTCAGACATGTGGATTCCAAACAAGACGCTATAAAAAGAGTCGCTCTTAATGAGCAAAGCAGCTGTTATGCGCAGTAGGGAATGTGTTCTATAGCCAATATCCTCCCACCTGCCACTGCCAACATGGATAAGGTGTAATAACAATGTGTCTGATCCATTGTAGGAGACATGGAGGGGGAGGTTAAGGCAGCTGCTAACTGTGATACATTCACCACTTGGAGAAACAAATTGTTCTTCACCCCTCTCTTCACCCTGAATGGGCTTACATTCAAACAGCCCACGATGAACCCCATTTAAGGATAAACGTGAGGTTTTAAAGCCATGCACATAAATTAACGTGGATCACAAACAATGGCAGAGAATCTCTATGGTGTCACTACACATGAAGTACCACAACCGGTACCTACCTCTACATAAACACAAGACTCACAAAGTTCAAAAGGCATTTTAAAGCAAAACGGCCTGTGTTATAGGGCATTAAACTGGACAGGGAACTAAGCCCCCTGACTAGTTTAATACCCAATAACACAAGCAAATGAGAGGGAGGTAATATACATGGATCTATATAAATACAAATCCATAATAAATGGCTTTGCAGCAACTAACCACTGACTGGACACTGAAACAAAGTATGACTGATTCTGGGGTAAAGGTATATCTCCAGATGTTGAACTACAACTACCTTAACATCAATGTTGATGGTATTTTAGACACCTTAAAGGAACACTAAAGGAAAACTGTTTAAAGTGTTCCTCTACACAAAACACCAGACGCCCCCAATACATAAAAAATATAAATCTACTCAATGTTTCCCTCCAGCGGTGGGTCCACTCACCACTGCTTGGCTTCATGAGTAATGTCAGTCTCTCTTCCAGACGAAGGACATTGTGTACTCTTGAGCATATGTGAGTGTGAGAATATACCGGTCTATGGACAAACCCACTAAAGCATGGGAGCCTCTGTACATCATGTCTCACGATAAGAAATATTACTGTCAATTTCCACAGTTGTCGCTAGCAATGGCTGTGGGAAACATGACAGAAGCTCGGTTTTGTCAAGTAATGTGAACTTAGGCATTAACCATAAGACAAAGTACACGTTATATGGCTGAATAAGAATTCCAATGATATTAAACAGACAATGTGTATTTCATAAATATTTTATCTTTATGAAACACCAAAAATTCCTTTTTGGTGACAACAAAAACAAGAAAACCAATTAAAAACCATCTGTGTGTCTGTAATAATTTATCTTCACGCAGCACTCAAAGGGTCATATATCCCTTGCCTTGGTTTACCTTTTCCAGCGTCTCTGATGTCAGCACAGAGAGAGATCCTAATGCGCATGCGCAGTGAGCGCTGTGCATTAGCCATCTCCCATAGGAAAGCATTGAATCACTTATTTTCTATGAGGGATTTGAAAACACTGGATGTCTTCATACATAGCAAGAGAACGTCCAACGTCATTTCAAACTCCAAAAAAAAAGATTTAAATTCTGCAGGGTTATAGTGACAGGGACAGTGCAGTCAGACCACTTTAATTAGATGAAGTGGTCTGCGTGCCTAAAGCGTCCCTTTAATGATCAGAAAAGAAGACATTATAATGGCATAGGCAGTGTTGCATGTTCAACAAAATGGGGAGAGCTGTTTGGAGATAAAGGGGAAACCTTTATAAGATAATTCTGTGTTTATTTACATTATATATATATATATACACACACACACTTTATATATCAATACTATATTATATAATCATTTAGTAGATTGCAGAAGCAAAAAAAAAAATAGAAATAAAACAGAGCAAGCTAAAGGAATGCATTATTTTATCCATACCAACCCAATGTTGTTGAAAATAAAAATAACATAAGTCACAAAGCGTAAATGCAAACCCATAAAAACATTAAATGCTAGAGACAAGCGTTTCACAGGTTTTGCCTGAAAGGTTTACACGGTGAGGATATTTGCTCTGAATTATATATGATTTGAGACTAGACGTGAAAGAGCACTCCTGATGTATGTTATTTCCAGGAACATTGTCTTTTTAGGTAACAATTTTTCCGTCCGAGTTTAGTCGTTTTGTTTTTGGGTCATGCAGGATCCTCAACTGCACAAAAGCAGTGATATCTCTGAAAGTGAAACATCTTTGGAGAAGAATCTGTCACTATGAATCAAGAACATGTTTTTAAAACTCTACATTTTCCTCTGGGGGTTTATAATTTTAGAAGTACTTCTTGTCATCTGATTTTTTTTCCACTGATGCAAATGTTTACAGTACACAAAAACATAAATGTGGTGACCAATACTTTAAGTGTCTTTTAGTCCAGAGCTACTTACGTAGGTCTAGGACCTATTAGTGTCTATTTTATTATGAAAGTGTAGGCTATATTTCACAATACACAGTATAGGGTATCTAGGAGATATGTTCTAGCACCTGGTATATACATTTGGAAGCCAAGGTCAAAAATATATTTTACTTCCCCCCACCACCACCACCACCACCACCACTTAGCTACCAAATGCTCTGCACAAAAAATAATAATAATAGTATCAGTATGGCTTGACAGAGCTTTTGTCAAAACTGAGCTAGATTCTAAATTATGAACACGAAAAAAAAATATTTACATAATAATATGACGTGAACCTGTAATGAAAATTTTCACTTACCTTAAATCGCTCCCATATACATTGAACACACAATTTTAACACAAAGATACATGGAGCATTTAAAAAAAAAAAATAAAAAAAAAAAAAAAGCTCAATATACTTTATCCTTGTCATAAAATGAATACCGTAATAAAAAAAAAAAAAAAAAAAAAAGCCTTTTACTTATTACCCTTTTCTAGCACCGAGACTCGGTGCTAGAAAAGGGTAATAAGTAAAAGGCTTCTTTTTTTTTTATTATTCATTTTATGACAAACTGGGGGGTTAGGATAAAGTATATTGAGCTTGTTTTTTAAATTCTACCAGCTCATGCACTAGCTAATGTTCATCCAGGAACAGTGATATATGCACATTCCATGTTAAGTGCATGTTTAATAGTAAGTGTGCAGTGTTAAATATGGCAATTCCCATGCTTTCCTTGCTTAAGCACAGGCATTTCAGCAGTCAAACCAATCACTGGAATTTGTACAAGGCTTCCTAAGATGTCAGGTATGCATTTAATGTAACCATGGAGACAGTACATCCTAAGGACCTGCATTTCATACGTTGAAACATGCCAGTCAGAGTTATTGAAATGGTAACCTGCAGATTTAGGAGAGGGATGACATTCAGGAAACAGAAAAAAATACTACTAGGCTTATCAATACAAACCCAGAATGTGAGAGGGTCTCTTCTCCTATTTTTCATATAAAAATGTTTTAACAAGGCAGGTATACACTACTGTACAGACCATACAAGATACAAAACAATGGAAAGTAAAAAAAAACAAACAAAAAAAAACAATAATGTGGATGCACATCATTTCACAGAATGGTCTACAAAAATAAAATACATTATTTCTTAAACTAAAATAATGTGATATTAAGTAACGCCGAGTTGTATAGGACTGTAACACTTGATTTATTTATCACAAATGTCACAAATCTCGCTTAAAGGTGTACAATTAAATAATTGCACATTAAACAAAGTTGCTGCCCATACTGGACGCCCAGTAGCCTTGAGACTCTACAGTAACTATGAAAACTTAAATAGGAAAAATGGCAGAGGAACAAAGTGTCCATGCAAGCTTTAGTTCAGTAGATCTAAAAAGCCAATTTTTCTCAACACAGAAAAAAAAAATAAGTACATGAACAGCTGCCAGGAGCAACAAGTGAATTATATCCTTCCGACAATTAAACCCTTCCCCCATCTACCCTCCCACACAGAGAATCTCCCACATTTATATGCTTATCTTTTTCCTTTTACTCTGTCAGCTACACAGGTAAGAGATAGAATGAAAGATTAAACATAATTGTTATAATATATCTTACTAGACAGATTAGATGGGTCAACTGATTATTTCCTGCAGTCAAATTTAACGTTTATACGTGAATAGAGGGGAGAAATGGGAGAAAACGAATGTTCTAATTCTGATCACTGCACCTGGACAACATTTGTGGCACTTACAGCAACAATAATCATTTTTGCTGTAAGTAATCAACTATTAAAAGGGGGATTTTAAGCAACATAACTACTATACCTTATTGTTGAGGCCATTTTGTCCACAGTGTCATGGTTGTGATTTCTCTCAAACGGTTTCCAAGCAGTACGACAAATAAAATAAAAAAACACAAAGAACCAAAAACACATACACCTCTGTTACCTCCATCATAATATAGCCTGGCCAATGGTTCCCAAAACCCTTTTTTGGAACAAGGTACAATTAATGAGTGAAATATTTCAAAGGGCACACCTACCATTTTATTAAAAAAAAATAAAATTCTGGAGCATTTCTAGGCATAAAAAGAGCAGTAGCTCAAAACACTGAAACTCAAGTTAAGGGGATATATGTTGCCTTCATTTAGCATACACTGAGCTAGAACTCGAACCTTTATTGGCAAATATTAAACAATACAACATGTGGATGGGAGATCAGATGAGAGAACAGGCAGGGACTGGGGTAGCCCCAACACTTCCAGGGGGACCATGAACAGACCGTCTGGAACTCTAACGTGGCCTGATGTGAGGAAGCTGTGCGATGAAACTAACCATCGTTCCACCAGGGACATGGTGCATTGATAAAGGGAATACTCAAAACGTTTGTGATAGTCTGTCCTTCAAATAAATACTAGTAACACCTTGGTGTGCACACTGCAACTTTTTGCGCAGCCTCTTGTTTGTTCTATCTACCCTGTATGTCCTAGTCATACCAGGTGAGGCGAGATGGCCTCTGCACCATAACTGCTACATTATAAGTAATATGCTACGGTTATGGGGCTTACATTGTGCCTGTGATCATCTGAAGTACATAAGTAACACTTGCATTTTTGTACAGGGTGATACTTTGTCTGTGTCTGCCTCTATTATCTAGACTTTATTCTTACTGCCAAAGATGGAGTGTTAGTAATATGCTTGTATGTAGCATAAGCTCTATTTAACCAGTTTTTGCAGTATTTTGAAAAACAATGTTAACGCTCCCCGACTGAAGCTTCACGTCTGCATTACCGGTCTAACCTTGGATTGCAATGTTAGGTTTTAAGTGTACACTTTTCTTTGTGTCTAGGACTGGTCTAGCACTACTTTAAGATACACGAGAATTAGAAGCAGTAGATAACTACTTGGATCTCACAACTGCTTGTAATCCCCAAAGGCTCACAACATTGGGGGTGGGTTGCCAGTTTGGCGACGTGTATTTGCTTCATGTATTCAACTCACACACACACACACAAACACACACACAAAATTAATTACATAAAACTAGGCCTGAACTGAGGTAATAATCTCAAATCAAGTTTAGGCATGTTTACCTATTCCTTGAAGAAATGAAGAAGACGACAAAAAAAAAAAAAAAAGACAAAGCAGTGCGTACTTTTTATGGCCTGCAACTGAGTGCCATCAATTTCTCACTTAGTTATTTTACATCCACCTATAATTCGGGCAGCTTCTCTTAAGTCCAAGCAACCCTCCCCCTAAATAACTTTCACGCCCACTACCCCTAAATTACAAATAACAGAGGTGAAATTTCCCCTTCTCTGTGCCTCAGCTGCATGCCTCTCTGGGAGCTCCGGAGGGCCCTGCAAAGCTTGGGCCTCAATAAGGGGAAGATACTGTCACCTTCCTCCAACCTCCCACCTCTTACAAAACAGTCAAAACACCACGCAAAATAGTGTTTTCAGAGAAATAGGAAGCATCAAATCACATCTGTATGAACAGCTTCAGGGGTTAAACCTATATAGTACTGAGCGGGGAGAGAAAAACAAGGGATCAGAGGAGTTATTAATGTATATTTACTGGTCTAGGCAGTCACATGTTATTGCCTTGTTGATCCCTGCAAGAGGAACATGAATTCAGCAGATTACTCAGGGGGATGTATGGATCAAGCATGTGGGCACAGGTCGTCATGGCACCTAGAAAATCTTCAGTAGCGCTAAAAATATTGAACTGGCTTATGCTGCCCATTATCAGTGTGATCAAGGAGGGGGAAGGCTGTACAATACAATGCAGAAAAAAAATATTGCAATGCATGCGCCTGGGTTAAACCAACAGTGGCATGGGATGTTATGCAGTCACACTTTAAAAAAACCAAAAAAAAAACCCTTTGGTATTAAAGGAGCTCCATGGAATGTGGTAACTGTTTTCGGTCTCAGAAATGTGTGTTAAAATCCTAGGGGGGGGGGAAAGGGTACTTGAAACTGTGGTGGAATCTCGGTAAAAATAAATTTAGTAGGCCGAGATTACCACGTGGCATGTGTACGTGCATATGCTGACGTATCGGTCGGTTGGTTGGTTGCACGTGGTAAGATACGATCAGTAGTGTACGGAGCATGTGCGAGAATACAGGATGTAGTATTCCCCTCCTCCATTGTGCTGGACAAGCCATGCGGTCAAGCAGGAAGTTAATTCTTATTTGTTTTGATTGGTTAAGAGAATGTGCAGGTGGAGCTTAATATGGGAGGAGTTATGTGCCTATATAAGGAGCCTGCACTATTGTCCGGGGCTCAGAACTTGTTGTATTTTGGTGACATTAGTCCCTCTGAGTCCCGATCGGTGAACCGAATAAAGAATCTCTTCCTTCCTGAAGAAACCTGTGTCCATCTCTCTGTGCTTGGCTTCCGTCAGTTTCTCCGGTATCAAAACAACCCTGTTACAAACAAAAATTATTTATGGGAGGTACAGGTTGGCCAAACCAGTCCTTGGTTGCACTCAATTTTATTAGCTTTCGTGATTCTAAACAGTCTCTTGCACACACTTAATATTTACCCGGTATTCCAATTGTAGCGGAGCTCCAATACCTAGCATCGATATCGCCGCTGTATAATCCTTGTAGCTGAAGAAGCAGTAAAATATCCAAGACAAAATCCCCCAGTAACTAGACGACACACAATTCTGGGAGAATAACTGGAATAGACTCTTTAATGGGATATGGTACAGCC
This sequence comes from Pelobates fuscus, assembly GCF_036172605.1. Classification (NCBI taxonomy): domain Eukaryota; kingdom Metazoa; phylum Chordata; class Amphibia; order Anura; family Pelobatidae; genus Pelobates; species Pelobates fuscus. The sequence continues at coordinate 303,712,672 of NC_086319.1, read as the reverse complement.
AAGTTATACACAGTCCCCCAGCAAGGGGTCTCCATACAATTACACAAAACTTTCACCAATGGGAATACAGAACAGGTCACAGAGAAAGAAATACAAAGCAACAAAGTGATTCCTTACACTGGTTACCACCTCCCCCTGTGCCAACACACCATGACAACAAAAGGTTATCTTGGTTGGACCCACTGTCCCTTCAGAGTTATCACTGGTTACATCAACACAGCCCTTTACTGTAGTAGATAGACTTGCTGTCTCCCCCAGCACAGTGCAGCATTTAACTTGATGAAACACACAGAATACATTTCACACCCAACTATACTTTATTGTTTATAGAGCTGCTGCCCCCCACCTTTGTTGACCCACAGCTGCATATACAGACACACACACACACACACACACACACACACTGCTCTATGTAGAATACAGGCACACACACACTGCTCTATGTAGAATACAGGCACACACACACACTGCTCTATGTAGAATACAGGCACACACACACTGCTCTATGTAGAATACAGGCACACACACACACTGCTCTATGCAGGGGCGGACTGACCGGTCGGGCTGCAGCTTCTCACCTCCCCTCCCCTGTAGCTGTGCGGTCCGCGGTGCCCGGCCGGGGTGATAGGAAGGTGCGTGCACCTTCCTGTCAGTCCGTCCGGGTACAGGAAACAGAAACTTCTGTTCCGCGCGGAACAGGAGTTTCTGTTTCCTGTACCCGGCCGGACTGACAGGAAGGTGCACACTCAGTGTGTGTGCACCTTCCTATCACTCCGGCCGGGCACCGCGGACGCAGAGCAGCTCGGCCACGCTATGGGGAGGGGGTAAAAAGAGAGTGGGGGGGGTGTTAAAAAGAGAGTGGGAGAGTAGGAGGGGGGTTAAAAAGAGAGTGGGGGGGTTAAAAAGAGAGTGGGAGGGGGGGTTTAAAAAGAGAGTGGGGGGTTAAAAAGAGAGTGGAGTGGGGGGGTTAAAAAGAGAGTGGGGGGGGGTAAAAAGAGTGGGAGGGGGGGTTAAAAAGAGAGTGGGAGGGGGTAAAAAGAGAGAGGGGGTGTAAAAAGAGAGAGGGAAGGGGGTAAAGGGGGGGTAAAAAGAGAGGGAGGGGGTAAAGAGGGAGGGGGGGTAAAAAGAGAGGGAGGGGGTAAAAAGAGAGAGGGAGGGGGGTAAAAAGAGAGAGGGGGTAAAAAGAGAGGGAGGGGGCAAGAAGAGAGGGGGGGCAAGAAGAGAGGGGGGGCAAGAAGAGAGGGGGGGCAAGAAGAGAGGGGGGTACAAAGAGAGGGAGGGGGAGTAAGAAGAGTGGGGAGGGGGGTAAGAAGGGGGTAAGAAGAGGGGGAGAGAAGAGTAAGAAGAGCGGGGAGTAAGAAGAGAAGGAGGGGGGAGTAAGAAGAGAAGGAGGGGGGAGTAAGAAGAGGGGGGAGGGGGGTAAGAAGAGAGGGGGGAGTAAGAAGGGGGTAAGAAGAGGGGGAGGGGGGAGTAAGAAGAGGGGGAGGGGGGAGTAAGAAGAGGGGGAGGGGGGAGTAAGAAGAGGGGGAGGGGGGAGGAAAAAGAGGAAGGGGGGGAGTAAGAAGAGTGGGGAGCGGGGTAAGAAGAGGGGGAGGGGGGTAAGAAGAGGGGGAGGGGGAGTAAGAAGAGGGGAAGAGTAAGAAGGGGGTAAGAAGAGAGTGAGTAAGAAGAGGGTGGGAGTAAGAAGGGGGGTAAGAAGAGGGGGAGCACGGTAAGAAGAGGGAGAGGGGGGAGTAAGAGGAGGGCAATTGCCCCCTCCCCTGTCCGCAGGCACTGTGCGGGCAGCCGGCAGGGGAGGGAGGAAGAGAGGACCCGGGAGCTCAGCCTGCAGCTCCTCTGGGTCCTTCTTGCGCGAGCACAGATCGTTGCCGCGGTTACCACGGCAACGTTACGGCTCTTGCGAGAGTAAACTCTAGCCCTGGAGCTACGGGCTAGAGTTCACTCTCAACACTGTGACCACCAGGGATTCCTGGTGGTCGCAGTGGTGAGAGTGAACTCTAGCCCCATAAACACACTGCCCCCACACACCATACACATTAACACACTGCCCCCCATACATACACACTGCCCCCACACACACCATACACATTTACACACATTGCCTCACACACACACATACACTGCCCACCCATACACACACAGCCCCCATACTAACATTGCCACACACATACACAGCCCCCTCATACACACATTGCCCCCACACACCTTACACATTCACACACTACACCCACTCACACACACTGAACCTTTCACACACACTGCACCACTGCTCCTATACCCTACTACAGCCTCATATCCCAGCAGACCCCAGGTAAGTTGTCAAACTGTTCTTAAACGGTTTGACTACTTACTCTGGGAGGGGGGCCCGGCCCTCCTGGCACCATAATGACTACACAGAGCAGTAGTGGTTATTGTGCATGGATTATTTCTTTAAATAATCTACAAGTGCCCCAGTAGCCAGCAAGCCAGCCCACAGGCCGGCCAGCCAGCCAGCCAGCCAGCCCGCCCACAGGCTGGCCAGTAGCCAGCCAGCCAGCCCACAGGCCACCAGTTAGGCTTACAGCCAGCAAGCCCACAGCCTGGCAACCGCAGCCAGCAAGCCAGAGCCTGCCAGCCAGCAAGCCACAGCCAGCAAGCCCACAGCCTGCCAGCCGCAGCCAGCAAGCCCACAGCCTGCCAGTCGCAGCCAGCAAGCCCACAGCCTGCCGGCAGTAGCCAGCAAGCCCACAGCCTGCCAGCCGCAGCCAGTAAGCCCACAGCCTTCCAGCAAGCCCACAGACTGCCAGCCAGCAACAGTAATTAAGGTAAGAGGAGCCAACTTGGCCTAGGTATCAGCGAGCTATGTTGTGTTGCTATATTGTGAATAGGAACCAGAGTGTTGGAGACCCCCCTCCAGGCCCCATTAGACTCCATTGTAGTCTCTAATGGGACCTGGAGGAAATTCTTTCTAACACTCTCTCTAAAGGACACTGAGATAGCCTCTGCTAGAATGCTCCCCCCCCCCCTCCATGGCCCATTAGCCCTCAATTGTAGTCAATACTGGGGCCTGGAGGCGACTGTTTCCAGCAGGGACACTGAGATGGCCTCTGTTAGAAAGACCCCCTAACAAGCCTATTAGACTCCATTGTAGTCTCTAATAGGGCCTGGAGGGGATTCTTTCTAACACACTCTCTAAAAGGACACCGAGATAGCCTCTGCTAGAAAGACCCCCCTCCATGGCCCATTAGCCCTCAATTGTAGTCTCTACTGGGGCCTTGAAGGGATTATTGCACTTTTGTTCCTTGTGTCTAAAGATTGTGTAGGGTGTGGCTGGAGGCGGTGCATGGAGGCGGGACATGGGTGGCGCTTGCTGCGGAGTATAGGTGGGGCCTGTAAGGGGGCCCTTGATTTATTTTGCCCGGGGGCCCTGAGGGTTCTCAGTCCGCCCCTGGCTCTATGTAGAATACAGGCACACACACACACTGAGAAGTCCTGCGCTTAAGCAGCAAGGACTACAACACACATCAGCCCCAATATATAGTAAAAACCAAAGAAAAGAAAATGTTACTTGCGCTTTTTCCTTAATCCCTATGTATATTTAGACAAATGGAGGTCATTTAGTTGCTCCAATGGCCATTGGAGGGATGCCCGCCTGCCAACGTCAAGGCAGACCCCCCCTAAGCGGGTCCTAACACTGACCCTTCAGCCTGCTTCCTTGAGCTTCTGGCAAAGATATCTCTAATGAGACAGAAAGGGGTATTTTTTTATATACACCCCTTTACTTTATAAAAAATACCCCTTTCTGTCTCATTAGAGATATCTTTGCCAGAAGCTCAAGGAAGCAGGCTGAAGGGTCAGTGTTAGGACCCGCTTAGGGGGGGTCTGCCTTGACGTTGGCAGGCGGGCATCCCTCCAATGGCCATTGGAGCAACTAAATGACCTCCATTTGTCTAAATATACATAGGGATTAAGGAAAAAGCGCAAGTAACATTTTCTTTTCTTTGGTTTTTACACACACACACTGCTCTATGTAGAATTAAGGCACACACACGGCTCTATGTAGAATACAGGCACACACACTGCTCTATGTAGAATACAGGCACACACACTGCTCTATGTAGAATACAGGCACACACACTGCTCTATGTAGAATACAGGCACACACACGGCTCTATGTAGAATACAGGCACACACACGGCTCTATGTAGAATACAGGCACACACACGGCTCTATGTAGAATACAGACACACACACACTGCTCTATGTAGAATACAGGCACACACACGGCTCTATGTAGAATACAGGCATACACACTGCTCTATGTAGAATACAGGCATACACACTGCTCTATGTAGAATACAGGCACACACACTGCTCTATGTAGAATACAGGCACACACACTTCTCTATATAGAATACAGGCACACACACAGCTCTATGTAGAATACAGGCGCACACACTGCTCTATGTAGAATACAGACACACACACGGCTCTATGTAGAATACAGGCACACACACAGCTCTATGTAGAATACAGGCACACACGGCTCTATGTAGAATACAGGCACACACGGCTCTAAGTAGAATACAGGCACACACACGGCTCTATGTAGAATACAGGCACACACTGCTCTATGTAGAATACAGGCACACACTGCTCTATGTAGAATACAGGCACACACACTGCTCTATGTAGAATACAGGCACACACACGGCTCTATGTAGAATACAGGCACACACACGGCTCTATGTAGAATACAGGCACACACACGGCTCTATGTAGAATACAGGCACACACACGGCTCTATGTAGAATATAGGCACACACGGCTCTATGTAGAATATAGGCACACACGGCTCTATGTAGAATACAGACACACACACGGCTCTATGTAGAAAACAGGCACACACACGGCTCTATGTAGAATACAGTCACACACACGGTTCTTTGTAGAATACAGTCACACACACGGCTCTATGTAGAATACAGGCACACACACGGCTCTATGTAGAATACAGGCACACACGGCTCTATGTAGAATACAGGCACACACACTGCTCTATGTAGAATATAGGCACACACAGCTCTATGTAGAATACAGACACACACACTGCTCTATGTAGAATACAGGCACATGGCTCTATGTAGAATACAGGCACACACACGGCTCTATGTAGAATACAGTCACACACACGGCTCTTTGTAGAATACAGGCACACAACACAGCGACATCTAGACACATTGAAAACAGTAACAAAAATAACACTGCAAGCTTTTGGCCCGCGCCAAACAAATCAGGCCATCCATCACATATATTCCATCATAGAAATAGACAGACTTGTGGCCAGACCCACAACAGGCCTGCAACAAGTCTGTTGGACCCCCTGAGTCCACAGTCCAAGTCCTTGGGGGTCCAATGTGACTGGACAAGTGGGTGGGCATGGTACTCAGTGACAGCGTTCCATCACACCAATGTTTTAAGATGTATTCTATAAGGACAAAATCACTAAATATAAAATAGACAATAGACTAGAATTATTAGATCCCACCAGGATTATCAAAAACGAAAAAATGTAATTGAAACTGTATTTATTCTCTAAACAGCATTGCTACTGGCAGAGCTCGGAGAATCCAGCTGACAATCTTAAAGGAACAGTAGAGTCACCAGAACCCCTAAAGCTAGTAGATGGTCCTGCCGGCTCAGCAATGTAAATGCTGCCTTTTCTGAGACGAGGCAGAGATTACACTGATCCATTACGCCATGTCTTGCGGCGTTCATTCCAAAAGCCAAGAAAATGACCAACGTTCAGCATCTTCCATGCACTAGCCTCCCAATGCTTTGGATTGCTGAAATGATGAAGAGTGATAATCTCAGCCAGGACAGTGGTGTGGTCACAGCAAGTGAGTAAAGGTGAGTAAACCACATTTTTAAATGGTTCCAGAGGTGGTGAGGGATCTTTAATCTAAATAGGTAGAGTAAAACTATGTATCCTTAGGAATACAGACTTATTCCTAACATTACAGTTCCTTTAATTATATAAATACAAACACAAAAAAAACACAAAAACACAAAATGCTAGGGTACATACAAATTTCCACACAAAAAAGATATACCGTATATACTCGAGTATAAGCCGAGTTTTTCAGCAAATTTTTTGTGCTGAAAAACCCCAACTCGGCTTATACTCTAGTCAATAGTCTGTATTATGGCAATTTGCATTGCCATAATACAGACTGGGGCTGTGGGGGCTGCAGAGAGAGTTACTTACCTTTCCTGCAGCTCCTGTCAGCTCTCTCCTCCTCCGCGCCGTCCGTTCAGCACCTCGGTCAGCTCCCAGTGTAAGTCTCGCGAGAGCCACGGCTCTCGCGAGACTTACAGTGGGAGCTGACAGAAGAGGTGACCGGACGGCGCGGAGGAGGAGAGAGCTGACAGGAGCTGCAGGAAAGGTAAGTAACGCTCTCTGCAGCCCCCTCTCCCCCCCACTGAACTACCAATGACACTGGACCACCAGGGAGTAAGAGCCCCCCTCCCTGGCCAGCTAGCAAGCAGGGAGGGGGGACGAAAAAAATAAATGAAATAATAATAATTAAATAAAAAATAATAAGAAGAAATAATAATGAAAAAAATAATAAAATAATAAAAAAAAATAATAATAAATAATAAAATTGCCCACCCCCCCACCACAACACACACACTGCACTCATACACACGCACTGCACTCATACACACACACACTGCACACATATGCACACGCTGCACTCATGCACACGCTGCACTCATACACACGCTGCACTCATACACACGCTGCACTCATACACACGCTGCACTCATACACACGCTGCATTCATACACACACACTGCATTCATACACACACACTGCATTCATACACACACACTGCATTCATTATACACACACTGCATTCATTATACACACACTGTAAATAAATATTCAATTAATATATTTTTTTTAGGATCTAATTTTATTTAGAAATTTACCAGTAGCTGCTGCATTTCCCACCCTAGTCTTATACTCGAGTCAATACGTTTTCCCAGTTTTTTGGGGTAAAATTAGGGGCCTCGGCTTATATTCGGGTCGGCTTATACTCGAGTATATACGGTAAGTAAAAAAAAAAAAAAACACGCTTACACAAAGCCAAAAATCGGTACAAGCTTTACAAAACTGTAAGGATTGCTTTTAGTTTGAAGAGACATTAAGGACACTTAAAAGGAGAGGTAAGGTTACGTGAATGAGTCAGTGTAATATTGTGACAACCGGCACTGTGTACTGCTGCGGATATCCTGAAGACCACATGGCAGGTTGTAAAAGTTGCTCATCTGCTCTCAACAGGTGTTCTGTCCAAGTCATTTGTTTTCTCTGGACAGAGATCATCATTTGTACCCTTCGAGGCCAAAGAAAATGTAGGTGAGCAGGAGGGAGAGATCAAACATTTGAGTCAGCCAATCCAAAAAAGCACCAATATGCACTAGATGGCATTGTTTTGTTTTTTGTTTTTTAACTGTTTAACTCTTTAACAGTAATCTTATTTTTTTTCTATTTTCTTGCTTTTTAAACTCAAAATCCAGTTTGTTTTTGTTTGCATTGACCCTAATAATTTCACATTGGGGCACCTGGCTAGAGGCATGGACATTGACATGTTTATTCACATAAACTAAAAAATGTGTTTTGTGAATTAAATCCGAGACAAAAAGCTGATCTGGAAAAACTCTTCAACTTAGCTACTCACAATATTTTGCCTCAGTATGTGTGGTCACTGTGTGTAATGTGTCTGTGCGTGCAGGCTGTGTGTAATGTGTGTTTGTGTTTGCTGGCTGTGTGGAATCCGTGTGTGATCTAGGCAGGCTGTGTGTAATGTGTGTTAATGTTGTTTGCTGGCTGTGTGGAATGTGTGTGCTTTGTTTTGCCCTGCTTCTGCATAGTTTTCTGCAAGTAGGGGGCTATGACCCCTGGGGATCTAGCAGGGGTCAATATCTCCGGTAGACCAACAGGGGAGCATGTGTTCTGCACCTCTGGTGGGTGCAGACACCAGTAATCACTACTTTGCTGTCCAGTGCGCATTCAGTCAAATTGCAGGTTAGGAATACAAAAACTGCGCTCTTGGACCGTGAAGAAACTAGTACTGTGGTCTGCACCCACCAGAGGGGCAAACCACATATTCCCTGGCCCTGCAGTAATCCTCCCACCCCTGACCCTACATACACATTCTCTGTTAGCAGCCCTCCTACTTGCATAAATAAAATCTGCCAGACACCCGGAACTGCATGTCCTGGGCATCAGTAGATCAGAATTCCACAACCATGTACTCTCACCGATTTATCCAAGCATAGTGGTTAATTCAGGGGAAGTCAAATACAGATCTCCAGCTGTTCAACTACAAATGCTGTATACCTCTGCCAGCCAAAAAAACACATCCCGTTTCTGGCAAAGGCTTAGAAAAGAAGGAAGTGTGCTTTGGACTTGATTTGAGTTAATCAGTACTTGTAAGAACCAGAGTGCTACAAGGCAGTACACCTAGATTCTTGCAAGGATTAGTCCTTTAGAAATGTTCTTGTGAGTCAGGAATCATTTTGGATTCAATAATACAGGGTTACAACATTTTATTGAATCCAAGTGACTAACAGATCTATGTAGAAAGCAATTTATATTTCTCAAAACTCTCTTTTTTGTTTGCGTATAAGTTCCAAGAAAATATACACATTTAAAAAAAGTTTGGAGATATATGTATTGCAAACTAACAGTATATTTCAAGCCCTTGGTTAATTCTTTATAGGCGCAATATGTACTGGTGCCAGAAGTTTGTCTACAGGTCCATCCTTGTAAATACAAAGGATGTAAAATTAAGACAGTGTTGTGTATGCAGACAGACCAACACAACTAGATTTTTGTTTAATAAATAAAAAACAAACAAAAAAGCAAGAACACATACCTTATATTTAAACCATTCCTACGATCATTAAATCTCAGAACAGGGTTACAGAAAGTTAACAGTGGTCTCAGGGGGACTGTACCAGCCTATCATTCTAGACAGCTAGTGTGAAAGTTTAGAACAGTTATTCATACAGCCAGTGCCTCACTCGCCTGGCAATATCTCAGGCAGAAGTCAAGAGTAAACATCATAAAGGTGTTTTAATAGCACTGGCTTTTTGAACATCGTTTAATGGTGCAGTACAGCAGTGCTGAAACAATGTTATTTGAGGACTGAGGAGCTGGGAACAGGAAAATGAGTGGGCGTTCTCCGAGAACAAGAAAAATAAATGCCTATCAGCCCTGACACCAGGGATATTAATAGATCTGGAACGTGGAGTGGTAAATTCTTTAATCCGGCCACCCAAATCATGAATGCGATCTTAAAATAGGTACAAAAATATGAACATCTATCAAAACATAACAGCATCTGTAATAAAAGGAGAATTGCACACCACACTAAGTATATATAATGTAAATAAATGCTGAGAGAGAGATTGCAATTAAGCTCCAAAATAGCTTTAAAATTTTTTTTAGAGACGGGGTGAAAAATCGCTGTATATCGTATCTAGAGATGGGGTCATTACCACAAGCTCAAAAATGAATGCAATAAATTTATATTGTAGCCAGGGCTGTAATTTGTAACAAAGTATTTTTTCAAAGACACAGCCGAAGCTGGCAAATGCATGAAGGACGTCAGGCTGACAACTCAATGTATCCCAAAGAAGAAAAACAGCAATCATTCTGTGTGGCTATCTGTAATGCAACAGCAGAGACCAATACTAACTTTCCCATAAACAGAAATTCTGCTGGCTGCAGCTACTACCCATTGCTAGATCTCTTCTGTCACAATTCATCAGCTTTCACGTGGGTTCCAAGGAGAGCAAAGTCAATTTTATTTAATATCAACATAGTTAGATGAACATAAAGACTGCAATTCCATCTCTTACTATTTCTTTCTTGTCAAAGCCTCTACATTTCGGTGGTAATTCACATTGTTAAGAGAAATATTACAATATCAATTTTTCTGTAAAGCATATGTAGTCTGCATTCCCCAAAGTAACATGTTGCCCCAACTTCATTTTACAGGGTACCATTAGGCCCCAAGAGGCACTTTCTGAAATGCGCTCAGAAAAAAAATAAAATTCCACTGTTTTCGGCCCTGCAGATTCGCAGGTGTTTGTTTTTTACCCCAAGTCTCCTGTTTTGCAGAACTCTAGCACATGCTTATAGATAAGTAGTGGTAAAACGCTTCTGCTCTACATGTTAGCTGGGTACGGAGTCGGTAAAACAGTTTTATTTAATTATTAAGCGGTATGGATTTCGGTAGGTCGGCAACAACAGCCTTTTAGATATATGAAGAGTATTAGACTGGAAATGTTTATAAGGCTTTATATTATTTGAGTTATACGAGCAAGGGGTTAAATAGCACTACTGAAAACAAATCCTAAATACTTTTGGTACCACAGGGGGCAGCAATTCACATGCATGTAAAGAAAAACTTTGCTCTAGCTATATAGACAAACAAAGGGTGAAATCAGTCTCTGCTAGTTGCTATCCAATTTAAGGTGTTAATTTAAGGTGATCAAGTAGAATACTCTTTTTAGCCATTTAAAGTGGACTAGGCCAAAATGTATAGGGGAAGGAGTGTGATTTGCCATTTTGAACCTGCTGTAATACATCTACATTGTAAGCTTATCTCAGCTGAATTCTCTTGTAGGTGTCGTTATCATTAATGCATTGCTTACTAGTTGCGGCTATATATTTTCACTGTGTAATTCTACAGAGAGGTGGAATAGGATAACTCTATATAATGATAATATCAACAACACCACATCACATGTAGGGAAAGTGATAAACTAGTGAGATCTTTCACAATATTCTTGCATGTGCCGAAGGCGTTACTTGTAATAAGATGCTTACAATATCCGTATTCTTGGATTCTAGAACTTGAGCCCTGCTCACTTAACTGTGATCCTCCAACAAGTCCGAGAGAATTGAAAATGCCCTTATGGAAGATCCTGCAAGACACCCGTTGTCAACACAATCTTTTAACAGATGTACAAAAAAAAAAATACAACATATCCAATACTTTAAAGCAGTGGTAGTCAACCTTTTTTTACCTACCGCCCACTAATGCATCTTTTTGGTTTAAAAAATTTCCTTACCGCCCACCAGTTTTCGCGCAAATGCAGATTTTTTTTTTAGAAAGGAGGGTGTTTTACAAAAAATAAATGTACGTACATATATCTTTTTATTTCTACTTAATGCAGGTTTATAAGGTTTTTTACTTTATAAAGTTTAATGAGAAAACAATAAAGTAAATTGAAATTACCTTTACTAGTGATTAAAGGACCACTCTAGTGCCAGGAAAGCATACTCGTTTTCCTGGCACTAGAGTGCCCTGAGGGTGCCCCCACCCTCAGGGACCCCCTCCCGCCCGGCTCTGGAAAGGGGAAAGGGGTTAAATCTTACCTTTTTCCAGCGCTGGGCGGAGAGATCTCCTTCTGCTCTCCTCCTCCGATCCTCCTCTTCTCCTCCCCGTCGGCTGAATGCGCACGCGCGGCAAGAGCTGCGCGCGCATTCAGCCGGTCACATAGGAAAGCATTCATAATGCTTTCCTATGGACGCTGGCGTGCTCTCACTGTGAAAATCACAGTGAGAAGCACGCAAGCGCCTCTAGTGGCTGTCAATGAGACAGCCACTAGAGGACATAGGGGGAAGGCTTAACCCATTCATAAACATAGCAGTTTCTCTGAAACTGCTATGTTTATGAAAAAATGGGTTAACCCTAGAAGGACCTGGCACCCAGACCACCTCATTAAGCTGAAGTGGTCCGGGTGCCTAGAGTGGTCCTTTAATGAGATCCTTGAGGTTGATGCTGCGAGACTAAATATTTGATATCTGGTTCGATTTTCGTAAGGAACAAACAAAGGTCTCTTTCAGTGATATTCAGACAACTTCTCTGTTTGTGCACAATATGATTTCTCATTTGTGCGTCAGCTCCTCTCCTCTCCCTCCTCAATTCCCCTCCCCACCTTTTTTTCCCCTTTTTTCTATTTTTTAACCTTCCTTGTAGCAATGCCCAGTAGGAAGGCTGAGCTAGGTAGCCCACTTACTATATAGTCCACTATAACAGACAGACACACGTACAAGACACACATACAGACACACATACAGACACACACACACAGACACACACACACAGACACACACACACAGACACACACACACAGACACACACACATACGGACAAACACACATACGGACAAACACACATACGGACAAACACACATACGGACACACACACATACGGACACACACACACATACGGACACACACACACATACGGACACACACACATACGGACACACACACACATACGGACACACACACACGACACATACAACACACATACATACACACACACACACACATACACACATACATACACACACACATACATACAGACACACCAACAGACAGTCACACATACATACACACACAAGACACACATATATACAGACACACACACACACAAGACATACAAAGACACACACACAAGACATACATACAAAGACACACACACACATTATATTTAAGTCACCCTCCTGTTTCCTACCTTTTAGATTCAGGAGGGTGACTTTCCCTGGGGTCCAGTGGTGGCTCAGGTGGATGGGAGTCAGAGTTCCCACTCTGACTCCCTGGTCTTCCTCCCGCGCGGCTCTCAGTGTTAGCTGGGAGGAGTGACGTGCAGTCACTTCCTCCCAGCTCTGCGATGTCATCACAAGGGGCCCGGTTGCGCTGTTAAAGCGCCCAGCGCTGACCGGGCCCCCTCACAATCCACATCCATCGGGTGGCCCTGACAGCATGGGCCACCCGATGGACCCCTCCATATGCGGTCCCGGCAGTTTGCCGCGCGGGCCGGGGCCGCAAATTGTCACGGCGGTACCCAGTCGCAGGGGTACCGCCGGCTCGCACCCGTCCGCCCGGTCTTCAGGTCGTCAAAACCTGGAAATCCCTACCGCCCACCTGAAATCCTAAAACGCCCACTAGTGGGCGGTAGGGACCAGGTTGACGACCCATGCTTTAAAGTGTATTATAAAAACCAAGACTACAGCAATATAATCTCAGATGGTTTAACACAAGTTTCATATCACTACAAAACCTCAAAAACAAGTCTGACAGCATACAGTGTTATACAGACTAAAAAAAAAAATGTACAACTTTGAAACTAAATCTCTTGAACATATAAGACCTGTGCAAGACTGATGGAAAAAAAAAATACATGTGTGGAGAATTGAACTGCATGTGATGCAAAGAATCTCACCTCATCTGTGAGACATGATGGAAGCAGTGTTATGGCTTAGTCAAGTACATATGCCACTGTTCACAAATCTTTATTGAATGGGCGACTGGTGAAGTCAACCGTATGAGTGTACATAGTTTTCAAATGCAAATGAATCATAACTCTTTACATATCATGTAAATTAGGTCGTAATCCTAACATACATGTGTGATGTGTGTATATATATATATATATATATATATATATATATGATTTGAAATAATTGTTTAGTGAATAAGCGAGTGCGCTGGATTGTGTATTTTGTATATTTTGGCCCAAGCAGCACCCTATAATGTATGCATTTTCAGGTGAGTGCAGCCCTCTTGGAGATATATTATATTATATATATATATATATATATATATATATATATATATATATATATATATATATATATATATATATATATATATATATATATACACACACACACACACACATACACACACACACACAAAATTAAACTAATTACCGTATCCTGTCTAATACATACTACTTTACCCACACATGAAGTTAGCAGTGAATAGATATCCTGGTACCTAAAAGTAATAATAGAAGTTGTCTGTTTGACTAGAGTAGGGGTGCTACGTAGATCGTGTTTCTTAACCATTTATGTCAGGAACCCAAATTATGTACATGTAATTATATTGGTGGCCCACTCTTTCACTCTGAAAACTACTTACAAATCATGTTCTCAGTGCATGCAAAAGGAGATTACACACAAAACAAGAGTTTTTGTAAATAAGAAGAAGCATCTGCATGATACCTCCGGCACTGTTCAACTCTACTGGTGGCAAAAGTTAAAATGTGATCTCTGGTGGAGTCAAATTGCACCATAAAAACTATAGCAGGGGTAGGCAACCTACGGCACTAGTGCCATGCACGGCACTCGAGGTGTCTTTGCACGGCACTCAAGGCTGCTAGAGCCAAACAGGCTCTGGCCTATCAGGAGTCTCAGTAAAACTTCAAATATCTGCTAATATGAAAAGATGGTGAAGGACTGCAGCACATAGAGGAAAGCAATGCAGCACATAGAGGAAATGATCTCAGATCACTTCCTCCAAGCACTTGTGAATGGGAATCCACAACGTAGTAGAGCAGCCTGCAGCTGCTGTTGCAGCTCCTGTCTTTGACCTGTACCAGGCTAGCCTGGTCCCCACTGGAACCCAGGGAAGCCAACCATACTGCTAGATATACACAGATATTGTGGATCAAACCAAGTGTTTATCGGAGTATCTGCTCCTTTCCAAATTGTTAAAATAAATGCGTGCACGCTCTGAAGTAAATTACACTGAGACACAGGTATCAGGTTAATGAAAAACTTCGGAATGTTTACTCAGGGGGTGGCAAGCCCCTTATAAAGGCAAAAAAACATAATATGCAAAAATGTAGATAACAGAGAGAATGCATCTTTAATTGGTTAGGTGTTAAGTGTCTTATCTAATGCACATCCTATGAGGCGTGATGTCACCATCATCCCGGGATTTTCCTCCGGATGTAGGCGCCATCTTGTTACACGAGGTAGTTAGTCGGTGGGAGGGGGTGCTCTAGCAGCCATTTCGAATAGATATTGAATACCGGTATACACAGTAAATAGACATTTTACTATCACTAATTTACATTCATAACATAGAAATGAAGAATAACCCTCCCCTTATACAAATAATACAAACAGCCCACACACAAACATACACACAATCTGCACAAACGTAACCCGCTAACAATCCACATACATGCACACAACCCCACATGCAGCCTCTCACATGCAATACCCCAAACAGCCCACACACACTACCAAACACACAATGTGACATATCCATCCGGACACAATTCCACAAGCAGCCCTCATACACAGCCCACATTCATATGTATCATACACAATACCATAAACTACCGTATATACTCGAGTATAAGCAGAGTTTTTCATAACATTTTTTGTGCTGAAAAACCCCAACTCGACTTATACTCTAGTCAATGTCTGTATTATGGCAATTTACATTGCCATAATACAGACAATGGGGCTGTCGGGGCTGGCAGGAAGCTCTTACCTCTCCTGCAGCTCCTGTCAGCTCCCTCCTCCTCCGCGCTGGTCCGTTTAGCACCTCTGTCAGCTCCCAGTGTAAGTCTTGCGAGAGCCGCGGGGTCATAGTGCAGCCGCGAGACTTACACTGGGACTTGCAGAGGGAGCTGACCGGACCGGCGCGGAGGAGAAGGGAGCTGACAGGAGCTGCAGGAGAGGTAAGCGCTCTCTGCCAGCCCCCCTCCACTGAACTGCCAATGCCACTGGACCACCAGGGACTGAGAGCCCCACTCCCTGCCATGTATCAAGCAGGAAGGGGGGACGAAAAAAATAATACAAATATAAATAATAATAATAATAATAATAATAATAATAACAACAAAAAAATTATAATATAACAAAAAAAATTAATAATTAAAATAATAATAATAAAAATGCCCACCCCCCACCAAGTCTCTGCAACACAAACACACACACTGCACTCATACACACACACTGCACTCATACACACACACTGCATTTATACACACACACTGCATTTATACACACACACTGTAAATAAATATTCAATTAATATAATTTTTTAGGATCTAATTTTATTTAGAAATTTACCAGTAGCTGCTGCATTTCCCACCCTAGTCTAATACTCGAGTCAATAAGTTTTCCCAGTTTTTTGGGGTAAAATTAGGGGCCTTGGCTTATATTCGGGTCAGTTATACTCGAGTATATACGGTACTAATGTAAATATACAATATAATAGCTTATATACGCACAAATACAACGATGCAAAGCAACTGCAGTAAAAATAACAAAAGCAGAATACGGCAGCATACTCACCTCAATTTAAAAAAATAGGACTGGCACGCTACGGGACATCACATTCCTATATTGGCACAGTGCTGCTAAAAGGTTGCCTACCCCTGAACTATAGGGCTCTGGGTTCCAGTGGCTTACAACATTCAAACAATGTGATTTGTGCTTAACATGGGTAGTAAAGATAACCCCATAGCTTGTTCATTTATCTGTCTGGGTAGAACCTTGGCAGAAGCTTTAGATTTCCATTTTGCCAGCACAGCCCTTGCTTACACACCCTAAACCACCATGACATCATTTCATTCATACATCCATTGTTGGCTCTGTTCTAAATGACGCAACTATTCCCTGAAGCAGAACATCAAACCAAGTACTACTTATTTACGTCTCTTTACATTACAAACAGAAAACGTAGCAGGGGGTGAATTTAGTATATGTTGGCAGAGAATCTGTATTTCCATCATCACTGAAGACATCATACGACAAGAACTTAAGTCACTGGTGACTCTCTCAAGGCAATAGGTACACAAGACAGGACGTCATTATTATTGGTTAAATGTCAGTGCCGCCAAACAATATATTTGAGTATCCATTAAATGTACCTCCAGGAAGCCTTAAATAAACAAAAAGCGGCTCTTACTTACAAGTGTGAACTTCCAGCTTCCTACTGTGAACGGTATATTAACCTTTGAGAAACACAAACAGTGCTGGCAACAACACTAAAATCTTTGAACCTGAGTGGATACAATGTCACTCTGCTTAGGTCTACACTACAGAATAGATATTTAACTACTTCACATTCAAATGTCTAGCTTCTCCAAATGTTATCAACGGACTTAACTTATCCCATAAACTCTAGATCACTGAGCTGATTCTATTAAAGTGACACACCAGCAAATTAACTCACCAACCGCTGAAAAAAATAAAAATAAAAATAACCATCTATACAATAAAAGTTGAGCTCACAAGTGTGCTGAAAATCACTGCCCACCAGGAGTGTATGAGAAATGTTATTCAGCAGTAGTTTCATTCATGAAAAGACAGTAATACAAGGGAAATTAACCATAATACAACCTGTATTAACTTCACTTTTTACATTCAGAAAAACAGACTGACATGTTGTGTTACTCTTCAAAGGTGGTTTCTTCCACTGAACGTTTTGTGTCATGAATCTATAGTAGTGAGCTTGTCCTTAAAATGTATTCTCTGGACACCATAACAACGTATTCTCAATTTTTCTTTCTATGGTACCTGGTGCTCCCTTGATGAACTTGCTATGATGCCCAGAATACAGGTTTGTATTCCTATCAATATAGTGTTTCATTAAAGATTGGCAACACAGACAAACCTGTCGTTTTACTTTAGGACCATAACACATACACTTTAGGTTTAACTTCGGCATAGATAGATAATTATTTTTATTCTTGAGGTGAGGCCACTTAAGAGTGGCAGCAAAGACTTCTGACGTATGAAAGAATGTCTCCGAGAGAATTCCATCTTCCTGTTCCATTATCTTCGGATACACAACAATAAATTGACTAATCTAAACCTCCCAGAAAAACGTAAAAGAAAAATAAGTTTGTAGGTCTGTGCACAATGCCAGTCACCATATCCCCTGTGCAGTCTCTCTTTTACGCCTATTTAGATTTTAATCGGATTTGTAAAATATTAAGCAACTGCTGTGATGAGTTGGGACATAAATTTCAATGCTAAAGAGAATCTTCCCTGGAAATAGCTTTTTCTAAAGAGAGCTTTGTTGGAAAACTAATAGTACAAAGCTGCTAAATACGTTGTGACTTTAAAAATAAAATGCAAACATTCTGAAAAATAAGCACAAGTGTGCCTGGCATTGTAAATGCCTAAATGTCTTATACAAGTTTAAATTCTGATGGCTTGTTGGATGCCCACTGGGCTACATGAAACTAAAGCCAAAAAAATCAAAGGTTATGCTTTAACAAAACTAGTATTCAACAAGTAAATGGATAGATCACACTGTATATCAATGGCTATGCCCCCCAAAAAATAAAAATAAATTCCCCCAGTAACTCAAGTGTAAGAATCCAATACAATGTGGTGAAAATGTGGGGCTCCAGACAGTCTGCTTTTAAAAAACCTAATCACAATTATTAGGCATAACTCATATAGCAATGTAACCCTGTTGATAAGAAAGTTCTTAATAGATTACAGTTTTAAATTTTTTTGATATATGCCTGGCCATAGAGAAACACATTATGGAAATATAGGCAGATGATACACATTTGTTTGGGGCAGTGTCTATTATGTGAAAATATTGTCTGCCATTAAGTGAGTCCCTACTTTGTTTTATGGTATATCTGGATTGTGTTAGAATGTCAGTGAAATTGTAACGCAGTCGATCTAACTTTATGAAAAACTAATGGATTCACTTTTACTCCTAAAATGGCAGAAAATGGAGCAATGAGAATGCAGGATCATGGTCTATGACAAACATAGGCAATCATCGGCACTCCAGATGTTTTGGACTACACCTCCCACAATGCTTTGCCAGTCTTATGGGTGTAAGAGCATTATGGGGGATGTAGTCCACAACATCTGGAGTGCCGAAGGTTGCCTATGAATGATCTATGCAATATAACTGCTTCAAGTTTGTTTTGGTTCTTAGAGTATCCCTTTAAGTTTTGTTCCACAGCAACGGTTTTTGGTTCTCCAACATTCCAGCAGGAAAACACATACATTTGTTCAAATCCTGCTTGGTCACAGGCATTAATCCTCTCCCTCTCTCGTTACAGCTGCTATGGTGAGCAAATCCCATCGTACTTGGGCAGACCTGGACACGCGTGTCTCTGGCTGTACTGAAAATTAGGTCCTGCTTCGTACAGTGAGGTGTCTAACTGTGCAACACAACTGTTTTACATTGCACATTGTTAGGTTTCATTGTTCAGTATGGGATTTAAAACCATGGCCTTCCTGATAGAACAGCTTGATCATCAGTGAGACAGAGGGACAGACATACAGATTTTTTTTTTTAAATTCCAACAGCTTTAAAACAGCGCAAGAAACCTTTATATCAGTCATGCCATCTGAATGAATGTTCCCAGGTTAACGTATTCCATCCCTTTAGTGGCAGAAGCTCTGGCAGTGTAGTAGGAATAAGGTGAGCTCAGGACAGTGAAGATATTGATTATGTAGAATTTGCCTCACATGCCACTGAATTCTGCAGAGATAGCTAGTAAGAAGTTCCCATCTCAAGTATATTCAGCAGAGTGCAAAATGTGTGTTACATTACTTGCCATCCCTTTACATTACAAAACCAGTGGGCACACAAAAAAAATTGTTCTACCACGGAGGCATAAAATACAAAACAATCTAACAGAAATTTAGAAAAAAAAAAAAAAAGAGGTTTCAATTCTATAGGCCTTTTAAACAGGATTAAAAAACAATAAGGAGGAGAGAGACCATTGGATAATATCTATTCTGTGTTTTATTTTAAAAAAGAAATATTAACATAAAACACAAACATGAAAAAGCATAAAAAATAAAATTCACCACCACAAATTAAATCAAGGCCAGTACACACAAAAATGTTTTGTTTTCTATAAAGAAAAGAAGACTGGTATCTGTTTCTTTTTTTTCAACGTACATCATCACTAAGACTGTCCACAAGTGTACTTTAAATAAATAAATATATATATATATACACACACATATGGCACATATACACATACAAACGTTTATCTTTACATTTTTTTTTTATGGTGCCAATTTGCATATTTTGTACATTTCAGTGAATACCGTGATTTGCCAAGACGTTTCCTAGTATGGGCAGAGCCCACTGAATAGGCTGAAAAATCTTGGGAGAATTATTGTTTGAAAGCAGAAACCTTGATTGCATTTTCATTTTAAGTTACATTTCATTTATTAGAGGGGAAATCTCCAACTGCCTCTAATACACTTCTGCTTGTTTTTACATACACAAACTGTACTTTTACTCAGAAATCCAACACAAAGATGTACATATGCATTATTAATGAGCAATAATGATCTTTCCAGTTAGTAAGCAGTGCTGCAGTCCCATCCAAAGGTCATTTGAGACTTTATGCACAGTGGTTGTGATAATTTTACAAACATTACAGCGGATAGCTATTCTACACGTGTTTTCATGGTTTGTCAAATGTAGGAGCCATAAGAAGGAAGATAGACAGACTGTATTTAAATTGTTTGTTTTTGTTTTTTTAAACTTGTCTGCTGGGTAGGACATGGAATGCATTTTTAGCAAGAGATAGGATTCATGCAAACATGTATGAGAGCTTGTATGTCAGGGAGAAGTAGAATTTATTCAACACGGATGAGTTATTTCTAAAATCTTTGTTATGAGAAGCATACTGGTAAATAGTCAGCTTCTTGTTTAACCCCTTAAGGACCAAACTTCTGGAATAAAAGGGAATTATGACATGTCCCACACGTCGTGTGTCCTTAAGGGGTTAAAGAAAGTGTTCAGACTAATGTATCCATTTGTATAGAAATAATAGAAAACTATAAGTAAAAACAGGATGTAAAAGGTTCTGATTGAAGCACGGTCATCACGAAATATTAAAATGGCAGCCCATTAATTCTCTCCTTCACAAACTAGAAACACACGTCTACTCTGTGCAAAATCCTGCCATTCACCCAAGCCACTATCCTTCAGAAAACACTGCCATGTCTGTCACATTTCATCCAAGTCCAACCTTCCTGCTTGCGCTGTTTTTCCATCAGTACAAGACTGCAAAATAAAACCTGAAAAGGGACGTCTCGTCAAATAAATATAATTCAATGAGATTGTTTTACATAAAAGGCGATGCTAAAAAAAATTTCACCTGATGGATAAAGGATTCAGCTTGAAACTAACAGCAGAGGTAAAAACATACAAAATGTATTAAGGGCTACGTTTATATTTAATGGCTGAGATTGTATAGTAATTGTATAGTAAATACTTCCTTCCTTACCCTTTAATAAAGATAATAACGAAGGAAAAGAGGGGGGAGAGAGGGGGAAACAAAAAACATTTAAGCAGTGTCGGTTATCAAGAGACTGTAGAGAAACATATATATAATATGCTTAGATATTCAATAAAGGGGCACTGAAAAGCATTCTAACCACTAGAGCTTGCTGTAACAGGTATGTTGCACAGAGTGTCCAGGCGCTGTCCCCCAATTTAATGTCACAGTGATTTGGAGCAGTATAATAAACCTGGGCTTTTCCACGTGCCCAGAGACTGCCATTCATGTGCCACACTCTCAGGCTGGACAAATCTCCCATAGATATAATCGCAGCGTTATTTCTGCATTATCAATGAGGAAGAGGAGAGATCTCAAGGTGCAAGGAAAAGAAGTCCTATAAAGGGTTAAATGTAAAAGGGTTTATAAATACTCCATCCTGCCTTATTGGAGATTCTTGGCTGATATCAGCAAATTTAAAGGCTAGTGTAGGACTCACCTTTTGGGGCTTGCCTTGATGTGGCAGGTGAGCTTATATTCAAATGGCCATTGGGCCTCCATTTTGTTTAAATGTACATAGGGTTTTAGGCCAGAGCGCAGGTAACGTTCTCTTTGTTTTTACTATGCTACTTAGGACTCCTCTAATTACAGCTGCAGGTGTACATTAATCCATTATTCTATACTTAGCTCTCCAGTTTTGTGAACTACACACATTTTCCTTTTCTTTTAGGAAGACTGTTGAATGTATTTATTTATTTTAACAGCTACTTACACGCTTTCACAAAATATAGATTAAATTACATTTATCTCCTCCAGACAACTTGTATAGCAGGTTTACTTTAAATTGAAGAAAAAACTGTGTTTTTGGCAATTGGTCAAATACCTACATTTTAAGGATATTTTCCCCATGGCACATGGGAGCTGACCCCTTCCACAGACCTACCTTTGCTCAATGTGAACTACCCATAAAACACGGCCTGCTAACGTCACTCAAGTGCTAGAAATGCTTAGTCCATGACACAAGGCATATGATATACCTATATTTAGATTTAAGACAGCCTGAACAAATTTGTGCTATAAAGGAGGTCAAAATGGCAAACGTGTGCCATCTTTTTCAAGCCACCACTCATTGCTTTTAAAGGAACACTACCAGGGTAAGAAAACCTAACATGTATTCCTGACCCTATAGTGTTAAAAAAAAACCAAAAAAAAAACAACAAAAAAAAAAAAACTTTCTACACCCCCCCCCAACCTTACACCACCACCACCCCTTTACCCCCTGAATAAAGTAAAATCTTACCTTTTTTTTTTTTTTTACCAGTGTTCTGGTGTTGGCTCTGCCCCTGATGTGGCTCATTGGCTGACATCATCAGAAGTGGGTTGGTTGAGATTGTTAATTCTGATAAACTCTGTCAAGTAGGCAGGCCGAGGCAGAGCCAAACGCATGCCCTGGCCAAACAGTATCTCCTCATAGAATTGTATGAGGAAGGTTCAGTGTCTCCATGCAGAGGGTGGAGACACAATGTCAGCTGCCACGGGAAGCACCTCGAGTAGCCGTACCTAGGCTGTAATGTAAACACTGCCCATTCTCTGAAAAGACAGTGTTTACTGCAAAAATCCTGAAGGGATTGTCTATACTCACCAGAACAAATGCAACAAGCTATAGTTGTTCTGTTGACTATAGTGTCCCTTTAAATTAAATCTGTTATGCTGCAGTTCAGGTTAGGAAGAGTCATCTGGATTCTCCAGACAGACATGCTTGTCTGCGTTTCGCCTAATTTCAAACAGTAAAACTTCGAACCATTAATTTTCAAAGCTCTTGTCAAGCAAAATAAACACTAGTATATCTGAAACATGAATGTTTGACCTACTCATTGGCAAATGAGTGGTTCAAATGATATTTTCTAGAAATGTTTAAATTTCGTTTTTTTTTATTTAAATGAAAATATTTTTTATTTTTAAAGCAGCGTGAAATCCATAGAAAGGGAGGGTAACATCAAATGAAAAATTCCTAAATGGAAATGGAAATTAAAAATAAAATTAAAAGAATGCAGAGGAAAAGGAAACCTTTATAAGCAGAAGAGGGTTCTCCTAATCGAATAATACTTTGCACGTTTTTCATAAAACAATAAAAAAACACCTGTTAGAGGTACAGCCAGGAAATTACATCCCCTCTGCGGTCTACAGTACCTTGTCAGTTACTCTGCCATATACTGAGACTTGCAGAATGTAGGTTTTAAGATTAAAAACAAAAATATATGGGAATCAAAAAAATGTCCCAAAAGGCTTTAAAGGGTGAATGGAAAGAGAAGTGAACACTAAGGGAAGAAAAGAAAAATTAGTGAGCAGCAATCATGTAAAAGCTCCTCATTAATATTATTTAATGAAAGAGAAGGTGCAAGTGCTCCTTACAAGTAGTAGTTCACAGGGTCCTCAAAGTGCTCCTACTGAAATAAATGGAAAGGACTGTGCAATTCCACAATGATCCTAGTTTAGGCAGTCATCACTTCAGAAGCCACACTTCTAGGGAATTTACTGCAACCGAGAGGTGAAAATGTTCATTTTTTCATTAAATACACTTTTATTCTTAAGCAAATTCTCGCTCTAAAGCAGGAGTGTCCCGTATTATTATTATTGGTATTTATATAGCGCCAACTTATTCTGCAGCACTTTACATTAAAAGAGGAATTTAACAAATGAGACAATAACAAAATGTTAGAAGAATAGGTAGATGAAGACCCTGCTCAAACGAGCTTACAGTCTAGAGCAGGTGGGGCATACACACAATATGTTGCATAAGTGCAATTCCGAAGAAGCCTTAAGAATCGTAAAGCATCATGTGAGCTGTAGTCCTAACACATCCATTTGGGCACCACTGCTAATTATTGGTAAAGTTGGTACAGTTCTCCTGCAATGTCCCTCAAAGTATGCAGAGATCCTTCCCCAGCATTACACTCACATCACTACTTTGTAGGCAACACCTGTCTGCCTTGAAGTCTTTGTTCTATTGAACAACAAAGGCTGCAGGTTAAGCCTCCTGTAAACTACTTATTAGAATGGTTGCTCTTCTAAATTGGCTACAAACACCCAGCTCCATCTCATTCTGTTGAGAAACACAATTGACAACATCCTTCTGTGATGGTGGTTAATACATTTAAAAGGACAGAACCTGGCAACCCAGGAACCTGTATATATAATTTCCCAGGATGTGTCTGTGGGCAAATTTAGCCATAAAGTTTCAGTGAGTCCACATGAAATTCAGTACACTGTTACTGCAAGAAAATGCTAACCTACTACACGCAGTAGGTCATTGTGGATGGCAGACTTGTTCTGTCTTCTCATGAAAAGCAGGCTGGGTTCTAAGTGCTACATAACTTGGTCCACTCGAGGCTGAAAAAAACACGTGGCATTGTGTCAAATGTCAGATGTTCATTGTTGTCATCTCCCTCGCTACAGATTGAAGAGCACTCTTGCGCCTTTTGCCAAAAACACAAGTGCTCAGGGCTGACAAGATTATTTGCTGGGGTGTGGTGGAGGGTGCAGAGAGATTAACCATTCACAGTCTAATCTAATTTCCCACCATTCCAACCCGCAAAATTACCCATAAGAACATATTGGTCTTCCTTCCAGACATACTGGTGCTAGACACAGATATGTACAAGCTTTATGAATGAATTAACAATAAGGGAGGAGGTGGGCACTGAGAGGCGAGATGGACACTCACCATTCTTATCGGTACAGGAGCATTGTAGCTCAATATATTCAATGCCTCATTCATGCTGTTAAATTGATATTAACCTTGCTTGCTGAGATGCATTAAAAAAAGAGCTTACATTCCCAGAACAAATGTAATTAGCTGGCATTAGTTTACTTGAGCAACGATAGGAACAGACAGGATATGAATGGATGTAATCAGGAGGTCATCTAGAAGGGACATGCTGGATAGTGTATATTCTGTCTCCACCCCACACATTAATTCACAGAATGGTCTTTTAAGGCCACTCATTCCGTGCCAAGTATTGTTTATGTATATGATGAAGAGGCAAAGCACTCAACAACAAGCCTACCTTAAATGTCCTTTCAAAGCTCAGCTTTGATTCTATGGGCGAGATGCAAACTACCATGGCAATAAAATAAATAATAAATATTTTAAAACGACACTATTTTAGAACCCATACAATTACCATATGAAATGTGACATTTATAGGATTTCATTCCAGGAAACTGACCCACCCCAATTGATGCAGTCTTTAAAGGGGATTGTAGGGATTGACCGATAGAATTTTTCCCCAGAGTCAACGCATCTACAGATTATCGGTCACCTTTTGGGCCTTTTGTCAATAACCCGTGCCAATATTCTGTACATTTAAAGTTTTGGAAAAGCAATACAATTTCTCCACAAATCTGGTATTAACTAAACATGCTGACAGCAATCACACTCCTATCACACTCAGACAGAATGTCCATCATTTAGATCCCAGCATGTATAGTGCTGTTATGGTGAGGAGTGTAACTGCGGACAGCCAGCACAGTATATTACAGTCGATTCACAATTTCACCTCCCTGCCTCCGCATGGCCAGACACATAGGGAGGGGTAACGTGAGTTTCCGAATGTGGAAGATTGCCTGCTGTGACTGGGAGAGGCACATTATCAGTAATCCTGTTAAATTACAAGGCAGATTATCGGAAAAATACCAAATATAGGCGCTTATAATGGGTATAGATGAAAAACAGAAGTGTGTTGGTCAATAGCATAGTTATTACAGAGCTGGTTGTTTGTGGAATAATTTGAAAATAAAAATAAAATAAAAAGCAGCGGCATTTTGAGGAGGTTTTTCTAGATGGTGAAGGAGAGAATGACGATTTCCAGTATTACAAGACAGCCCAGTAAGTCTTGTGGGAGAAGAAAGTGCATTAGTTCACGGGAGAATTAGAGCACAGCAATGTGTAGTATTTATGATACTGGATTCTATATCACTATTTGCAGTGTAGAGATCTCCTTAAAGTTCCGGTGTGTCTTCTTTTATATTCCTAAAATCTTCCTTACATAAAAAAAAAAAATCTACCTTTATTCCTCCCTAATAACAAAGAGCTGAAAGTACACCGTTTGATCAAAGAGTCACACCTCCAGCTAAACACAATGAACTCTGTGTGTCATCCAATGAGTCAGTGCCTTGTCTCCCTAGAACAGACAGACTTCACAAATTATGTTTATAATCGGTCTCTGAAAGAGAATGGCCAGGACAACAACACTGGTACAATGAACCTAAAATGCCAGTCACCAATCTCACCAAGATAGGCATGAGATTGTGCCAGAAGGACACATTAACCCTCTCATTGTCAGTGGGAGTAGGAGGCAAGTTGAGAAGGCATGGGGACATTTGCAGCAAGTGAGGCATACCATCTGTTCCATGTATCACACCCAGCCTAAAGTCTGCAACTCTGTTTGGGCAAACTTCGACATCTCTGTTTTTGTTCACACACATTCCTTTGGGATGACAACCACTGCCCACTGGGCTTCTAAGGGTTGGGGCCTGTAAGTTTTTTTTTGTTTTTGTTTTTTTTATAAACTTCCCCAGCCCCCATATGCTACCCACTACAGTGACTCAGCTGACAAAAATTCCTTTGCAATTATAAATTTAACCCATTTTGTACTGCGCAATCAACAATTTCACATTCACACCAATGATAGAAAAGGTCACAGTATAAAAAAAATAAATAACACTTAGCCACGATAACATAATTTTGTAAAATTGATTACATTGTTTCATAAGATTGTTAGTTCATAATGTGACACCATTTCAGTATGTGACATCAAGTATAATATTGCTTACAGTCTTCGAAATGTGGTCTGATTTCTCTGTTAACAAACGATATCTGTTTTATGCAAATGTGAATCGTGACACACTGTTTCATTGTTTCATTGTAACTTCTACTGGAAAAACAATTAAAAAAAAAAAAAAAATATGGCACTTCGGTTAACAGTTTGTCCGGAATAAAATATACAGGGAGAGACTTGTACAGGTGGCGCTGTGTCAAACGTAGCCAAACTGCACCAAGCATAAATAAAAGTGGTCTATAGAAATCGGGTGTTTCTTAAAGGGACAAACAATACAATGTGGCGAGTGGATACTCACATTTCTTATATGGAAAAGAAGTCCAACAGACAGCATTGTTGCTCAGTGCAAAGGTAATGGTCTCTCTCTACTGCCCCATGAGCACTAAAGAGATTTTCCTCTAAGGTTCATGGAAAAATACCCACTGTTATTCCCTTCTGACGTTTTTCCAGAGTTACGATTTGTTAATGGTTGAAATAGCTCGGGTATATTTGTTATGCATTGATTCAGTGTAATTTAACTTTGTTTTTAAGTGGGCTCACCCAAAGAATTTTATTTTGACAGGCTAAATATGCATATAACACATTATGTATGTGGGGGGGAAATTTGGAAAAGTGAGCGTAAGCATTTTGCTTACAATAATTTCTACATAATTATTAAAGAATTCATCAAAATGGATTCAAATAATGGTCATAATTTGATAACGTAATCATAGGACTGATACTCCAACCACTTTTTTTGGTAGCTTTAGGTCAAATAGCACAAGATTTTAAAAGTTAAACATTTGCAAAAATGTGTTCTGTTAACCGCACAGCATTAGGGATGTTCTGGCAGTAAGTGTAGAGACAAGTTCTAGATTATAATACAGCAAATAAAACCGGTGTTTAGACGTCACTTACATTTTATATATGTGAAAGAAATTGGTTTCCTTGAACATGGATAAATCATGTTTACATTTTTTTTAAAAAATTTTTTTTAAGCATCCATAAATGGACACAAAATATGTAAATAATAGTGATTGAATACCATGCATGCTAAAAAAAAATTATATATATATATATATATATATAAATAAAAACATTGCATTATGCAACCTTGTATCAAAAACAAAAAACATTAGCACTTACACAGCACTGAACCCGATACATAAAGCATAATAGACAACCACTACAAATAAATGACGTATTTCCAATTAAACAACAATACATCCACAGCAAGCACCGTCATGGCAGAATTAGACTTTCACCTGTAGTCCACACTTCGCATCATTTTGCCAAGTTTACATTTCCTGGCTGTAGTATTTCAAAAAGCATTTAGAGCACATTTTTATTTTCCTTAATAAAACACAGAATTTATCATTTGAGACACTTTTAATTAGAACGGCTATCTTGAGAGGGACTTGGCAGGATGTGTAAATGGAACAGGGTGACGAGACCTATGCAGCACACAGAT
Source organism: Pelobates fuscus (assembly GCF_036172605.1). NCBI lineage: Eukaryota > Metazoa > Chordata > Amphibia > Anura > Pelobatidae > Pelobates > Pelobates fuscus. The sequence continues at coordinate 303,684,284 of NC_086319.1, read as the reverse complement.
AATCCAATCACGGCTCTGCAAGGCTTAGGCCAAAAGGCATAATAAGGCTGAAAAATGAACATTCTTTTTAAGAAAACATTTTGTGCCCTCACAGTTTAGCAACAGACACAATTGACATATTTTAGATGTTACATCAATTGTGTGACTTCCTTTTTCTTTTTATAGGGAGATCTGACTATTGAGTAGTATGACTCATAATCTGCCCCTAAAAAAGGAAATGTAGTAAATATATAGCAGCAATTCTTCTGTCGTCTTAACCCTCGAACTACCCAACAACTCTGAGGCCCATAGTTTCCCTGTTAAAGCGTCTAGTAACAAATATATTGTATATTGCCTCAAAATATTTAATCAAAGGGGCAACAAAATTGTTTTTACTTCAGACTTCCACCAGAATACTCCTAAAATACACCCCTTCTCTAGGGGCCTCCGGTCTGCCTTCCCCTGACTTCTTAATAGGTAGTAAGTGCAGCACAATAAATGAAAATCACAGGAGAACCTCTGTAGATCTTTCCTCATCTGAGCTACCTCACATTAACCCTTCTACCAAATCTATGTTATAATGGAGGCCATGTTTCATTAAACAAGTTTCTACAAACATTTTTGCTCAAGAGGGAGAAACTATTACTTTTTAATGACCATCCCTCTGCATGGTTTGCCACCTGTACATGCAGTGTTCCACTAAGACATTTATTTTGATATAATGGTGTTCGTTACAAAAACAGATATACTTACAAAAGGCACTTCCATATGCACAATTTTAGCCACGCGTTAAAGAGAGTTTTCACCTGGGCATCACACAGGTCTTGCTACAGAATTGTTCATATCATACAGGGTTCCACAACATATGCTTTCGGTAGCAGTCATACTCGCACCAATTAACATAGTCAATAAAATGCACAAGCTACTTATCCCAACATTAACTCGAAGTTTAGAATCAAACAATCCATCATATTGCAATAGCCTTTATCCTCATTTATGGCTGTAAGTTCTAGTTGTATTTGTTTCATTGGTTCGAAGTTGGTGCATTGCAACTTATAGCTTTAGTGGGGGAAAGGGGGGGTTGTTTTTAACAGACTTTGCACAGGTCACATGCTGAGCCATCTGATTAAGTGACCATCCTCTGGGAACTCCAAGACTAAGGACAACAGGCAGAGGTATGTTGTTAATGCTATACTGGTCCAACTATCCAACCTTTACTTAATTATTTTGCTTACAGAAATTGCAAAGAAGCAGAATATGCGGGGAAGGGTGGAGAATGTATCCCACTTTCTCTTATTCTGTTACTCTGACATACTCTCTGAGATGGTACTTCTCTCCCCAATCGAGAGAATGTAGCTTGTTCTATAGATTCGACAAAGGAATGAACAGCAGTCCCGGAAGCATGCACACTGCAGCTGCAAATTCTTCTTTTCAAGTCAACAGGAGTCCTTCCTACGGTGAAAACATTGCATGTACATTCCTCAAAGCACTTTTCATATATTTTATTTATTTATTTATTTTAGAGAGACAGGAATTGGCCAAGATATTTCCATCACTTATTGGCTGCGCATCATGTTATCGAAGGAGGTAAGGAATCAGAAATAAAATGGATTTCACCGTAAAGAAAATGTTGTTTTTACTGGAAACGGTCACCTCCAAATCATATGACTGTTAAGTCTGATTTCAGACAGGTATACATTTATTCTATGCATTGGGCTGGCAAAATTGGCAACAAATTTATAAACTATAAAGAGATATACTGAACAGATATGAAACGGATATACTTCTCACACCTTTAAGACAGACACTGGAACTGGCTGATGGGCTTAAATTCCATATATCCTATAGCGCTTTTAAGGCAAGGTGTTCTAGGATGCTGCCACGTCATTTATGGTTAAAATCAGTAACGCGTTGTCAACTGCTTAGTAGTAAAGGTTTAGAACAGGGGTGTCCAACCCGCGACCCAGGACCGCAAGCAGTGCGACCCGGTTGCAGTCTGGGAGGAAAGGGACTGGACTGGCCCACCCAGGCTGACCGCTCTAAAAAAAAATAAAAAATGCCATTGAAATAATTTTCTCCTTGGACTGTGACGGCCTGTGTCAGTCCGAGGGGATTAATGAATGGGGTGCTGGTGGCCGGAGGGAGCACTGTGACGCTCACTTCACCATTCTCGGCAATTCCGTGTCCACGCTCCGCCTCACACTCATAAGTCACACCGCAGATACAAGCAGGAAGAGATTTTATATATATATATATATATATATATATATATATATATATATATATATATATATATATATATATATATACACACACACACACACACACACACACACACACACACACAAGCACTACATGGCACAGTAATGAATGTAATTTGAGTGTATGATTTGTCAGTGATTGTGTATGTGTGGTGAGGGGTCTGTGTGTATGTCTGATTGTGTAAGTCAGTAATTATGTGTGTGGGTCTGTGATTGTGTGTGTCTGATTATGTGTTTGTGTATGTCTGTGATTGTGTGTGTATATCTGATTGTGTGTGTGAATGTATGTGATTGTGCGTATAGGTCTGTGATTGTATGTGTGTGAGAGTCTGATTGTGTGTGTGTGTGTGTGTGTGTATCTGTATGTAAATCTGTGATTGTGTGTGTATGTATGTGACTGTGTATATAGGTATGTGACTATGTGTATAGGTACGTGATTGCATGTGTGTGTCTGTGATTGTAGGTGTGTGGATCTGTGATTGTGTGTGTATATTTGTTATTGTGCGCATAGGTCTGAGTATGTGTGTGTGTCTGTAATTATGTGTGTATATCTGAGGTTATGTGTGCATAAACATGTATATATTTAGTAGATATCTCCCTAATTTGGTATCCTTAAATATGGCAATTCCACATAAAGATAACAAATAAGGGAGTTGACTACTAAACAAAACTAAAAAAGGGGTTTTAACGTTTTACTATATAAATGAAATATTATATATTTTATGTGTGGCCCAAGACATTTCCTCTGTGCTCAATACTACAGTGAGCTAGCTAAATCACCCATCCCTTGACTATCTTGCCACACCAGCAATCAGCAGAGAAACTGGCTGCCCCAGGATTGGTGCCCGGCGATCGGGTCCGGACCTCATGGCTGCCTCCCTGGGCATTGAGCCCTATAAGGATGTTCCTCACACTGCAGCCAAACGCCTGGACAGATCACCCCACCCAGGATCTCCGTTGCTGGCCCCTAGTGGAGCCGGAACCGCGGGCTCATACAAGGTGTAGGGCTGGTGGAGTCAAACGCACTGGACTCTCCAACTTGCCAGAGTCCTGCTAACGCTTCCCTCAACTGAGTCAGCAGCGGGAGTAAGCCGATGCTTGCCTACCGGAGAGGCTTGTGAGCATGCCCTCGACATAAATATCTAATTGCTGGGTCCAGAGGACTGCTACTGAGACTCCAGTGGTTTTATAAATGTTTTTAGTTTTGCTTCTCATGCTTCTAACATACTTTGTTTAATCCTATGCATTACATTTCTTTGTCATGATTGGAAGGCTCTTAGATTTAAGCTTTGCTCTTCTATCTACATAGCCATACTAGCTCAGCTTGCTTCATTAAGCCTTAATCTGTGGCTCTTTATACATAGATAACAATTAATGTCCAATGGAGCTGCATTGAAACAGTCCTCTAGTCATCTAAGACTTGCATTATGTTTTACTGCACTTACCGTATATACTCGAGTAAAAGACGAGTTTTTCGGCACATTTTTGAGCTGAAAAACCCCCACTCGTCTTATACTCGAGTCACTGTCTGTATTATGGCAACTTACATTGCCATAATACAAACAAGGGGCTGTTGGGGGCTGGCAGGAAGCGTTTACTTACCTCTCCTGCAGCTCCTGTCAGCTCCCTTCTCTTCTCCTCCAGTCCGGTCAGCTCCCTCTGCAAGTCTCGCGAGAGCCGCGGGGTCACGCTCCGCGCGGCACTCACACCGCGAGACTTGCAGTGGGGAGCTGACCGGACCGGAGGTGAGAGAAGGGAGCTGACAGGAGCTGCAAGAAAGGTAAGTTACAGCTCTCTGCCAGCCCCTTCCTACACAGTGCACACCACTGGACCACCAGGGAAAGAGAGCCCCCCTCCCTGGCCAGCTAACAAACAGGGAGGGTGGCCGAAAATAAATAATATAACAATTTAAATAATATAAAAAAATATATATATTAAAATAATAATATAAAAAAATATTTAAATAATATTAAAAAAAATAATAAAAATGCCCAGCCCCCACCAAGGCTCTGCATCACATACACACACACACACACACTGCATTCATTATATACACACACGGTAAATAAATATTCAATTAATATAATTTTTTTGAAATTTTAATTTTATTTAGAAATTTACCAGTAGCTGCTGCATTTCCCACCCTAGTCATACTCGAGTCAATAAGTTTTCCCAGTTTTTAGTGTAAAATTAGGGCTCTCGACTTATATTCAGGTCGACTTATACGAGAGTATATACGGTACTTCTCGTAGCACTAGCTAAATTTTCACATAAAATGTAATGCTCTCTCTTTGAAATTTGCTCCTATACAAGTCCTTGTTGAAGTGTCTCTACAAGCATGAGCGCCACACGCATTTATTTCATTTTCACAAAAATGTGCTAGTGTGATGCATGCCATACCAATGTCTTACTATGTTAAAGTTTATGTGCTTGACAATGCTGTCGTGGCAATGTCAGCCTGCTTGTTACCTTGTGCAGGATAAAATAAAGAGTGTAAAAAAATGTTTTAAAAATTCAAACAAACACAGGTCTACAAAAGGGGTAGAACATTCATTATAGTTACATTTAAAAGCCTTTGCCCAAATGGTTTCTGTCAAGGTACACTATAGGGACCGTTACCTGCCACAAAGTGTCCTAAAAGCAATACAACATATAACATTAATGTGTTTGTTTGTGTTGTTTGAGCGGTCAGTGGTTGACTTCACAGAGTATAGAAACCTTTGCAGCAAGCTTTTGTGATTAATAGCATTTCATTGACCCAATCAAATAAATTATCAAGCAAACCTAGGTAGATATACAGAAATAATCAGAAAGGGAAAGAATCCAAGCGATCCTTATAAGTATTGGTATTATTTTGAAATGTCCCAGCACACCTAAGGTCTTTCCAAGAGCTCTCTGTTCATGCATTGCTCAAAACATGCCCTGCAGTACTTTTTTGTATCCATGAACCAGTGTCGCGGCTGTATCTAAAAATAGGTACTGCAGCAAATTGCAGACACTGGATGTGCGATGCATCAGCTACACATGCAGTATAAAACAGAAATAGCCCACACTTTCCTCTCCAGAGACATCAGGTACAATCACATAAAATACAACAACAACAAAACGTTGTGTTGGAATTCATAAATGTGGAAAATCATAAGTCCCTCTGTTGTCCATCAGTGAAATCTTTAATTTTCCACAAAATCTTCCATATTACAATATTGAAATAAATAAAAAAAAATAAAAAAAAGTCAAACTACAGAGTAGTGAATGGAGGGGGGGGGGAAAAAAAACATATATGATGCAATGTATAAAGGGGAATGGTGAGTTTGGATGTAGGTATATACAAGGATTTTACACTAACTCTTCCTTGCAGAATTAAACATGTCTGGGCCAAAACAACATTCTGTGTGTTCAAGACACAAAAGGATAAACACAATATTGGTTTGGCATACTCTACTAAAAGACCAAAAGAAACATATTCAACACACAGATAATTTTCCTTTTTTTTTTTTTGTCATACAGAGCCAAGAAAATCCCTTCCCCGAGCCCAAATAAAATGTAGACAATGCAGTTACACCCACTCAGGACATCGCCCATGGATCGTACAATTTAAAGACATGCTTTTCATACCTGTGTCAGTTTATTGAAAGGCACAGAGGATATAGAACCATAGATGGTGAGCACAGTTCCAGAAGCAGCCAGCATATCTGCTTTGGGTTTTAATAAACTAGACTCATGTTATGCTTTTTCGAACATCTATGAAACATTAAATACCTCCATCATCTGACATAAGCAAGGAGGGAGTAGCACACAGACATAGGTGGTAGTGAGTGTTACCCAAGCAGTCCGCCACAAGTTACAATCGACCTTTTCCAAATTTCATCTTCTCAGTACAGGGTAAGCTAGCAGTTAGGAGATCTGCGCCTCAGGTACACAGTCTCTCCTATGGGGACCATAACCAATTCATAACAGACTGGGTAGGAGGCAGTAATTAAATCTATGCAACCGCAAGTACAAATATATAGCCTAGTATCCAGGTGGAGGAAGGGGTCTCCAGTTCTATGTCAGATGAACACTCTAATCCACCAGTTCTGACATTCTTACCTACACTACGGTGATTGGCCATGTAACACTCAAAATTAGTGTTTTCGCTTGAATGTTTATAGAGCAGGGGTGTCAAAGAGGTGGATCCCCAGATGATGTATAACTACAACTCCCATCATGCTTTGCATGCCTTTGGAATGACAAAGCATCAAGGAAGCTTTAGTTTTACAACTCTGGGGATCTAGCTTTTGGGCACCCCAGGAAAAGAGAGAAAAAAGTTACCAAGCAGCCGTGAATAGTACGCAGTGACTCTGTGTGTGAGTGCTCATCTTGGAAGGGGGTGGGGTGGTGTTCTTATATGTATTTTGAAGCCTGTAATGGACTTGATAGCCACGATTTTTTTATTTTTATGTTTTTAATACTCCCAAGTGAATTTTAGGTTAAAGGGACACTGTAGGCACCCAGACCACTTCAGCCCATTGAAGTAGTCTGGGTGCCAACTCTTAACCCTGCAAGTGTAATTATTGCAGTTTTCATAAACTGCAATAATTACCTTGCAGGGTTAAGTCCTCTTCTAGTGGCGGTCTACCAGACAGTCACTAGAGAGACTTCTGGCCTATTAGACTACTTTTGGTCGTCTAAACGGAATCCGCATAAGAAAGCATTGAACAATGCTTTCCAATTGAGAGGTCTAATACGCACGCGCAGCCATTACTGCACATGTGTATTAGGTCTCCCCCTTCAGCAACGTGGGATGGGGGGCACTCCAGGATTCTATAGTGCCAAGAAAATGGGTTTGTTTTCCTGGCACTAGAGAATCCTTTTAAACGTAAGGAAATTCTTTAACCTTGGCGAAGAAATTTCAATTTTGCTCAATTTATGTTTTTTAACACATGGGTGGTGTGTAGCTGGTGAAAGATTAAGTGCTCTTTTATATGTTTTCTGATGGTAAGAGTATTGCAACACCCTAGATAAGACATTATAGCGAACTCAAAATAAATGCAGAAATGTTGGGAATAGAAGTTCTCCGTGCTGTTGTTGTGAATCTTCAATTTGATTAGAATTCCCAAAGCCCAGTAAGTTTTGTTGCTTACTTAAGATCCATTCTTGTTTTCAATGGTTACTGTTAGAAATCTCCTCGCGAACAGCAAACCGCACGTCACAGCAAGAAAGGAAATGGCACAGCTACATCTCCAGGGGTAAAATACCACTGGGGCAAATTAAGAGCTTTGTATTTTTAGAACGGTGACCTCCCATGAACACTGGAGCAGTTTATTTAAACAATGTAAACATCTTGTGTCGGAGGACTATTCCTGCTGCTAACATCACAGACATGGCATCAAAACACACTAGGCTGGAAACAAGACACACGGCTTATGTATTAGTGATCACACTGTAGAAGGCAATAATTAAAAGGTTACTCCAGCCACCATGACTACTTCTGCTTTTAGAAGCAAGCATAGTGCAAACAATCTGCACGTGCAGTGATTTAACTTGAAGTGCTGCCTATGTATTGGTGAGTTATTAGTGATTTTGTGCATGGTGTAGTTACTCCTCCGGCACACATAACTCACAGGGTTATTTAAGGCCAGAAAAACTTAATGAAAACTAGTTAGAAAATATTTCCAGTTTGGCCATTTTGACCTTAAATTTAATTCACCTTGAATTTTTACTAACCCTTTAAGTCACCAGTGAGTCCTGCTGGCAACGGATGTAATGAGCTTCTTCTCTTATTGTAGGCAGTGCTGTAAGTGTCAATTTGCGCATTGCTTAATGTTCCCATCCCTCTGTTAGGCCTGCCCTCCAAGCCCTCGCCACATTATATTGTATAACTGCTGCCTCTTTTCCTTCCATTTGTGCCGCACTCTGTCCATCCCCTCCTGGATTGAGAGGTGGGAAGGCTGTAGCGGAGAGATGAACAGTTACTAAGCTCATCTCACCGCTCGTGAACACAAACAGTTTACCATTCAGCATTGGATTCTATCAATTAATTGCCATTAAATGCTACTTTCATAGTAATTGCAGCACATGCACCAATTTCATCCAGACAGGAAGGGTATACGGTCACCCAAATTTCAACCGAGGGAAGTGGAGCAGGTTAGAAAAAAAAAAAAAGAGACAAAACAAAAAATACAATGGCCCTATATATTAAGCCAATATGGGGGAGAGGGGATCTAATTTGTTATGTCTGGGTGTTCCTTTAAAGCCGAGTGCAGAAGCCTCTATGGGGACAACTCGCACTGGGCGAGATCATGCCCGAATCACACATCACCTGTGATGGCTTCTCGGACTGGACAAAAGTGGACACCGGAGCAACGCCTTTTGTCAACCTCAAGTTTACCATAAAACAAAGTAGTCCTTGCTTGGTCTTGTGGTATCTTTGGATTGTGTTAGAATTTCAATGCAATTCTGGCGCAGAAAGTATCAGAACTTCATAACGATATCTTTATTAAATATTGATAAGTGACACAGATGCTTTAAAGAGAAAAGTGGGAAGAAACATGTCAAGCTGTTCTTATGGGATCTCCCCTACAGCATGTTAAAACAACATGGTATAAGAACTTGTTATAGTGTGTTAAAGGAACATTTCAAGGACCATAATAACTGCAGTGAGATGTAATGATTATAGTGCCAGGAGTGCACTGGTATCATCCCCCTCACCTACTATAAAGGAGTCAAACTGTTTTTGAACGGTTTGACTTCTTACCTGCAGTCTGCTGGGCACCATTTCTAATCTCCAATATCAACACCAGCGAGCCAGAAATTAATTGCCTGAGAGTGTCAGCTGATCACACACGAGTGGTTTAACACGATCATTTAAAAAAATATTTATAAACAGCCCTATATTCCATAGGAAGAATGTAATTTAATCCCAAGAATCATTGTTCAGCGATATATGCAAAAGTAATAAACAGCCTTGCATATTGTAACATGCTGTGTTTACATGTAAACCTAACCATTCTAAACTGCACGGTTATATTTCCTTAAAAATATATGAAAGCGTGGTGGGACAGAAAAGGAAGTGTTGACTAAACATAATCCTGGAACAAACATGGTAAATATTTGTTATGGTCCGAACAATTTATGGATACATAGCAAACATATTTGTGGTTTCATTTTGGGCAAAAAAACAGCAGGAAAGAAGGACAAAAATGGTGTGTGTGTAGCTGGGCCAATCGTGGGGGATCCTAAAACAAAAACAGACACAGGAAAAGCTAGTATCGTGAAATAAATCCAATAAGGTCAGAAGAGAGGAAGGTAGATCACAGCTAAAAAGAGACTTATTAAATCTTTTCCTGCAGCCACAATAAAAATAAATAAATTATTTGATTCTAAGAAACATTTGGCAGAGAAACACAATGTTTTAAGAGGAGAGATCGAGGAAGGAGAAAATTCATTCTTTCGTAATATACAGAACAATTTAGTCAACAACAAATGCTGGCAGAGAACATATTACGTTGACTAATTAGCCACTGGCGCTACGTCCCGGAAAGTCTTCCGGTATTTGAATGGCGAATAATGTTTAGTTTTTGAACACACTGATAAACTAGATTCATGTGTGGTTTTGTATTAAGGTTCCAAAAGATGAAGAATAAAAGAAAACTGGAAAGGAAAAAATATATATATATATTACATATAAGATCTGCACCAGATATTTCGTCACTGTTTCCAAATAATCAATAAAAAATAACTAGTTAGAGCATTGATATGCAGTACTGAAGATGTGCAGATCATTCAGATCTCGGATCTCAAAGCATATGCTACTATCGATATTGGAATATATTTTGTAATTGTTGGCAAGGTGGATCTCCGTGAATTCTTAATTTATTAGCAAGCATCATTCGGTCGCGTGGCACGTATTAAAATGGATAGAGGTCTGAACAGGAAGTGTTCATCTTCGATTTAGAGAACAATGTCAGCTTTCACAAAATACATTTGTCAGCTGTGTACGTGCTTGTGTAAGATTAGAGTGCACAACACCTTTGACATTGGCTTACTGCATCATAGTAAATGCTGGAAAAAAAGACGTCTGCCCTTAAGATAACATTTTCTACAAAAACTCCTCTTTACACAGAAAAAAAAAATGAAATGTATATTAAACTGCACTCTAGATCTGTCTCAAAGGAAAATAGCTTGTAGGCACTTAAAGGAACACTAAATTTAAAAATAAATATGGCAAGTCAGATGTCTTCTGAATCCTTAGTAGGTTATCATACAAAAAGGGCAATTGCTGCAGCTGGCATATGCACAGCAATCTATCAATGCAAGGTTTCTCCATGTAAAGAGCTGAGTCTGATGCTTCCTGGACTAATCACATTTGGCGTCATCATGCAGTACATGGAGACACCAAACACTTAGAGCTTCAAAAATTTAAATATCTTAAGGATGTAGCAGCTCTGATGGCTGTTTGAGCTATATTAGGATGCAGTGTTTTTGGTGCTTAGAGTGTCTCTAAAAAAAACAAAAAAAAAAGGGAAGTTACCAAAAACTAATTTTAGTACATCTGAAATCTGAATGTTATTACATCTGAAATGTCTTTGTTCTGCATGTAATGGTGAATTAATCACATCTGAATTGATAGGTTTCAATGCACACTGCTTTAACGCTGCCGTCAAGATAACTTAAAGTGTCACTATAGGCACCAAAATAACTTTAGCTTAATAAAGCAGTTTTGGTGTATAGACCATGCTTTCTGCAGTCTCACTGCTCAACTCTCTGCAATTTAGGAGTTAAATGACTGTTAAACAGTCCTAGGCACATCTCCATGGTTGTGACTTATAAAACCATCCTAAACAGTTCCTGTAAAGAGAGATCTAATGCTTACACTTCCTTTATTGCACACTCTGGTTAATTTAGAATGTCTCATATTATGTTAATAGTCTTCTATGCACTGCAGGAGCCTTATGTGTGTGGTTAAGGAGCAGGGGATAAACACTTCTAAAGCAAAGGAATATCTGATTGAAAATTAACTTGGTTTTCCAATGAGGGCGGTGTTAACAGCCAGGGGAGGTATGGCTAGGGCTACATAAACCGAAACAAATATGATCTAACAAAATTGAGTGATTACCGAATATACTCGAGTATAAGCCGACCCGAATATAAGCCGAGGCCCCTAATTTTACCCCAAAAAACTGGGAACGTATTGACTCGAGTATAAGACTCATACAAATGTAGCTACTGGTAAATTTCTAAATAAAATTAGATCCTAAAAAAATGATATTAATTGAATATTTATTTATAGTGTGTGTGTGTGTGATGCAGTGTGAGTGTGTGTGATGCAGTGTGAGTGTGTGTGATGCAGTGTGAGTGTGTGATGCAGTGTGAGTGTGTGTGATGCAGTGTGAGTGTGTGTGATGCAGTGTGAGTGTGTGTGATGCAGTGTGAGTGTGTGTGATGCAGTGTGAGTGTGTGTGATGCAGTGTGTGTTTGTGTATGATGCAGTGTGTGTTTGTGTATGTGTTGCAGAGCCTTGGTGGGGGGGGGGGGCATTTTTATTATTATTATGTTTTTTATTTATTATTTTAATAAATTTTTTTTGTTAAATTATTTTATTATTATTTATATTTTTATTTTTTTTTCGTCCCCCCTCCCTACTTGATACATGGCAGGGAGGGGGGCTCTCACTCCCTGGTGATCCAGTGGCATTGGCAGTTCAGTGGAGGGGGACTGGCAGAGAGCGTTTACTTACCTCTCCTGCAGCTTCTGTCAGCTCCCTTCTCCTCCGCGCCGGTCCGGTCAGCTCCCCTGTCAGCTCCCAGTGTAAGTCTCGCGGCCGCGCTATGACCCCGCGGCTCTCGCAAGACTTACAGTGGAGCTGACAGGGGAGCTGACCGGACCAGCGCGGCGGAGAAGGGAGCTGACCGGACCAGCGCGGAGGAGAAGGGAGCTGACCGGACCAGCGCGGAGGAGAAGGGAGGTAAGTAAACGCTCTCTGCCAGTCCCCCTCCTACACAGCCCCTTGTCTGTATTATGGCAATATAAATTGCCATAATACAGACATTGACTCGAGTATAAGTCGAGTTGGAGTTTTTCAGCACAAAAAATGTGCTGAAAAACTCGGCTTATACTCGAGTATATACGGTATGTACTATACACTAAAACAGCTTCATCAAGCTAAAGTTGTTTTGACCTCTACAGTATTCCTTTACGGTTGATGTAAAATGGCTTGCCAACTAAATTTATTCTCGCCTAATCTTAACAACTCAGAGATGAAAAGTGGAGTATGTAAGAGATTGAGAACATAAAGGTTTTGAAATGACTGTTATACAGCAAACTCAAGGTTCACTATGCATTTTATCTTTATATATTATTTTTTTATTTAACATTGAAATTCTATGAAACTACAACTGGAGAGAGACCACTTTTAAATAGAATAATGTAGAGTTGACTTTAAGCAGACATTAAATTCTGTCCAATTGAGCTAGACGGCAAGCAATTAAAAATGGAATAATAATTTTGCTACCATTAAAAACATTAAACCAGGATTTGTTAACAATCCTCAGCCACTTCAACCTCTGTAGAAGATGCAGATTTCCAGCAAAAATAGAACATTCTGAGATGACTGAACATTTTTTTTTTTTTTAAAGGCAAACACAGGAAAAATACAACTGTGGCTCAGCACTTGGGTCAAGTGTCTCTGCCGGAAACCCCTCTGCTCTGGAACAGGATTTCTGGAGTGATTTGGGTGATATCACACAAACACCAGCTGAGGCTTGATGGAGGGTTTAAAAAAAAAAAAAAAAAGGTATCTTTACAGGCAACGGTAACTTTAGCTCTTCTTTGGAGGTTTTGTCAGAGTCCCACATCGGTTTAAGCTTCTCGATGTGACCGGACCAGGGTTCGTTTACAATTACAATATGCCAAGTGACACATAGGACTACAAAAGGGTGCATTTAACCCTTGTCACAATCTTTTACTACACAAGCAGATGGCAGAATTTAACACCAATCACAATTTGAGGTTGGGTTCTAGGCGGAGTAATACATCACGCTAATATAATTATCGTTAGTGGAGTGTGAAATTCTGATATAGAATTAAAAAGGGTGCTTGCAGCCATAATGTTTCAAAAATCTGACTATATAAGAACATGAGGTCTAATGAAACCAACAACTGACTGAGCTGTATTATTCTGCATTTAAAGGACCGCTATAGGCACCCAGACCACTTCAGCTTAATGAAGTTGACTGGGTGCCTGGTCCAGCTAGGTTTAACTCTTTTTTATATATAAACATAGCAATTTCAAAGAAACTGCTATGTTTATATAAGGGTTAAGCCAGCCTCTAGTGGCTGTCTCATTGACAGCCGCTAGAGGGCTTGCGTGTCTCTCACTGTAAAATCACAGTGAGAAGACGCCGGCGTCCATTGATAATGCTTTCCTATGAGACTGGCTGAATGCGCGCACGGCTCCTGCCGCGCATGCGCATTCAGCCGAGGAGGCGGAGAGCAGGAGGAGAGCTCCCCGCCCGGCGCTGGAATAAGAGGTAAGTTTAACCGCTTCCTCTCCATCCAGCCCCGGCTGGAGGGGGTCCCTGAGGGTGGGGGCACCCTCAGGGCACTATAGTGACAGGAAAACGAGTATGTTTTCCTGGCACTATAGTGGTCCTTTAAGTTGCGTCTTGGATATCATTCACACCAGGAACATTGAGAAACACTGTGAGATGGGAAGAAGTATGTGATTAAAGTGAGATGTTATTATACATTTAATATTTACAAATATTAATGTCTAAAAAATACAGGCGAGAGCAGTATTTTATTTGACAGCACATTAATTTGTTTTTTAAATCAGCAGTCACAAGTGTGACAGTATACTCTTGCAATACACAGAACCAACTTGGGGTTCTCTCTATGGAATTCGTTTAAACACATTTTGTATTTTAGGGAGCAGTGATGCAAAATCATACATGAAAGCAGCACTAACACACTAAACGATTTTCCTCTTCTCTTCCTCTCTCAGAATCTGCTCTGATTTTCTTTATTTCTGATCTACTTTTTTTTTTATAGAAGACAAATTAAGGATTACTTTGTCTTATTCCATTGTACAGCGCTACGGAATTTGCTGGCGCTATATAAAAAATAAAATAATAATAATAATAATAATAATAATAATAATAATAATAAGTTTTTCCTATGCTTGACTTTCTTTGACCAAAGGAGGAGCTTGAGTTAGCTTTATTTCCTGTGTCAAGGAGGAGGGCGAGTATTGTGGGAAAACTTTCTTTGACACAGTTGAAATGGAGCAGACTTAAACTCCTCCTTGTGTCAGAGTCAAGCGTAGGAAAAGTACAAGACAAAGTAGTCCCTTATTTGGTCTTCTTTTTTTCTTTTTTTTCTTTTTAAAGAAAACTAGATCAGATATGAAGAAAAGAAGACCAAATTCTGAGAGAGGAAGAGAAGAACAAACCATAGGAGAAAAGTAAGTTTGGCATGACAGCGCCACTTTAAGCATCAAAACATGAAGAAGAAGAAGAAGAAGAAGAAGACGAAGACGAAGACGAGAAAAAAAAAAAAGAGGATATACAAAAGAATTTGATTTCACAACGTCAGATTAGTGAAAGAATATTCAATAAATGTATAACCATTGTACAGCACTGCGGAATCTGTTGACGCTTGATAGATAATGATAACACAATAATAAATAAGCAGTATACTAAATTATAACGCAGAGCATTATGTGCATCAGCTAAAGATTAGTCCCAAAGGGAAATGTTCGCCAACAAAAATGGCTTTTAAAGAAATGCTTCCTCTTTCCTGTATAATGAATAATTTGTAACAAGTGGAAATAAAAAAATAAATAAAAATGTGGGGATGGAGGGGGTGACAAAAACACAACCACGATTGTAGAACAAGAACAATTAACTCACAGAGCAAAAAAAATAAAAAGTGTTGCAGAAAAACACATTTGATGTGTGACAGAATGTTTATTTGTAGGATGTAAACCATCACGTTTAGCACATACAGTAAAGCACAGAATATTTTGGGGGCTCTAATTAGAAGATACTTAGGGACACTATAGGCACTCAGACCACATCATCTCAATAAAGTGGTCTGGGTGCCATGTGCCCCTAGTTTTAACCTTGCAAAGCATTGCCATTCTGCAGGGCCATCCACGAAGAGAGCAGGGTGGCATGGGTTAAAAGGTAATTTAGCCCTTTATGGGGCAAGGCTGTCACCTAAACTGTGACACACACACACACACATATATATATATATATATATATATAAATATTAATTAATTACTATTAGTGTGTGTGTGTGTGTGTGTGTGTGTGTGTGTATACACATACACACACACACACACACACAAACACAATACAACATACCTAAGGATACTAATAAAAACCAGCAATACATCAAGGATATGACAAAGCCACAATGGAGTCATGCAAGATGTGGGTCTCCTTCCTACTTAGGTTATAATTATGAAACGTACAATTCCGTGCCACTTAACATGAGACGCACTAAACTCTTGGCGAGTTGTAGGTTGTGGGTGAAAAAAATAATAAATTCTCTCAAAAGCAACGGGAGAAGATACCTACATAGCCATTAGAAAATCATTGTGAGGCCACCCCAAAACACGCCTGTCACAAAACCATGAGGTGCGATCCCCAGGGAAAAAAAACCTCCCCATTTCTACCCTGTATTCTTATGTCTTCGTATTTCTCTACTCTTGTTATTAGTCCCCTCAGACTAATCATTGTACAATTGATTTTTGTACTTACATTTTATCTTATGTAACAATTACTGTGTACAAGAGCAAACAAACAATGTCCTCATGTTGAATTATGACTGATGTAAAACCTTCCATAAAGTTTTCAAATTAGAAGAAAAAATAAAAAAATAAAAAAAACAGAGTAGTGAGGGCCTTTTGTAAACTGCTAACCAAATAACAAACCAAATACAATTTCTGATTCACCTTATTGATGTCTTAAAAACTACCAAGCTTTCAAATTGTCTCTGGTTCTGGCCATATTAAATACAGACATTTGCACAGTACTATGTATACAGACACACAACCAAAATACACGAGATCTGTTGCACATCCCCAGAATGTGCAATATTGAAGCTGTTCAAAGACCGCTTATATTAAAGAACACTGGGAATTCAGCTACATTATAAAGCCATATCATGCTTAACCTCCCACAACATCAAAGTACACAAATCAGGCAAATCCCATATGAAATGTGCTGCTTACGTAGGAAGAGAGTCTATTTTGCTTTAAAACACATTTAGGCTGGTACTTGACAAAATATATGCTGTGTGTTTCTCTTGTTTCTTATTAAAGCAGGCCACTCAGCTTTATGGAAGGTTGAGGGCTCCTTTGGACATTTGGTACACACAATATAAAATTCTGATATACAACAGCAATGAAAGGAATGGAATAATCAGTAAACGAGAACATTGACTAAGCTTTTTCCCCCCTAACATTTTTTTTTAATCAATTAAATTGCAAAGTATAAAATATTTTTTATTTTATTTAATTTACTTATAGTTTAATGTTGGGAACTATATCTGTTGTAGCTAATCAGAGGCAGTGCTACAGGTCACAATCCGTCATTGTTGTCCTCAATTTTATTCTATGGTTTCTGCTTCAAATACACCATACAAACAGTGCTTTTTTGGAAAACATCTGCAATTCAGCATTTTGCATCTCAATTTTGAAATCATAAGAAATCAGTATTAAGTAAATTACAAACAGTATTTCAAGATGTACAACACATGTGATCAAACTCCTGACCGAAACATTTACAATGCAAAGTTGCCTTATTAACCCCTTAAGGACCAAACTTTTGGAATAAAAGGGAATCACAACATGTCACACATGTCATGTGTCCTTAAGGGGTTAAAGGGACACTAAAGGCACCCTGGCAACTTCATCGCATTAAAGTGGTCTTGGTGTACAGTCCCTGTTCCCTTTAGTCCTGCAATGTAAAACATTGAAGTTTTAAAGAAACGGCAATGTTTACATTGCAGTATTAAGACTGCCTCTAGTGGCTGTCTACCAAACAGCCTTGAGAGGTGTTTACTGGAGTTTCACAGAGTTTTCATCTGTGAAACGACGCTCAATGTCCTCACACTCTGCATGAGGACCTCCAGCGTCAGAGAAAACCCCATAGAAAATAAATAAGTCAATGCTTTTCAATAGGGAAGGCCATGCACATTAATTTCTCCACCAGCTTACGTTAGAAGAGGTGGAGCACGACTGAATCCCCACAAGTAAAACCTTTATATAATAACATTACATTAAATGGCATATCCATCCAAATATAGCATGGCCCTTACCTTTTTGGCAGTGATCAGCTGACCAACATCGAGGCGCAAATTCATTATTAATCGAGGTCTTAGTACAAAAGGACTTTGACTCCATAGCGCCAGGACAAAGGTCCCCACACTCCTTTGGTGACTTATTCCCAACTATATAATTGTTGTAGACAGCATCCAGGACAAGCGACCAATCCACGGTAGAAAGGTAACACAAGTCTGAGTTCTTCTCAATCCGTATAGCGCCTCGTGTGATATTCCTTAGACTATGCAAACCAATTTCCTTCAGGTCAGTCATCTCAAAGATGACTAGGGCATAATTGTAAAACAGAGATTTTCCACGGATAACTGTAAGGTTTGGAAAGAGATCACTGAGGCTCTCCAGGCCTGAAACCCGAAAAAGCAGGAGATAGTCCGTAATAACAGCTAGCTTGGGAAACCGGAGGTTTCGAAAGTCTTCCGCCTTAGCATTGGAGATGAGAAGAATCTGCAGATACCCTTCAATTATAACACAGTCTTCAAGCCTTTTAAGCTCATGCACATCGTTACGAATGTCCTGATAAAGGCAAACTGTGGAGAAAAAAAAAAAAATTTAAATTAAAAAGAGGTTATGCAATGTGCCACTAACAGACATTCAAAGAATATTTACAAACTCTGTTACAAAGATATAAAATGTGTGTGCACACAAAATTGGGAAAAATAATGTCCTCAAGGGATTATAAACACATTGTAAACCATAAGATCAAGAGACCCAGTTACACTCTCAGGCAGCAGAAAAGGGGTCAGAAGAAGAGCTAGGGTAACAGAAATGTGTTATTTCTAGCTCCTTAGCTCCTCTTCCGACATATTTTGTACCACTATGAGATGGGGGGTGGAGGGGGTGTAACTCCCCCCCTATCTCAAACAGGTTCGTAGAAGTTACACAGCGCAGTGACAGTTAAATCATGCACTAAAGTGATCTGTCCCTTATTTATTTTCCTTTGGTTTTCTTTTCCTTAATCACACTGAATTTTACAAAGTATATTTTCTCCCTTGCCACTTTATTTATATTTGGTATCTGTTCTGCCTTGTACCGGATACCTGGGTGCAGTCATTTTGCTCTCCTCTGTCTAAGACGCCTGCTGTTAGCCCTTTTGTGGGATGACTTTACTGATGGACTGTGGGTAAATTTGACTAGTAACAAACAGAACCTTGCTTTAAGATCCATCAATTGTTAACTTGACTGCTGTATAGAAGTGGGTCCTACAATTCCTTATCTGGTTTATGAAAACTATAAAAAAAAAAAAAGAGAGAGAGATTCGGACACAGGGAGTTAAATAGAAGTAGATTACATGCATTGTATTTTTAGTGACAAATCCTCTTTAAGACGAATAACGCATAGATTTGAGTGTTGCTATTGTCTCAAATGACAATGATTGATATTGAATCAAGTAAACGGTGATGGAGGTAAAACAAAACATTTACAGTATTATTAATACTAGAATTTTAAACCTCGTCAGTAATAAGAATGAGGAGATTTACAATTTTTTTTTTATCGTATGTTGTCTAGCAACAGGAGCCTGATAGGATGTTTATTTAAACCTCTTCTACATTGTCAAAACACTTATTTAATGTATATTGCTTGCTTTAACTTTATAGTTTGCCCTGGTTTCAAAACAGATTTTGTAAGTTATTATAAGCACATGTTTTAACTGTAGTGGAATAACACTATTCTATGAATCTCAAAAATGTCTAAGGCTAGTTTTATGCGGCTTGTACTTGGACAAGGTTCAACATATCCTGGGTACCAGATTGCTATGGCGACTAGAAATCAGCACACAGTGCTGGTGGTTTACAGAAATTAAATTAAAGCACTGGTTCACTGCACGGTTTGTCCCTCATTCACACGTTTGCATGAACGGCAGAGTCCGCCGAGTTACAGAAAGCACGCTGTTGGCAGATGCAGTGGATGCTACAAGTCTCATTTGTGTAGTGTGGGTGAATGATAAGCGAAGGTTTCAGTACCACTTGGCATGTTAATTCAGGTCCTTAAAATGACGCTCCTACAAAAATAACATATTTGTGATACTTTGGGGTTAGGCCCCCATTGATGAATAGGATGAATAAAATATTGAGGAGCAATTCATTGCAGAGTTTGTAAAGAAAGAAAAATTTTAACCAAGTACACTTAATACACTTTGGATTCCAGACACAGCCTCAGTAACATTACAGCTCCAATCACCCTTTCCTTTGCCACTGCCTACATATTCCTTATATCCATCCTCAAAAGTTCTGTACGGTCAAGCATGGCTGAAGGGCAACATCTCAAACCTTTTTATTCACATGCTGTGTCAACACACGACTGATTTATTTATTTGGCTTAGACTGCTTCACTTGCACCAGAAGGTTGTAAAAGGAGTGTGGGGGAGGGAGAGCAAAGTATCAGGATTACACCTTACTCACACAGTTCCTGAACTGCAATGCCAAATAATGTCTTTGTTTTTTTTTATGGAATTATTTAGAAACAAATAATTGGAGGGTATGCCAAACAACTCTCATCAGTAATTAAAGGGACACTATAGTGTCAGGGAAACAAAATCTGCCCCCACCCTCAGGTTCCCCTGCCCCCGTGGCGCTGAAAGGGTTAAAACCCCTTCAATAGCTCACCTAATTCCAGCGCCGCCATGCTCCTTTACCTCTCCTCCCCCGCCGACGTCAGCATCCTCGTCCGACGTCACAGGACGCTCTGCGTGATTGAGGCATAATATGCCTCAATCATTGCAGATGCGCCTCTAAAAAGATTGTAGAAAAAAAAAAACAAGAGAAAAACAAAAAGTGATGAAAAAAATGAAAAAACAAAAAAAATACTTGAAAAATTAAAAAAATGTATATACAGTCCAGTATATACATTTTTAAAAAAATTTTATCAAGTATTTTTTTGTTTTTCAATTTTTTTCAGCACTTTGTTTTTCTCGTTTTCTTTTTTTCTACAATCTTTTTTGGTCCAGATGATCAGTGTCAATTGCGGATAGGGCTTACATATCCCTATAAAGTTGTCTTATATTACAATGCTGGTTATTCAGAGGTATATCTATTGGGGCTAATTTTATTTATTTCTTTGTTAGCATATCACCTAAGGTGGTGTAGAGTTTACATAAAACAAATTAAGGTGACAATTTGATTTGTGACACATTTCTACTGTATTTAAAAAATTCTTATTGAAAACAATAATAAAGATACATTTTACTTTATATCTATAAAGTGCGGTATCATATGATTTTTTTTGTGATTATTGAAGGTACTTATTGTGGGCTACCTTGATACCTACCACCATTAGGATAAAAGAGTGCCAGTGCATATTTTTTCTATTTTCTTCGAAAAGACCGTATTTGAAGCAAAACACATGCAGGGAATGACTATACTATAGTGTCCCTTTAATCCTAAACCTCTCTGCTAATCACTACTGATATTAGCAAAGGGAATTTCAAGATAAAACAGAGTGGTATGTTGCTGCCTTCTACTGGCCATTTTCAGTATGACAGCTTCATATAGCTTGCATTGGAAATAGTATGCCCAGTGCATTGCGAGCAGTGCTGGACAACTGACAAAGACCAGGATCGATAAAAATGCCATCGGGGCATGGAGTGACCCATGGAGATCTCCCAATCACCAAATCCAGTGACATTTAAAGGGCTATATGGAGTGCTGAGTTTCAGCGCTGCATTCAGTTCATCAAAAAGTCTGGGACCACTACAAATGTCACAAGAAGGCAGGGGGAAGCCCCAGGTATCTTATGATACCAGAGTTTCCTGATGTAGGCATCAACATAGAGATTTAAATTCCCATTGAAAGTACTGCATGCCAATTTCACTTTGAGCTCTGCATGCCGCTTACCTGTGAGTCTGGGGCTAATAAAATGTCCCCAGCTGACTGAGGGAGCCCCAGGTATCTATTGACAGCTGGGTTTCCTGGTGTGAGCAGGGATTTAAACCTGCTCATACCGCACTGTAAGAAAATAAATTTAAATCCCCATTTAAATGGCTGATTGCAACACTCACTTCAAACAGAGCAGTCAGTCAGTCTGTGGCCACTAATTCTGGACCCATCTGACAGCGGAGACCCTCAGGGGTTCCTTGATACAAGCAGGGATTTAAGCCATGCTGGTACTTTTACTGCATAGCGGTCTACGCCATCACTAGGCATTAAAGTCCTGCACGAAGGACTGATCCTTAAGTGGTTAGGTATTCAAATGCCCGCACACACTGGTTTTCTACATAATCCATCAAGTGCAATTATTTTTGGCAGAGGGTAGGAAAGTTTCTGCAAAGTTACTGCTTAGCCAGAGGTTTCAGAACTGCCTTTTAAAGTCTACCAAGGCTCTCCCCTCCCCATGAGGGCCACTACCATAATGATCATATTACTATAGTGCCCAGAAGGGGGCACATTCTGGTTTCTAGCATAGAGATTCACTTCAGTTACTACCTTGGCCATGTTATGTCTGATAGCTTTGAGTGTATGTAGAATTCACTGCCAAAGTAAATGCATTTTTTAAAGCGGTTCCTGTGGGATCCTTGACTATAAGACCACACAAGATAAGAGATAACCTTCCCTTTAATGCATTATGGAGTTAAAAACAAAGCTTATAAAAAAATAAAAAAAAAAAAAAAAAAATGCTAAATGTTCATTTTGAATTTAAAATCAACAAGATTTGCAGTGAACAGGAACTGTGTGTGATTTTCCAGTGGGACAGCTATACACATCCTTCACATTAACATGCAAGGGGGTTTGTGGAATATGTAGTTTAATTTCAACTGAAAGCTCTACAGCATATTGGAGAAATTACAGTGAAAAGATTCATGCATACAAAAACTATTAAAAACCTCCAAAATTGAACATTCCAAGACCATAACCACTACATTGTGCTGTATGGGTTATGGTGTCGTGAGTGCACTGGCAACCTCATATGTCTAACCATTTGTAAGGCTAAACTCATTGACCAAGAGCACACTGACTCTGACAAACTCAGCCAATTAGCCTGCCCTGCAGGGACTCAGCAGGGCTTAGAATTGTTAAAGCCAACTCCTTGCAAGAGGCTGTGACCAGCACCCGCTGGACACCAGGTAAGTTTCCAGAAGTTAAAGGAAGACTGCAGTCACCATTACAACTGCATCTACAAAGGTACTTAAAAACTATAGCTTTAGGAATACGTTTGTATTCCTAACACTATAGTGTTCCTTTAATAAACAATGAATCCTGAACAAACAATGCTATCAAACAAAACAGCCCAGCAAATTGAATTTGCTCAAAAGTGGGAAAATGGTAACTGGAAACTTTAGAATTACTAATGTATATTATATTATGTCAGATGTAGCAGATACATTCTTCCATGGAAACTGGCAGCAAGTCTATAAAGCATGGTGATTATGCTAGACAAACCTGAATTTCTAGCACAGACCTGAAAATGTACAACCTGTCCGACAGAATTAAACAAAATAAATACGTTAAAGCGACAGATGGACGAGACAAACACTAATCTCAAAGTGCCTGAGTTGGTAGTGTGGCTGGAAAGTGAAAAGATCGGAGACAATGGTGGTGACTAACCTTTGACACTGAAGTTGTTGAGGACCTACGATGCACAGGCAATGAAATGGCACTTTGGCACACTGTATCTATTTATTGTGCTGCTCTAAGAGCACGGGTGGCCAAAAGGTAGATGTCAAGCAGTTTGAGATGTACGACTACCATGACAACAGCTGTTGATGACCTTTTAGACAACCCAGCTGTCTGAAATGCACTGATAGGAGCAATAGTAGAATCTTGCAGTACATGTTCCAGGCACTCATCAATTTGGACCCAGGAATCTATATCAGGTTATCCAAGGACAGACACAGTTACCTACTGTGCAGTAGGGTGTGTGACGCAACAAGGAACAGTAGGAACTGTCAGGTTTTTCCTTACAGGATTTCTATAAATTTTGGTGATAAACAAGTGAAGGATAAAGTGAGACTTGCATCCTGTTTTTTCACACAACAGGATCCATCGCTTAGCAGAAGCAACTAGTGTGGGAGGCATATTATGACAGTAAAACCTTTACTTAACTGTGATAATATTTAAGCTGTGTTCTGCTAGTAGCTGTCTCTTATCAGCAGAGGATGGAAGAAAATTACAAGCTGTTTGTACAGAGAAACACTTGTCTAGCCTTCTACAATGACACACTGAGATAATATGGTGCCCTCCCACCATGATCAGGTCACCGGGGTGGGGGGTGGACAGCGACCAGGTACACATTATTGTGAATGATGTGAGGAATGTCAGTAACAGACTGTGTTTAAACCTCTTCTTTAAGTAACAATTTAAAAACCTGTTTAAAATAATTCAAATATATTATTATATTTTCACCTAAGCAATCTATGGTATATTAAAAATCTAAACAGATTTTAAAATGACCAGATTACCATATAAAAAGTGTTAAAATGCTATGAGATTTTTCACATAACAAAAAAATTTAATGAATATAAAAAATAGCCATAATTTGCTTTATATAGCCAAGAACCAGAATTTTGCAAAAAAAAAAAAAAAAAATTAAATATGAAATTTAAATTTCTTAAAAGAGACACTGTAAACAAAACAGTCACAGTTTACCAGAGTATATTGTACGATTATGATACCCTTGGGTACTGTCCTACCATTTTCAGTTAAAACATTTCAGCGGTTTCACAAAACCAGAGGTTTGCCTGGCACCTAAAGCACAGCCAATTGTCTGTTGCTCAGACAGAACATTACCTGGCTGTGGCTGATTAGCCACCACCGTAATTTGCCAGGGACCATGAGTTGCAAACATTTCATTACAGATTTTAAACATACTTTCTGATCAAAGATTTCAGAGCCCTTACAAGTTAGATGGTTATGGTGTAAAGATGATAGCCGTCTTAACACGAGACAATATTTTAAAAGCTTGGCACATTTTTAAAAAAGCACATATACCAGCACGCTGCAATGCCTTTTAGCAAGAGAACTCTAGAACATTTTAATATTTAGATTTATTATAACGAACCATGAGCATAAATTAAAGCAGCATGCTCAGTCTCATATATTTATTATGTTGTCTACATGTATTATATTTTCCCTCTGTTTGATTAACAATTGAACTTCCCACACAATAAAAGATATATATACATATACACACACACACATATATATATATATATAGTGTCTGCAGTCATCTGTCCTTTTGGTATGAATGAAGCAGTTCTACTAGAATAATCCAAACATGAACACACACAGTCATCTAACAGGCCTCCTCACTCTGGCCTCCAGGAGAGGCTGACCTCAGACTGAAGTCACAGGAAGTGCTGCCCCATTCTCTCTACCAACTTCTTCAATGGAAGCTTTTATGTGTAGTAGCCAATCCGCTTGCAGCCATAACAAATCCAGGCAACAGTCTATGAATGGGGAGGGGGCTCCTACTGGGGGGTCAGTACAGTCCTTTCTTCCAGGAGCTCTTAGGCATTCCAGGAATTCCAAGCATTTTGCATTATTTTCTGAGTGGGGGGAGGAAGACGATGGCTGAGGAAATAACCCTTTGGCTTCCTGCATTTCTACTCAAAAGAACTTTGTAACACTGAGAATCTGACAGTGTAGGACAATAGACTGAAGCAAACGACCCGGAAAATATACAATCTGCCCTGGCAGGAGAAGGTCATCAGTATAATAGTGGATATTAAGGATAATAAGGATAAAATCTAATGATTTGTTTTAAGGAACTTTAAAAACACTTAATAGACACAGCATTGGATATGTACGAGCTTAAAATATAAGCGCTATATGTTTAGCTGAGCAAGTTGGAAAGAATGAGAATTTTCCCAGATGTAATGTGGTTAGAAACCCATATTATGGACTTGCAGGGGATTTATTTTGACTAGTAAATCTCCTATACAAGTATAAATATATGAAGCATATCCCGTATAAGCAGCACCGCAGAATAGGGATATCTGCATATTTGTTACATATACAACAGAAACAAACCGTACAGACTAGATAGCCATGCTTACGAATAGAGCTAAAATTCTAGTGATCTGTAATGCTTCAGTGGTCCTCATAAATAGAAGATTTAAATAGTTCATAACAAAAATCTGCTTCCCACGAGTAAAGGGTAGATAACCTCCCTCTTTCCTCCAGAGTATTTTATCCGAGACAAAGAAAAGTGTATAGAACCCCCATCTCTCTTTGTTCTGGCATGCTGTGTTTATAAAAATGTACATTTCCTCTTTTTTTACTACATGGTGCAAGTGTTTACACATAAAATAAACATTCTAAGCCCCATAACGATACAAACACTGGAATATATGAGATTGTGTGGTTGCATATTTGAAGTGCATTTCATTTTTAGCAATATTAACATTTGCAAGCACTGATTTTAATGCAGAAATATATCCCTTCTCCCATCGCCCCAATCAGTTCTGGTGTTGAGAGGAAAACGGACACGGATCTGTAAAATTATACCACATGAAAAAAATAAATAACGCTCTCACTCATCTGTACTCACTACCTCCGCCCACTCTTCATCAAAATAGACACATACTTTTGAGGCATCAACCTAATGAAAGAACTCAGCTGTTTAACAGCTTCCCTGCCACGTACAACATTTGTTCCATAACTTGAAATATTTTCCATAGTTTCCTTGCCAGGAAGTTTACAGTCATCAGAGTGTCAGCGGAAGAAAATAAAATACAAAACCGACTTGATCTCAGGAGCTTGCAATTCTCTTCCCCTTTAAATAACTAACATTCTCCGGGCCTGATTGGGGATTGCTACTTTGTACTGGTTACCCAGTTCCAGTGTTCCATTTAAATGGTTACGTAATACAAATAAAAAAATAAATTTAAAAAAAAAGTAAAATCTTTTTATTTATTTTTTAAATCTGAATTGTGTTAAAAGCTAATCAGAAAACGAATAAACCATTTTCAGTCTGGTCACAACATCCAACACTAGGGAAGAGTGCTGCATTATAATTCATGACCACTGAGAAGAAAGGATGGCATTACTATGCTCAGATCCACAAAATTCTAAATAGTATATCAAAACAGGCAAAGGCATTCTTATCAATTTTTTTGATGGGGGGAGGGGAGTTATTTTTCAAAATTAATCTACAACGCAATTCAGACATTGGTATTATGTTATTAAAGATGCAACGTATTTGTGATTCAGGATTGACACAACTTCAGATCATAAATATAGAAAATGCTAATGATAGCTAGTCACTTTTATCACTGGCATCTACACTTGGCATGGATATATACACACATTAAGTAGTTGCTTACCCAAGTACAAATTCAATTTTACTTTTCAAGAGGGGAAGCAGTTATTGAAGGGAGAAGAACCTTTCTCAGTGCTGGGAGGGGGTTACACATTGTTCAGTACCATCTAGATCATTGTTGCCTAATGTTTGGCAGCTGCTGAAGACGTGCTATTTTCTCCATTTGGCTGGCTACAAGTCATGGCAAATTATTGGCAAATAACAGCTGTAAAATAGTTGATCAATGATCTAGGTAAGACCTCCTAAAAAGCATTTCTGATGGATTTCTTCTAAATGCAGTAGAAATAAATGACATGGCACATACACAGGAATTCTTCTTCACATATGCACACTTCCTATTGTTCTCAAAACAAAAACAAAACTAGTCAACTATATTGCTACCAAAATTTATTTGAATGAAAATTTACAGAATGCAAACATTTGGGGCATTGATACAGGGCTTGTGCCCAAAACGTTTTCATGCTGTAAATTGTCCTTCAAATAAATTTTGGTGTTACACACCTATACTAATTGCGCAGACCTCGATTTTTTTCCCCCTTCCTACTCTTCTCTTTCAACAATGATAAACATGGCTGCAATGCGCAGAACTGTTACCTCTGAGTGTTTCATAAATATATAATATTTAATCAATACTTATACTGACTGCAGTTTCAATACAATCAATATAAAGACAAAGGACTACTTTAACGTATGGACAAGCCTAAGGTTGACATAAGTTGGCCATCCACAGCAAACATTTGTCCAATTCCAGCACGAGCAATGGTTGTGGCATCCAGGTATCGTCTCATTCACCATGAGACGCGATCTATGGAAGCTCTGCCAGTCTCGCGAGATCCTCTTTAGACCTCATGCGTGAGAGTACATACAATACTAGGGTGGCTCCTGGCAGATGAAGGTCTACAGAAACTTGGCCCTTCCACTGCAGCCAATGGCCACTAAACCAGAGATGTTACCTTGAGGTTTTTTATCAAAATGTACAAAGATAGGGATAGACCTGCTTTAATGATACATCAGGATTGTCACTTTAACAAGGGCATATACCCAATCTGTATGAGGGGTCCTTTTGCACAAAAGGCACATCTAGCCAAACTGTAACAATTCAGATTCTTTGTTAGCCTTAAGGCAATCTTGGTCTAAGGCTAATCCTGAAGGAGTTAAATGCCACATAGCATTATTATTAGTATTAGTATTTTTATCATTAGTATTATCATTAGTATTTTTTTTTGACACTCTACACACACTTGTATTTTCTCAAGATAACGTGGCATTTGAGCAGATACAATTTGTCCACGTATATCTTGCTCCATGACAGATGAAGAGATGCTAGCCAACAAATATGGAAATACAGCTTGTTGTGTTGTAAATGTCAGCATAATGAGCTTTAAGGCTCTACTTTTATCATTTAGATCAACTTTGCTAAAAACAACTTAATTTAGTAACACACAAACACACGGAGCTCCTAGTGTTAAAAAAAAAAAAAAAAAAAAATCAGTATTTTTTTTAATGAATACCAATTATCCAGGTAAGCCATGTATCTTATTTTTGGAGTTTGTGGAAACTAGAAAAGTAAATACCCAGAAAGCAATGCGGAGAGGTTATTGTAATTAAATAAAATACTTTTATTTTTTTTATTTTTTTTTTTTAACTGTTTTTAATAACTCTCTTATGGCCAAAAGTAAAGATTGCACACCTAAGGTTTCCATAAATAATAAACAAAAACCCACATGTACAGATCAGGCTTTGCTTCTGCAATCCAAGGGTAAGTAGGGGACCTCCCCCGATCTCATGGCACTTTCTCTTAACAAAATAGCATAATAAAAGAACTCTACCCACCATGGAATGCAGTGGCAATTGTCATTATAAAGACAAACCTGGAAATCATTGGAAAAGGGAAATGTATCCTCTTCCCCTGGAGGAACTCTCCCTCCCTACATAATGGCTATAATACTCTGTGTGTCTTACCCATCTCCCATCTATGTGGTCTCAAACAAGTGTTAGTCCAAGATGCCTCATTAGCATTTCAGGCTGGTCCCACACACAGAGGTAGGTTGCAATCAAAATGCCCAGGAGGTGTTATCTTCCCAAGATATACATTAACTCAATTAATGTGACTAGAAGGGTATCTACTACACTTCACTGACCCGGAGAGATTCTACCTACATTGCACACACAGACTGGAGGATAATTAAGTGAACGGTCTGAAAACTGCAGAAGAGAGTCTATACCAAAAATCATGGTTGTTAAAGATCAGTGGCATCCAACAATAAAAACCCTTCTGTACTTTCAGAATGACATTTTATCAAATTAAACGGGATTGTTTTTTTTCCCTTTTAAATAAAAACATTTTTTCTTAAAATTTTCATGGTTTGAAATAGCACAAACAGAACAAGCCCTGATTCTATACACATAACCAGTCATTCCGCTTCCAAGGAAACCCCACTAAACATATATATATCTACAAGGAAAGAAAAAAAAAAAAACACTTCCCCCCACCCCCAAATTACATAAGATATTTTACTGAGAAATAGCTTCAAAAATCTGACACAGACATAAACAAAAAAAAAAAATATATAAAAAGCAGCGTTCTAGCACTTAACAGAGATAACATGAAAAGTGGTCTATGTAACAAGCACTTTATAACATGCATATTTAGTTACGTGCTCAAAACCGTTTTCAAATAAATTTTCAGTTTGGAAAAATCCCCCTCCCTGATCGATGAGAACATTGGTAACCCGTTTCCTGACAAGTACACGAGAAGCATTTAAAATGAAGCATACTGAGAATGGGAAGAATTTTTTTTTTTTTTTTTTTAAATGGGAGTATGTATTTTATCCTGTGTTCAAGATTCAGATATCGGAGGTACAACAGAACTATTATTATTAACTTTGAAAATGCTGATGTATTTACCCTGCATAAACACTTAAAATCATTAACCCTTGTAGAACTACTTATCTGGAGCACCAGAAAAAAAAAAAAAGACAAATCATATCTAATCAGCATCATTTGCCAACAGAGAAAACCTCTATTATCTAAATCGAACAGCCAGAATGCTAAATGGGAAAGAATTTCTCAAAGTACATTTGAGAAAAGCAAGAAAAAACAACAAACACTCTCCGAAACGCATTTATTCCGCTTAGCCTGACAGATTAAAGGCTGCTGACAGACATATTTCCCCTAACAGCAAATTCAAAGAAACAATTAACATTTTTCATATCAGAGGAGTTGAGCAATTGAATTGGGACTTGTTCACGAGGGTTAAAAAAATGGATAGCTGTAGAGGTTAATCTAAAACAATGTATAGAAATGAACAATCTTGAAGAACATAGCATTTTCAATCAGACAAAGGTATAAGGTTTTTTTTCTTAAAAAGAGAAATTAACCACTTGAAAATAATAAAAGTAACATATATGCAAGGTCATCTCTTGGAGATTTTGCTAAGCAGTTTTAAAATATATACTGCTTTATTGTACAATGCTGAACAAGGTGCTTATTTTATCACAATAATCTTGAATCCCGTGCATTGTTCTAACCTGCATTGTTCTAACCCTGCTTATATGGAGAGAATTTCATCCTTAGTGGTGTTAAGAAAGTAAAGATGACAAGTCCTCTACCACACAAGTCACGGACGACAAAATCCCTGCACTGCATAGCAAGGGAAGACACAAGCAACCCACCAAGACTCACAAGATAACCCGTACCCTCATCCGCCTATTCTGACCAGACGGACCTACCCCCAGACACGACCACCACTCACCAACCGATAACCATACAAATCAAACCTGCAACTACATAAGGAAACCGCGACGTGACGCAACACACCAACACTGACGAGAGACTCTCCCCCTAAGACAACCACCACCCACCCCCGAGGACCCAACTGACACGGTGACACAGGGGGCCAAACATGGCCACAACAACACGGAATAGCACTAAGCCAGCGTTGAAACTAAACATATCTGTTATTCCAGTATAAAACACCGTACTGTATGGATCCTCTAACACCCTTTTTTTCCCTCTCATTCTGTATCCCCCCCCCCCCGAATGTTTAAAAATTCTACAAATAAAGAATTTAAAAAAAAAAGAAAGTAAGGATGACAAAGTCCAGTAGTTATAATAGAGCACAACAAGACAAACAGCGGTAATTTGCTAGAGTTTTTAAAGGGATGTTGTGGTACCTTTTCTAAAGGCACAATAAGTTCATATTTTAGAAATTAACATTCTGCAAGAGGTTACATAGGCGCTCTATTTGCAAGTGGATGGTTATTTTATAAGAATCTCAAACGGCATAAAGATAGTTTTATTAGGTTATATGTTTTACAGGGTGGAACAAAAACGAACACTATTATTAATCTTCAGCCTTGTTAGTACCAAACTGCAAGTGGTAATTGTGGGTGTGCATATCAACTTTGTGCCTTGTTAAACGATATACCTTATTGACTAGAACCCCTTAAAGGATGCTTTGAGAACTCCAGGAGCCAAATCACTATGTTATTACTGGCAAATAAGTCTTGGAAGACTGCATAGACACACAGATATAATGCTCTTGTGGATCATATGAAAAGCGTTCTGGATTTAGGGAAAAACAACCTCACAACATATATTCTCAAATGTGAGAAAACGCTCAGCTGAAATTGTCACACAAATGCAAACATCTATGTTCAAGTTGTCTCTCTCCTTTTCCTTTAGAAGAAATAAATGGAGAATTCATAGTGAGGCATACAGAGAACGGGTTGATAAGAGTAAGGGATAAAAGGCAAAGACAAACATGTAAACAGCCAACAGACAAAAAAAAAAAAAAACGATAGTGAATTGGAATTCTAGTGGTCTATTTGCTATATGCTTAACATCACCATCACTTGGATTTCCTTCATCAAAATAACACACTTTTTATTTAAAATGAGAAATTTGGTGGTGGTGGTGGTGGATTATTGTGGATTAAGAGCAAGTTTGGAGTAAAATTCTAGACAAGAGCAATATATGGGAACACACCTCTTCAAGGTTGATATATCCACCTTTTAGAACTGTCCCAGAATTACTATACACAGTCCAATTGTGTATAACAGAGCAGAATTTTTTTTCATTAAAATCACAATTTTAAAATCAACCTAGGATAAAGAAGAAAATGCCATTATTGTTCTGTGTGCAAATTGGTTAAACTATCAGTTTGCTTGTAGACAATTGTGAATTTACATGTCTGCAAGACATCTCAAAATCAGGGATGCTATCCTTTTCCTTTAAGCCATGCGCAGCACCATGCATGCAGAGGTTCCATTGTGCTAGACTTTGATAACACCTTACTTTACTAGATTTCATAAATGCATATTTTACTATTTTTAATGAACATCCACAATATATTAGTGCAAACTGTGTTGGTAAATAATAGGTTCCTCTATAGAACCTTTGTATTTAACCGTAGCATAGTACATCTCAGAGCAATGAAAACAAGGATTTAAGAGCATGAGTTAAAAACTGGATCTGTTCAATATACCTGTAAAGTTTAGATGTAAAATTAAAGGTCCAACAAAGATTCATTTTAGTAAGTTACATAAAACGGGCTGTAACCGGCCACAATAAACGCATATTCACTTTACTCAAACATATAACAAACAAAATCATATGTTGATAGTGAAGACATAAACCTAGGTGGATTGTCAGATTAAATAACCGATTCAAAAGAACTGTTAGAGTAATCACAAAATTATCTTAACTAAACTGCATGCACAAGCAACAAACAGGTTTACATTGCTTTGCTTCTCCAAAATGCATTAAACAACAGGTCCTTTATTTCCTGTAACGGTTACACATCACTTGAGCTAAATGATATGATGGATATTTAGCCATATCAGAGAACGCCGTAGCATTAGGCTGGACAAAACAATGGGTACCTTTTATCTGGCGCATGGAAAGATTGTGCTATCTAAACTTTCCTCTTAATAATAAAAAAAAAAAATACATTCTCACTTTATTGTTCTGTATCTGCATCAAACTGTGTTTTTTTGTTTTCTTAAACTATTCAATTTTTCTCTAGATATTCTCTTTCTCTGAAACAAACCAGTCAGGCAGAACAGTAAGGGTGTGTGTTTTGTTTATTTAGATTTGCAATACTGACACAGATATTCTCAGTTTATTTAAATATTTAATGTAAAATGCTAGCAATACTTTATTGTATGTTAAAAATAAATCCCATTATTATATATATTTTTTTTTTTTTTATTATTTTTTTTTAACATACAACAAAGTAAAGGATATACCAAATCAGAGATAAATCACAATTGTTGATAGGTATCTATAGTTGATCTTTAAAAACTAGTAAGTAAATCTAGAAAGTTTTGATGCATTGTGGGGGGTGGGGGGGAAATCGAGAAATGTATTGTTTGGATTATACAAAAATGTCAATATTACCTATGCTTGTTTACAGTTACACCTGCAACTTTGGATTCCTAAATGAACATTCAGAATTTGCTAGGAACTTTGAAACTGATGCCTGCAGACCAAACGCAATTGTGGAAGTAAAAAACACAATTTGTCACTGGTCTACATTTCAGACGGAGTATTATTTTAAGGCATTCCAAGAATCAACGATCCCCCAAATCCTTCTGCCTAAATCAATTCTCTGCTTCAAGAACCAGGAAAAACCAAAAATAGCACATATACAGCAGTGGATTTGATTGATGATAGCAAGATGCAATGCATACATTTACCTGACCAATAATACACTAAACAAACAGTGAATCCCAAATTTGTCATTAGGTCTTCCTTTCTAATAACTAGTAACGAAACGCTTCATTGCAGACAAGGAATCACAAAAATTCCCCACAGCACAATGGGTAAAATGAGGTAATTGTTAAGCAATACAACTTGGATTGTTTGCACCATTTCCAGCCTAACGAGGATAATTAAGATTGTTTTTATTTTATTTCCTGAATAATATTTGGAAAAGCACAGATTTAAACCCGTTTTAGGAGGGTTGAGAATTACCCCTTGCCCTTTACTAATCATTCATCTATAAAAGAAAAGAAAGAACACCTTTACACTTATAATACTATCCTTATTCACCAAGAACTACTTTATTAGTAAGCATTCAAAATACTATCATTTTAGGTGTTGATTCTTGTTTCATCCCTTTTAACAAGGTTCTTTGTTGGGCTGAACGTGCAAAGCAGCTGACATGTAGACTGCATCAATAAATTATTCTGTAGAATATCTAAATTACACAAAACACTCCCCAAAGTCTCCCTACAAAAAAACACAAAAATAGAATGCTTGGTTTATGGATGTGAAGTATCTAACATTTTGGGATATAAACAGGCTCTATTAGAAAAAATAAAAAAATTAAAGACCTGGGACCTGTATTTACATATATAATCTAATATTAAAAAAAAAAAAACAATAGCATGTTCAGTATATTTTCAGTGTGAAAATTACAGTTAGCTGAATCTCTAGCACAGATTAAAGAGCACACAAATTGTAAGAAGAAAATAGCTAATTAAAGCAAGATAATTTTTCTAAATGAATGCTACATCCATGTCATGATACTTGAACATCATTGTGGAATATGTTTCAAAGAAATTAAAGCTATAGAAACAAAAATATCACATTGGTTCTGAAGGTCTAACTAGTTAAGGAAATACTAGCACATATCAGACTTGGGGCTAATCAATTGCATTTACACGTTAACCCTTTGAAAGCAAAATGCAATTAAAGCAATTTTCCCCCTGAGACAAGCGGGACTAGTTGGGTTTCTGAACAAAGCAAAGAACTTCCCTTAATTCTCACCCATTCTAATGTTTAACAAACTAGCAGATAATTCACTTTAAAGATACACAATGTTTTCATAGAGACAAAAACAATAAGACATCTGAAGAATCACTTCACACACACACACACAAAATAAAAATAAAGCAGAGAGTACAAGAAGGCAGGTCATCTTGCAATAAAAAAAATAAAATAAAATGGAATAAAAACAGCCACAAGAAAAAAAAAATCACATAAATCTGGTTAGTAGAAAAGGGTCAATTCATAATCTTGGGAGAGGAGCGGACAACTATTCAAAAAATGTTTACAAGCCAATACACGCAATAACAGTCAGCCACAAATGTAAGGAAATAATTGCTGCACACAGTGTATGTATGCCAGGATTTTAAAAAGTATTGGGTTGTTTTGTTTTTTTAAAACATTTCCTTTAAGAAGACAGAAATGTGGCTCTGATTTGAGGCAACCCAATTTTGTTTTGTTTTTTTTAAATAAAGTCTTCTGTAATTCACATCAAATTTAAGGACAACTCCACACAGCATTTCTCAAAAGAATTAGGAAGGAAACAAAGATCACACAATAGAGGCGACTTAAGAACACACAATGTTCATTTTGTAGCAAATTAACACGTTATTTCAAAAGCACAATTGGCGGAAACTGTAAGTTTAGCCAACAATTATACATGTTCTATACACATCACAATATCAGGGCCAAAAAAATTGTTATTTACATTAATGGACTAAAATGTCTGTCCATTAAAGTTTTCTTTGTCGTCTCTACTAGAATGCATCTCTCTTTGAAATGCATTCAGTGGGCCAGCACTTGCAAGGCTTTTGTCAACTAGTAAATGATTAGAGATACCTAATGTGGACTATATGAGTTCTCGCAAGAATCCTGTTCTTGGCTCTATTGTCAATTATTTCTGGTCATCTTAACTTAAATAGCCTATATTTTCTGAAAATTAACTGTGTTTACAACTGTGTTGCAAAAAAAATGACCAGTAGACGAGAATCATAATAACTCTGGTACCTATCTCAACCAGTGGTACACCTAGCCTAAAGGCTGGATAAAGGAGAAATAATTTTTAAAACTTTATATTTTAGATACTAGTGTGATTAAGGAGGAATTGATTAGTGATTAGAGGTTCTTCGTTTTAAAAAAAAAAACGTTACGTCAGGAATGCATGATTAGTTTTAAAAAGCCAATTCAAGAAAAAAGAAAAAAAAAGAAGAATAACCATGAAGACTTGAAAAACAGATGTAACTAAACATAGAAAACACCATAAAACATCCTGGAGTAAATGGTAAATGTAATATATATGCAATATAACTAATGCACAAAATAAGGTAATTTGGTAATTATTGCATGACAGGATTAAACCTTCCCAGAAGTAAACCTTGAGGGCCTGGTTAGGTCTAGTAAACAAATTAGCAAAGGGGAGGTAGACAGTTCCAAATAGCTAAGCCAGGACCACCGACTAAATGACACTCCCCTATGATGGATGCATCGGCAATGGATAAAGAATACAAAGGATCTCATTAAAACCTTGGAAGCACAAACTATACAATCTCTGCCTAAATAGATGGAATATTATTACACACTAATATGGTATCAAAGTGAAAAATGGTCCCAGGGCTTCAAGAAGGGTATTTTCCCCCCTTTTCTAGCCTCGTCAACAAAATCCTGTGCTGTTTTTAAACCACTTAGGCACTGCTAAGTGAGTATATGCACAAAGCACAGTCTGTGTCATACAGAAGCAGAGATGTTGGGTTTCCTACTACTGTACTAAAAATAACACCCACCAGGATTATGGGGCCCCAGTGAAGATGTTGAAGAGGAAAAACAGACCACTAAAAATGGATGTATTTATAATAAGAGCCCACATATGATACACAAGAAAAAGAAAAATACGTCAATACGCTCTCCAGACACAAACGTGAAAACAGAATCCTAGCACAGGTTTGCCGTTGATTCATGACAGTATATAGTACCAGGCTGTCTCCCAGTATCCTTCACGTATAAAGCTGCATCTATTGTATACAGAGAGGATTTATGGACCTTGTTGACAAGCTCACTTGAAGAGTGCAGTAATAGTAACCAAGGATAGTTCTGAAGAGAACCTTAAAGTGCAGTACAGTATATTAAAATGTAATAATATATATTATATATATATATATATATATATATATATATATATATATATATATATATATATACACACACACACACGTAGAACTAGTGATACAGACATTAAGTATGTCTACATTTAGCACTAATGCTTGTGGTTGGTTTCTTAAAACCAAAATTATGAATAGAAGCATGCAGCCAAACTTCTTGTCCTAGAGGCTTACAATTTAATGTTCTGGGTATGTCAAAATGACAGTGCTTGAGACAGGAGGATTATTTTTAAAGCTATTGCTGGATCACTGTTACTGTCTACCCATGACTGGCATCAGACAAACCGGTTTCACATGGCAAGATGTAGTGTGCGCACATATTTATCCCAGACCTTGAATTCGGCTGA
Source organism: Pelobates fuscus (assembly GCF_036172605.1). Lineage (NCBI taxonomy): Eukaryota > Metazoa > Chordata > Amphibia > Anura > Pelobatidae > Pelobates > Pelobates fuscus. Next base: position 303,647,185 of record NC_086319.1, on the reverse strand, counting down.
ATTTGCTTGTATAACAAGATTACACTTTATGCAATGTCTTGTTACACAATATGTACAGAATTCCATACTACCCTCTAGACACACATGGGGAGAAAGTGACCGCCTTCTTCGATTGCAATCCCACCCAAACCTTGGCACAATTATCTTTTTATTGTATATCATCCCACTACATAGCACAGAGAATGAGCGAATAACAATACATATTTTGACTACGCGCTCAGGTTAACTCGGGTGATTCTGCCATTCAGTGAGACCAGTATCCTTGAAATTGGATTTAAATTCAAAGGAGTATTTCCCTGCATTGGAAACAGAGGTGCTGGGTGCAAAAAAGGTTGCCTATCAAACAGAGTAACGCAGCACATCTATGCAAGCTGCTGTTTACCTTCCAAACTCACAGATAGGCCAGCCGCCAACTGTGCTAAACAAACAGCATCAACAAGATAAAAAAAAGTCTAAACACACTTATACAAAATATAAGCCCAAACAATTCAAGTGTGTTTGCCATCATTCCTTATAGTTGCAAAATGCACTCTGTCTGCAGAAGCATGTGATGCTACAAATGGCAAACATTCAGGGAGAACATACCCAAATGACAAGTCAGATCATAAATGAAGCCTAGTAACAATGTGGATAAGAATGAAAGGGAAAATAAATGGCGAGATGAAGAAGGGGAGGGGGGCAAAAATCTGTAGGCTGGTTTTGTGGACTAGACTGGGTGATGCACTCTGTAAACAAGGGTGTCTGGCATTTATACAAAGGATGAGTTTGTGATTCATGACACTGGTGATCTGATCTAGTGACAGTCAGTGTGCACTATAAACATGTGGTATACGCTGAAAGATGCATTATGCTTCCAAATTGCAGCAGATCCTGCAGTGAATGATCCCTTCTTCCTAACAGGTAAGCAGGTGCATCATTAATGCTAGAAAACTAGAACAAAAAACTGAAAGGTGATCACACCAAGACATCCTAGCACTCGAGCCTTCCTCAAACATGTGCAATAAGTCTACACGTGGGCAAAATTAATTCATTACCAAAACAGTGTTTTGGGATCACACCTGGTCTCATTCCCATAACCAAAACCTGCAAAATGGGGATTAAAACAACACGGTCAGTATGATTTTTGGAGTTTAAAAAAAAAAAAAAAAACACACAACAACACAAAACGAGACAGACCTTAAAACAGTGTCTGCAGCAGAAGTCCCTGTCTAGTGTGTATCTGTAGTATTTCCCAGCAGGGATCAAACATGTGGGTCTAGCTAGGTGAAGACATCACTCAATGGAGGAAGGGGTGAAGAGGTGTCAGCCACCCAAATAGAAAAACAAAAACACTCACCTTTGCCACCTTGTAAATCCTGGCAAAGACAGGGACACAGCAGTACCAGGAGTGCTCCCGACAGCCAGGTCGGAGAAGACCCCCAGCCCGAACCGAGCTTCATCTCCACAGCTCCAGGGAGGCAATCAGGCGTGTTTCCAGCTATCCCAGGGTATTTAAATCCACACCTCCACAGTATGGGCAAATTCCTACACCCCCAAGTAAAGATGGCGGCTGGTTTCCACTCTAAATCCCAAAATGTATGGACCAAAAAAAAAATTCAAAAAAATTAGAACACTGTACAACTCCTCTGTGACCTTGCTTCTAGAATCCCGGGACAAAGTGTTGGTTCATCAAGATTCTGCCAGTAATTAGCACCTGTATGTATGGGGGTTATGATGAGGATGAAGGACCCCCCTCCCCTCACACCCCCCGGTGTAATGCCACTACCAGGTCGGTGGGTGCAGGGACTGTGAGTGAGATCCTCCCTGTCTGCTGGCTGGGATCACAGGGAGGAGGAGAATTATTTGGGATTTGCTCTTTGGTTCAGTCTTACCCAGACTGACACAATGTAATGTGACAGGGGGAGGTGGTGGGTGTCACATGGGCCGCTTATCTCGCAGGATACCCCCTTCTGGTACCTCCCCCCCACCCCCAAATAATAAAAACCCTTGCCTCCTTTCACGTGCAGTGGCTGGACACGATGTGCCCCTGTACAAGCTGCTAATTGCCTCCCTTTGCCAGGTTTCTATGTGGGAGCTGCCCCAGTCCAAGAGATGGCGCACTGTATCCAGAACTCAGGGGGTTAAAATATGGATTGCCCTGCAGATTTGATAGTAAATCCCTCAGTCTGGATATCCAGCTCAGTATCTGCCCCGCTCACTGGGGGGGTGTACCAGGGAGTCAGGTCCAGGTATCCAGGCCGGGCGCAGTATTAGAGTGTCAGCTCCTCGGATCAGCTGTCCAGTTACTGGCTGAGCGCACGGTATCTGTCCAGTGGGCACTGTGTTTGGGGATGCAGGGTGTCAGCCCCGCCGCTGGACCGTATACACCAGGCAGACTGGTCTCAGGCAGGAGATGGCCGGGAGCCGCCGCTCGGTGTCCTCAGCCTCCATATCGGCCGGCCTCAGCCCCAATGCTCCTTCCTTGCCAGCCCGAGGCCGCCGCTGCCGGACCAATGAATGAAGCGGCCTGGGTTCGGGCTGTACCGGGCGGCCGCGGAGGGTGCGGGTCTGGCTGTGGCTGGCAGAGGCTCTGTCCGGGCTCCGGCGGTGGCCTTGGCGGAGGGAGGGCTGGCGGTGACCCGGGTATCGGCGTGCTGCTGGTGGCGGGGAGCTCGAGAGGCAGCGCTCGCTCGCTCTCTCTCTCTCTCACTGTGTGACGTTAATGCTGTAAACAAGAGCCCAGCTCCTCACACACTCACACACTGAGCCAGGGCTGCCTGCAAAGCCAGGACTGGATTACACACACTGCTTGTCAGAGCTGGCTGCCAGGGGCCACATCCTGGACTGAGCCTGACACTGGGGGGCTATTCTCCCATTGTAAAACCAGCTCAGGCTAATGATTGTTCAGAGTCCTAGGCCAGAAGAATATGAAGTGTCTATTCCAGCTATTTGGGACCCACTGAAATTGCATGGGTACACAATTTGGGCTACAGACCCAGGGGTTAAGAACCAATACCCTAAGGAAAAACTAGCGCATAACCAGTGCCATGTCTGATGGTTGTAATGTGGGGATACTAGGGTAAATGTACTAACCGCCACAATGGAAAAATTGTAAAACCAACTATGTGTGGCAGAAAAAAATAATCTAAATTATTAAAGGTTTCGTCAAATCTTTTATTTGTTCTTTTTATCTGGCAAATATATTTTTGTGAATATTATTATGCTGTCGTGAGACATTAGAGAAGACTGGCTTAAAAATTATATTTAATGTGAGATCGACCAGCACACTAAAATAGAATAGTTTTGCACTTATATCTATACATTTATGACTTTCTATATAGTAAATCATCACCTGTGCTAAATAAAAAAATGTATTAATTATTTGACACTTTTACAGGGTTTTTTTTGTTGTTTTTTTTTTTTTTACAAAAAGTTAGTGTGAATTCAAAGTCAATTCCAAATTATAAAATAGGCGAACTGGAAACACCAACAGACTTGGATAATTTTTCCAATTCAACTATCTTGACCTTAAATTTGAAATTCAGTAAGAGTTCACTATGAATTCCTGACAATTCTCACTTAAGTTAATAACTCTGACATTTTTTTTTTTTGTTTGTTTGTTTTATTCTCATTAGTACATGCCACCTTTATAAAGGTGATTGTAATGGTATACGTGTACAAAGTATTGTTTCTCAACCTTTTTCTACCAAGCACCACTAGTAATAGATTTGCATACTAACCCAATTTCAAAGTTTTAATTGAGCAATTACTGGTAGTAGCCACATTGCTTGTTAAATATTGTCAATAAGAAGTTGATTATAGCCTATCTTCTACTTATCTGTCATTAAAAGCATATCTTCAACAGTTTTCACAATACTGAAATAAACCAAGTGGTAAATTCTGAAGCAGGCTTCGGGCCACTATGAAGATGCACCACAACACCATTTTAAATAAGGATTTTCGGATAAAAATGTGTAATATGGAGCAGCATTTAGTGATCTATAGACTGTAAGCTCCTTCGAGCAGGGTCGTCTTCAACCTATCGTTCCTGTGCGTTTTCTTGTAATTGTCCTATTCATAGTTAAATCGCCCCCCCCCCTCTTCTAATATTGTAAAGCGCTACGGGATCTGTTGGCGCTACATAAATGGCAATAATAATAATAAAACTGATGTTTTTGAGTGCTCTCTTGGTTTTACATATTGCTGCTCCGAAGTACACTTTTTGTTCCCTTCAATGTCCATGAGTAAAACAGTAATGTGTTCATGGTAATGTGGTCTGATCCACCATGTTTTCCTGGGCACAGATCCTTTCTTTATGTGTGTGTATGCAGTATTCATATGCTACAGGAGATCAATTAATTAACTGTGCCTTTGGGATCCCTACTTGATTAAATATTTGATTTCTTCCATAAATTGTATGATCATTTTTTATATGTACTGCCCATCAGAATGGAAACATAATATGTGTCTAGGTGACTGTAACAGCATTAAGGAAGATAAAGTCCACAACATCTAAAGTGCCAAATGTTGCCTACCAATTGTCTAGAACTAGGAAAACATGGTGGGTGTGCAAGTCCCCCAGTAGTGCCCCTGGATGATAAGTAGCTGTTACAAATTCTTCCTCTACCAGACTTCAGGGAAGGAACTAAGAGATCCAAATCTTACCCACATTTTCCATTATGGATTTTGATTATTTCCACTGTATATTCACCAGATAGAGTCAGTTATGGCGAAGTGAAAACCAAATGTTTGTCATAATGGCCAAATCTGCAATTTTGAATTGTGTATTATTTCTAGATTAGCCGTTTTGTCTAAACTCTGTAGTTAGTAAATAAACTGTTCAAGTGTTAGACACTTTTAAAACCCTGGCCTGTTTGTTGTGACAACACACTATATTTATTGAGCATTGAACACTGAGTGATTTATGTTTGATCAACTTAACAAGTTCCTATTAAACTATTACAATTTATGTTATTTTCCACAAGAAGCCTTGCTTGCCTGCTAGAGTGGCAGAGTTCTTTTGTTCATTAAATCATATAAGTTCGATAGAATACCGGGTGATTGCAGACTGCTTCTGGCAACCAAAGGGTTATGTACAAGTGGGTGGGAAGAATACATTCACATTTAAATTGGAAAAAAGAAAAAAAAAAGCCACATGTTTTTTATTAATCAACTAAAAACTACGAGTTCTGTTAGGCTACGAAGCATCAAACTATTTGTGTGTATGTATATATATATATATATACATAAATATATTTTATTTTTTTTCAGAAATTTCACATTTTATCAAATTCAGAGTGTATCAAATATTGGCAATTTTTTTGTCTATATAAAATTACCAATTATGTTTCAAATGTAAAACTTTTAACTCTCAGAAATGATGTATATATCAGCAAATCTGCAGTTTGCACTACACAAATTAACCCTATAATTTACAATATAATGTAAACTATGAGTTTAGCCTATTTCCAACCTATATTTTATAAGGAAGATGTAAAAAAAAAAAAAAAAAAAAAAAAGATTTAAACATTGGCAAAACTGTTTGTGATGCATAAAATACTAGTGAGTAGGATGTGTTTTGGATATAGTGCTGGTACTTTTTAAGATAATATTTGTACTTGTTGGGCTATTGTTTAATATTTTTGATTGACAGATGCCCGTTATAGAATGAGTGTATATAGCGCCCCATCAAAAATCAAAGGTAATAAAGCACATTGTAAAATAGTACATGGTCTCTAGCGCTTGTTTATAGTGCAGGTAGGCAGCACATTGTGTAATAATTGTGTATACATGATAATAATGTTATGAAACCATTGGGATACCATCTTGTTCTCCCATATTCCTATAGAAAACCTTAAAATTATTGTGTTTTTCATAACAAGTAGTACATATATTAATGAGTTCATAATAAGTTTCTTCCTACAGTATCGTATGGAAAATAAATTCCTTGTGGTAGGTATTTTGTTTCAGGACGTCTCTTAATTTAGATCCAATGTTTCTAAGTAAAATGTCTATTCACAAGCTTACTAACCGTAAGTAATGGATCTTCAACACTCCACTTGTGGATTTTCTCAAAGTTTATTTGTTGACCTCACTCCCAAAAGAGAGCATATGCATGCTCTGAGAACCAGACTGGAGCAATATGCGCAGGGGTAGGAAACCTTCGGCACTCCAGATGTTGTGGACTACATCTCCCCTGATGCTTTGCCAGCATTACTCAGTAAGGGCATTATGGAAGATCTAGTCCAGAACATGTTGAGTGCCGATGGTTGCCTGGCCCTAACCTTGAATGGAGTATGCCCACACAGCCACCATGTGCCTAAAAAGTGCAGCAAAGAAAAATTCCTACTTTACCAGTCTGTAGCTGCATCAAATTTTGCAGTTAAAGGCAAGCATGCACAGGAACACAATGGCAAAAGACCCTCCTTGCATACTAATCTATACAAAGAGCTTAAGTTGGCAGCACTTAGTGTGACCCTTTATATATATATATATATATATATATATATCTATATATGTTAATATAGATATATATATAAATTTACTTATGGCTACTGGCTATGGCATCACATAAATGCAAACTAAATAATTGCCATTAAATCTTCATCGATATCAGTGAATATGCTCAGTTCTACCACAAGTGCTACTATTTTTTTTATATATGAGAAAACTAGGAGCAATACAACTTGTGATACTGTGGCATTATTACTGCTTTTATAAGCCAATTTCCTGCTGAAAACATGCTGAAGAAAAAGCATGCTTGTGCAGGTTTCCACTGTGTCATTTTTTTTTTTTTAAATAAACCAGAATAACTTTCACAATGGAAATTTCAAAAAGTTATTTAATCTTAAAGTTTACTACGTGTGAAATTTGTCCTAGATCTTCTGTAGTTTCTGGAGATACATTCAAGTGTTTTGCAAATCTCTCTACAGTCCCGTGGACTCTCCACTATAAATGCAAAATGGCTGTTCCTATGAGTCCTATTTAAGTAATTTTTCTGTTATTTCAGAGCGTTGTTAATGTATACATTGGAGACTGCAGCTCGCAGCAGATTAAATCTTACTCGTCTCTCTTTTGTTTTCAATTTAGCGTTTATTAAATTGTAACAAGCATACAAAGATATCAATGTAATATGTGTGTGTTGATCTTTATAAATGTACGGGGTTTAATATTAAATTTGTTCTGGAGATGTTGTTGTATTTCACTTCATCAACTCCGCTCTGCGTGTCTCTAAGTTTTCTCAAAATAAAAATACTTGAGTTAAAGTGATTCCCATATATCTCAAGGCTTTGGGCCACTGTGATGTTACTGGAATCACAATAAGCATTCTCAATCTAAACAGATAAATCAGAATTTATTATTAGTCTAGACATTGAAAATCATGTAGTTGAAAACTGTAAAACGTGCTTAAGTAGTTATGGTTTATACAAACATTTTTATTTTATATCTAATAAAAAGGGAACACTGTTGCATTACAAATCTTTTCTTTGTTATACACCCCCCTCGCCTTTTTTTTTTCTCCACAAAACATAATAAAAATAAATGTTTTAGTCACCTTATTCCAGCGCCAACACACCCTTGGAGCTGCTCAACGATCTACCCCCTGCGACATCATTCTTAAAGAGGAGCTGTGGAAACCTAATGTGCATGCACAGCAAGCATCATGAGGACATTCAGTGTTTCTCATAGGTAAGAATTGAATAAATGCTTTCCTATGAGATTCCTATGAGGTTTTGCTCACTCGGTGGAGTAGGAATGCCATTCGTGGATGTCAGTCACTAGAGGCATGTTTACCACTTCACCTCTCTGCAAAATGGCAGTGTTTTATGTAAGGGTAAAAATGACAGGACTACTGCACCCAGACCACTTCATTGACTTTAGTGATCCTTTAAGGTTACGTTATACTAGATGAGAATAAAATAAAACATATAAGCCTGCTATGAATACTCTCTTTCCTACGATTATGCCTTCATGGAAAGTGAAGAATGGGTACTTTTAAAATGCTATTTATCCTATGGGGTTACTCCCTAAACCGAGGAATGACCAGGGTATTGAAACATTTAAGCCAATTTGTTTAGTATTTATAAAGCACCAACATGTTCTACAGCACTGCAGATATGGATATAGAAATTTTTATATAGATATATCAGTATAAAAGGAGATTAAGAGCCTGATGGTGAGCCTTGAAAACCCAAAGGCAGACATAGAGAGTTATTCACTAAAGTGAATTTCAAATTGTAAGTCAGCTTTTTCTTTCAGTTAAGCTATTCTGGTCTTAAACCTTCCTATGAATTCTCACTCTAGTAAATAACCCTGTAATAGAGTGGGAATGAGAGTTGGAGAGCCTTAGAGGTGAGGAGGGGTGTTTAAAGATTTTGTAATCAGTATGATATTGTCGTAGTCCAGGTTGGTGATGATCATTGATTACAGAAAAGATTTTCTTGTAGAACTTGGGAGATGTAGGTGGAATGTTGCACATGAAGAGGCACCAGGTGTTTGAAGGTTTTAATATGAGTAATGAAGGAAAGGCATAATTCCATAGTTAATACTAGGCACACAGCTGGGGCCTGAGGGTAAATAGTCATGCTATTCACAATTATTGTAAAGTAACACACAGAAGGGAAGTTAGAAGGAAAGAGCAGTTTTATTTATGAATAGTGATGTACCGAACGGTTCGCTGGCGAATAGTTCCTGGCGAACATAGCGTGTTCGCGTTCGCCACGGCGGGCGAACACATGCGCGGTTCGATACGCCCCTATTCGTCATCATTGAGTAAACTTTGACCCTGTACCTCACACCATGTTTACACTGTATATAGAGGGAGCCATGTTACTCTGTATATAGAGAGGAGCCATGTTTACACTGTATATAGAGGGGAGCCATGTTACTCTGTATATAGAGGGAGCCATGTTATTCTGTATATAGAGGGAGCCATGTTTACACGGTATATGGAGGGAAGCCATGTTTACACTGTATATAGAGGGAGCCATGTTACTCTGTATATAGAGAGAGCCATGTTACTCTGTATATAGAGGGAGCCATGTTACACTGTATATAGAGGGGAGCCATGTTACACTGTATATAGAGGGAGCCATGTTATTCTGTATATAGAGGGAGCCATGTTTACACGGTATATAGAGGGAAGCCATGTTAATCTGTATATAGAGGGAGCCATGTTACTCTGTATATAGAGAGGAGCCATGTTTACACTGTATAGAGAGGGAGCCATGTTACTCTGTATATAGAGGGAGCCATGTTACACTGTATATAGAGGGGAGCCATGTTACTCTGTATATAGAGGGAGCCATGTTATACTGTATATAGAGGAAGCTATGTTTACATGGTATATAGAGGGAAGCCATGTTACTCTGTATATAGAGGGAGCCATGTTACTCTGTATATAGAGGGGAGCCATGTTACTCTGTATATAGAGAGGAGCCATGTTTATACTGTATATAGAGGGAGCCATGTTACTCTGTATATTGAGAGGAGCCATGTTTACACTGTATATAGAGGGGAGCCATGTTACTCTGTATATAGAGGGAGCCATGTTATTCTGTATATAGAGGAAGCCATGTTTACACGGTATATAGAGGGAAGCCATGTTACTCTGTATATAGAGAGGAGCCATGTTTACACTGTATATAGAGGGAGCCATGTTACTCTGTATATAGAGAGGAGCCATGTTACACTGTATATAGAGGGGAGCCATGTTACACTGTATATAGAGGGAGCCATGTTATTCTGTATATAGAGGGAGCCATGTTTACACGGTATATAGAGGGAAGCCATGTTAATCTGTATATAGAGGGAGACATGTTACTCTGTATATAGAGAGGAGCCATGTTTACACTGTATAGAGAGGTAGCCATGCTACTCTGTATATAGAAGGAGCCATGTTACACTGTATATAGAGGGGAGCCATGTTACTCTGTATATAGAGGGAGCCATGTTACACTGTATATAGAGGAAGCTATGTTTACACGGTATATAGAGGGAAGCCATGTTACTCTGTATATAGAGGGAGCCATGTTACTCTGTATATAGAGGGGAGCCATGTTACTCTGTATATAGAGAGGAGCCATGTTTATACTGTATATAGAGGGAGCCATGTTACTCTGTATATTGAGAGGAGCCATGTTTACACTGTATATAGAGGGGAGCCATGTTACTCTGTATATAGAGGGAGCCATGTTATTCTGTATATAGAGGAAGCCATGTTTACACGGTATATAGAGGGAAGCCATGTTACTCTGTATATAGAGAGGAGCCATGTTTACACTGTATATAGAGGGAGCCATGTTACTCTGTATATAGAGAGGAGCCATGTTACACTGTATATAGAGGGGAGCCATGTTACACTGTATATAGAGGGAGCCATGTTATTCTGTATATAGAGGGAGCCATGTTTACACGGTATATAGAGGGAAGCCATGTTAATCTGTATATAGAGGGAGCCATGTTACTCTGTATATAGAGAGGAGCCATGTTTACACTGTATAGAGAGGGAGCCATGTTACTCTGTATATAGAGGGAGCCATGTTACACTGTATATAGAGGGGAGCCATGTTACTCTGTATATAGAGGGAGCCATGTTATACTGTATATAGAGGAAGCTATGTTTACACGGTATATAGAGGGAAGCCATGTTACTCTGTATATAGAGGGAGCCATGTTACTCTGTATATAGAGGGGAGCCATGTTACTCTGTATATAGAGAGGAGCCATGTTTATACTGTATATAGAGGGAGCCACGTTACTCTGTATATTGAGAGGAGCCATGTTTACACTGTATATAGAGGGGAGCCATGTTACTCTGTATATAGAGGGAGCCATGTTATTCTGTATATAGAGGAAGCCATGTTTACACGGTATATAGAGGGAAGCCATGTTACTCTGTATATAGAGAGGAGCCATGTTTACACTGTATATAGAGGGAGCCATGTTACTCTGTATATAGAGAGGAGCCATGTTTACACTGTATATAGAGGGGAGCCATGTTACTCTGTATATAGAGGGGAGCCATGTTACACTGTATATAGAGGGAGCCATGTTACTCTGTATATAGAGGGATCCATGTTTACTCTGTATATAGAGGGAGCCGTGTTACTATCTGAGGTGGTTAACTATGATTGGCCCTGGCATGTTTGTTAGTCTGGCCTGCATGGTTGTATGGCATGAATAAAAGTAGCATGTTTCAACTATATTAGTAGTTAGACTAGTTTGCACTAAAACATGTGCAAACGGGGAGTTTGGTCTGTCACTGTGAAGCGGGCGTAACCCTTACACTAACTGATCGATACAACATCATACCTGATGTTTTAAAGCACGTTATTCCAAACAATTTAGGAATGTTAGGTGATTTATGCCCTTTATGGATTAAAACCAGACTCTGCATCAACTATGTAGTTTTCCATGGGAGTTTTGCCATGGATCCCCCTCCGGCATGCCACAGTCCAGGTGTTAGTCCCCTTGAAACAACTTTTCCATCACTATTGTGGCCAGAAAGAGTCCCTGTGGGTTCTAAAAATCGCCTGCCCATTGAAGTCTATGGCGGTTCGCCCGGTTCGCCCGTTCGCGAAGATTTGCAGAAGTTCGCGTTCGCCGTTCGCGAACCGAAAAGTTTATGTTCGTGACAGCACTATTTATGAAGTATTATGTTTGAGGTAATGATGAACCATGTAGGAATATATAGCAAAAATCTGAAACTTGCTGCTGCATCTTACGTACAGTGGGGTGTAGAATGATACATTTGCATCTACATAGCTATTATAATATATAAAATAATATCATTTCTCACTTGGAAAAGACTGTCATGCAAAAAGCTTTGTGATTTTTTAATATCGCTAAATATCTTATTTAATATTTTATTTCAAAATGTTTTTTCTTGGTAATTTAATAGTAAATCAGATTTAACCATTCAAATTTATTTAATTTGATCCTGTTTTTATTTATCATTTGGAAGTCTCCTACTGGCACAGCTGCACTTTTTCCTATTTGTCCTTACATATCCCAGGAGGGGATTGTACCACCCCCACTGTTTCCAACGAGCATATGTGTGCTCCGTTAAATGTAAGTACATTTCCTTCTATTTTAAAATGTAACTATTTTTATATAAAGAGAGCACTATTTTTTGCTTCTGTTTTTATTATATGCCTGTTGTTGAATACGGAAGAACACCCACCCCAAGAAATATCCGTGAGCAGGGATTATAGAGCTTTGTGCTTATACAAAGAGCCGCATTTGAAGCTCTTGGCTTGTGAGTGTATTTTACTTAATTTCAGTAAATATTCTAAATTTTGTTACTGGATTATACTATTGGTTTCCCCCCTTCCTCCTCCTTCAAACTCTTCAATCCCTCAGCCTCTGTGACACTGTCCTCTCGTGGTTCTCCTATCTCTCCCAACGTTCGTTCAGTGTCTCCTTTTGCAATGACACCTCCTCCTCTTGCCCTGTTTCCGTTGGAGTCCCCCAAGGATCTGTTCTTTGTCACCTTCTGTTCTCTCTTTATACTGCCTCTCTTGGCAAACTCATTAACTCCTTTGAATTCCGCTACCATCTGTATGCCGACGATAACCAGATATATTGCTCCTCCCCTGATCACTCCCCCACGGTCCTGCAACGTGTCACTGCTTGCCTTTTTTCTATTTTTGATTGGATGTCCTCCCGCTTACTGAAACCCAATCTCTCTAAAACTGAGCTTCTTATTTTCCCCCCATTATAATGCTGATCCTCCTCCTTCGCTCTCCCTGCAAGTTGATGGTGCTTACATCAGTCTGTCCTTGCAAGCTCATTGTCTTGGTGTTATCTTTGATCTTTTCTCACGCAAGATGCTGCCAAGGAGCTTGTTCATGCTCTGGTAATCTCTCGCATGAATTACTGTAATTCTCTCCTAATTGGTCTCCCCAAATGCCAAACTGCCCCGCTGCAATTGGTAATGAATGCTGCCGCCATTCTTATCTTTCTTACCCGTCATCCCTCCCATACCTCGCCCTTCTGTCGATCCTTACACTGGCTTCCTGTATCATATAGGTGTCAATTCAACATACTAACCGTTACCTATAAAGCTCTAACCAACTCTAGCCCCTCTTACATTTCTTCCCTGATTCATAGCCCCTTCTCAGTCTCTCTGCTCTGCTGGTGACCTTCTCCTGTCCGCTGCTCGTACCCTTACTGCTAACTCGTGCTTGCAGGACTTCTTGCGGGCAGCTCCCTTCTTTTGGAACAGCCTGCTAACCCCTATCAGACTTTGCCCTAGTCTTCAATTGTTTAAGAAGTCCCTCAAAACACATCTGTTGCTTATGGACTCCCAGAGTAACGTATCTATACTTATCCAAATCTGTCTCTCACTCTCCTAAAAGAGTCACACTCCACTCTCACCTGCGGCTCTGCTACTTTTCCACCTTGTTTGGTGGCTGTCACCTGTTGTGTATTTATACCCCACCTCATCTAGACTCTAAGCTCATTTGAGCAGGGTCCTCATCTACCTATTGTTCCTGTGTCACTGTGTAATTGTCTCATGTATTGTAAGTCCCCCCCCCCCCCCCCCCCTTACATATTATTGTAAAGCACTGCGGAATTAGTTGGCGCTATATAAATACCAATAATAATGATAATCTCTTCCAGGCAGCTATAAACAGAAGACCTAAGCAATCTAGGATGGTGAGATAATGCTGAGGTTGTTCCAAGAATCCAGTGTGCCATCTTGGTACTCCCTTCACTCCTGCAGTACGTCTTAATCACCAAGTGAAGTGACCATGTGTCTTTCTGGGTTGTCAGATAAGTCACAGCTCTTTACACTCTGGTGAGTGGCTCTTCCCCTACAATTAGAGCCAACTACAAAAGCTCAAACTTTGCTCTGTAATGTACTAGACAGACACAGTCAAGGTTTTCCTTTTAGTAGATTCCAGGAAGCAGAAATTAGGAATTGCTTATGAGTAAGCTCCCTATGAGGTGCAAAACATGTTAAGCTTCTATGATTTCACTTGCTGTTTGCTCAACTAGAATTTATTTCATTTTTTCTGTGACATTCTTTTTTTTTTCTTTTGGATATTTTATCAAACATATTTCTTATTATTGGGTATATTGGCTTTAGGTTTCACCTAAGCTACTTTTTTTTGCAAATATATTTTTCCATGGTTGACGTAGTAAAGTTGCAGGCGATTTGCCACAAGTTTTAGGGAAATGGTTTTGCTTTAATTGTGTGTTTAAAAATTGGCAATTACCTGATAAGCTACAGCAAAGTATGCACGGCAAGCGAGATGGTCATTCTCCAATATCCTTAGATGTATGTCAGCCAGTTACAGGACACTGCTAGATAATATCCTTGACTGCACTATTTGCCAGGGTCAGCTCATCTTTTAATATCTCCTCTATAAATAAAATGACAATGATTAAGTTAGGTAACAATGACGTACCCGAAATCAAAACACTTAGATGAGCTGTTTCCCAGGCTGCCTTCATTCTTCTTAATAATCTGTATTTTTTTTTTTTTTTAAATAAGCAGCATTTAAACAGGCTACTAGTGAATTTTGAATTTATCATGCTTTATTTTAGAATTTGAGAGCATAATATAATACTCTGAGTGTTGCATGTCAATAAAGATACATGTAATGCAGTAAACTGTATACCTCTATTTTCAGATGGTTTTATGGGCACGGCTAGTTTTAATCTAGTCATACAGTTGTGCATATCCAAATACCATGATATATATAGATGGTGTATTTATGTATGTACATTATGGGAATCACTGTGCATTGGTCAATCCATGTAGCTGTGTCTAACCTTTTAGCTGTAAATATATTAGCAACCAATTGCTAAAAGAAATAACTGCTGATACAGAAAGGATGTAACAATTATAAATTTGCATTTCAGGAACTGATATTATCGGAAATAAAGAGCCAGTATAAATTTTTTAAACTGCAAAAAACAAAAACATTTTATTTAGCAACATTCTGAAATAGAAATGTATCTTTTTTTGGTAGGAGATTCAAAAAGAAGAGAAGAGTGAACTATACAGACGTGTTAAAAAAAAAAAAAAGCTATGTAAGAGCAAAATGTGTATGTGTAGAAATAAACAGACAAGGTAAAGATTTAAACATTATAAATACAAACTTATCTTAAAAGCCACGTTAACACAGAAGTATTATCTACAACCTTATTTACTGTATTATCTGTACAATACACAAAAGGCAAAATCACAACACTGATACAATTTACAGAAGCCAATTTTAAAATGGGATTACTTTTAAGTGACTTAATGATATAATAACCACAATTTATTCATGAAATTTAACTCAGTTTTGAAATTAAGTGCAGTCTTCGAGAGCTGGTCAATTACACTTTAGGAGCCACAAGTAGAATTGAATGAGCCATGGAACTGGCAGTGGTAAAGTGTTCAACAAAATTTAGAAATCAAATTCCCTTGGACTGTGGGATGGGAGATGTCAAAAGACTGTTATATAATTCAATCACTGTCCTCTTCAGATACCAGGCACCCACAGGAACCTTCAACAAAACGTTACATTCCATGTTTTAAAAATGATTCTGGAAGGTGAACGTCAGGGGAGAGATCGGGTACCAGTATAAAATGTTTAATGCACAATATGTGTAAATAATGTTTGCAAACTTTGTAAACATGGAACATATTATTGAAGTCCAATTATACATAGAGAAGCTTGGTCACTATATCAATGTAGGGTGGTTATGAATTCTGTACTCTTGAAAAATGTATGGAACTTGAGTTGTGATGGGTTGACAGCCAATAACGTGTTGAAAACATATTCATTCGAGTAGATTTCAGCTTGTAATATTTTCCAGTAAACTTAGCAAGTTGTTTGTTTTGTCAGATAATAAAAAAAATCACTGTTTAATGGATAGACCTTCCAACCGAGGTTGATATTAAATGTCACTGAAATCTCCTTTAAGTCTTGGGAAAAACAAATTGAATTTGTAGTGTCTGTGTCGTTTGCTCTTGCTTTGTATGTGACCTTTACTGTGTCAGCCAAATACAGACAAACAGGCAGGTGGAGAAAACTAAGGGGAGGTCATTTAAAATACTAATTTTACTTTGAGTACATTCATTAAAGCAAAGAAAGAATCTCTGTTTTTCAGTCAGTTTATCTTTATTATTTCCCAGATGACGATTACAGTCGGCAGACTTTGATAAGTGAAATGCAAGGACATTTCCTATTATTCAAAGCTGTTACAAGGGCAACAGCGCGCCAATCAAACAGCAGTGCATCTGAAGCACCAATACCTTTTAAAACATTTTGTAAAAACAGGAATACTGCTCAGTCTGAACTATGTATGGTATACCTACGCAACAACTACAGCTAGAACATTTTTTTTGAATGAAATAGCATAGATTGTTTTCTTGCCTGAAGTTACATTTACATTTAATACAATAAACAGCACAAACAAAAAAAAAAACTCTTAACATACAACTATATGCAGATTACTTTGCTCAGATGTTGTAACCAATTCTTGTCTCGGGAAAACTATATGATTGATATATATATATATATTTGTCTTGCAGGTTCTACATTCTAACAAAGTCAACGGTAAAAATAAACAATGCAAACACCAATACTATATAATATTTCACTAGATCAAATTTTATAGAACAAATCAAATAAAACACAAAAGTATGCGTTTGCTGTTTAACTTAGCAAACACACATTTAAAACATACCATAAATAAGATCATTTGATAAAGCAAAATAATAACACTCACTTTTAAACACTAATTCTACAGAAAATGGTTTATTTTTGTGTGATTTTTTTATTCTTGGTCTTATTTTTACTGTTGAGTGTCTAATGCGCAGGTAGTATACA
Organism: Pelobates fuscus; assembly: GCF_036172605.1. Taxonomy (NCBI): domain Eukaryota; kingdom Metazoa; phylum Chordata; class Amphibia; order Anura; family Pelobatidae; genus Pelobates; species Pelobates fuscus. The sequence continues at coordinate 303,630,371 of NC_086319.1, read as the reverse complement.
CATTAAGTTTTATAAAGAAATCAATATTTATAAAAAAAAAAAAAAAATACTACATTAATTGCATGTTTGAAAGCTGTAAGGAAATCTGGAAAAACATGCTTATTTCTAAAGCAAATTGGCATAACATAATTCGTGTTTAAATAAATTGCAATGTCTTCTGGCACCATTACTAAAATAACAAACATTTTCTCATTAATTACATTATTTAAGGAACGTTTAAAAATTTAGAGAACTATTATGATTATAGTATCTCTTTTGCAATGCAGTGTTTACTGTAAATGTCATTGCCGATCCATCCCTAGGATTTCATACAGGTACATAGATGCCTTTCAAGATGCATCAGTCTTTGTTCATCATGACAGTGTGACAATTGATATGGCAGACTTGTGTTATATCTGCTCCAAAACTGCCTATTGCAATGTCATACCAACTCCAAACCAGTCCTGATTATACATCAATGGTACATGATTTAGAAGCTGTCATATTTTCTGTAAATTTGAATGTCGCAAAAAAAACTGGAACATCCGGGACTCCTGAACCCTGGTTTAGGATTTGCAGAAGAGAGTAGTGAGCATGGTGATGCCCAAACCGAAATTATGGGACGGCAGGGAGGACATTTGAAGATAAAAATTCAGATCTACGTCGAAAAAATTGGGTAATGAAATCATGGGACAAATATTGGCTTTTTCTTAGATCCTTGATGATACAGCTTTTGCAATTTTGTATTGGCTGCTTGACCCCAGGAATAAACATTTACGTGATATTGCAAACAGACACGTCAAAGAATATCCCCATTCCTTTGTGCTTCCATTACAGCATATTTCCTTGTTTTTGAAAGCTGCTCTGACAGCAAAGGAGTTAAATGTCCTTGTTTTGGCAGCCAAATGCTTTTGTTGTAACCTTACAAGGATCCATTAAATCTTGACGCATGTAGAGGTCGTGTAGAATTCCTGAGAATTCTGGTTGTATTCCAAAGAACTGAAAATTATACTCACTGTGCTTTATCAGACTTTCTCTGTTCTCATGTCGACCACTAATAATTCAGTTACCATAACCCAAGCAGAATCTCAATATTGCAGCAACAAAGTGTCTCTTATTCTTGCATTTTTTTGTTTTAAATCTAAAAAAACAAATGAAATTTAATGCATGAAATGTACATGGCATTGTAGTTCGTAAATACAACTGAAAAAATGGTTACTATATATAACATTACAGATTAATATCAAAGAGAATTTTTAGGATAGTGAGTTTACATTAATAGAACAGCGCATAGAACTGGGATAATTTGCAGGCAGCTCCCAAACTGTGATCAAACTACAAATCCCATGATGATCAGTAATCATCCTAAAATAAAATCTGTGTGTCTGGTTGGCTGAGTGTCATAGTAGTTATGTTTCTAGAGCAACTAGCAAATTACATGTTGACAGCTCAGTTTTCTATTTCCCCCCAAGCATTATGTTTTATATATATATATTTTTTTTACATTAAACAAGTTATATTCCTAGTCAGGATTCCCACCCAAACAAAATTGTTTTCCTATGATTCCACGTTTTTTTTTTTTTTTTTTTTTTTTAAAGCTTTGGCAGGTAATTTCCAGGCACTCCCTTCTTTCGCTGCCACCACCCAGACCGGAGTGCTCACAAACAGATAATTTAACCTCTTTGTGCTTCCTTCTTGCATGCCAGTCCTAAGTGTAATATTATTTATTAATGGTGGCATCTTACTCACTGGCTCCTGCCCACATTTAAATATTAACACACCCTAGCAGTAATCTCCAAACATAATTACTATATTCATTCATCTTCATCCCACACATCCCGGGTTATACAAACAGTACTGTGTAAGGATTTGCAAAAACGCTGAGACAAAAATCAAAGGTGTGTTTACAAATCTACACATAAATAGCTTTTTCACTAAATATTGTGCAATAAATTTAAGCATGTTTAATTTTTATTTAACCCATCTTCCACAATATGGATTAACTTCTTCTATGCTGACATTTTCTTAAAGTGACATTATAGTCACCGAAACAACTTTAGCTTAATTAAGCAGTTCTTGTGTATAGATCATGCCTCTGAAGTTTCACTGCTCAATTCTCTGCCATTTAGGAGTTAAATCACTTTGTTTCTGTTTATGCAGCCCTAGCCACACCTCCCCTGGCTTTGACTGACATAGCCTGCATGGAAACAAAATGGTGTCATTTTCAATCAGATGTAACTTACTTTAAACGTTTTTATCTCCTGCTCTGTAAATTGAATTTTGCTACATACAGGAGGCTCTTACAGTGTCTAGCAAGCTATTAACAGAGCAGGAGATAAGACATTCTAAATTAAACAGATCTTGCAATAAAGGAAGTGTTAACATTAGATCACTCTTTACAGGAAGTGTTTTGGAAGGCTGTGTAAGTCACATGAAGGGAGATGTGACTGGGGCTGTATAAGCAAAGTGATTTAACGTCTAAATGGCAGAGAATTGAGCAGTGAGACTTCAGGGGCATGATCTATACACCAAAACTGATTAACTAAGCTAACATTCTTTTGGTGGCTATAGTGTCCCTTTAACATCCAGGGCCAGGGCCGGATTTTCCTATAGGCTAACTAGGCTTCAGCCTAGGGACTCAAGATCAAGAGGGGCCTACATTCAAATTGTTAGCAAAATTAAAATTACACTATTCTAAAAACAGTGAACACTAAAACACTGAACTACGTACTAAGGAGGGAGGCGGGGGGGTGGTCCGCCCCGGGTGCCACTTACTAGGGGGGTGCCCGGGGCAGACTGCAATGCCCCTCCTGCCGCGATTGCCGAGACCGGCGGTCTGCAGCTCCGCAATGTGCAGAGATGCAGACCATGGATCTCGCGTGCACTGCCCAATCAGAGCGTTGCCGCGGGTTACCACGGCAACGCTCTGATTGGGTCTCGCGAGATCCATGGTCTGCAGCTCTGCGGAGTTGCAGACCGGAAATGAGGGCCACCGGACCACCAGGGACCCCACCAGACCACCAGGCAGCCCCCACTGGACCCCCCCCCCCCTCCTCATCTCGACTTTTTTTTTATTTATTATCCGTGCCACATTTTTTATAAAGGTTAGTACCAATCACAACATGTTTCATTTAACATATTGATATATATCACAGTAATGATGTATTTTATTGTCTCTCATGTAATTTACAAACTTAAAAATGGGAGGTGAAAGGGCCTCATAAGTGGAATAGCCTAGGACCTCTTTTCATCTAAATCCGGCCCTGTCCAGGGCTTTTGTGTTTTTTAATGCATTATTTAAATAATGCATTGACCAAAATGCTAAAACAATTAATAAAAAGCAAACACCCACAGGGGGGGAATGACGGAGTGCGGCGGGACGTAAGCGTACGCACGCACCAGGAGGTGGAGCTCAATGGGGGTATCGGAGGAAGGAGCAGCCACGAGGAAATGGCGTTTGTGCTGAGCCCGTGTTGAGCCTGTCGGGGAACTGAGAAGCAGCGCTGCCTGGTATCTGTTCGGAGAAATGCGGACACATAACTACAAGGAGAGGAAGAATTGGGGTATATACTAATTATGGCAACCAATGTTATGTGGATTTATAACCGGACAGCCAGACGTATACCGGAGCGGTAGCTGGTAAAAAAGTGCAGCGATTTTTATGTGGCTTATTATGTGGCTCGGTTCACTTTGCAACGTGGCCGATACCATTTAATGATATAACTTTCGGAATCTGGAACTGCAAATATAGATCAAATCCAGTAACCTTTTTTTTGGTTTGTTTTTGGTTTGTTCCCTTTTTTGCTACTAACAACTTATTAGAGAACAGCAATATATAAGCAAATATATGTGGCTTAATAAAGTGGTTTAACAGAATGGAAAGGTTATGACCACAAGATTTGATGGCTAACTGTCTGAGAAACAGATGAGGAGTAATCTAACAGCTTACAGCTTAACTCTCACTTGGTAAATAATTTACTACTTTGGTGCTATTTTTGGTGCTCCAGTTTGGTTTGTCCTTGTTAAGGTGGCACATACCACTTAAAAAAAATATATATGTTGGAACTGTAAGATCATAGATGTGAATTTTATAACGTTTGATTTCCCTGACCGACATCACTTGTATCTTTGGACCTTTAATTGGATCCCTAATTGGATCATTGGATTAATAGACTTCTTGCAAAACGTGGAGATAAGAGGATCAAGAAATTGGGGGGAGAAAAAAAACAGCATAAAGGTCATAAAGGTCAAAGACCAATAAAGCCAGGACCAGAGACATTGAATACAAAGACAGATTGTTTTCAAGACAAGATAAAGAAAAGAAGCTGGTGAGAAAGTGAAAGTGGAAAGGATAAGGGCCCCTTGACACAATAGTAAACAAAGATGGCGATGCCAAAGATCGCAAAAAAAACCAAGGAGGTCAAAAAAGATAACAAAAATGAAAAAGTGGCTTCTAACTTTTTTTCACCACATAATAAACAGAATGAGGAACTATCCTTTCTGGATGAATCAACATTTGAAGATAAAAGAGTTTCAATAACCAATTTTCAAGATTTTATAAAAACAAGCCTGGACAATCAAACTGAAATTTTCAAAAAAGAATTAGAAAATAGCACAGCTCAAATGACAAGGCAAATGGAAGAAATTAACAGAAAAATAGTAAAAGTGGAAGAATTTCAAGAACAAATAACTAACCATTATAATCTAATCACAGAAGAACAAACCAAAATAAAGGTGGAAATAAACAGTTTAGAAGATCGAGTAAATATGATGGAAGAGAGAATGAGAGCTAAAAATATACGGATAAAAAATATTCCAGAAGATATCTCTCACGATAAAATCAAGGACTATTTGAACGGGCTGTTTGCAGCACTAAACTTACAAACTCAAGTTTCGGCAGTGTGTATGGAAAACATATACAGAATTAAGAAGCCACAGGGAATCCAGAATGCTTATCCTAGAGACACGATGGTTACTCTCCACTCCCTGATTGTCAAGCAGCAAATAATAAATGCAATAAGAAATAAAAAATTCTCAGAAGAGGATAAATTTAAAGATATCCAAATTTATCAAGATCTACCCAGAGCAGTAAGAATGGAGAGAAAAAGATATTTTGAAAAATTAAAACCACTGAAAGAAAGAAACATCGGATATCGATGGGGACCAGGAAAGGCCATTACAATAAATTGGAACGATACAAGGAAAGTCCTTCTGAACCCAAAAGAATTAGAAGATTGGACAGCTCAACAATTTAAATGATGAGGAGAGAAAACGCAAGAACTTTGGCAAAAAGGGGAAGAGGAGGGGAGAAAGAGATAAGAGATGGGAGAGAGGAAGGATTTTTTTTTTTTTTTTTTTTCTTTCTTTTCCTCTCCCCCGACAAGAGTGTTGAATATGAAATTGTGTATGGGACATATTATCCCATGGATAAATTAATAGGAGATTATTAATGTACATATAATAGATGAATGATGGGATATAATTTAAAAGGAATTTTTTGGGAATAACAGTATAAATCACTAATGGAGGGGGGAGATGCATTTCAGGACTAAGGGAAGGGGTTTTGTACAGGGGGTATCACAAAAATCAGAAGGATAAAATGATATTGTATATACGGAGGGGTGCGAATTTGAGTGTGATACTTTGATAAGGGATACACAAAGAGATAAATTAATAAGAGTTTGGTTAAATATAACTACACAATAGATAGAGTTTGGTATAGGGGATAGAAATGAATGAATTTTTGTCTACGGATAAAATAGGAGAGGAAATTTTTATAAGTATAAGAGGTAACAAGGTATTCAAATATTAAGATTTACAGTATATTTTCACTAATGGAGTGGGAAGATGCATTCCGGGATTAAGGGAAGATGTTTGCACAGGAGATATCATAAATAATCTGAAGGTTATAATGATACTGTATAACACGGAGGGGTGTTTGTTCGTGATATTTTGATATGGGATACATAAAAAAAATAGATAAATTAGTAAGAGATTTGTTTAAATATAATAGAGAATAGATGGAGTGCTGTGTAGGGGATATAAATGAACACGAGAATAAAAAATTTCGTATGGATAAGGTGAATTAAGGGACTAAGGGTAAAACAATACGAACACTTAAATACCAAGGGAAAATATACAGTTTTCGCTGATAGTCCTGTGAGAAGAATCAGTGATTTATGGAAGAGTATAAATAATTAGTATGGGGGGGGGGTAATGAGAGGTAAGGGTTTTTTTTTTTTTTTTTTTTTTTTTTTTTTCTTTCCCCTCTCTTCCTCCTTCTCTCTCTGCCCAGTATGAGGGACAGACAGAGGGAAGGAGAAAGATTGGCTGCTCTGCTCGGATTCCTCCTGTGTAGCTACCACTTTAAGGTCAGAGATAGACCTTAGCCCTAGACATAAGATATTGTCAAGGCTTACAGGTTGAAGAGATGATTAATTTCTATTATCTCTTGAAACAACAAGTAAGAATGTTTGGGAATGGGCTACTCTGTACTATGAGAGCTCAGACGTGTGTGAATGAAATGGGAGAGAGGGCAGCAGGAATAGATGTTACAGGAAAACATAAACCATGAAGTGTATCTCACTAAATGTACAGGGGCTAAATACCCCATATAAAAGAGCTATGATGAGAGGATTGCTAAAAAAAAAAGGAATAGATCTAGCGATGGTGCAAGAGACACATTGGATACGGGAAGATAGGACTAGATGGAACGATGAAGGATATGAGATAATCTCTCAAGCAGCCTTGAGTAAGAAAAAGAAAAGAGGAGTGGCCATAATCCTTTCAAAAAGAATAAATAGAGAAATTATATATGAGGATATAGATATAGAAGGACGGTACCAGATAGTAATATGTAAGTTGGAGGAGAAAGTTTACACTTTGGTAAATGTATACCTCCCAAATGTACTACCCACTAAATGTTTTAAAGAGATTATGGAAAAGGTAGAAAGGGTCAAGATAGGATTATTAGTTATTGCAGGAGATTTCAACTGTGTGGTGGATACAGCTTTGGATAAAAAAACAAAAAATAATAAACCCATAACTAAATATTTGATAAATCAAGCAAGGAACTTGAGAAACTCACTTTTAGAAAATAATTTATTGGATATATGGAGAGTATATAACACAGAGGGAAGAGAATATACACATTTCTCAAGGGTACACTCTTCACTTTCCAGAATTGATCTTCTGTTGGGGGAAGCCAATTTAGTGGAACAAATAAAAAGCATATATATAGAAGAGAATGTCTGGTCAGATCATAGCTATATAATTTTTTCTATAACTGACGTTAAAAAGTACAGATCTAAGACGACCTGGCGTTTAGACGACAGTATTTTGAAGAATAGTAAAGATCAGTTACAAATTAGAGAACTGATTCAACTGTACTTTAGTGAGAATATCTCAGAAGAACTCCCGATAACCACTATTTGGTGCGCATTTAAAGCAGTGGTACGGGGGTATTTGATTAAACTTAAGAAAAGGATTCAAAGAGATAGAGGTCTGACCAGAGAAAAACTATATATAGAGTACTATAAGTTGGCCAGAAGTAACAAAAGATCTTTAAGTAATGAATCTTTCAAGCAACTCTCTGAGATTAAAATGAAAATAGAAAAAATGGAGAAAGAAAGAATAGAGAAAAATCTGGAGAGGATGAAATCCAATTTTTATTACGACAATAATAAGATTAATAAGTGGTTAACAAAAAAACTTAAAAATACAAAAAATGGGAAAAATAGGATTAGTTGTATTAGAACCGAATCAGGAATCTGTAGAAAACCAGAAACAATAGCTAAGGCGTTTCAAAAATACTATGAAAAGTTGTATAATTTACCAAATCAATCAAAAGAAGCAGCTATAAACGATTATCTGAGGGAGATTAGGTTCCCGAGGATTTCGGAAGAACAGAAAATAATGCTAAATGCCCCTCTACAAATTGTGGAATTTACAGGTGCAATTAAAAAACTTGTGAACTATAAGACTCCGGGCCCAGACGGTCTGACTAATAGATTTTACAAGGTCTATGGAGATATATTGGCAGATTACTTGACTAGAACATATAATGAAATCTCTCTGAAAGGTACAGGCCCTAGAGAATTATTACAAGCAAATATAATCCCTATCCACAAAAAAGATAAGGATCCGCAAGATCTAAAGAATTATCGCCCGATATCACTTATCAACGTCGATTCAAAGTTATTTTCATCTATATTGGCAGATAGGTTGAAAAGGATAATTATGGAATTGGTAGACAGAGATCAGATAGGGTTTGTCCCAACCAGACAAGCTAGCACTAATATTAGAAGAATGATCAATGTTCTGGATTGGAGTGATAGAATGCGAATTCCCCTCCTGACCCTGTCATTGGATGCAGAAAAGGCCTTTGACAGGGTCGGGTGGGGATATATGATGGGAGTACTGAGGGCAATGGGCATAGATGGATGGATGCTGTCGGCAATAGGCTCTATTTATCAAAATCCTATGGCGAGGGTAGTGGGCATGGATTTATGTTCAGACTGGTTTCCATTGAAAAATGGCACACGGCAAGGGTGTCCACTCTCACCCATTTTATACATTCTCTCAATGGAACCCTTTGCAATCAGAATAAGAGAGAACCCGGATATCCGGGGAGTACCAACTACGGATAGAGAACTAAAAATAAGTATGTACGCTGATGATACCATTTTGACTCTAATAGACCCAATTAAATCAATTGATAATTTGATAAAAGAAATAGAAATGTTTAGCATTATCTCAAATTATAAAATAAACTCAGATAAAACGATTGTCTTATTTAAAAACTGTAGCAAAGAGTGGAAAAGTGAATTTTTGAAAACTTATAGCTTTGTGGATGCGAAGGGGAGTTTTGAATATCTTGGGGTAACAATATCGGAGAATTTGGATAAAATGGTGGAGATCAACTTTACTAGGCTTTTGAAATCCACTGGGATATCGTTAAAAAAATGGAACCCCTTGTTTCTGAGTTGGTTAGGAAGGATAAAAGTAATTAATGCGTACATAGTGCCTAGATGGACATACTTTTTTAGAATGGTTCCGTTAAAAATTCCTCTGCCATGGCTGGAGATAACACAGAGGCTAATTAAAAACTTTATTTGGAAGGGGAAAAAACCACGGATTGGATTAGTTCAATTAACAAATAATACAGAGCAGGGAGGGGTAAACTTCCCGAACATAATAAGCCATTACGAGGCCTCTATTATATTCCACACTCAGTTATTAAATAAAAAAGATTCTGAAAAAACGGGCTGGTTTCGCTTAGAGACCCGAGCCCTAAATGGTAAAGAACTGACTAGATACATCTGGCAACCCAAAAAAATTGAAAAAGAAGTCAGCAGTGTAATTCTAGACTATTTGTTGAATGAATGGAATAAGATTAGAAAAAAATTAAATATCCTGGGAAGCATTTTTGGGTTTATGAGAATAGAAATATTAGAAGCCCTATTGCCAGACTTAAAATTAGACTCTTGGAAGGATAGGAAAATTGAAACTTTGGACGATATAATAATAGGAGATAGAATCAAAGATTTTGTAACTCTGTCTGGGGAATTTGGTCTTCTTCAGGATGAGGCTTTTCGATATTTAAGAATAAAATCCTTTTTGGATAAATCACTTGCTAAGAGTAATATAAACAGTAGTATCCTCATAAAACAGATCTTTGGAAATAATAGTACTCGAAAAAACATGGCAAAATGCTACGCCCTTATAAGAGCGACCCCCAAAAATATAAGGTCTAAACAAATAAAAAGTTGGGAAAAAGAATGCAATATAAAAATAGACCCAACAAAGTGGGGGGATATGTTGATACAGTTAAAAAGAAATGTTCACAACGATATATTGTTTGAGACTCAGTATAAAGTTTGCTATCGTTGGTATTTAGTGCCAATGAGACTAAACAGAATTGATCACAATGAATCTAAAATATGTTGGAGATGTGGAAGCAATTTGGGAAGTTTTGTCCATATTTGGTGGAGTTGTGGATTAATTAGGAGAGTATGGGACGAGGTTTTTAGAAAATTGTATGTTTGGGACAAAATTCTTATAGAACAATCTTCAGTAAGGGCCCTCTTACACCTCCAATGGCCAGAGTTATTAAAATACCAACAATTTCTGGTCTGCCATTCTTTTATGGCATTAAAGATATTGATAGCTAGGGGGTGGAAGAGCTCCGTGACAATTGAGTTCAAACACTGGGAGAAACAATTAAAACTTCAGATTAATAACGAGATAGGGCTTTTTAAGAGGAAGGATAGTGTACAGAAATATGAAATGGGGAAAAAGTGCTTAAAACTCTTAGAAACTAATGTGCAACAATAGTAATCTTTTGTGATGTATACACAGAAATGTTTAATAGATAAAAATGATTTTGTATGTTTAAATTCTATTGTAACTTGCTGCCTACTCCCACAAATGTAAGAATGCATGAGGTATGATGTATGAATGAACTGTGAAATATGTTTTAATGATTTAGTTTGGAGGACTGGATGTCTACTAATATTGTCGAAACTGTCTACATGTTTATATGAAATAATGTTTTGATATGATGAGAAAATTTTTTAAAATCAAATAAAGATATATTTGCAAAAAAAAAAAGAATAAAAAAAAAAAAAAAAAAAAAAAATAAAAAAAAATAAAACAATTAATAAAAAAAATAGAAGAAGAAGAAAATAATATACCCACATTTAACATTTCTGCTTTTGCTGCAAATTCCCAGTTGTTGTGCAGCTTCTACAGTGTGTTCTTACACTCTGCTGCTGGACATATCCCATAAGCTTTGTTTTATCAGGACAGCAAGGGTTTCTGGGAGTTCTAGTGCTTTTAATCAAATATTCTTTATGTATACCCTTCCTTACCTGCATTTGGAAGAAGGCAAGTGTGGGTAATGACTACATTCAACTTTGACGCTGACAGGGAGTCTGAGTTTCCACCATAATCTGGATATCGAGACATCTTTCTGTAATCAGCGCCTTCACTCAGTGATTCTGCATTCTCTCAAAACACAGAGGGTATCATTGACACACAAATGCAGATAAACATAAACAATGCAAAATAATACATAACTTATCATAAATTCTGCTGCTGTAATGTCTCAGCCCTGTGTAGTTTTTGTAGCAGCACAAAAACAGTATGTATATGCTCAGCATTCAACGCCCACCCACCAATTGGTTTGTTAAATCATACCTTGGTTGGTGCACAATGTTGGGACCATTGGTGTACGTAGCGCTACACTGATGGATATTTGTTGCTGCTGGCAAAAAAAACCCAACTTACTCAAACTCTTCAAAAAGCCTCAGATCCAGGGAAATAAGTCTAATTGTTTTCCTTTATTTTAGTCACGCAGTAAGGATGAGGCTACACATGTCACTTAGGCCAGGACAATTTTGCTTTGAATTTAGGAGCCAGCTAAAAAAAGTTAAGAGACGGGTTTATTTTTAAACTAAACTAAACTAAACTTATTTTTAAACTAACAAAGCTTTATTTTCAATGACCAAAATAACACTAATGTAGTGGTTCAGATGTCTATTACATGTCCCTGCAAGCTTTTCAATGTAAACACTGCCTTTTTACTGAAACGGCTGTGTTTACATTGCTGCCTAGGAACACCTCACTCAGTGATAGTCACTCAGACGGCCACTAGGTGCTTCCTAATCCAGTGCTGCACAGTGTGCAACACCTACACTCAGTGCGTCAAAACTCTACATGGAGGTACTGAACATTCCATATAGAGATGCACTCCCCTGTAAGATAGCATTGGATTGGCAGAGATCTTCAAGATTGATGAGATCTCAGCTTTGGAAGCGGGGCCATGGCGAGACTGGCACGACGTGGGCATAAAAAAATCTTTCCCAAGCGATTGTACACATACACATTGACAGACACACACACTCACTGACACACACACATTGACACACATACTCACAGTCAGACAACACTCACTGACAGAAACACAGACATTCTCTCACACACTGACAAATTATTATTACTTGTTTTATTTATTTATTTATTTATTTGTTATGTCCACCCAGCCTCCCTATATTTGGGAGAGCTGGAGTGCATCCTTTCCATGGGGTCCAGTGTGGCTGCTGTGATCCTGTAATCATCAGGATCTTCTTGCTCTGCTCCCTCATGCACCGTTTAGTGATGCAAGGGTCAGAGTGATGTCATATCCCAATACCCACCTAAGGTGGCCATATGACTAGATCTTTGGCCATCAATGATAGGTGGAAAACAGAGTTCTCAGTCCCACTCGCAAACCTTTGTAGTTCCGCCACTGCACCAGCATTCATCGGTGCACTGCTGGATGGGCTGACAAGCACCCAGACGCCAGGAAAAAATTCCGAGGCCTCATGTCGACCTGGTGCCTGGGATTTGGTGAGCCCTGACTTAGGATAACTCTTACTCATCAGATTGCACTCCTCAGCTGGGTTATTAGCAAAATACTTTCTTTGTAGTAGATACTAGAACAGCAATTGCAGCTCTCATGCTGTGAATCACTGCAGAGTAGGAAAATTCTTTGGCCAAGGGTGAGCCTCAGAGCTGCTGTAGTCACTTTTCAAGAGATCATGGCTATACAAATATGCAGCTCAGGCCTAGCTCAGTCCCCAGAGCATCTTCTGGTCCCCATCAGCCTATTCTCCTCTCTTTCTTCATTGACTGAATACACTGTCTATCAGGTTACAGGAAGGGAGGGCAAAGTGGTCAAAGCACAGAAACTGTATAGTTTCTATAATGAACATCTGAGTACATAAAAGTTATAGAAAAACAGGATATACATAATAAAACATAATCACACTAACACTCCCACACACAGGAAATCAGTTAATGCATGTAACACCCTGATCAGTTTAGCATAAGTGCGGAGGTCTGAGAGTAGGTGGGATCCTCAATCCCCTTATACTCAGAGACATTGGTGACCTTCTATTTCTTCTGCATCACTTTGAGTCCCCTTGAAGATATTAATTGCAGTTTTCAACACCATGTAGCGTTGGGAATAGATCCTGGTCTATTGAGATCTTTCCCCTCTAGTGCTGGGGCTAGAGTTTCTAACAGGTGAACCAGATACAATACTGAGACTTTCAGGATTGAGTAGAGTTGAAGAACGGACAGCAGAAGGGAAGAAGGTACTGACTGAGTCTCTGGTATTTTCTACCAATCCTTTTCAGAGTTTGTCACTTCCTCTTCCAGGTGATCACCACTTGGTAATAACGCACTGGGGTCTTCTCAAAATAATAATAATTCATCCTATCCCAAATTATTATCAAAATTATCATTTAGGATAGGAGGAACATTGGGGTTTTCATTTTCATTATCAAGGTTCTTTTTATCAATTATGTCCTCTTCAACAAAGGCCACAGGTAATAAGTGATTCCTGTCCAAGTTTTGATCCTACCCTTGGGATCTTTGATTCTGTACACAGGAAACCCATCCATTTTAGAGAAAACCTTAAAAAGCATGTCTTTACATCTGCCTGCTAATTTATGCTTCCCAGGGACTCCCAGGTTTCTTACAAGGACCTGGTATCATATCATCATTTGTTATTCTCATTAATTTTGGTGCAGCTTGCTCAGCCATTTCATAGAATTTTTGAACAGTTTCTTTTATATTTCTCACATATTGATATCTAACAAGGACAATACATTACTAGTTCCTGTGGAATCAGATTTCAGTGCATAAGAAATCCATACACACTTGATCCATAGGACCAGGACTCTTTAAGTGACCCATAGGAGCAACACATACAGGCAACTTCTCTGAATACATCTTCTGCACTTCTGGCAGTACATCTCAACAAATCCTCTCATTCTGGGCAAATAAAATAGATTTTGTATCAATCTAGAGGTTTTATATAATCCTAAATGACCGTGGTGATCTTGTAGTGGTCTGAACACCATTCCTCTGTACTTCTGCAGGATAAATATTAAAGTGGTTCCATTCTCTTCTAAGAAGCTGTTGTAGCTGAACAGGGAGGTTCCTCAAATTTTGAAAGTTTACCTGTTCTTCTTCTACTATAGAGGTCTGGCATAGGGCTCTTACCCCTGGGCTAGGAATACCTATTCTTCATCCTCTATGACGGCAGGCATGCCGGATCTCCAAGATAGAGCACAGAAGCAGAAGGACACAGGCAACACTCCAGGATCAAGAAGGTAAATTTATTACTGGATACACCGCCTCATAAAGTGCAAAGTGCAACGTTTCGGCTCAATAGAGCCTTAAGGACACATGACATGTGTGACATGTCATGATTCCCTTTTATTCCAGAAGTTTGGTCCTTAAGGGGTTAATCATGCAAAAGGGATAAACATGATAAAGTGCTTAAATAACCCCCACCCCAATTAAACAAATTGATAAATTGCATCACATGTTAATTTAACATATCCATAGAGAAAACTCTAAAACATGATAAGGAGTCTAATAGGAATCCTAGATAGTACTAAATAATGTTAAAGGTATAATGCCCTACTTCATCTTAAAGGTACAGAGCAGAATATGAATCTGTATAACATAATGAGAAAAATGGAGAATAAACATCCTTAATTATGTAAGTCAATGAAACATCAGAGCAAAGAAATGGATCAAAGGACTACTCTGTTGGAAATCCCCAAATTAAAAGAATGAATCAGCCAAGAATTAACCATTTAGTTGATATTCCATAAGCTCATGGACTAACCAAACATCAATGAATATAAACTAATAGTTAAAGGGAAACTATAGTCACCTGAACAACTTCAGCTTAATGAGGTTGTTCAGGTGAGAACTATAGCACCCTGCAGCCTTTCTCATGTAAACACTGTATTTTCTGAGAAAATTTTATGCCTCCATCCGCTCAGATCTGCTGTCAGCAGAGCACAGGGCAGCACTCTACATGCAGAGGGAGGAGATACTGTGATTCAGTATCTCCTCCCTCTGCATGCAGACACTGAACTTTCCTCATAGAGATTCATTGATTCAATTCATCTCTTTGAGGAGATGCTGATTGGCCAGGGCTGTGTTTGAATCATGCTGGCTCTGCCCCTGATCTGCCTATTTGTCAGTCTCAGCCAATCCTATGGGGAAGCATTGTGATTGGCTCAGGCTACCACATGTCAGCAGACTGCTTGTTTTCCTGAGTCTAACAGCATGCAGATTTACAGCTTCAGGCTTGAATACAGTAAGATTTTTACTACTAGATGGTGGCTAGATGGTGGTGTTAACACTATAGGGTCAGGAATACATGTTTGTGTTCCTGACCCTATAGTGATCCTTTAAAGAATATTTGCAAATACATAGAGTAGAAAATCACAATACTAAATACATAGTGAAAATGTATATAATAAAGGTGAAATAAGACGTTCCTCATATGTAACCGCCCTAATCCAGGTGGGCACAAGAGGATACACAATACGCTTCGAGCAGCACTGTAAAAGAAAGAAAAGAATCTCACTAATAATGAATACATATGAGATTACAAAAAAAGGGTAAGAGAAAATTCCCTATTAAGTCCCTTGGGCCGTAAGGTGTTTAATGTATGGATCCAGAAGGACTCCTTCTTTTTAAGCAAGCCTTGACGGTTACCAACTCTCCTAAGTGGGGGCACATGGTCAATAACCTAAAATGCAATTGGGAAATGTTGTGACTATGTTCCATAAAATGTGCAGGTATAGGTAGTTCCTTCTGTCTAGTTCTAATAGTTGATTTATGCTTATTGAGTCTCTCCCAGACCTTTATAGTGGTCTCTCCTACATAGAAAAGGCCACATGGGCATTTAAGGACAAAGACAAAATAGGTTGACTCGCATGTGAAATAATTCTTACTATTATATGAATGACCTGTTTGGGGATGAAAATATTTAGCACCTTTAATGATAGAGTTGCAGGAACTACAGTTATGGCATGAAAATGTGCCATATACCGGAGTGGAAAGAAATCTTTGTTTTTTTTATTTCAAAGGGCCAATATCAGCTTGAACTAATGTGTTCCTAATATTCTGCGGTCTTTTGTACGAAAATAGGGAAGTTCCCTGGAATTCCAGGATACCCGGGAAAGATCTTCTAAGGATACCCCAGTGTTTGCAGACAATATGTGCCACTTTGTTGCTATATAAATTATATGTAGATAGAAAAGGTATCCTAATCTGGTTATTAGGTGATTTTAATTTGGGTCTCAACAAGGAATCTCTTTCCATACCTAATACTTTTTATTTTTCAGAATTCAAAAGTGCAGCTGGATAGCCACGACTTCGAAACTCCAGGATAGAGCATCTGCAGCCACATTCTTTGGCCCTGGCTTGTACTTTAATGAAAAAGTATAATTGGATAGTGCTGCTAGCCACCAATGTCCTGTAGAATCCAACGTGGCAGTAATCAAAATATACGTGAGGGGGTTATCATTTGTTCTCACTTCAAACGTGACACAGAACAAATAATGCTGCGTTTTATCCACAGTGGCCCATTTCAATGCAAGAAACTCCAAATTGTGCACTGGGTAATTCTTTTTACTTTCAGTCAGCAAACGTTGGCTGATATATGGAAACGGGGGGATTAAGCGCTCACTATAATAATAGGCTAGAAGGTAAAGTTGGGCAGCAGTAACCAATACAAGGATTCCCAACCTTGTGATAAAATGGTGTAGACAGAAAAGGGAAGGAAACTACGCCCTAGATAATGTGATACAAACAAGCGTATACGTACACAGGTCTTAATTGTGAAGATATAAATATACAATTGACCTCAGAAGATAAAAAGACATAAACAGATAATAGTGTAATAAAGTAAGTACAATGGATCTATGTATGAGTGCTTCTAAATGGTCACACTCACATTTACCAGAGCTAACTCAGAGCTCAGCTGTTAATACGCATGGACAGAACAATCCCTGTCTAAGGATATATGCAGCAATCGGCGTCTTGGTGCTCTCAGGCAGGTTATATATAAAGAGACATAAAAAGATCTAATAGTGCAGTATATAATGACAAAATAAGTAAAATGTGGTGTAAAATAACGTACTCACATTTGCTAGAGCACAACTTGCTCTAGTTGGTGTAGCTTAGGTGGTATAATTCAGACCAAGGAATATGATGGTAACCAGGAGGTAAAGGAGTATAGATCCAGAGTAGATAAAGGATAAAAATATACCTTTTAATGTAATCTAAAAATAAAATAGTAAAATACTATATAAAATGGTTAAAAGTCCCACTTAACGCGTTTCACCTATAAAAGGCTTCCTCAGAAATGTTGGCTGATATATACCACTGGACGAAACCCTTCAGGGTACGCCTGGTAAACAACCACTGTCTAATCTTTCCAAACTTGTATCTACATGAAGAACATACAGTTTAGCAGTTTCAGCAGGATCAGCATGCACTAACAAAGGTGCTTCAGTAATTTTTTGTTTTAGGAGTTGAAAGACCTCTTCACGCTTGGAAGTCCACTTTTCGCTATAGTGCTTCTTAGATTGAGGGCTCTTCTGTCCTTTCTCCCCAGGTTCTACCTTCAGAAGATCAGGCAGACTTTGTGCTATCTTAGAGTAACCTTCAATAAAACGATGTTAAGAATCACAGAGTCCCAAAAATAAGTGCAACTCTTCAAGGTTGTTTGCCCTAGGGTAGTTGAAAATTGCTTAGATTTTGGATGATGCCATTTCTACACCGTCAGCTGACACGATGTGTCCAACATATGTTACTGAACTCTGAACAAATTTCCACTTATCCATTGACCACTTTAAGCCTTCTTTTTGCTAAAGATCAACCATTTTTAACAGCTGCTTTTCATGCTCCTCAGAGGTTTTGCCAAACATAATTAAATCGTCCAGATAGACCAGGCACTTCCTAGGTCTCATATCTCCTAGAGTTTTCCCCACTAATCGCTGAAAGGTTGCAGGAGCTTCAGTAATACATTAAAGGCATTCGAGTGAATCGTAAGAATCCCAAGGGGCATATAAAAGCAGTTATTTTTCTGAGCTTCTTATTTCAATGCAACATGGTAGTACCAAGAATGGAGGATCAATACACTAAACCACTTGCATTCAGGAGCTCTTCTATTTGTGACAGGGCATATTAATCAGGAATAGATCAGTTCCCTTATTTAAAGTTTTATAATCGATGCATAATCTTACTGAGCCATTCTTCTTTCCCACCACTATAGGTGAGGCATATGACTCCTGAAATCTTGAATCATCCCAGCTTCATCCATTTCATTAAGTATATTTCTCACATCTTCAACATCTTATGGAGCTATTCTTCTAGACATTTCTCAAAAAGAAGTAGGGTCACTAAGATGATGAAGATGATGATAATGGTATGCTGAGCACTTTTAGCACATCCTACATCCATATCTCCTGTAGAGAAATTTCATGCTCATGAGTGGAGAGCTTGAAATATTATTTCTTACCACTCTTCTGGCAAATTGGACTCTACTTCAATTTCTAGAGTCAGTTATTTCGAGGGCTCTCCTTCTAGTAAGTGAATAACCCCAGGCTTCCTGCAGTGAGTTATGTAGACTTCCTTTGACAATATATTGTAGACCGTCACAGCAAACATATGAGTTTTCCTGTTTCATCAGTCTTTTATTTCCTACATAATCACCCACACTTTACATAAATCTTCTTCTGGAAGAGACTCTAGGCAAAACTGACAATCTCCAGACATCATGCCTTCCTTCAAAACTGCTACAGCATCAATAGACTTAATTTCCCCTGGCTGAAGAAAAAGGGACTGTGAGCCCCAATAATGGAACTCACTAGTTCTTCTATTGCAATACTAACTGATAACATATATTCCTCAGGACAAGTTCTAATTCTGCCATCTGATTTAAAGTAGGCCTGAAGCATATCCTTCACCATCTGAGTATTAGTTCCCAATATTATGGGAATCTCAGGATGTCCTAGGTACAAGCACACCAAAGCTTTCACATTCATGGGATTTGCAGTTCCATTGTCCAATTGAGGTACTATGATTTGAACTTCAATTATCCTTTCGACAGGATAATATTGGGAACCCAATCCCGACAATTTCACATCAACTGCTGGTGATATTGGTAAGTGACCTAAGTGTTTATCGTAACAGGATCGAAAGACTATAGTTATTTGGGATCCAGTGTCTAAAAGAGCCGGAGCATGAATACATTCGATCATAAAGCTTACATGTGATTTAGGGCCTATTCTAAAATTCCCAAGCATTCCAGGGCTCTTATTAGGAGAGCTTTTACTTATTTTTCTACTGAATTACTTGTTTTTCTTCTTTTGATGGTTATCTGCTCAGGGGCCTAGGCCAAGGGTTATTGTTTCTACATTGAAAGAATTTAGTTTTACTGGACATGTGGTTGCTGTGTGCCAAGTCTGCCACAATTGCAACATCTCAACTCTTGCTTCTTCTCCAAAGGAGAAACACTGAGACTTTGTTTTGGATTGTCCTTTTCTTTAGGCTTAGAGGAGTGGGGTTGAGAATCAACAACTTTCTTATTTCCCTGAAATGTAGATCTTTTTTCACTACCACGATGCTTAGAGATGTGCTCACTCTATGGCTCTATGAAATTTGATACCTTCATCATTTTTGTGAAGACCAATAATCCTCTGGCTCACAGAAAACTGGTCAGCGCTGATGCAGTGGGATCATGAAGTAGCGTTCCCCTTAAACTTGTTGTCAACTATACTTGTCTAATTGGTCTGATGCCATTATTAACTTTCCCAGCATTATTTACAAACAGACTAGGTATGCGGTAGGCTTATTTCTCATGCTGAACAGTAGCTGCATATTGTAGGCGTAGCTCCTACTCATCACATTCCTCTCCATAAGCACTATGTAGGGTTTTCAAAATATCAACTGAAGAGGCAGATGAAAACGTCATAATGGATTTCTTGCTAATTCAGATGATTTTAGACTCTCAGTTAATCTGAGCCACTAAGCGTCTTCAGTACAAGTCCACTCTCTCAAAGCTTCCACAAACTGAAATCTTCATCACCAGCGGTACAGAACCAGAAAAAATGGTACCAGAAAAAAATCTTTAGTTGTTTGTAGTTATGTTCAGTGGATGCCCTAACCACACTTTTGTCTAGTTACTCCAACAACACTGTTATGGAGAGACTCTTCTCAGCCTTTGGCAAAGTGGGGATTGAGAGAAGCCTCCCATGTGATTCGTTTCCAGTTCACATCCTAAGAAGCTGTTTTATCACAGTCTTCTTCCTTGCATGGTATTGAAGAAAATATGCAATCATTGTCTACATCACTAGAGTCTTGCTCATCATCAGTCTCTTCAGGAGAGAAAAAACAAGTAGCAAGAGAGGTGAGAACAGACAACAGCTCAATTAGCCTGCCCTTTGGTGGATCCCCGCTCAGATCTCAAGCTGGTTTTAGCTCATCTAGTGCCATTACACAAAGAACATATCTGAAGCATATAAGATATGCATGAGAGATACAGCAACCCCAGACAATCGTTTCAACCTTGTAAGGTATTATCAGTGAGGTATAGCCAATATCCCTCTAGGCACCGTGAGCAAGGGGTCCACATCTCGATTGCCCTTTAAATTAAGGAGAAAAAAAAAACCAAGTAGCAAGAGAGGTGAGAACAGACAACAGCTCAATTAGCCTGCCATTCAGTGGGTCCCGCTCAGATCTCAAGCTGATTTGAGCTCATCTAGTGCCATTATGAAAGTTATGACATCATATACAGATGAATATATAGTGTAAATAGGAAATGAAAGGAGCACTGTAGGGTCAGGAACACAAACATGTATTCATGACCGTATAGGGTTAAAACCATCATCCCCCTCATGCCTCCCTAAATATAGTAAAATATTACTTGTATTCAAGCCTGAAGCTGCAGGCTTTGTCCTTGTTTCCTTTTGACCTGCACACTGCCTGCTGACATCAGCAGAAGTGGTAGCCTGTTCCAATCACAATGCTTCCCCATAGGATTGGCTGAGACTGACAAAGAGGCAGATCAGGGGCAGAGCCAGCATGGTTCAAACACAGCCCTGGCCAATCAGCATCTCCTCATAGAGATTAATTGAATCAATTAATCTCTATGAGGAAAGTTCAATATCTTCATGCAGAGGGAGGAGACACTAAATGTTTGGATGCATTTTAGGCAGCAATAACCCAGGAATGATTTCTAACAGCCATCTAAGGAGTGGCCAGTAAAGTTATCACTAGGCTGTAATGTAAACACTGCATTTTCTCTGAAAAAAAACAGTGTTCACAGCAAAAAGCCTGAAGGTAACGATTCTACTCACCAGAACAAATTCAATAAGCTGTAGTTGTTCTGGTGACTATAGTGTCCCTTTAAATGTTGGGAGGGAAGGTTAGAAAGTGTGAACTTACAGAGCATAATGACCTATTATTATTTATAGCATTTTATAGTACCAACATATGTTTAAGTGCTTATTTATTATTATTTATAATTAAAAAAGCTTAAAGGGACAGCTCAATGTAGTGGTCCTGGTGTCTATAGCATATCCCTGCAGGCTCAGCAATATTAACTCTGCCTTTTCAGTGATTACATTGCTGCCTAGGAATGCCTCTACTGCCAATCACTCATATGGCCACTAGAGGTGCTTCCTAGATCAATGCTGCACTATGTGCAGCACCTATGTTCATCGTCTCCACAATCTGCATGGAGACACTAAATGTTTCTCATAAAGATGCATTGAATCAATGCATCTCTATGAGGACATGCTGATTGGTGCAGTGCTGCATTTTGCCAAGCATGCACAATAGCCTCCCAATGCTTTCCTATTGTAAAGTATTGGATTGGCTGAAATTGTCAAGATTGATGATCTCAGCCATGGAGACGAGGCTAGACCAGTGTGGCGATTGAGATAAGGTGAGTAAAACAATCTGGGTACTCAATAATGAAGGTGACCTAAACAGCTAGTCCAACACTATAGTGTTAGGAATACATGTTTGTATTTATTTTTGTAGATCTACAGAGTTCCAGGCTACCTACGCAACAAATGCTGGTGGTGTAACTAGCTAAGCATAAAAGTGCATGTACCTTCAAGCAGAAACACTGCACATAAAGACACAGACTTCTACTGTGGTGGAATCTCGGTAAAAATAAATTTAGTAGGCCGAGATTACCACGTGGCATGTGTACGTGCATATGCTGACGTATCGATCAGTTGGTTGCACGAGGCAAAGATACGATCAGTAGTGTACGGAGCATGTGCAAGAATACAGGATATAGTATTCCCCTCCTCCATTGTGCTGGACAGGCCATGCGGTCAAGCAGGAAGTTAATTCTTATTTGTATTGATTGGTCAAGAGAATGTGCGGGTGGAGCTTAATATGGGAGGAGTTATGTGCCTATATAAGGAGCCTGCACTATTGTCCGGGGCTCAGAACTTGCTGTATTTTGGTGACATTAGTCCCTCTGAGTCCCGATCGGTGATCCAATAAAGAATCTCTTCCTTCCTGAAGAAACCTGTGTCCATCTCTCTGTGCTTGGCTTCCGTCAGTTTCTCCGGTATCATTTGGTGCATTGGCCGGGAAGCTCATCGTTCAACGGTAGCTGAGAGGCAGAGGAGTGAGACGGTCTATCTTTGCCCACGTTCTCTACGGCTGCACCCCTGAACTTCTGCGTGGACCTCCCTTCGTCTCGGCGCCACTGGTCTGTTGTCCAGGAGATCATCGGCCTCTATGTAAGAAGTGCTGGGGTGTCCCCGTCGATGAGTGTGAACTCAGGTTCAGGAACGAGGAGGTAAGACAACTGCTGTTTTAGACGGCAGACCCACTAGGGGTATACCGATTGTGCGGTAGGCCCATAAGGGGTTTGAATTGTGTATGGAATCTGCCCCCTCTGTCGGAGGGAAGGAGCGAAGGCGCACCGCTCAATCGAACGCTCTTTAGTAAGACCGTTTGATTTGGTTAGTCAGGCGGGGTTCTGGTGTAAATAGCCCTAGCCGGACACCGGTGTCTTGTCTAGACTAGCGTTCTAGGGTGTATATTACGTTCGCTAGGTCGGAGGGACCGGGAGACTAAGCGGCGCCTGTGTAAATTCGGTTCGCTAGCTCTCAACCTATCTTGGCTAAGTGGAAAGGCGTGTAAATTTGGAACCCACTAGATTATTGATAGTAATCGACTAAGAGGCGCCTGTGTAAATTCGGTCCTCTAGCTCGCTATATGTGGTGCTTGGGCAGTGTGGCTAACCAAAACGGGTGTACATAGTTTTAGGTAGTCCATTCAAGGTACTGGCCAATAGTTTAGTTGGGAATTGTAAATGTGTTAAAGATTGTTTAGTAAAGTGTATATCTTGTTAGATAGCGCAAGCTCAGCCGTCTAGCGAGAGTGTTAATAGTGTGTTGCTGTATCATAGTGCACGGTACCATAACCCTGTATATTTACTGACACTGTATATAAGTACTAATCACTGTCGTCCATTGCATGTTTAACACCATAACCACTAATAATTGTATTGTGACCTTAAATTGTGCTTTGACCTATGCTAACCGTACTGTAACCACTATTTGTAAAAGACGATGTTACTGGTGTGTGTTATAGACGGGTAATTCATTTATAGAGAATTATAGCGTGGGTGACTGTATAGTTCCGCCAAAGGGCATAATATTGATTATCTAGTGACTGGTGTAACAGCTGTGTGTGTACGGGAATTCCCTGAGTGTTTATTGTGTTATTGTGTACGTTTCACTTGGTAACCGTACCACGTGGTGCTGTTGCCAGAGGAAACGGGTGTGACTGTTGAATAGTACGCGTGCATAGTATTCGTTGTCAACGACGTTCCATTGATAAGTATGGGCGCGTCGGAGTCAACGATTCCGGATCCCTTAGGTTGTATGGTAAAGAATTTTAAAAAGGGATTCAAAACGTGATTTTGGGGTTAAAATGTCTCCTGTACGTTTGGTCACTCTGTGCACTAGGGAGTGGCCTACTTTGGTTGCGGCATGGCCGCCACGTGGTAGTTTGGATCCAACCCTGATACAGCGCGTACACGTGGCTGTGTCAGGTAGGCCTGAACTTTACGGGCAGTTTCCATATATTGATTGTTGGAGACAGGCCGTAAATGACTCGCCAAAATGGATTCAGATATGCCACGAGGAGCAATGTCGCCTCATGGTGGCCAGGACTTGTTTGTCCACTAGGACTGTGGTTAGGCCCATTTTGGACACGCCCCCTGAGTCCGAGATCCCTTTACCGCCCCCTTACTTCCCTTTAAGAGGAGATGACGCGAATGCAGGAAGTTCTATACCCCTCCCCTCATTGCCCTCATCCACTTCCGCTTCCTCCTCCAGTACAGAATCCACCCCCCCTCGTATTAAACCTCCCCTTCCGGAACCAGAACCAACCCCCGTTAGATCTAAATATCCTGATTTGGCGCCACTTCAAACTTCCGGTCAAGCTTCTTCTAGCTCGGCTGGGAGTATTCTATTTACTAACTTTTCCCAAAATCAAGCTCCCACATCCTCATGCCCTATTTCTCCCCGACTGGAACCCATAACTGACGCCCCTCCACGTAGCCCTATACTAACCCGACAACTGACCGGTACCCAACAATTAAAACATTATCAGATGCCTCTTCATCTGAATCCCGGGTCAGCCTATATCGATGCCGCAGGTCAAATGGCACATGCTGACCCAGTCTTCGTATATGTCCCGTTCACGACTACCGATCTCTTGAATTGGAAGACCCACAATTCCTTGTACACTGAGAAACCACAAGCTATGACTGATCTGTTCACCTCGATAGTTCAGACACATAATCCGACATGGGCTGATTGCCAGCAGTTATTAATGACTTTGTTTAATAATGAGGAAAGGACAAGGATTAATCAAGCGGCCATTAAAGCGCTAGAGGATAGAGCCCGTGCTTTGAATCAAGCCAATCCGGCAGCATGGGCCGCAACACATTATCCTAACACCGATCCCGACTGGAATGTTAATGGCGCAGATATGGTCCAACTTAAAGCCTATAGAGACGCTATAATTGCTGGCATGAAAGCCGGAGGAAAGAAAGCTATTAATATGTCAAAGACAGTTGAGGTGATTCAGAAAAGTGATGAAGCGCCCAGTGTCTTTTATGACCGATTATTGGAGGCATACCGCTTGTATACCCCCTTTAATCCGGAAGACGCAGATAATTCCCGAATGGTGAACTCCGCCTTTGTCAGCCAAGCTTACGGAGATATTAAGCGCAAGCTACAGAAGTTAGAAGGGTTTGCAGGTATGTCTATCACCCAACTAATGGAGGTAGCGAATAAAGTGTATATGAATAGGGAAACAGAAAGTAAGAAAGAGGAAGAGCGCAAGATGCGTAAAAAGGCAGATATGCTAGCGGTAGCGATCGCAGGCGTAGATAGACGGGGCCCAGATAGAGGCGATAGTAGATGGAATAGGGAGCCTTTGAGTAGGAATCAGTGCGCGTATTGCAAGGAAGAAGGGCATTGGAGAAACGAGTGTCCGCAAAGAGAGCAGTACGTGAGAGACCAACCCAGGGCAGGTTACGGAAACTTTAGAGGCAGAGCGAGAGGTAGAGGAGGCCCCGGAGGGAGTAATGGTAATAGAGGGAGCAATGGGAACAGAGGAAGTGTTAGGGAAGATAGGTACTACCCAGCAGCGCAAAGGTCCCGCGATAGAGAAGGTAGGGACTTTGTAGGATTGGCTGACACGGTCATGGAGGACTATTGATACCGACCGGGCTCCATCCCCCTTGGTCGAGCGGAGCCTATGGTCGATGTATCAATAGGGGGAAAAAGGAGTGCGTTCATGATCGACACTGGTGCTGAACATTCGGTGGTGACTGACCTAGTTGCTCCTCCATCCGGAAGAACTATTACTGTAATAGGAGCAACTGGAAGAAGTGCTGCAAAACCGGTTCTTAAAAGTCGACTCTGTACATTGGGAGGCCACGTAGTAAAACATCAATTCCTTTATATGCCTGAATGTCCAGTCCAATTGCTGGGACGTGATATGCTATCTAAGTTACAAGCGCAGATTACGTTCCTACCAAATGGAACAACATCCTTAAAGTTTAATGGACCTTCAGGTATTATGACATTATCCGTACCAAAGGAAGAAGAGTGGCGACTTTATACAGCGTTGACTAGCCAAAACCCTAGGAGTGATGAGTCCTTATTCAACATACCAGGAGTTTGGGCAGAGAACAACCGACCAGGACTGGCCCGCAATATTCCACCTATTAAAATCGAACTAAAACTTGGGGTTTATCCAGTGAGCCTAAGACAATATCACATCCCGCAGAAGGCTAAGAAGAACATCCAATCTTATCTGGATAAGTTCATACGGTATGGTATCCTAAAATTCTGTACTTCCCCCTGGAACACCCCATTGCTGCCTGTTCAAAAGCCCGGTACAGATGAGTATCGACCTGTGCAGGACTTGAGAGCAGTCAATGATGCGGTTGTTAGTATACATCCAGTTGTGCCCAATCCATATAACCTGCTTGCTTTAATTCCGGGCGGGGCTACTTACTTTACAGTCCTAGACCTCAAAGATGCCTTCTTTTGCCTCCGAATTGCCGCAGAAAGTCAATGTATCTTCGCTTTCCAATGGGAAAACGCTGTAACGGGCTCAAAACGCCAAATGACCTGGACAAGACTGCCCCAAGGGTTTAAAAATTCACCTACCCTATTTGGTTCAGCTCTAAGTCAAGATTTATTGGATTTCGAGTCCATCCCAGGAGAGTGTGTATTGTTACAATATGTAGATGACTTGTTGATAGCAGCAGTTACAAAGGAAATATGTCAGCAAGCAACGCACGATCTACTACACATTCTCTGGAAGGCAGGATACAAGGTGTCTAGAAAGAAGGCTCAGTTGTGTTTGCCAACTGTCAAATATCTGGGATTCCATATCTCTGAAGGTCAAAGAATTATGGGGCCAGAGAGAAAAGAAGCTGTGTGCCAAATACCGATACCCAAGAATAGAAGACAAGTGCGAGAATTCTTGGGGGCAGCAGGCTTCTGTAGGATATGGATTCCCAGCTACGCGATACTGGCAAAACCTCTGTATGCAGCTATCAAAGGTACAGAGCACGACCCCTTCTTATGGACTCAAGAACAGCAAACGGCATTTGAAGATGTGAAGAAGGCTTTGATGAGTGCCCCAGCATTAGGTCTACCTGATCACACACGACCATTCTACCTGTATGTACATGAGCAAAGAAGAATGGCTGTGGGAGTATTGACACAGTACTTGGGATCATGGCAAAGACCTGTTGCCTACATGTCTAAGCAACTGGATGCAGTGGCCAGCGGACTTCCACCTTGTCTAAGAGCCGTAGCTGCAGCCGCCCTGCTAGTAGCTGAAGCCGATAAACTCACTCTGGGTCAAGAACTTTATGTACGAGTCCCACATGCAGTACAGACGTTGTTGGATTACAAAGGAAATCATTGGTTTAGTAACAGCCGTATGACCAAGTATCAAGCAATGTTGTGTGAAAACCCAAGAGTGCATTTAGAGACTGTAAACACCTTAAACCCAGCTACCCTTTTGCCACAACCTACTGAAAGTCAACATGATTGTTTGGAAGTAATGGATGAAGTATTTTCAAGTAGACCAGATCTTCGTGATTTTCCCATCCAGAACCCCGATGTTCAATATTACACCGACGGCAGTAGTTATGTGAAAGAAGGGATCCGCTATGCAGGATATGCAGTAACAACAATAGACAAGGTGATAGAAGCTCGGCCACTAGCAAAAGGAACATCAGCACAAAAGGCAGAATTGATAGCACTGACACGAGCGTTACAATTGGCTGAAGGTTTAAGAGTGAACATCTACACGGACTCCAAGTATGCATTTTTAACCACTCATGCCCACGGAGCTTTGTATAAAGAAAGAGGACTATTGAATTCAGAAGGCAAAGAAATCAAGTACGCAGCTGAAATCCTACAACTATTGGAAGCAGTGTGGGAGCCGAGAGAAGTCGGTATTATACATTGTCGAGCGCATCTGAGAGGAGATGGTGATGTAACCAAAGGAAATCGGATGGCAGATAGTACAGCTAAGCGTGCCGCTGAATCGGGAAGACAGGAGTATGTGGGGCATATAGCTGCTCTTATACCAACTCCACTGTCTCAATGGACTCCAGTTTATACAGCTCAAGAAGAGGAGTGGTTAAAGACTGAACCTGGAAAGTATTTGGAGAACAAATGGTATCAGTTAGAAGATGGAAGAATAGTCATTCCAGCATCACTAGCGGTAGAAATTGTCCAAAACTATCACAACGGGACACATTCTGGGAGAGACAGCACAGAAGAATCTCTCAGAAAACATTTCTACTTACCAAGATTGTCCAACTTGACTCAGGCCATTGTACGAAGATGTGTAACGTGTGCTAAAAATAATGCAAGGCAAGGACCAGTAAAGCCACCAGGAGTCCAGTTTATGGGGGGACTCCCCATGTCCGATTTACAAATTGACTATACAGTAATGCCTAAATCGGGTGGACATCGCTACCTGCTGGTGGTTGTGTGCACCTATTCAGGCTGGGTAGAAGCATGTCTTACTCGTACAGAGAAAGCAGGAGAAGTTGTGAGATTCCTGCTACGAGAAATAATACCCCGATATGGACTACCCTGCTCTATAGGATCGGACAATGGTCCAGCTTTTGTTCATCAGTGCCTACAACAACTGACTCATATGCTTGGTATAAAGTGGAGGCTTCTTACGGCATATAGACCCCAGAGTTCTGGTAAAGTAGAGAGAATGAATAGAACTATTAAGAATCAGTTGGCTAAAATGTGTCAGGAAACCCAACTTAAGTGGAACGTTCTCTTACCCATAGCTCTATTGCGAATCCGCAGTACACCTACCAGAAGGATGGGCCTCTTTCCTTTTGAAATCATGTATGGGCGACCACCTCCCGTACTTGGTAACTTAAGGGGGGATTTGAGTCAGTTGGGAGAAGGAATTACCCGGCAGCAGGTTGTAGAGTTGGGTAAGACTATGGAGGAGGTACAGAAATGGGTACAAGATAGATTACCTGTGAATATTTATCCCCCAGTTCATAGTTACCATCCAGGAGACCAAGTGTGGATTAAAGAGTGGAATAATGTACCGTTAGGGCCCAAGTGGAGAGGTCCTTATGTTGTTCTTTTGTCTACCCCTACAGCGATAAAAGTAGCCGAAGTGACTCCGTGGATACATCACTCCAGGGTTAAACCAGCAGCAGTCGATTCTTGGCAAGTTACAGCAGATCCAGAGAATCCCTGCAAGATCCGGTTAAAGTGCACGACTCAGTCGGAGTGACGAGGAACTTTGTGGATTACAAATTTTATTGTTTCAAGGATTTGGTAAGTGAGTGAGAAGGCCATAATAAAGCCTGTCCGCTCACCGACGTATAGTATATAAGCCAGGAAAAGTCTCGAAGGGACCCCTGTGAAGACGAGCAGAACTCCATTCCCTGCAGCCCTTACATCCTGGAAGCTGAGGTGCCTTCGCACGGACGAAGACTGAGGATGACGACGAAAGATGTGTTCATGATAATGTTTTTATATGTGTATTTTTATATTCAGGAAGGTAGAGGTACCGACACTCCTAGCTGTGAGGTATGCATTAAGACTACAAGAACTACAGGTAATCATATTTCCCAGACCCTAATTTGGCATTCACAATACGAGTGTAAAGGAGATGTATCAAGATGTAGATACCTAAATATAGAATATAGTGTGTGCCATTTAGGAGTAGGAGAACCTAAGTGCTTCAGTCCAGAATATCAACCTCGTACAATTTGGTTGACTCTCAGGAATGGAGATCCTCAGGGGACCCTAATTAATAAGACGGTATTAGAATCCGTACATTCTTCGGGTGTTCTGCTATTTGATGCGTGTAAGGCGATATCAAGTGGTAGAAAGCCGTGGAATGTATGTGGGGATCTTAGATGGGAGAAGACGTATGGGTCTAACGATAAATATATTTGTCCCAGTAGTAAAAATAAATATGTGAGTCCTAGATGCCCAAATAGAGATTATAACTTTTGCCCATATTGGTCTTGTGTGGGGTGGGCAACTTGGGGACAGACAGTAGACAAGGACATGATTGTGACTAAGTTGCCTACCAGCCCATATTGTAAGTCTATGGAATGCAATCCAGTCCATATACTTATAAATACCGTATATACTCGAGTATAAGCCGACCCGAATATAAGTCGAGGCCCCTAATTTTACCCCAAAAAACTGGGAAAACTTATTGACTCGAGTATAAGACTAGGGTGGGAAATGCAGCAGCTACTGGTAAATTTCTAAATAAAATTAGATCCTAAAAAAATTATATTAATTGAATATTTATTTACAGTGTGTGTATATAATGAATGCAGTGTGTGCGTATGAGTGCAGTGCGTGTATGAGTGCAGTGTGTGTGTGTATATATTAATTGCATATTTATTTCCAGTGTGTGTATAGTATGAGTGCAGTGTGTGTGAGTGCAGTGTGTGTGAGTGCAGTGTGTGTGAGTGCAGTGTGTGTGAGTGCAGTGTGTGTGTGTGTGAGTGCAGTGTGTGTGTGTGTGTGTGTGCAGTGTGTGTGTGTGTGTGTGAGTGCAGTGTGTGTGTGTGTGAGTGCAGTGTGTGTGTGTGTGAGTGCAGTGTGTGTGTGTGAGTGCAGTGTGTGTGTGTGTGTGTGTGAGTGCAGTGTGTGTGTGTGTGAGTGCAGTGTGTGTGTGTGTGTGTGAGTGCAGTGTGTGTGTGAGTGCAGTGTGTGTGTGTGAGTGCAGTGTGTGTGTGTGTGTGTGCAGTGTGTGTGTGTGTGTGTGCAGTGTGTGTGTGTGTGTGCAGTGTGTGTGTGTGTGTGTGTGTGCAGTGTGTGTGTGTGTGTGTGTGCAGTGTGTGTGTGCAGTGTGTGTGTGTGCAGTGTGTGTGTGTGTGCAGTGTGTGTGTGTGTGTGTGCAGTGTGTGTGTGTGTGTGCAGTGTGTGTGTGTGTGAGTGCAGTGTGTGTGTGTGTGAGTGCAGTGTGTGTGTGAGTGCAGTGTGTGTGTGAGTGCAGTGTGTGTGTGAGTGCAGTGTGTGTATATGAATTAAGTTTGAGTGTGTGTGTGTGCAGTGTGTGTGTGTGTGTGTGTGATGCAGTGTGTGTTGGTGGGGGTGGGCATTTAATATATTATTATTTATTTATTTATTTTTTATATTATTATTATTTTTTATTATTATTATTTAATTATTATTTTTTTTTAATTATTTTTTTTTTTCGTCCCCCCTCCATGCTTGATACATAGCAGGGAGGGGGGCTCCTTCCCTGGTGGTCCAGTGTCATTGGTAGTTCAGTGGGGGGAGAGGGGGGCTGGCAGAGCTGTACTTACCTTTCCTGCAGCTCCTGTCAGCTCTCTCCTCCTCCGCGCGGTCTGTGCAGCTCCCTCTGTCAGCTCCCAGTGTAAGTCTCGCGAGAGCCGCGGCTCTCGCGAGACTTACACTGGGAGCTGACCGAGGTGCTGAACGGACGGCGCAGAGGAGGAGAGAGCTGACAGGAGCTGCAGGAAAGGTAAGTACAGCTCTGCCAGCCCCCCTCTCCCCCCAGTCTGTATTATGGCAATGCAAATTGCCATAATACAGACTCTGACTCGAGTATAAGCCGAGTTGGGGTTTTTCAGCACAAAAAATGTGCTGAAAAACTCGGCTTATACTCGAGTATATACGGTAACCCTGACAAGTTCTTAGATAAATATGGTAATTTATTTGGGTTTCAAATATATGGGACGGGTTTAGATCCTGGGACAGTATTGTTTATAGGGATAGAGACTGATACGGTATCCTCCCAGACTCATCAAGTATACCATTCCTTTTATGAAGAGATGAGCATAGATAATAAGATCCCCCATAATGCTAAAAACCTGTTTATTGATTTAGCCGAAAGTATTGCCGGTAGTCTTAATGTTACCAACTGCTATGTGTGTGGAGGTACTAACATGGGAGACCAATGGCCTTGGGAAGCAAAGGAGGTAATGTCCGGTTCTGAGGCAGTTGACCAATTAATATCTACACAAGCCGATTATCATATGAGTGTTAGAGGTAAATCTGAGTGGAGATTAAAGACCTCCATCATAGGTTATGTTTGCATAGCAAGGAAAGGAATGATGTATAATACTTCTGTAGGAGAATTAACTTGTCTAGGGCAAAAAGCTTATGATGATGATACAAAGAATACAACTTGGTGGTCGGCTTCAAATGTCTCAGAACCATCTAACCCGTTTGCTAGATACGCCAATTTAAAGGATGTGTGGTTTGATTTGTCCATCACATCTAACTGGAGAGCCCCAGCAAATTTGTACTGGATCTGTGGTAAGAAAGCCTATTCGGAGTTGCCACAGGACTGGGAAGGGGCATGTGTGTTGGGTATGCTCAAACCATCCTTCTTCTTGTTACCTATTGAAACAGGTGAGACTTTAGGTGTTAAAGTGTATGATGTGAATCATAGGAAGAAAAGGGAACCCATAGAGATAGGCGCCTGGGAAGATAATGAATGGCCTCCCCAGCGTATTATAGATTACTATGGGCCAGCCACGTGGGCAGAAGATGGTACCTTTGGTTATAGAACCCCAATTTATATGCTCAACCGTATTATAAGATTACAGGCAGTGGTTGAGATTATTACTAATGAGACCTCACAAGCGCTCAATCTTCTAGCGAAGCATAATACCAGGATGAGGACAGCAGTATACCAAAATAGTAGAGGGAGGTGTATGTGGGAAGTTTAACCTGAGCAATTGCTGTCTTCAAATAGATGACGAAGGGCAAGCAATAGCTGAGCTTACTAGCCATATGGTTAAACTAGCGCATGTGCCTACTCAGGTATGGAAAGGGTATAATCCAAGCAGTTGGTTTGGTAGCTGGTATGAGTGGTTTGGAGGGCTTAAGGCAGTGGTAGGTGGAGTCCTACTGATTTTAATGTTGTGTCTACTCCTGCCGTGTCTTATACCCTTAGTAGTTAGGTCTGTGCAAAGCCTGATAGAAAATATAGCAGAGAGGAAGGCTGCTGCACAGATAATGGCAATTTATAAATATAAGGCTCTAGATCAGGGAGAACCAATGCAGGAAGATGAGTGTTGAAGATTCACATCATAAGATAAGTCTGGTCTGGTTCAAGGTAACTTGCGGTGTATGCAAACTAAGGTTAAGTGATGCCTCAAGTAATTGTGAAATATCAAGAGGCATCAAAGGGGGGAATGTGGTGGAATCTCGGTAAAAATAAATTTAGTAGGCCGAGATTACCACGTGGCATGTGTACGTGCATATGCTGACGTATCGATCAGTTGGTTGCACGAGGCAAAGATACGATCAGTAGTGTACGGCGCATGTGCAAGAATACAGGATATAGTATTCCCCTCCTCCATTGTGCTGGACAGGCCATGCGGTCAAGCAGGAAGTTAATTCTTATTTGTATTGATTGGTCAAGAGAATGTGCGGGTGGAGCTTAATATGGGAGGAGTTATGTGCCTATATAAGGAGCCTGCACTATTGTCCGGGGCTCAGAACTTGCTGTATTTTGGTGACATTAGTCCCTCTGAGTCCCGATCGGTGATCCAATAAAGAATCTCTTCCTTCCTGAAGAAACCTGTGTCCATCTCTCTGTGCTTGGCTTCCATCAGTTTCTCCGGTATCACTACCACGATGACCACTTCTAAAAGCAGAAGTGACATGGTGGTTGGAGTAACACTTTACAGGGACACTCTAAGCACCAAAACAACATCTAAATGAAAACACTGTCCAACATGGAAAATTAAAAAAATGTGGCATCTTATTCACGAAGTGTATACTGAGCTGGACTGTGGATGTCCAGGAACCCTCATTTGGAGTTAAAATGCTCAAAAATGTTTCAACACAGAATGGAAGGTCAGTGTGAGGTACTGCAAACACTATAACCAGTTCAAATAAATCATAATGGTGCCCAGAGTGTCTCTTTAATGATAATAGGACCACACTGACTTAATATTACTGGTTTTAAAGTCAAATTAAATGTATTAAGACGGTTTGTATTGCATTTCATGTATCATGAGGAATTTCTACAATTCATTACTGAATTTAGCACCAACACGTCAAGAATTTACCCCATTTTATAAAGAAGGGCTACGTTCAAATGTTAAAAGCAGCACTGTTACTTTGAAAGGTATTGTTTTTAAATTAATCATTTTTTTTTACACTCTATTTCTTTGGTTGTTTGTTTTTAATTCATCTTAGTTTTTTAATTAAAACATAAGAGAAAAACATAACGAAAAAAAGATGACATTACTTCTTTAACCCATGAACAACAATGCAAATGAAAGGTTCCCTTATGCAATTAATTTTGAATTGTTGTAAGGAGGTAGGAAAACACAACTGTTTTGGAATATAGACTAATAGGGATACAGCTGTATAATCTAGGGAAAATACATAAAAAGAAAATGTGTGATATTGCCATACAAAATAAAATGACACGCTTTTATGAAATTGCACTTACGAGATATAAACTTTAAGATCGCCTTAAAGGTGCCTCCCCTGATGGTGATGGGGGGGGGGGGGGGGGAAGGGTGGAGGGGCGGGGTTATATCGACCTCCTCACTGTCACTGGTGTTTTTTAAGCCTATGACAGTCTTGTTCAGTCTAGTTTTAGTTTTGATGAACTGTCTATGGTCTTATTACATAGCTGCTAACATTTCAAATGGACAAAGAGGGACACTTTAATTTTAAGGGTTGGGGTGTGGCCTGGGGTGAAGGCTATTATGAGAAATCTTAGGTGACTTACTAATTACAATTCATACAAGTAATAAGTATTTAAGAACTCATGCATCTTATTTACACAGACTGATTTCTGAACACATTTATTGTAGTTTAAAGACACATTACTGTGAGTATTATCACGATACTTACCCGGTCCTTAAGTCGACCGGGAACCTCCGAACAGACTGTGCGCGCCAAAGAAAATAACCATTTGCGCACCGAAATCCCAGCATTAAAATTGCTGTTCACATTTGGAGCCTGTTCTTAAAGACACAAAGGGCCATAACCAGCGCTGTATCTTTAACGAGGCTAACAAGGCATTTGGCGTGGGTGGCACTTTCGGGGGGGGGGGCGGCAAAAAACGACGCCCCCCCAAGCGTCCTGGCATGTGCCCTGTTAGCCTCTTTTGTGGGGACCCAGGAACTGGTGGGCTGGCCGGCTGGCCACCTCAGGGTCCCCCGAGAGGCGTTCAAGCCTCTCACAGTGCGGCAAGGGAGTACTATCCTGCTCAGCTCCCTCGCGCACCCCCAGTGATGACGGAAGCCGGAATATGTCTAACATATTCATCCTCACCTTGCGATATCTGCGCTCAGTATCCATGCGTCAGTGTGCCTGACTCCTGCAACATGTTGGTTGACGCCGGCCGCTGCTGATCCTTGGCAATTTATAGCTCCACGTCCACCCACGGTGGTGACGACGTTGGCATGCGTGTGAAGTCCGCAGGAGACGTACGCACATTCTGGGGTCAAAAGCCGATTTCAGCCAATCAGATTTGTAAAAGGCTTATTTAAACGCATTCCTACTTCTCCTCATTGCCCTGTTGTGGTTTCCCTTAGTGGTTGTCTGAGAGTGTGTTCCTGAGCGTTTATTTCTGGTTATTGACTTTGGCTTGGTTTTGACTTCCCTGTATTTAGGTACCCTTGACTTTTGGCTTTCCCTCATCGTTGTGTCTCATTCCTAGTCCCCGACCTAGGCAAGTATTCTGAATAGTCTCTGGTACATTAAGTCTGGCCATTCTAAGGCTCAGTAAGACGCTACCTTTTAGTCCTAGGTGTGATACAGTTCTACGTGCTGGATCAACTAGTAATCCTGACAATATGACATCATTGGCTGACTGACAGCCGGCCCACCCGTTTACCTATGCCTGTCTGCCGCCTGTGCTTTCATGCCTGCCCGCCCAGCAGCAGGAGCCAGCCCCACTGGACCCCAGGGAAGAATCCACTCCAACTCTCCAAAAGGTAGGGAGGCTGGGTGGATGTAAATGGAAATTAAATTACATATAAATTGTGTGTTATACAATGTGTGTGAGTTTGTTAATATCAGGGTGTATGTGAGTGAATGTGTGTGTGCCTCTCAGTGAATGTGTGTGTATGTCAGTGTGTGTCTGTCAGTGAATGTGTGTGTGTGTGTGTCAATGTGTGTCTGACAGTGAATCTGTGTGTGTGTCTGTCAGTGAGTGTGTGTGTCTGTCAGTGAATGTGTATCTGTTAGTGAGTGTATGTGTCTGTCAGTGTATGTCTGTGAGAGTGCATCTGTTAGTGTGTGTCGGTTAGTGAATGTGTGTATCTGTTAGTGAGTGTCTTTCAGTATATGTCTGTCAGTGTATGAGTATGTGTCTGTGTCTGTCACTGTGTGTCTGTTAGTAAATGTGTGTGACTGTCAGTGTATGTCTGTGAGAGAGTGTGTATCTGTTAGTGAAAGCATGTGTCTGTCCTTGTGCGTCTGTTAGTGAATAAATGTGTGTGTCTGTCAGTGAATTTGTCAGTGAGTATGTGTCTGTCAGTCAAAGTGCGTGTTGGTCTTAAACAGGAAAAAATGCTGCCTGGACAGGAAGGGGCGAAGAAAATTTAGATTGGGGGGCTGCCCGGGTTTCATCATGCCTAGGGCAGCACAAATTCAAAATACACAAGTGGACATAACGTAATTTCCTGCTTGGACATCAGTCTGGTGTCCACTTTCATATTCTGGAGTCGCAGGCATGTTGTGGACCAATCAAATCACACATAATAGTATTTAAACTTCTCTGGCCCCATTTACTTTGCCCTATCATGGTTTCTGTTCTCAGTACTATTCAGTGCAGAGGCGGCTCTCTAATTAGGCGGTAAAACGCCTTAAGGCAGACTGTGTCGGGTCCTCGGTCAGTGACCGGCACCCAGGGCCGGACTGGCCCACCAGGATACCGTGAAATTTCTCGGCACCTGGGGCCGGGCAGACACCTGGGTCTGCTGCGGCCGCTGGGGCACCCGTGCTGGCGGCCGCTGGGGGAGGTCTGCTGGCAGCCGCTGGGGGAGGTCTGCTGGCGGCTGCTGCGCTGTCTCTGCTCCCCAGCGTGCAGCTTAATGAGACCGGGGCCGGAATATGACGTCATATTCCGGCCCCGGTCTCATTCAGCAGCGCGCAAGGGCGGGAGAGCATAGCCTGCGTAGCTCCCCCAGCTGCCGCCAGCAGACCTCCCCAAGCAGCCGCCAGCAGACCTCCCCCAGCGGCCGCCAGCAGACCTCCCCCAGCGGCCGCCAGCACGGGCGCCCCAGCAGTCTCCAGCACAGACAGCCACTGCACGACCCCCTGGCAGGTAGGAGTTATGTGTGTCAGTGTGTGTCTGTCTGTGTCATGGTGTGTGTGTCTGTCTGTGTCATGGTGTCTGTCTGTCTGTGTCATAGTGTCTGTCTGTATGGTGTGTGTGTGTCTGTCTGTCATGGTGTGTGTGTGTGTGTCTGTCTGTCATGGTGTGTGTGTGTGTCTGTCTGTGTCATGCTGTGTGTGTCTGTCTGTGTCATGGTGTGTCTGTCTGTATGGTGTGTGTGTCTGTCTGTGTCATGGTGTCTGTCTGTCTGTGCCATGGTGTCTGTCTGTATGGTGTGTGTGTCTGTCTGTCTGTCATGGTGTGTGTGTGTCTGTCTGTCTGTCATGGTGTGTGTGTGTGTGTCTGTGTCATGGTGTGTGTGTGTCAGTCTGTGTCATGGTGTGTCTGTCTGTATGGTGTGTGTGTCTGTCTGTCTGTGCCATGGTGTGTGTCTGTCTGTGCCATGGTGTCTGTCTGTATGGTGTGTGTGTGTTTGTCTGTGTCATGGTGTGTGTGTGTCTGTCTGTGTCATGGTGTGTCTGTCCGTCATGGTGTGTCTGTCCGTCATGGGGTGTGTGTCCGTCATGGGGTGTGTGTCTGTCTGTGTCATGGTGTGTGTGTCATGGTACATGTGTGTCTGTCTGTCATGGTGTCTGTCTGTATGGTGTGTGTGTGTGTGTCTGTCTGTCATGGGGTGTGTGTGTCTCTGTCTGTCTGTGTCATGGTGTGTGTCTGTCTGTCTGTGTCATGGTATATGTGTGTCTGTCTGTCTGTGTCATGGTGTCTGTCTGTATAGTGTGTGTGTCTCTGTCTGTGTCATGTTGTGTGTGTGTCTGTCTGTGTCATGGTGTGTCTGTCCGTCATGGTGTGTCTGTCTGTGTCATGGTGTGTGTGTCTCTGTCATGGGGTGTGTGTGGGTCTGTCTGTGTCATGGTCTGTCTGTGTCATGGTCTGTCATGGTGTGTGTGTGTGTGTGTCTGTCATGGGGTGTGTATCTCTCATGGTATATGTGTGTTTCTGTGTCTGTCATGGTGTATATGTGTGTTTAAAAATAGTGTTTTTGCTCACCTTTTTTTCCCCACGCAGCATGCTGGTCTCCCCTCGACTGGCCCTGCCTCTATGGCTGAGATCATCAAGCTTTATGATTTCAGCCAATCCAATGATTTGCCATTGGATTGGCTGCAAAACGTTACACCAATCAGCATCTCCTCATAGAGATGCATTGAACCAATGTATCTCTATGGGGAACGTTCAGCACCTACAGAGTGTGGAGGCCCTGAATGTAGGTGCACTGACACAGGAAGCACCTCTAGTGACCGTCTGAGTGACTGTCACTAGCGGTGTCACTTTGAAGCAATGTAAACACTGCCTTTTCTCCGAAAACTCAGTGTTTACGTTGAAAAGCCTGTAGGGACATGCATATATATATTACTCAATCATCTGTCATGTCAAGACATTGCCTTACATATTACACGCGACAATATATGGCGCAGTGACTTATGGGGCTGGCATACATTTTTTTTCCAGGGCTGCTTTGTATCCCCAGTCCGGCCCTGACGGCACCGAGGACTCGATATCAGGAGGGGGCCCAGCTTGCTCAGTATGCTGGTGAGTGCAAGGCCCCTCCGTACAGTCTGCCCGGGAGGAGAGCGCCCGTGGCCGCCGGTCTGCAGCTCCGCATTGTGCAGAGCTGCAGACCATGTATCTCGCGAGATCTGGCCAATTAGAGCATTGCCATGGCAACACTCTGACCGGGTCTCGTGAGACACATGGTCTGGAGCTCTGCACACTGTGGAGCTGCAGACCAGATATCACCACCGGACCACCAGGGAAATAAATAAAGTATTTAATCTAACCCCCTCCCACACAACTATTACCCCCGTTCACTATCACCTTCCTCCCAGCATACCCCCTCCCTGCCAGTGCCAGTAACCCCTCACTATCTCCTCCTCCCAGTAAACCCCCTCCCTGCCAGTAACCCCCTCACTATCACCCCCTCCCAGTATACCCCCTCCCTGCCAGCAAGCCCTCACTATCACCCCCTCCCAGTATACCCCTCCCTGCCAGTAACCCTCTCCCTATTACCCCCTTTCAGTATACCCCCTCCCTGCCAGTAACCCCCTTACTATCACCCTCTCCCAGTATACCCCCTACTTCCCAACATTACCCTTTACCTCCTAGTAACCCCTTCACTATCACCCCCCTCCCAGTATACCCCCTCCATCACACCATCACCCCCTCCCTCCCAGTAACCCCCTCACTATCATCACCTACCAGTATACCCCTCACTCCCAGTAACCCCTTCACTATCACCCCCTCCCAGTACACCCCCTCCCTCACACCATCACCCCCTCCCTCCCAGTAACCCCTTCACTATCACCCCATCCCAGTATATCCCCTCCCTCACACCATCACCTCCTCCCTCCCAGTAACCCCCTCACTATCACCACCTCCCAGTATACCCCTCCCTCCCAGTAACCCTTCACTATCACCCCCTCCCAGTACACCCCCTCCCTCACACTTTAACCCCACTCCCTCCCAGTATACCCCCTCTCTCACATTATCACCCCCTCCCTACTAGTATTCCCCCTTCCCTCCCAGTATTCTCGCCCCTCCCTCCCAGTATTCCTCTCCTCACACTATCATCTCCTCCCTCCCAGTATCCCCCTGCCTCACACTATCACCCCCTCTCTCCCAGTATTTCCCCACTTACAGTAGTACCATCCTCCCTCACAGTATTCCCCCTCCAGCACAGTATTACCCCCTCCCTCACAGTATCCCTCTCCCTACCAGTATTCCCCCTTCCCTCCCAGTATTCTCCCCCTCCCTCCCAGTATTCCTCTCCCCCACACTATCACCTCCTCCCTCCCAGTATCCCCCCCACAGTATCCCCCCTGCCTCTCACTATCACCCCCTCCCTCCCAGTATTTCCCCACTTACAGTAGTACCATCCTCCCTCACAGTATTCCCCCTCACAGTATTCCCCCCTCCAGCACAGTATTACCCCCTCCCTCACAGTATCCCCCTCCCTCACAGTATCACCCCCTCTTTCACAGTAGTACCCCCTCCATCACAGTATTACCCCTCCCTCACAGTATTATCCTATCCCTCACAGTATTACCCCTTCCCTCACAGTATCATCCCTCCTACACACCATGATTTCGCTCCCTCACAGTATATCCCCTCCCTCACAGTATTACCCCCTCGCTCAAACTACGCCCCACTGTCCCACGCACTTTCACCCCAGTGTCCCACACACTTTCACCCCACTGTCTCACACACTATCACCCCACTGTCCCACACACTATCACCCCACTGTCCCACACAGTATCACCCCACTGTCCCTCACAGGATCATCCCTTCCACACAGGATCACTCCCTCTAAACAGGATCATCCCCTCCACCCAGGATCAACCCCCCCTTCCCCCTCCCCCCACACACAGGATCATCACACACAGACAGGATTACCCCTCACACACAAACTGTCACCCCCTCACATACAGTATCATCCACCTCACACACACTGTCACCCTCCCTTATACACACTGTCACCCCCTCACACACTGTCATGCCCCCACACACTGTCACCCCCCCACAATGTGGTGTCACCATACTCTTACACACTATCAGCCTCCCCACACACAATGTCAACCTCCCCTCACACTGCCACATCCCCACACATTGTCACCCTTCACCATCCCCCTCCACACTTTCAGCACCTTCATGCATCTACACTCACATTAACCACTCCTAATCCTATTAATCTCACCCCCTCCAAACTCAGCTGCCCTCGCTCTGCCACACTCAACCTGTCAAATTAACCCCCCTAATTCTGTCACACTCACCTTCTCTCACTCTGTGACACTCTCCCCCCAACCCTGCCACACTTTCCCATCACTCTAATTTTGCCACACTCTGCCACACTCACCCTGTCACATGAACTCCCCTTAATCCCTTCACCCCAAAACTGTGATACTCACCCCCAGTGGTCACCCCCAGGACAAAACTCAGGCGCCCCCCCCCCCCCGCGTGCGCCACCCCCACCCAACCTTTACCCCACCCCGCATTCTAAATACACACACACACACACATTCACTGACAGATACGCATACACTAGCTAACAGAAACACACACACTAACAGACACACTCACACACACTAACAGACACACTCACACTCAGTAACAGACAAACACACTCACTAACAGACACACACTCAGTCACTAGCAGACACAAACTAGCAGACACACACACACACTAACATACACACACACACACACTAACTAACAGACACACACTCACACTAACAGACACACTCACACTCACTAACAGACACACACACTCACACTCACTAACAGACACACACACACTCACACACAGACACACACACACTCACACTCACTAACAGACACACTCACACTCACTAACAGACACACACACTCACACTCACTAACAGATACACACACACTCACACTCACTAACAGACACACACACTCACACTCACTAACAGACACACACACTCAAACTAACAGACACACACTCACACTCACTAACAGACACACACACACTCACACTCACTAACAGACACACACACACTCACACTCACTAACAGACACACTCACACTCACTAACAGACACACACACACTCACACTCACTAACAGACACACACACACACACTCACTAACAGACACACACTCACACTCACTAACAGACACACACACACTCACTAACAGACACACACACACTCACTAACAGACACTCACACTCACTAACAGACACACACACACACTCACACTCACTAACAGACACACACACACACACTCACTAACAGACACACACACACACTCACTAACAGACACACACACACTCACTAACAGACACACACTCACACTAACATACACACACACTCACACTCACTAACAGACACTCACACTCACTCACATTAACACTTTTTTATTTTTTTTATTTTTACTTTAACCCCCCCCCCAGCCTCCTTACCTTTGGGAATGCTGGGGGGGGGATCATCTTTTTTCCCTGGTGGTCCAGTGGCTGCTGGGCGGTCGGGCGGCGCTGGTGGGCGGCTGACGAGGGAGCACTTCGTCTGAGCTGTCTGCTCAGCTCCCTCGCGCGCCGCACAGTGAGACTGGGAGGCGGAGCCGGAATATGACGTCATATTCCGGCTCCCAGCCTCACTGTGCGGCGTGCGAGGGAGCTGAGCAGACAGCTCAGAGGAAGTGCTCCCTCGCCAGCCGCCCACCAGGCAGTGCCGCCCGATCGCCCAGCAGCCCAGCATGTCTGTTAGCCGCGAGGCTAACAAGACATTTGCCTTGGGCATTTGGGGGGCGGCATTTTTTGCCGCCCCCTGGAAAATGCCGCCCAAGGCAAATGCCTTGTTTGCCTCGCAGCTAATACGCCCCTGCTCACCCCACCCCAACTATGCCATGCTTACCCTGTCATATCAACCCCTCCAATACTGTCACACTCGTTCCTCCTACCATGCCACTATTGCCCTGACACACTTACCTCCACTCTCCCTGTCACACTCCCTCATCAAACCATGTAATACTCGCCCTCCTTCATTCTCTCTCACAACCCCCCACCCTGTCCCATTTGCCTCCTTTGTCCTCTCACACTCTCCCTGCCACTGGTACCCTTTACTCACTCTGTCACAGTCACCAGCTAAAGACATGCATCATACACACTTTATTATTTGGTAAATGATTTTTTAAAAGCTTTTTTGCTCAAACTAAATTTTCATTTTTGTTTTCGATAACCCCTTCACACCAGTACTTATGTATACACGACTGCCAGGCTATGCAACCATACCCCACAATTGTGTATAATCGATTGGCATAATTGCAAATTTAATTTATTTATTGCAAATTAATTTTGTTTGCAAATTATGCTACAACTACAGCCAGTGAACTCACAATGAAGGGGCACAGGAAGCCGCGACACTGCAAGCTTCTGAACAATGAATGCAGCACTGCAAGCCCGCATTTTAATATAGCGAATGGTCCTTACACACACACAAAATACAACCCTATTATTTTATAGTTTGGGTGTTAGTGGGGCCTCATGCTTGAATTTCGCCCAAGGCATCATAAAGTCTAGAGCCGCCTCTGATTCAGTGTGTTCCTTGTTACATTGTGATATTTCTGGCATTGATCTTGGCATAGTTCCTAATCCTGAGTTTCTCTGTAACCCTTTTCTGACTTGTTTACCTGTTGTATTATTAAACCGTTTACCTGACTCTGGCTAGTTCTCGTTATTGCTGTCTCTCTGTTATGCTGACCTGTGTTTGTATTTGACTAAATGTCCTCTCTATTTGCCACTCTAAGCACCGGTAATACATCTATTTCAGTCCAGTCTGTTACTGTTATCCTAGACTCTGTGTGTTGGGGTTATTCCTTGTGACAGGATACACTCAGACACAGCAGCAATATGGAGCTACTAGAATAAAGAGTCCCTGGGATAGAAAAGGGGGACATATAAAATTACTAAAATAGGGACTGTCCCTCCTAAATAGGGACACTTGAGAGTAATGTTATTAACTAAAAATATCCTATTTATTTGTGTTTTAAGATATGATTTGTATGTTCCAACATTTTATCTATTTCCCAATGTTAGCCCATTTCCTCCTTGCAAATGACTTAAAAGTGATAGTAGTATCCTTTATGTAAATAATGGGTGAAGTTCCCAATTTCCCTCTTTTTATTTACTTCCTCTTTTTAGTTCCCTGTTTGTAAATGTTGACTGTGTTAAACATCTTCACACCATTGATATAATTGTAAGTTTCCATCATGTATGTTTTTGTCATCTAACATGTTCCGAGGCATTAATAGGCAATGCACAGAACATCAAGCTGACTCCAAAAAAATATTCTATACTCATACACAAAACTATCCCTCTTGTAGAGCATGCACCAACTGATTTTATAGTGCAGGTAGCAGGCACTGTCTTTCTATAGACTCTTATCTCCAAACCTTAGCAGACACTAACTGTAATTATCACT
Source organism: Pelobates fuscus (assembly GCF_036172605.1). NCBI lineage: Eukaryota > Metazoa > Chordata > Amphibia > Anura > Pelobatidae > Pelobates > Pelobates fuscus. The sequence continues at coordinate 303,586,166 of NC_086319.1, read as the reverse complement.
GTAATATAGCAGGTGTTGCTTAAAAAAAAAAAAGAAAAACTAACAGAGATCCTCACCGCTAAAAGCCCTTTGTTTTTGGCATATCAGCACAGCCAGGTACATGTTGATTATCAGGGGGTTATGAGCTATTTCAATAAATGGAGGTTTTTTTAGTAACTCCAATGGCCATTAGATGGAAGCCGACATGCCACGTCAAGGCAAACCGTTTAGGTGGGTCCTACACTGACCTTGCTTCTATACTTAAATAGTCAGTGTAGGACCCACCTAATAGGTTTGCGTTGGCGTGGCAGGTGGGCTTCCATCTTTCTTTGGTTTTTACTGTATGTATTGGGGCAGTTGCGTACTGTGGTCATTGCTGCCGCCAAAGAGTAGTGGGAGGTTGAGCGCAGGACTTGTTTTTGGGTTTATGAGCTATGTTGATAGTTTTTTTGCAAGAAGATTGGTTCATGAAAAACTTAAAGTGGCTCTGTAAGCTTCTGGTGTCTTTGCATATTTTGCAAACAATTCCAAAGATGACATGCCTGCTTGTGTTAGAGTGGCTGGCTTGAGATGTTGAAAGTAGGTTCACATATGGATGTTTTCCCATACGGGTGCTGCTAAGTTCATTTTGGAATCTATGTTCAGCTCCTGGTGCTCCATCAACAATGTTGGGTGTGAGAGTAAAACATTTTTTCTAGGAGTTCTAGGAATGCTAGGTTCCTATTAGTGAGGGACAATTGAGGGATAATTGAGGGATAATTTAAAGGGACACTATAGTTATCAAAACATCTTTAGCTTAATGAAGCCGATTTGTGTATAAATAATGCCTCTGTCTCACTGCTCAATTCACTGCCATTTAGGCAGTCCATGAAGCCCAAGTCACACAGCCTGCATAGGAAAAAAAACAAACATTTTATTTTCAAGTTTTTATCTCCTGCTCTGTAAATTGAACTTGAATTACACACAAGAAGCTCCTGCACGGTCTAGCAATCTATTAACAGAGCAGGAGTTAAGACATTCTAAATCTAAATTGGATAACTCGAGACAAGGTGCTACAGCTATTAAAGAAAATTAATGTAAATAAAGCTCCTGGGCCTGACGGTATCCAGCCACGAGTACTTAAGGAGCTAAGTGGGGAAATAAGTGAACCTCTGTATTTAATTTTTCAAGATTCTTTTGTTTCAGGTATTGTACCGGAGGATTGGAGGAAGGCAGATGTTGTTCCTATATTTAAAAAGGGTTCAAAATCCTTGCCTGGAAATTATAGACCTGTGAGCTTAACTTCTGTGACTGGGAAATTATTTGAACGGCTATTAAGGGATAATATTCAGGAATTCATTGGGAAGAACTGTGTTATTAGCAATAATCAGCATGGTTTTATGAAACATAGGTCATGTCAAACTAACCTAATTGCATTCTACGAAGAAGTAAGTAGAAATATAGATCAGGGTGTTGCAGTGGATGTGATCTACTTGGATTTTGCCAAGGCATTTGATACGGTTCCTCACAATAGGTTAGTCTTCAAACTAAAAGAAATTGGTCTAGATGAATATTCTTGTTCTTGGGTAGAACATTGGCTTAAGGATAGAGTACAACGAGTTGTCATAAATGGTAAATTTTCAAGCTGGACAAAAGTGGTAAGTGGTGTCCCTCAGGGTTCTGTTTTGGGGCCGCTTCTATTTAACATATTTATAAATGATCTTGAAATGGGCATTGAAAGCCATGTATCAGTGTTTGCAGATGACACAAAACTTTGTAAAGTAATAAAATATGAGCAGGATATTGCCTTGCTGCAGAGGGATTTGGATAGATTGGGGGACTGGGCACTAAAATGGCAGATGAAATTTAACATAGAAAAATACAAAGTTATGCACTTCAGGGTTAAGAATGCACAAGCAATTTACACCCTAAATGGTAGTGAACTAGGGATAACCACACACGAGAAGGATTTGGGAATTGTTATAGACAATAAATTAGGTAGCAATATGCAATGTCAATCTGCCGTTGCTAAGGCCAGTAAGGTTTTGTCATGTATAAATAGGGGCATAAATTCTCGGAGATGAAAATATAATTTTGCCTCTTTATAAATCGCTGGTAAGACCACACCTTGAATTTGCTGTGCAATTTTGGGCACCTGTTCTAAAGAAAGATATCATGGCACTAGAAAAAGTGTAGTGACGAGCTACAAAATTGATAAAAGGAATGGAGCATTTTAGTTATGAAGAAAGGTTAAAAAATGTAAATCTCTTTAGTTTGAAAAAACTACGCCTGAGAGGGGATATGATAACATTATACAAATATATTCGGGGCCATTACAAACCATTACCTGGAAATCCTTTCATAAACAGGGCTATACATAGGACACGAGGTCACACATTTAGGCTTGAAGAAAGGAGATTTCATCTAAGGCAAAGAAAAGGTTTTTTTACAGTAAGAGCAATAAGGATATGGAATTCTTTGCCTAAAGAGGTGGTTTTGTCAGAGTCTATACAGATGTTTAAACTGCAATTGGATAAATACTTGCAAAAACATAACATACAGGGATATAATTTCTAATTAGTGGGGTAATAGCTGCTTGATCCAAGGAGACATCTGACTGCTATTTTGGGGTCAAGAAGGAATTTTTTCCTAGTTTGTTGCAAAATTGGAAGCGCTTCAGACTGGGTTTTTTGCCTTCTTTTGGATCAACAGCAAAAGCATATGTGAGGAAGGCTGAACTTGATGGATGCAAGTCTCTTTTCAGCTATGTAACTATGTAACTATGTAACTATGTAAACTGAATGATCAATAAAGGAAGTTTAAACCTTAGATAACTCTTTACAGGAAGTGTGCATGAAGGTGTGACTAGGGCTGTATAAACAAAGTGATTTAACTCCTGGCAGATAATTGAGCAGTGAGACTGCAGGGGCATGATCTGTGCACCAAAACTGCTTCATTAAGCTAAATGTGTTTTGGTGACTATAGTGTCCGTTTAACACGAATGTATCATTTGCTTCTTAGATGGCAGTAATCTTCAGATGTACTTCTGACAGACAGAAAGCTGTTCTTTGTAGTAAAGATAGTCAAATGTCAAACAGGGACCTGTTTATATTTTATTTCATAAGAGACCAAGTAAGGTCAGACAGGGTAAGCATAAGCACTTTTTGTTTGCTGATATTTTTCTATAAATACATTTTATATAATCCTTAGGAGTTCTGTAGGGGCACTCTAAGCCCTATAGTTACCACAGCTAATTCTGGTATTAAAGGTTCAAAAAGCCTATGGACAACACCCCACCCCTTCTTTTAACTTGCATCAAATTATTTTCAATCAGTTTGAAAACAATAACCTGGGACCCCGACTGACACATTGCTAATGTAGAGGTTAATTAATACATTGTCAGACTACTCAAAACTAGAGGACAGCACCTACAGTTCCTTTACACTAGAAAAACTGCAGTAAGCTGTAGTCATTATGAAACTCTCACAATTATTTACCAAATAGAGAATTCAAAAAAAAAAAATATATATATGATCTAAGTATATATATACACATAAACATACACACACATACACTGTGTAGGTGTATTTTACTATTATATATATTAATTTCAAATTACACGTAGACTGATACTGATTAAATATATATATAATTATTGTTATATATATTTATATATAATATAAAAAAATAAATATGTAAATACGTAAAAAAATTAAATTAAAAAAATAATTTCAAATAAATAATTAAAAAATATATAGATATGTGTTATTTCGTTCTAACTTATTGTGATATTAATATATATATATTTATATCAAAATACACGTAGAACAAAATAATATATATATATCTATATACATAAATATATACGTTTATATCACTATATATATACCTATATATAAATAAAAATATTGAAAAAAAATTATATATATATATATATATATATAATTATATACATATATTAATTCTACACATATATTTAGGTAATATTTTTACATAATTAGGTATCCTAATTAATTACAATTAGCGGGACCTGCCTGACAACCCATGCCGAAAGTATAGGGAATTTAATTTGCTAGCACTATATTTAACCCTATAACTTTCCAAGACACCATAAAACCTGTACATGGGGGGTACTGTTTTACTCGGGAGACTTCGGTGAACACAAATATTAGTGTTTGAAAACAGTAAAATGTATTACAACGATGATATTACCAGTAAAAGATTTTTTTTTTGCATTTTTCACGCACAAACAGCACTTACTCGGACAATATTATTGCTGTGATACTTTTTACTGTTTTGAAACACAAATATTTGTGTTCAGCTAGGTCTCCTGAGTACAACAGTACCCCTCATGTACAGGTTTTATGGTGTTTTCAAAAGTTACAGCGTCAAAAATAAGGCTTGTGTTTCATTTTTTTCACATTAAAATTTGACAGATTGGTTACATTGCCTTTGAGACCCTATGGTAGCCCAAGAATGAAAATTACCCCTATGATAGCATACCATTTGCAATAGTAGACAACCCAAGGTATTGCAAATAGGGTATGTCCAGTCTTTTTTAGTAGCCACTTAGTCACAAACACTGGCCAAAATTGGCGTTTTTTGCATTTTTCACACACAAACAAATACTAATGCTAACTTTGGTCAGTGTTTGTGACCAAATGGCTACTAAAAAAGACTGGACATACCCCATTTGCAATACCTTGGGTTGTCTACTATTGCAAATGGTATGCCATTATGGGTGTAAATTTAATTTGTGAGCTACTATACAGTCTCAAAAGCAACGTAACCAATCTGGCGAATTTCAATTTCAAATGTAACACGCTATATTTGACCCTGTAACTTCCCAAAACACCATAGAACCTGTACATAGGGGGGTACTGTTTTACGCGTGAGACTTTGCTGAATACAAATATGTGTATTTTATTGCAGTAAAAGCAAACAGTATTATGACATTGACAGTTAAAATGTCATGTAGAACTAAAAAAAATAACAAAATATCTTATTTTCTCCCATTTGTTTCATATTAAATTATGTTTCATAGCTAAATATTTGATGTTAAATGAAAGCCCTGTTTCCCCTGAATAAAATGATATATAATATGGGGGGGTGCATTTAATATGAAAGAGGTGAATTATGGTTGGATAGACATATAGCGCAAATGCCAGGTTTTGTTTACGTTTTGTTTTGATCACAACTTGTACATTTGGCTCAGTCCTTAAGGGGTTAAACTTAAATTTTAAATCCACTTTGAAATGACCTTGTGTTCTCTCTTTAGTGAATAACCCTCTTAGAGTGCCCTTTAATGTCAAAGGACAGCAGACATAGGAAGTGAGAAAAGAAGAGGGAGTTAAAAACTAGATATTGCCACAACAAACAGAAGATGTCAGAGCTATGTCTTCAGCTGAATACTCCTCTGGTCAGAATGACAACAATGTCGCTCTAGATGCAGCAAATGAAATAAGACTTTTAAAATAGCTGCTAACCATGGTCTCTGAACTCGCTCAGATATTCAAACCCTCGGTCACATTTTAATTTTATCGAGACGGTTGCAACTGCTCCACGGGGCCTCTCAAAGGGGACGAAAACAACACAACTATGTTCCTAGCCTTTGCCGTGCTTCCCCACATATGACAAACTAGACTTTATTTTGGCTTGTGTGAAATGTTGTAGCAGCGATTGACCTCTGACGCAGACACTCTGGAGTGTTACAAACCTTGTGTATTATTTGGGGGCTCAGGATATTTACAGGATATTTGATCTGTGCCTTACTGATATGTTGCTGCTCTTGTAAATTCAACATCAAGCTGTTTTTTTTATCCAAGATTATAGTTTGGGTGCATTCATCGCTTTATAGACCAGCCACACCATTCCAGGGTCCCGGGGGCAGACTTGAAGATTCAATAGGGCATTTTATCTGCTTTTCTCAAATGTTTCTTCCTATAAGTGTCCAGACTGAATTGTAAATGCCACTGTGACATTTGAAATATCAGATTAAAAACTCAATCTGTCTAAACACAGAATGCTTACAGACATTGAACACTTTCCTGTTATTTATTTTAATCATTTTGAAATCATGTACAAGGTATTCAACAATCATTTTATTTTCTGCAGCACCCACAGTGTGCGCAGTATAATACAGGCATTGTTCAAGTGGCAGAAATGTTTTAGACACTTTTTTTTTTCCCCTCAAGAAATTGAAAATTAAAATAGAAATACATATATAAGAAACCATGTTCATTGTAATGTTTTACTTGAGTGGAAGACCTACCTTATCTGTCCCTCATGGTGCCCTAAATTTTGATAAACGCTCAACGCTCAAAAACTTTTTCTCAACATTTTTCAGACTAGTGGCAAAATGTTGCCATCATCAGATTGTATAAATACAGTGCCCAGTATCTTTACAATCAATGCTGCCTGAAGGAAAAGCATAACCAGGGCATTATGCACTAAACTGAGAGTTCTGTTAGTGGCGTAGAATCCTCTGAAATGCGCAAGACATACATGTCAGATCATCCACTTGTACTTTGACAGCATGTTATGTGTGCATTGCTACACACTTTTGCCCTTTTTAGATGTATATACAGTGCACAATATACATATGCAATATGACTGGTGGACAAAATGGCATTTGCCTGGTATGCCTAATGACTTGCCGAGTCTGTTGAATTGTGGCAACCTATGTGCAAAATTTTGAACTAACATCAGGAAGTCGATTTAGTTAAAAACATTTTCCTAAGCTGATAATTGTGGCCTAAATTTCATACATTTGGCTGTGAACGTACCCAAACAAACCATTTAGTGAATGAACCCCCAGCATGCAATGCACAAAGCCTGAATTGTAATCAGGTCAGGCTGATCTTCAGGGTTTGTAAACTGGGTTGAGAGGAGAATAAACAATATAAATTCAGATTCAGTTTCCACACAGCTGCTGGGTATTAGTAAATGTGAGTAGCAGGCAAAACCTGCATGAGGACTTTATTAAGTGAGTTTATGAATCTGGACAGATGAAGCCTGCGTGTATGTTAATAAAATATCTGAGCTGGCAGTTGCTACATTTTAATTTTTTACGATGATCAGTTTGGGAATAAACTGGACACAAGTTAGCGAAGGAAAAAAACCTGCCCGTCAAGGCTCCGTGCGCAGCAACATTCTGTATGAACACAGGCTATCTTTAGCTCACATCGTGTCTCCATGCATCACCATTATTTACAGGCGCATGTAGACGTGTAGAAGAAATTTCAGGGCTTGTGTCAGATAGATTCATGTGGAGCAGTGGAGTGTTCACCTGACACCCTGAGGATGTGCCTGGTTGTGACTCCTGCTTCCAGGTTCATGGAGTTTTATTTACAATATCAAGCCAACAGGATGTCACTGCCTCTTATCAGCACCCCATGACCCACATATGATGCAATCATACCTGTTTGTAGTAGCACATGCTATCTGTGTCCTAGCTCAGCTCCACTCTACATTCCAGGGATCTCATAGTCAAGTTTCCCCACATGCTGATTGTCTACAACTCCCTGATGCTCTCTTTCTCTTTGAATGTAAAAAATGGCCAGAGAATCATGGGAGTTGCAGTTCAGCAACATATGGAGTTTGACATGCCTGGTACAGACAATGTTCGGTTATCATAGTGTGTCTGTACCTGAAGACCAGCCTACTGGAAGCAGCCTTCTACACATCTTACTGCATTCCAATTTCTCCTACTTCCTCTTCATGTGCCAATACTTACCTAGGATAGGTTTCACTCTGGGATTGTACTGTGGATACTGCTACGTTCCTGCCTGCCCTGACCTCTATGCTGTGGACCTGCCTATGGTATGCCTTTTTTAAAATGCTAGTTCCTGACTTTAGCTCAAGTACACTGTTTTTCTTTCATCTCTTGTATTTGCTTACCTGCTTCCATTTCCACTCATCCTGAGGAAACCTGTCTCACTTTAGGTTTTCTTTGCGAGCCAGGGTTGGATTTCCCATTAGGCAAAGTAGGCACCTGCGTACACGCACCGGACCACTAGGAGCGCCTGTTTCCAGTCATTATGATGTGCACACTACACTCAGAGCAGAAATAAGCACATATGTACATTTATACATATGCAGTTGTTAAATATGAATATGTTTTAGGCCTGCAATGCCCAGCTTTTCGGTTGAAGAGCAGGGTACACCGTATAACCTACAGGGAGAAAAATTGTTTTCTTACCTCCCTCGCAGCGCTGGTCTCTGTGGATAACCCAGCCTCCATATCCGAGAGAGATAATAGAGATCGATGATCTCAGCCAATCCTGGGCTTTTCCATATGAAAGCATTGGGGGGCTAGTGTGCACGCAAGGCAAAATGCCACATTGCATGAATTAGATGGGTTCTCAGAGACCATCTGATTGGAAGAACCTAGTTTTACTCTGCTATTTCTGTAGAAGCACCTCTAGTGGCTGTCTGAGTGAACAACCACTAGTGGAAATAAAACCATGCAATGAAAACACTGCAGTTATGCAGAACTGCAATGTTTTCAACTGCAGGCTTAAAGGGACACAACAGGCACCCAGACAACTTCAGCCCATTGAAGTGGTCTGGGTGCATTGTCCCAGGTCCCTTAACCCTGCAACAGTATTTTTTTTTAAATAAACTGTAATCATTACTTTTAAGGGTTTACTCCAACTCTAGTGGCTGTCTTTTGGTCGCCTAACGCTGGATTTCCTCACACATGCATGAGGACATCCAGCATCACCCGAAACACCATATGGTAATGTCCTAATGTGAGCAGAGCCATCACAGTGCATGCAAATTAGGTCTCCCCAGCTGGCTGACATTGGCAGGGGAGGAGCGGAGGCGGAGGGGGGGAGGGGACCCCCACGGAGGGACGAAAGGGGGAGGGGGGGGGGCAAGTGAGGTGGCACTATGAGGACCTATAGTGTCAGGAACACAACAACAAGGTTGTTTTCCTGGAACTATAGTTAATGAAGAGATGGACATGGCACCCAGACTCTTCATTAAGTCGAAGTGGTCTGAGTAGCTATAGTGCTCCTTTAAGCAGTTAATAAAAAAACAAAAAAATCATATATATATATATATATATATATATATATACAGTATTTCAGAATTCTCAGTCTTTGACTTCATTTTTTTTTTTATGTGTGTTGAGTTTTTTTGCGCTATATGCCATGGGTGGTCCAGAATAAAGTATGTGGACAACACTGTTGACAATCTAATTTCAAGTATTTGTGGCAGAAAGAGATAAGGTCGCCTTCTGGATATTGCATAACCTTCTGGATTTGCCTTAACCTACTTCAAACACCAGCTGCTAGGTTTACACAGGCTTATCAGTAAAAACAGGAAATTCCTTATGACCAAAGGTAGACAGACCATCTTACCTTGTGTGGAATGTACTTCCAGATCTATTAATTGCTACTCAGAGCCCTCTGTAAAACAGGATAAAGCAGAAGATAAGGATTCCATATCCCACAAAATAGAGCACTTTGTTATTTGCAGTAAAAACTAAGCCAATATTTACTATTATTTACTATCCAACTAAGTCAAGGTTTTATGCAACACAATGTGTAATAATGTGCATTTAAGTTTAGTTTACCCCTCGAGATCTGTAGGCCCCATCTGCCAACCAATTGGATGTAGGTCCCTAGGGTGCAATGCGACACTCAGGGGACTCTGACCACCAAGACCCACTGGAAGATTGATACGATCCTGGAGCTAGCAAACCAAGAGACCATATACCTCTTCTTCATTTTTCTCTCTCTGATATTCTGTCTTTCTTTCTGTCCTTTCTTCTCGCAAGCACTCTAGACTTGCACCCCGGCAGGAGGAGGGGACTGGCAGGAATCCAGCCAACATAAACAAATAGATACTGCTAACTGTCCTAAGCTAGTAAAGGCTCCATACAAGAGCTGGTGTAATTGTTATGTAACGAAGGAATGTACCGTAATCACTGGTACCTGTGTAAACACCTTTCTTCAAGCCTACGGTTGTTAAATATAACTAGCTAACGCAGACAGATCCTCGAATCGCTGCCACTGTAAATAGTTAATGTAGACCAGAAAACCCAGAAAAACCCTGATGACATTGCAAACAATTGTCGCTCATTATATGTATGATTCCTGTAATAATGACACAGCTTGTCTTTTTTACAATTGTATTCATTTTCCATTTTGTTTTCTAAACATTCTGAAATCCACATGTGTCACTTTATTGCATGTCTATCAGTGCAAAAATAAAGAATAAAAAAAAAAAGTTTAGTTTACCCCAGGAATCAATTTTAGAGAATGACTAACAGTGAATAAAGAGTAGGCAGTGAGACAAAGGGGGCAGTTTGGCACTATGATACAGGGTTTCAGTGCTGCAGCCTCAGAACACCATTCTGCTGCTGATTAAAGGATCACTATAGGGTCAGGAACACAAACATGTATTGCTGTCAGCAGAGCACAGGGCAGCAGTGTGCACAGCATCCTGTGATTCTGTATCTCCTCCCTCTGCATGCAGACACTGAACTTTCCTCATAGAGATTAATTTATTCAATGCATCTCTATGAGGAGATGCTGATTAGCCAGGGCTGTGTTTGAATCATGCTGGCTCTGCCCCTGATCTGCCTCTTTGTCAGTCTCAGCCAATCCTATGGGGAAGCACTGTGATTGGATCAGGCTACCACATGTCAGCAGACTGCTTGTTTTTCTGAGTCTAATAGCATGCAGATTTACAGCTTCAGGCTTGAATACAGTAAGATTTTTACTATATTTATGGAGGCATGAGGGGCCCAGGGGGGGCTAGATAGTGGTGTTAACACTATAGGGTTTGTGTTCCAGACCCTAGAGTGATCCTTTAACTGGAGTAGACATGTGCATTCATTCCACACTTCCTTAAAGGAACACTATAGTCACCTAAATTACTTTAGCTAAATAAAGCAGTTTTAGTGTATAGATCATTCCCCTGCAATTTCACTGCTCAATTCACTGTCATTTAGGAGTTAAATCACTTTGTTTCTGTTTATGCAGCCCTAGCCACACCTCCCCTGGCTATGATTGTCAGAGCCTGCATGAAAAAAAAAATGGTTTCACGTTCAAACAGATGTAATTTACCTTAAATAATTGTATCTCAATCTCTAAATTGAACTTTAATCACATACAGGAGGCTCTTGCAGGGTCTAGCAAGCTATTAACATAGCAGGGGATAAGAAAATCTTTATTAAACAGAACTTGCAATAAAGAGAGCCTAAATAGGGCTCTCTTTACAGGAAGTGTTTATGGAGCCTGTGCAAGTCACATGCAGGGAGGTGTGACTAGGGTTCATAAACAAAGGGATTTAACTCCTAAATGGCAGAGGATTGAGCAGTGAGGCTGCAGGGGCATGTTCTATACACCAAAACTGCTTCATTAAGCTAAAGTTGTTTAGGTGACTATAGTGTCCCTTTAAACAAATAATTTGTTTTACAACAAATCAATTTGTCCAGCATAGAATCCCTTTCATTCTGTTTTAAGATTGATTGGTCAATTATTTTAAGGACGAGTGTAACAAATGCAATGTCTAATCTGGGGCCAACATGCCAAACTGTAATGAGCATGTACAGTGAGGGAAATTATTTGAAAGGACAAAAGTATTTGATCCCCTGCTGATTTTGAACGTTTGCCCACTGACAAAGGAAATATTAGTCTATAATTTTAATGGTAGGTGTAACGGATCACCTGGCACCCCGACTGGGTACCTCCGTTGAAGGATGCTCCTAGCGCTTCCTGAGGGCTCCAAGCACTACAGCCGACACCATAACCACTGTGGACTCCTTCAGAGAACAGGACAGGAACAAGCTCTTACAAGAGCTTAGCAGTGAATATAGCAAGAGAGTATGCAGAGCATAGCAATCCCTTGTAGCAGATTCCCCCAATAAGAGACGGCACTCCAAATTGAGGGTGAAGTAGAACTGACTGTACTGGCACATACAGCCTCTTTTATTCCCTTACTACAAACATAGTACTGCCCACAGGGTTTTGAAATACAACCAATCAATCCGTACAATACACACAGACACTCCCACACAAAATCCTCCCCTCTGCCTGTGATATGATTCCTGAACACTATGGTTAATATAATTATCACAGGCAGAGACATACAGTATTATAAAACATATCACAGGGACCCCAAAACATGCAATTTCCCCATATATAAAAATATCCAGGGGATCTGGGTGAACCACATATCCAAAATTCACCCAGATCCGTTCAGTAGTTTGGAAGATGCGGTTTAATGCAGATTCCGCAGAACATATACAGGCTATATGAAAAATAATTACTCTTAAATGTGTCCGCTGTTCTGTAGTTTAAAACTACTGAACAATGTCTTTGTGCACCAAATACCAGCGAGATGGCACCATGTAGAAAAGTCAAAACAGTGTCTGTGAGTTAAAATGGCCGCCATCCATTATTCTCACCATGTGCTTCATCCATTGTTCTCACCATGTGCCTCTGATACATGGAATGGTGGCCACCCAGTAACTCTACAGTATGTCCCCAGATGGTTCTTAAAGGGCCAGCAGCAGCATAATAAAATACAATATGCCCAAATCAGTTCCTAGAAGGGCCATAGTCGCAGGGCAGGAGGCTGGCAAACAGGCCCCTCCAAAAACCAGTGGTGAGGTCACTTTTGCCACAGTAGGTGTATTTTAACAGTGAGAGACAGAATGAAAAAAATAATCCAGAAAAACAAATGTCAAAAAAGTTATAAATTGATTTGCATATCAATGGGTGAAATAAGTATTTGACCCCTTTGACTTAGTACTTGGTCGCAAAAACCTTGTTGGCAATCACAGAGGTCAGACGTCTCTTGTAGTTGGCCACCAGGTTCGCACAAATCTCAGGAGGGATTTTGTCCCACTCCTCTTTGCAGATCCTCTCTAAGTCATTAAGGTTTTGAGGCTGACGTTTGGCAACTCAAACCTTCAGTTCCATTTACAGATCTTCTATGGGATTAAGGTCTGGAGACTGGCTAGGCCACTCCAGGACCTTAATGTGCTTCTTCTTGAGCTACTCCTTTGTCGCCTTGGCTGTGTGTTTTGGGTCATTGTCAAGCTGGAATACCCATCCACGACCCATTTTCGACCCATTTTCAATGCCCTGGCTTAGGGAAAAAGGTTCTCACCCAAGATTTGATGGTACATGGCCCCGTCCATCGTCGTTTGATGCGGTGCAGTTGTCCTGTCCCCTTAGCAGAAAACCACCCCGAAAGCATAATGTTTCCACCTCCATGTTTGACGGATGGTGTTCTTGGGGTCCACATGACCACAACATTTTCACCCAGTTCTCCTCTGAATCAGATGTTTATCGTCTAACTTCAGACGGGCCTGTACATGCGGGCACTGCAGAATTTTAGTCCTTCATGGCGTAGTGTGTTACTAATTGTTTTCTTGGTTACTATGGTCCCAGCTGCCTTGGGATCATTAACAAGATCCTACTGTGTAGTTCTGGGCTAAATCCTTACTATTTTCCTGCTTTCTTGAGCAGGGGGACCTTGCGGGCGCAGCAGGATTTTAGTCCTTCACGGCGTAGTGTGTTACCAATTGTTTTCTTGGTGACTATGGTCCCAGCTGTCTTGAGATCATAAACAAGATCCTACCGCGTAGTTCTGGGCTGATTCCTTACCATTCCCATGATCATTGAAACACCACAAGGTGAGATCTTGCATTGGGAACCAGACCGAGGGAGACTGACAGTTATTTTGTGTTTCTTCCATTTGCGAATAATCGCACCAACTGTTGTCACCTTCTCACCAAGCTGCTTGGCGATGGTCTTGTAGCCCATTCCAGCCTTGTGCAGGTCTACAATTGTGTCCCTGTGTCAGGGTATACTAATATGCCCAAACACGATGAACTTAAGTATAAAATAAAGAAAACCCTAAGACGTAATATCGGGACTTAGAGCGGACGGATTTAACGTATAAAAGGAAAAACACAAAATGGAAACTATGACAGGGCACAGAGAAATGGACAAAAAAGGTTTAAATAGCCTAAGGTGCTCCCTTATTGGCTGCAGGTAAGCATGTGACAGTGAACGTGTGTGTGTGACATCACCCACACGTTCCAAATGGTTAGGCACTAGTAGAGTTAATGTTAAACCTTAAAAGGGTCTAACTTTCAGCGGCCGGCGTCTCTAATGTTTATAGACCCATGAGCGGACCCAGCAGGTGCCTGGAGACAGGGTAAGTATTCGGCGGCATTCCCCTTGTGATGTGGGAATGCCGCAGCAACAATGCGCACTCACCAGGACCCATACCGCTTTCTGGCAGGAGCAGACGGTGTGACACCTTGACATCCAGCTCTATGGTCTTGGCCATGGTAGAGAGTTTGGAATATGATTGATTGATTGCTTCTGTGGACAGGTGTCTTTTGAGAGAGAGCTCCTAATCTCAGATGGTTACCTGTATAAAAGAACATAAAAAATAAAGGGAAAGGTGGGTGAAGAGCAGTGAGAACCGAGTGGAGGCAAGCCTCTGTGTAGAGGTCACTCCAACCACAAATGTAAATACCAAAAACTAGAAAGCACAGGGCGCCACAGTCACTATATCGGCAATATTAAATAGGGGTTAGAAAAAGGAATATAGATGATGAGGTAAAGAACAGCAAGAGTTTATTAATAACAAAGTATACACACTCACAGCACACTTAATGTGCAATACATCAAGAATATAAAAATATATACCGTAAGTATAAAAAGGCCACAATGGGCCAGGGACCCTTAGGTACAGCAGCTTAACACAACATGGTACTGGACTGCATTAAAAAGTGCAAGTGCCAAAGTGCAAGTCAAAAAGAAGTAAAGTGCACAGAGTCAATCACTTTCGGGCTCAATATACAACAAGCCAAAGGCAAAATATTGCACAAATAGTGTAAAAAAACAGCATACATGCAAATAAAACCGCTAATACCAAAGTGCAAGGTCCCAGGATATGCTCAACGAGTCTCGTCATACGACTTCCTCTGGAGCTTCTCTAGTTCTAGTTTTTGGTTCCTGTATAAAAGACACCTGGGAGCCAGAAATCTTGCTGATTGATACGGGATCAAATACTTATTTCACTCATTGACATACAAATCAATCTATGCCTTGTTTTTACATGTGTTTTTCTGAATTTTGATTATTCTGTCTCTCACTGTTAAAATACATATACCATTAAAATTATAGACTGATCATTTGTCAGTGGACAAACGTTCAAAATCAGCAGGGGATCAAATACTTTCCCCCTCACTGTACATCAATATTAGTACATTATATGTATATGTAGGTGTATACATTCTAAGCATGGTTATACATATAAAATATGATGCTTGTAATATATAGGTATTTATCAAAATCACTTGCACACATTTTTATATATGTATAAATTTATAAAACCACTGATACATTGCCTACACAAATATGTAATAAGAGCTCTGTGCTTCTCTGAATAATAGGTAATTGTAACGAACCCTGACATGGTTGCTAGGGGTTCGCCAGTTTTTAACCTGAACAGCAGAGAGAAAGAGTGATTATAGCTCGCCGTTCGGTTCTCCGTTCGTCGATTAATCCAGAGTAAGTAAAGCACTCAAGCTGAATTTTCCCAAAGCAGTAATCAGGTACCCAGCAGCCGAAACATGATGAAGGGTGCAACAGGAATGAAATGTTATTGTGCCACACTGGCTTTTATGCAAGTTTTCAGGCCTTGTGGACCTTGTGGAAAACAGGGACACAAATTCAAATAACCAATAAAAATACAGAGCAGAACAGGGACACTCCCAGCACAAACAGTAAATACCCTCCTCTCTGCCTGGAGATATTTGGGTCCAGTAAAGTGGTAACCTAGTTATCTCTGGGCAGAAGGGACACAGTTTTTACAATATCTGAAAAACACCCCAAAACTTACAGGACCCCCTCACATCCCCTGATAGCCCCGATCTGGGTGACCAACATATCCAAAAATCACCCAGATCGGTTCAGGGGTTTTCGATTTTAATGGAAGTCCCAGTTAACCGACCGCACACGAGGCTCCTGCCCAGAACAGTTTCATGATTTCAGGCTGTGCGGTCGGTCTATTTCGTTAAGTCCAAAAAAAACGAAATAATGCACGAATGGATCCCTCTGGCTCATAGCAGCGATTGTTCCCCTAGTTTGTGGGAACCAAACTGCCGAACAGCGCTCTCCTTGTCAATTTGACCAGAGTTTCGGGAAGTCAAGTGTCCGATTTTAGTTCCAGACACTCAATGACCAAGTCCCGCTGCCTCCTTTCGGCAGATGGCTGCCGTTTACTCTGCCACATGATGTTCGGCTATACGAACGGCGGCCACACATAGAGAGCGCTTAATTGAACATTTCCTTTATCAATGATGAGCCAGAGGGGTGGTCGGTCGGTCGTTCGGTAATTTTGATAATACCGTACAAATAAACAAAATGTGAAAAAAATATACAAAATTTTAGGCGAACAAACTAGAGAAAGCTGGTTTTCTCACAGTAATAAAAATACAATTTATATAATTTAGGCCAAAATAGCCATTTTGAAAAAAAAATTCCAACTTGGCTTTAGGAGTTTAGTGAATAACATTCACTGTCTGCCAGTCAACATTTCAGCCCTATTACCTTGACACCCTGATAAAAGACCAATCATGGGACTGATATGTTGCATATATTTTATTGCACATATCTGCTTAAAGGACCACTAAAGTCGCCCATGCCGCTTCAATGAAGTGGTCTCGGTGCAGTGGTCCTTTAGTTTTAACCCTGCAACCCTGCAATGTCATACTGACAGCCACTTGAGGCATTTCTGCTGCACTGACTGTGTAAAACGTGGTCGCATGACATGGAAGCCCCATAGGGGAGCATTGAGTCAATGCTTTCCAATGAGGAAGTTTGGATGCGTGCGGCACTCACCACACATGCACATCAGGGCCCCAATGTTCCTCTATGAGGAGCTTTGGATTAGGCCAACTATGGCGGAGACCATGACATCACAGAAAGCGGAGTAGTAAGCAGCATAGAGGGAGGATTGGCACTGGAAAAAGACAAGTAAAACCTGTATTTTTTCACAAACATTGGGGGGCACATGTATTTTAGTAAGAGAGGAACACAAAAGTGTTTGAAAAACAGGTTTGTATTCCTAAAGCTTTAGTTTTCCTTTAAGAATAAAGCAGATTTATTTTGAAGTTCTATGAGTTCACTTCTTCCCGGTGGAGAAATAAAAGTTTTTCTTTCTGCCTGTACATCTGCATACTTCCCCAACATATTGCATTATAAGTCTAGCATGGAATGTTTTCAAGGGTTACTTTCTATTCCCAGTCCAGCCCTGCATAGGACCATCAGATATCTCTAGGCTGGGTAAAAATTCTGAAGAATCTAGATCTTGCAAATGAAAGGAATGATATCTATTTGTGTGTGTGTATATGTTTAGCACTGGGTTTCCTTAGCAATAATAACTCTAAATATACAATACAAGACACATGCTTATTTGGGGTGGGGTGGAAGTATTTCTGCAGTGTGGACAGACCCTCAAACAATTAGAAGTTTCCGACTGGTCATGATGAGACAAGTGTGGAGAAATAATAAGATACACGCAGGATACGGAGAGTCTAAGTATACATATCACAGCCTTACTTTGGAATTGAGCCGATGGTGGGAGACCAAATAGAAACATGATGAAATAATACTAAACACAAAAGGAATTGGAAGAAGTAACTAGATTTGTTTATTTATTTTTGTCCGAAGTTTGGGCGTTCAGTGGGTCATTTCAATTCTGTAACTCCGAAGCACCATAGGGACATATCATGAACAAACCAACTGGCCAATGCTCAAGAATGTTTGTTTTGTGTCCGAGTTACGTCCAAGGCGCTAGAAAAAGAGATGATTGCTAGATAGGGAACAGCCGCTAAATGTTTCTTTTATTCACAGATAAAGGGAAAAGAGGAGCAGAAAAAAAAAGAAAGAAAAAAAAGAGATTTCATATTTAATGCATATATGGTATATTTAACTATGGATATTATTTAACTGCTACTCCTCTTTTTCCCTATATTGGTTACTTTTTCTTACTTGAATGAAGTAAAAATGTGCCAGTCTTCTGGAAAATATATACATAATCTTTATATTTTGTGGTACAGTCAATATTCAGATGCACCAAACCCCCTACATGGACGAATATCAAAATACCCGAATTTACAAAGCAATTTGCCAAACCAAGATTTTCCACTATGGACAAGTTTAGTAAACACACGCATATTTAAGAGGAACTGTAATTTTTGGATGGAAATAGTTCCTTTGTTAGTCTCAAAGGGGGAGCCACTATCTTGCACAAAGGTACTCAGGACCTTAAGTGATTTGCATTAAATATCCTGCTTTGAAGAAAGCATAAAACATTTTTTATTATTATTATTATTATTATTATTACTAGTATTATTATTATACTGAACAAAATTATAAACGCAACTGTTTTGTTTTTGCCCCCATTTTTCATGAGCTGAACTCAAAGATTTAAGACTTTTTCTATGTACACAAAAGGCCTATTTCTCTCAAATGCTGTTCACAAATCTGTGTAAATCTGTGTTAGTGAGCACTTCTCCTTTGCTGAGATGATCCATCCACCACAAGTGTTGTGTATATAATTTTGTTCAGTGTATATAGCGCCAACATATCCGGTAGCACTTTACAATATTATCAGATGGGGAGATTTAATAATAATTTAAGCAATTACTAAAACTTACAATAAAAATACTTTGAATAGGACCATGCTCAAACAAGCTTACGGGCTAGAGGAGGTGGGGTATAAAACACAACAGGACAGGAGATAGCACTCAAACCAAGTGGGAGAGAAGCAGAGCATGAGGAGAAAGTAGAGTGCTGCCCTTTAGGATAGCTTTGTGAGGTAGAGGTCACTCTGGGAGGCCATAAGCTTTCTTAAAGAGATGAGTTTTGAGGCACTTTTTAAACGATTAAAGACTAGGGGAGAGCCTGATGGCGGTGGGCAGGCTATTCCATAGGAAGTGAGCCGCCCGTGAGAAGTCCTGCAAGTGTGAGTTGGCTGTAAGGATGCGATCAGCGGACAGGAGGTCACAAGCAAAGCGGAGAGACCAAGAAGGGGCATACCTATGGATCTGTGAAGAGATATGAGGGGCTAGAATCGTTGAGTGCTTTATAGGTGTGGATGAGAACCTTGACTTGACTCCTATAGGATACAGGAAGCCAATGTAAGGACTTACAAAGGGGAGATGTGTAAGAGGAGAGACAGGAGAGGAAAATCAGTCTAGTTGCAGCATTCCGACGGTAGTGGGGCTATCTACATAATTAAGTACTTTTAGTTAAGTATCAGACTATGTCTCAAACCACAATATTACAATATCCCTTTAAGGAATTCCGAAATGCTTAAGAGGAAAAAAAAAAGTTTTAATAAAAATAATCAAGATGACCGCATTATTCTTATCTGCCAGCATCTGTGTTTCTTTCACACGCTCAATAATACTTACATAGTTACTATAATAAAATATAGCCTAGGTCATTAAGTCTTAAAGGGACACTATGGTCTCGTGACCATAGTAACCAGAACAAGAACAGCTTATTGTAGTTGTTCTGGTGAGTATAGCTTATCCCAGGGCTGGCCCAGGATATTGGGCTGTCTGGGCCCAAGGATAAAATGCTGCCCCCCCCAACCTCCTCTTAACAAAACCACCAAAACACACCCACATCCTTTATGTTATGCATTATGTGTAGTGAATCCAGGGTCTGTGTAGTGGACGCAGTATGTGTATTGGGTACAGTGTGTGTAGTGAATGCATTGTGTGTGTATATGGTTGATGCAAAGTGTGTTTTTGTGTAGTGGAAGCTGTGTGTGCAGTGTCTGTGTGTATTATATGCAGTACGTGTAGTGCATGCATTGTTTGTGTGTATAGTGGATGCAGAGTGTGTGTATATTGTGCAGTGTAGTACCTACCACGGTCACAAAGGTCACAGCTGCAACCGGGCCAATATTCCAGGGGACAGCTACTACCCCTGCAACCGTGGCTGACAGCATACCTTCAGGGCGGGGGGAACTGCAGCACCGGCTGGGTTGCAGTTGCCGGATTAAAGGTAGGAGGGGAGCGCTGTGCTGTTCCCGAATGGACGGCATCTGACAGGAAGTGCACACTGAGAGAGCACTTCCCAAAAGTCCTGATACCACACTTTTGGGGAAAGAAGGGGATGGGGAGATGTAATGGAGACCATGCAGGGACTGAAAGAGAGGGAATGGGACACATGGAGGACTTGGGGAAAGAAGGAATGAGAGTAAGACACATTGAGGGGCTGCGGGGGAGAGAGAATGGAGACACATAGTGGGGCTGGGGTGAGGGAATGGGACACAAGGTGGGGCTGGGAGGAATGGACAAATGGAGGGGCTTGGGGGGAGGGAATGAGACACAAAGAGAGGCTATGGGGGAGGTAATGAGACACATGCATACGCTGTGGGGATAGGAATGAGACACATGGAAGGTTTTGGGGGAAATGAGACACGTGGAGGGGTAGGGAGATGGGACAAATGGAGTGCTGGGGGTGAATGAGACACATCAGGGGAACCGGGTGGAAATGAGACAAATTAAGGGATTGGGGGGGGGGGGGGGAGGGAATAAGATGCATGGAGAGGGGAGAGAATGAGACGCATGGAGGGGCTGGTGGGGGGGGAATGGGACACTGTGATGCAGACTGTTTATTTGTGTGGGTGCAGTTTGTGCAGTGACTGTAGTGTCTGTATGTATTGTATGCAGTGTGTGTACTGAATGCACAGTATGTGTGTGTATAATGGATGCAGACTATGTGTGTTTTTTCTGTTTCTTACACCTTCCCTTTGTGTGTCTCCTTCTCCCCCAGACCCTCTCTATGTCTCTTTCTCTTTACAACCGCTTGTGTGTGTCTTTTTCTCCCCTTCCCAGCACCTCTGTGTTTATTCCCCCCAGCACATTGTCTCTTTCTTTACTAGCGTCTCTGTGTCTCTTTGGCTTTCCTAAGTGTCCAACCCCAACCCATACCTGTCTCTTTTACCCCTTCCTCAACCCATCTTTTTGTGTCCCCCCAGTCACTGTGTGTCTGCTTCTGTCCCCTCAGCCCCTTTGTTTCTGCCTGTTTCCCTTCATCCCCTTTGTGTATGGCTGTGCCCCTCAGCCCATCTGAGTGTTTTCCCCTAGTCCTTGTCTGTCTCTGCCCCCCACAGCTCTTGTCTGTTTCTGTCTCCTCTGCCCTTGTCTGTTTCTGCCCTCCCCCAGCTCTTGCCTGTTTTTGCCCGCCCACCTCAAAGCTCTTGTCTGTTTCTGTCTCCCCCAGCCCTTGTCTGTTTCTGTACCCCCAACCCTTGTCTGTTTCTGTCCCCCCAGCGCTTTTCCGTTTCTGTCTCCCCCAGCCTTTGTTTTCTCCACCCCCATCCCCATATTAACTCACCTCCCTCTTGTAGCGTGGCCTAGTTCAGCGCTCTCTGTGAGCGCTTCCTGGCATGTCGGGGAGAGGGAAACTAATTCCTCTACCTCTGTTTGCAGCTCGGCCACGCTACATGCCGACACCGGCAGGAGGGGATCGCTGTGCAGTGCGCTCCCCTCCTGCTGGTAAGCTGGGTCCAACTCCCACCAAAATGTCACCCTTGTCAAAGTGTGCCTGGAGCCATGGCCCCACTAGGTCCAATAGACAGGCCGGCCCTGGCCTGTCCCTGCAGGATTTTTTATGTTATCACTGACTTTTTACATTACAGCCTAGGGACACCTCTAGTGACCCAGCTCATATGGCCACTAGAGATGCTTCCTGGGGCAGTGCTGCACAATGCGCTGCATGGTGGCACTGAATGTTCCCCATAGAAATAAGAGGAGATGATTATACGTGCAGAGCTGTGTTTTGCCGCGCTTGCACAATAGCCTCCCAATGGAGGGAAGCATCTAATGGGAAAGCATTTAATTGGCTGAAATCATCGAATCTGATGAAAAAGGTGTGTAAATCTCCTTTTAAACCCGAGGTAAGGAACAATAGTATCAGGAATACAAATTTGTGGGGGCGGAGCCTGACCGGGGAGCCGACTAGACGCAAAATCTATGAGCTCCCGAGCCCGGTCCTGATTTACAGCGGAAAACGGGGGGAAAATCCCAGACCCTGAACCCCAACTTACCTTACTCGACGACACCAAAGATGGGGAGCAGAATGATACCCCACACACCCGGAAAGAACGCTGGATCGGTAGATCGGAGGCTTGGGGCCTACACGACGCGGTGCAGGGGAGAGGCGGCCGCTCTCCCTACTCTTCAAAGCGTGCGGCACCTGAAGCATCGGGCCTCTCCTCCCCCCCCAGGACCGGTGGGGGTTAACCCGGTCCAATCACCCGCAATCTATGAACCCACACGGAAAACTGGCGACCTGGAAACCCACTTGCAGGAGGCTCTAGACGGGGACGAAGCCAAGATGGCCGCCTATCGTAGGCCCACGAGGCGGAGCACACGTGCCCGACAAGCAACGGACCCTTTACTGGCACTCGATCGGCTCTGCGCGAGCCTCCGGGCAATGCTGCACGATCGCGGAATGGCTCACAGATTGGCTGCCAAGCTGGTGGCCACATGGCTCCGTCCGAAAACCCGTCGCCTCCACTACAGGTACCCCCCACAGGCACCCAGACAGGCCGCCACGATCCGCAGCGACAAGCGACCCCACAGACCTGAACAGACGTCTGGCTGTCTGGGCAAACGCACGGACCCACATATGCACGAGAGAAGCCACGCCAAATACGGCCCCCACACTAGTCACTCACCTGACCCGGGAACCAGGAACCCATACCATCCCCTTAACGAGAAAACGCAGGACAGTCCCGAGACCTCAGCAGCATATCAGGGACCGACAGCGACGCCACCAGCGACGAAATCCACCTACAGACAGGCGATGAGAGAGGTGGCGGCATGGATACGCCCGACCACCCGACGCACCCAACTGTGGAACCCCCCTCGCCATGCCAGAGCGGCCTCCAGTCTACATCAGAGCCGAAGCTCCGAAAAGCGAGAACCAGCGCCGGGCCCCTTGACTGGCGAAACCCACGACCAACATACGATCCGAGCACAGGCCCTGGGCACACACACCGCCGAGACCTGGGAACCCGGAACACCAAACTATGTTGGGACCACAGCCACTAAAGAACTGTACCCTCACTCGTACCTGGGCAATACCCAGCACCCCAAGGGCATAGGCTGAACTTTCAGGGGCTCCCCACAGGCTCAACAGCCAAACTTCTCCTGGCGACATGTGCTTGGCTCCTGGACTACCTTTATATTGTCTCGCATTACGCAAGTTACCACTATTTTTTATCTGTTGGTTTCTCATCACCTTTTTGCATTATTTTAGCACTGAACTAAGCCTCCCATGTCATACACCAGTATATTTGCGCTGTGTATCATATAGACAAACCGAATTCTAAAATGTCTTGAATGTTTTACCTACTCTGTTTTTAAGCTACTCAGGCCTGTCGTTATTACATAGAATGTCCTCATGTATAGCTTACCTTATTTGCCTGTTTAGTGTTATTGCTATGACGCTGCCTAATTTCTCACTTAAGTCCAACCACTACTCTCTTTACTACTACGTTAAACTTACTAGACCAACTCCTATTAATAAAAAACGAGGCCCAAAGTTAAGCACAGATGATATATACTGCATTGTATTATACCCATTATGTATGAAGCATTATCGTCTCCCCTCTCTCATTCTGTATCCCATATACTTTTATGCCTCAATAAAAAAGAGATTGACAAAAAAAAAAAAAAAAAAAAGGAATACAAATTTGTGACACTATAGTGCCTCTTTCAACCCATTCAGACCCAGAAGTTTGGCAAATTCTCTTATATCATGACAACTCTGGAATGTAATCTGTCATTAAGGGGTTAAGTACAATGCCTACGTTTTAAACATTGGAATGAAAAGTTTATATAATTAAAATTCAAATAAATCCCAATACAGCATAACAGACAAAACAAGGACCTCAAAGACAGGTGTAAAATAATACACAGTGATAATGTAAATAACACGTACATTTCCTTGCACTGGAAACACCTATCATATATCTCCATACATTCTTCCCACCCTTTGCCTCTAGATAACAACAATGTTGCATTGAGTGGTTAGTTATAGAACTAACAAGGTTGTGAGCAATGTTTTAATTTAAATTGTGTCACTGATTTACAAATTTAGGTACATCACATGATAACAATGTTTATTGCCCTATTGTTTCTGAGAATTAATAGACACAGGCTGATCCTGCTTGTGGTACTCTAGCAATGCAGTGATTTTTTAAAATGTGTTTACAATAGTAAAATTCTCCAATAATTTGCTTTAAACATCAGTATAGGGTATAGGCAAATTCCTCGAATGACAAACAAAAAAGCATAAAAAAAACAAACAAACACACTAAGTCTTCAGTGAATACTATTCTACCAATCTACTTCTCTAATACTACCCTTAGTGTCACTTTACCCCAGTCTATCTAGCATGTAAGCTCATTGAGCAGGGCCCTCAACCCCTCTGCTCCTGTGTGTCCAACTTGTCTGATTACAATTAAATGTTTGTTAGTCCACCCATTGTACAACGCTGCGGAATTTGTTGGCACTGTATTAATAATAATAATATCTGCCATCTGATTTGTCCTTTAGGGGTTAAGCAAAGAAGAATGTAGCTGTAACTTTGATTTCAAATTCTCTTTATAGGATGTAATGTTGGGGTTTTTTCAGGGAACGTGGAATTTTACAATTAAGGATTTCCTTACATACAGAAACATGTTGATCTATAATTCCCCAATGCACATATTGTTTATGAGATAATTATTTGAAGCCGGGCGCTGGGCATTCAGTCTAGTGAGTGGGAGTCGGAAGTCATGTGTCACAACAATTGCCTAGTTGTTTCCTGCGCGTGGCTGTTTAATAAGATACAGAACTGATACATTGATGCCAAGGCTTACTTTTCCTAGAACTCTGCTCTTTAAATGCATTTGACTTTAATTCAGAAATTGTTGGATAAAATGATTTCCGGAACTCTTTTCAAACATTGCACCAAAGAAGTCTATTGATGGCATCCCATTCCCAGCACTTGAGATTTAATGAAAACATTAAGCATTGCATTTTTTTATCGGGACCTTCATATAGCAAGGGTAAAAATAAACACGATAGGGCGGAGTACTGCCCATAGCATTTCACATGGGAAAGGAAGCTGTTAGGAGATACTAAACATTTTTTCTTGCTCGTAGAGAAGAATAGGAGATTTACAAATGTGTTCAATGAACTCACTTGAACTCTCGTGACAAAGAAGAGGAAGAAAAAAACTCTTATTATAAGATCAAATACCTCTTGAGAATTTAATCACACGACTTGCTTCTTGTACTGTAGGATGTTTAGTAAAGGAAGCAGACCCAAGGAGTCTGTGGCAGACTAGATTTGAGAGACCTTGACAGATAACATTAATCACAGAAGTGGTCAGAGGTTGATTAGAGCAGACTCCATGGTCCATTATATCTGAAAATATTGCTGAAGGCTCCTATATTGTTTGTAATGTTATAGGTCGATGTGTTCTCTAGATTTGAACAACAGGCAATTTGGTTCTGAATATGTCTTCCTAGCTCTAGAATTCTACAAACTGCTATCCTAAGTCTTTAGGTAAATCTGGGGGTGACTTTTGGTGATGGGGCCTTGTATCGTTCATGTTAGTTTGCTTTACAAATTACTTCCAGTGACAATCTCAGGGCTAACACAGTAACTGAAGGTACCCACATGTCAGAGGAGTCACATGAACAGGGTTTGACGTTTCAAACTTTTGTATTATCAATTTTCATTGGGTTGATCATACAGAGGAAGGAAGCATTCCAAGTAATAAGGCATGAAAAATAACAGAATATTGTGCCGTACATTCCCAAACAGGTTTATGTACGAAAGTGAGAATTCCAAGTGAATTAAAAATTTAAGGCCGAAGTAGCCAAAGTGAAAGCAAGACTTAGAGAATTTTCCCAGTTCAATAATTTGTTTTTTTTAAATTCTTTATTTTTGCAGTGCGTATAGTGGTTACAGGCATACATATGGTACCCCAACGGCATTCCATATGCTGATATCTAGACATTGGTTACAGTGGGGGGTAGATAGACAATGCACTTTTTTTTCGTTACGTAAAGATAACAAGCTAATAGGTGTCGCTTTATGGTATAACATGCTTGGTTAAAATTGCGTTTAACTTCAACTAATTGCACATCAGATTGTAGTTATATTGCCATGACAGTAATCTAGGACAATTTAAGACATAGAGGCTGCTTAACAAATTAAACCAGAAGGGCATCCAGATGAAGCTCTACCAGACAGTACATAGTTGTAGAAATCAACAGTGCATGCAATTTAACATGAGTATAGTAGACGCTTTTCATCCCCTGAGTCTAGTAGGGCACTTTGCTTAGTAAGGTATGCATTCTGGAATATCACTCTGAATGTGACATTCTTACTGGTTCTGCACAGTCCTATACTAGGTTACAGGCAACAAGCTAGGCACATATAAGTAGTAAATAGGCTGTGCTAGAGTTACAGGCTATTCTGGCGTGTCACATTTTTAAATATTAGAGGATTAGCTGTCTAGACAACAGAGTAAATTATAAAGTAGGTAAGCTTATGCAACATAGTGAGCATGTCAATGGGTTACATATGCACGGTTTAAGCCATCAAACATGCGTGAGTTTTTTATTTATTTTTCCTCCCCAGGCCCACTTCAGCAAGATAAAAGTCCATGGCTGTATGGCTTGAGACCCGTCCATGCAGTACAAAGGGACAGGAACCTGGGAACCGCCGTGTCAGTTGCAGTCCAGCCGAGTGGCAGAGTGCTAGTCCCCCTGTGGTGTGCCTGCGGTTCAATCCAGCGCCTGCCTCGGGCAGGAGACTGATCCCCGCCGCCATGTTGTTTTCCAGTGCGATCTCGTAGTCGCGTGATGTCGGGTCGCGTGTTCCCGCTTCTGCGCGGCTATCCAAGGGGGTCAGTGTGTGTGGCTCCGTTGCCGAGGCTCCGTCTCTCACCACGGGAACACACTCCGTGAGTGTGCCTGGCTGTGTGTGGGTGGTAGCTCGCAGGCACCGGTCTCCGCCCGTTGTTTGTGATGCTGCCTGCGGAGGTACAAAGTGGCTCCAGCTTCTCCACCACGGGTCAGCTTGTCCCAGGATGCTTGCCTGTTTCTTTGCTTCCCATGTCGGCTTTCCGGCAGCGTACAGTGGGGATGTGTTCCTTCCTTCGTGCTTGGGTGGCTCGCCATGCAGTCTCTGCCATTTTGGTTGCAGTCTCTGCGTTTTGGGGTAGCTCTGTAGCAGCCTGGAGTGCTGGTTCTTCCGCATGCCGTCAGGCCCAGGGTGGGGACCAGGATCACCCCCGCCGGTCCAAAGGGGGGGGGGGAAACAGGGACCCCCCTAGCCTCATGCTTCATTCTCACCGCTGGTGGGCAGGATAGCTGGGCAGCGGCCGTCTACCCCGCTCACCGCCCAAGCGGTCCCCATCGTGGGTGACGGAGAGCGCCCCTCCAAGGGACTAGAACTTTGCAGCAAGCCTCTCCTCGGAACCAGGGTGGCTTCTTGCACTGGGTCGCTGTTGCCAGTTGTTAGGTAAGTATCAAGTCGAGTTTTTGTGTTAAAACTGGGAGAGATTGCAGGAGCTGCACGATCGTGCGACCGCTCAGCTTGGCGGTCCGACCCCGCCCCCCTAGTTCAATTATTTTGACCTTTAAATTTGAAATTTACTTTGATTTCTCACTTTAGGAAATAAACCTGAAACTGAGAAAAATTACTTTATAAAACATATTTTCATAAAAAGTCGCAATTATATGAACATCGTATTTCAAAAAAACAACAAAAAACATTGGAAGTTTGCTTCTGAGTAAAAAATTCCAGTTTCAAGCAGTCTATGCCTTCACACCTGATAACACGTCGTTCGGTTTGTTTGTATGCTAAGATGTTCTTTATGTATTTTAAGCTGCACTATTAGGGAATAATTGAACTTCCAAGCTTTCTGGATGTTTTTACGATTAACCATATCTGAATAAACCTGGGAATTCCTATAAAACCCCTGGAGCATGAACTCATTGTTCCATGTCCTCCTATTTAGGACTTTAAAAGTACAGATGACCATGATACTAAATTCTTCCCAGAGCGAATGAAGTTTGATGGATCTCCAATTCTTATTGCCCTTTAGAAAGGTCCTTATAGTGGGTTATGTAGCCTTCTAGTTAACAAATAATCTGTATGTGGTGGGATTTTCTAGATTATTTTAACTAATATACCAAAAAAGTTTGTATTACTTGATGGCAATCAAATACAATCTCAGGCTACGAAAGAGGATTTCAGCTTATGTTCCTAATCTTAACAGGTTTAACATCCTTGTCACCAAGTGCTTACAACTTTTTTATTTCAGTTTGTTGCTTATAAAATACAAATCAACTAGAGATATCTAAGAACTCTAATGGCTATATTAAAAGAAAAAAACCTCAGATAGTACAAAACGGAAGGAACATATCTAGGAGAATTGAGGTCCGAGTGTATACTTAAAAACATTAATTCAGTGTCTATAACCAACTTCAATGCATGGTGAAATCTTTAAGTGGTTGCTTTATTCCTTATGGAATTTCAAGGTGAGTGAAATGAACAATTTGCATTATAGAGCTACATTCTCTAGGACTTTAAAGTGACTGATGTATCATGTTAAACAGAATGTGAAAGTTTTCCTTAGAAACATAATATGAAAGATTACATTTAAAAAAAAAAAAAAGCAAATGCAACAGCTGTAAGCGATTTACAATATCTTACAAAGCTAATCAGTTTTAATCAATTTAATCCACCCACAATTTCTTGGACAATAGTCATTTCACAACATGAAGGAATTTCGACCTGATTTTCTCTGCTCAGAAATAACAATGAATGTTAGCAATACCGAGAAAGAACACAATTTCCTCCCTACCTCTGATTTTTCCCCCCAAAAAAATATGTTGATCCTCCATTTTTCGGCATTTAATACCTTTTTACCTTCCGTTGCGTCTCTGGGCAGTTTCAGTCTGAATTTATTTGGATGAGGGTCTCCAAGAGTATTGGAGTATTTGGCCCCTGGGGTACCTACAATGTAATGTAACCTCTTGATTTAATTGAATTCCCCTTAACTGGAAAGATTTCTGCTGGTACTCAAAGAATAAACTCATCAAGAAGGCCATAGATAGTTATTTAGAGGCAAATGTGGAACGCGCAGAAATGCATTGCTTGACCTTTCTTCAATTTAGGATTTTGAATTTCCTGTTTTTTTATTTAAGGATAAACAATGAAGTAATAATCATAAACCTAACAAAAACATTGATAAGGCTGGCACAAGTCAACTCTCATCTCCTTGAGACTGCTTTGTCCTTTAAACTAAATATAGAAAATCAGGGGGCGGAGCCTGACCACTAAGCTGATCAGACGTGTATAGCTTGAGCTCCTGCATTTCTTGCTAAAAATTGACTTTTTGAGCCTGATTCTGGGGCTTATTTGCTTTATGATTGATATATCCAAGCGGGCTCATCCCTTTCTCGAACATTTTCACCACCGAGTGCCTAAGGTTCATGTTGCGGCCTAATGGGAAAATGCGTCCGATCTCCTTGTGTCCTAGCACTACACTAGGACCCGCTGCACTCCCGCCCCTCTCCCCCTCCCCCCCCCCCCGGACCGGTG
The DNA here is from genome assembly GCF_036172605.1 of Pelobates fuscus. Taxonomy (NCBI): domain Eukaryota; kingdom Metazoa; phylum Chordata; class Amphibia; order Anura; family Pelobatidae; genus Pelobates; species Pelobates fuscus. The sequence goes on along the minus strand of NC_086319.1, from coordinate 303,556,522 downwards.
GAGGATATCCCGGTCCTCTCAGTGCTGACAGATGTGGCATGCAAATACCTATCACACCGTGTGAGCAATTGTAAACTGCGTGCAAACACACAGCATGGCAGACGTTCCTCTCACAGAATCACGTGGCATGAGTTCCCTCCAGAAGGCTCCCAGCAACGCTTTTGCAGAGTTCAACTGTGGCTCGACTGCCATTCCCAACGCTTCTGGCTCACACTCCAGCAACGTATGGCAACTACTAAAGCCGAACAATAGGGCAGAGCCTTAGGAGACAAGCGGCCAGAGACAAAGGGGCCTACTCGCAGTGAAAAGCTTCGGAGCAAACCTGTGCATCCTGTTCCTCACTGACCTAGGCCGAGAGCCACATGGGGCTTGTAAGCCCTGCATTGTCCACCAGGGCGGAGGACTGCGATAAGCAGCGCCTGTCATTTTAATGCAATTAGATAAATTTTCATAGAAGGTAGTTGCAGAACAATTCACGTCACATTGTGCAGTGGCAGTTTTTTCCCACATGACCCACAAGAATGACAATATCTGTTAAGCAGAAACAGGGGGTGATAGCTGTACGCTGAGAGCAAGCCCGCTGTCTTCACAAACCAAAGTAAATCTGTTCCCCTATAACAGGGTTCCCCATATGTTTTACAACTACAGCTTCCATGACGCTTTGTCATTCTAAAGGCATTCTAAAAGGATGCAAAGCATCATGGGAGTTGTAGTTCAACAACATCTGGGATCTATCTTCTGGACACCCTTGCCCTATACAACAAAAATATTTTAAGTATATGTAAACCTTTCTCCCGCTTAAAAATAAAATTTCTGCTCTAGTTCAATACACACTCCATGCATACTTCCTACAAACTGAATATTATTTATGAATAAACTAAAGGACATGAATTATGGATTGTGATGTCACCTTGATTGCAATCTGTTTACCAGGCCGTGATACACCTCTTCCTGCATTTACCATGGACAGTGACAATAGCCTTGTTGAACTCATTTTAGAAGCAGGGTCGTATCCCGAGTGCCCTGACAATCACATGTAATGGGATAAACACACTTTATCGGTATCCACATCTCTAGTTTGTAATTATTTTTTATTATATATTGCTACTCTAGGACAATGGGTTCACCTTTTCTAAGAGATCAACGTTGGATCAGTTTAGCATTATTAAATCTTTCTAAAGTTTGGAAGAATGACCTGCAGAGTGCAGATAATATCTTCATATTTTCAACATTTTCCATTGATTCCACACTACTGCAGCTCTACCACAAAAATGAAGCGGAAAATCCATTCAGAAGTAGGTACTGCCGGCTTGGCAACCTTACACGGAACATGAGTTCATGGACTATATATTCTGAAATACATCCGACTTATTTAAATCTCTTATATCCTGTGGTGGTTGCCTTCTTGCAGAATTTATTAGAACTGTCAGGGTCAACATCTTATTTTATTCCAGTATAATTTGAAAGCTACTAAGTCCACAATTTGTCAAATAAAAATATAGAGTTTAAAGGGGAGCAATCAAGGCTATATAGAATTTCTCATAGCAGAGATGCATATAATGATTATACTTCACTGCACATGAAGCTTTGCTTCTGTCTGAATACCTCCCAAATTGTTCTGGATCTTCGTGGCAGGCTTGGTTTGGGATGCCCACCCTGTCCTGCTCTTAGAGATAGCAAAGGAAAGTCAACAAGAATCATACAATTTCATTAATACATTATGCTAGCAAATGTATCAAATGAATGGGAGAAAAACCTATTTAAAAAGTTTTTTCTTCCACTTGTCATCAATTCTTCAGCAAATACTTTATGCCAACGAATTGATTGACAGGGAGAGCAGAATAAAAAAAAAACCTTCAGGCAGTCCGTCTGCTCTCCACCCATAGTAACCACATCACATGCGCTGTGGTTGCTATGGTAACTCCATAGTTGGCGACAGCATCATGAAGAAGGTTTTCCAGCTTTGGAAGCTTCACCAAGCAGGGTAAATCACTGAAGACCACAGGTAGATTTGTAGGGCCAACTTTCTGAGCTTATGAATGTGCGATGGTTAACATACCTCATTTTCGAGCACTGCACTTTAAAAGTGGCATAGGTGTCAAAAGTCTTGAATTTGCCTGGACAATCCTGTATTTTTGGGTACTGTCTCAGCAAAACCTGGTAGCCTGTCCTACATTTTGAAATATGCCAACATATATCATGATGAAGGAAGCAACTGGGCAATATGACCATGCACTGAGCACTTTAACTTTGAACGGTGCATGGTCTACCCTGAAGGGGTAAGTCTGTCCTGGAAGTTAGGCAGGTAAGATTGGCAGGTATACAGTGGCATTGCATCAGTGGCATGACACTAATCCAATCATGCCCTATCAGGGGAGATCCAGAGCCTGAACTCAGGTGGTGCTCTGCTAGATTTTGATGCAGATTTTAAAACAATGCAAACAGAAATACACACATGCATATAATTACAAATACCTGCACACAGATTCATACGTAAACAGGCATACACAACAAAGCAGAAATAGAAGCCAGATTTAAACATATATTTCTTTAGGGACAGAGTAGAAGTGGTCACTCATTCAACTATTGTTGACAGCCAGATTTAAAGGACCATGGCTACTTGGGGGAAGCTATTGCCTTGGTGCTTCCCGCCTGGATCTGCCACTCTGCCTTGTACCGCCCTCCTACCACCTATCAATATAATTATGTTAGTTATTTATTACACTGTTAAACAATGGTTATTACTGGAGAACAGCTTCTTCAGATATTAAGAAAATATATCTACCCACCTCTCTTCCGTCATTTAATGTGAACAGCTCACTGCCGATGAGATGAAAATTAGAAATAACTATGGCTTTACAAAGATTTAATACTGTTAGAAACACTAAACAAATTAATTATTTTTGTAGAAAAATCATTTTGAAAGTTTCTCTAACAATATTGAATTATTTGACAAGCGTATTAAATAGGGATGTGCATGGGAAAAATATTTGGTTCGGTTCGGCATTCCGAAATTCGGGACTTCGGCACTTTGGTTCGGCACTTCAGAACTTTGGCACTTCGACACTTCAGAACTTTGGCACTTCAGAACTTAGGCACTTCTGAACTTCGGCACTTCGGGACTTCAGGACTTTGGTTAAGTGTAGGGTTAGAGTAGGGATAGGGTTAGGGTTTGGTTAGGGGTAGGATTAGGGGTAGGGTTAGAGGTAGGGTTAGGGGATAGGTTAGGGGTAAGGGTAGGATTAGGTTATGGGTAAGATTAGGGTTTGTTTAGGAGTAGGGTTAGGGGTAGGTTTAGAGATAGGGGTAGGGTTAGTGTAGGGTTAGGGTTGGTTTAGGAGTAGGGTTAGGGGTAGGGATGGGTTAGGGGTAGGGTTAGGGTAGAGTTAAGGGTAGGGTAGTGTTAGGTTAGGGGTAGGGTTAGTTTAGGAGTAGGGGTAGGGTTAAAGGTAGGGTTAGGGTAGGGTTAGGGTTGGTTTAGGAGTAGGGTTAGGGGTATTGTTAAAGGTAGGGGTTTGGTTAGGGTTAGGGTTAGGGTTAGTTCAGGAGTAGGGGTAGGGCTAGGGTAGGGTTTAGAGGTAGGGTTAGGGTAGGGATGGGTTAGGGGGTTATGGTAGGGTTAGGGTTGGGTTAGGAGCAGGGTTAGGAGTAGGGTCATGGTAGGGTTAGGGGTAATATTAGGGTTAGGGTAGGGTTAGGGGTAAGGTTAGGGGTAGGGTTAGGAATAGGGTTAGGGTTACCCTACCCTAACTCTACCCCTAACCCTACTCCAACCACTAACCCTACCCCAACCCTTAACCCTACCCCTAAACCTAACCCTACCTCTACCACTAACCCTACCCTAACTCTACCCTAACCGTACCCCAAACCTAACCCCAACCCTCTCCTGTTTTGGCACTTTTCAGAAATCCGAAGCACTTCGGCAATTCGGTCCGGCATTCCAAAATTCTGCACTTCGGAAATTCAGCAATTCGATTTGGTTCGCATTCCGAAATTCGGCACTTCGGCAATTTGGAAATTCAGCAATTTGGCGCTTTGGACATTCGGAAGCATCCATTTACATTCGTAACAAAACGAATTGCACATGGCTAGTATTAAATCAAAGTTCATAAGAAGGTAGTGATAGAACACGCTGAGATGATTTCCCCTACATTCAGGTTTAGAGAGCACGTCCCTCTTTCTAGGTTCTGACATTCTCATAGCCTCATACTGCAAACAAAAATAATTATTTGAGTTTTGTTCTTTACGTGATCATATGTTATTTACATTTCATACTAATCTTATTTGTTTTTCATTAAGAGCCTAGTGTTGATATAACCAGGCTCATTAGACTTTATATATGAAGACAATTTTACTAAAAGGTTCCATACATAGATGTTGTACAGATTTTAATGCCACTTAACCCACACCTTGCTCTGTTAAGAATTATTACAACTAATACTACTACAATTATGTTTTTATTATTTGCGGTCAGTGGAAAGTCCCATTCTATCCTTCTGTGTAACAGCGAGTGACTGGTGGCTTTAAATGAATATAATCTTTAAAAAAAAAAAAAATTATAGCTTGGTTTATTAAATTGTCCTTATATTTGTTAAGGGACGAATGGCTGAATATGTAATATTTAAGAATTTAAAAAACAAAAACATCTAAAAAGAATAAATATATCCAGCTTGGTTTAAGGAGTTTGTACCTTTAAAGGGACACTGCCCAAATACAAAATACATTTAAACCACTGTTTAATAGATATACCCCAAATTAAAATTTGCACACATTTAATAATGCATTTTTTCAGAATTTGCAGTTCTGCCTTTGTAAGCCCGTCCCTTCTAATCCCACCCAGACTTTCTGTGTCTGTCCAATCACAGACTTCCTAATGCAGCTCAATGAGAAGTCAGGTGCTCTGAGCAATTGCTACCTCTTAAGTTTAGCTCTACTGATCTAACGAAACCAGGAAGTAACAGGACCTGTTGCCTGTTTGCAAGCCAAGGGCGTGTAACCAGGTTAATATATACAAGTGTAAATTTCTATTGAAATATGCACTTTTTCCAAAATTAAATAATGAGGATACACTCGTCACACACAGGGCCAGACTGGAGATACAAAGCAGCCATGGAAAAAAGATCTATACCAGTCCCATAGGTCATTGCCATATAATGTGTGTTTTTATTTTTTTCATACATATTTTTTTTTAAATGTATTTAGAAATTACTAAATTATCTGGGGTGCCAAGACATAGCCATGCATATTATTGGTATATTTATTTTTCAAAATATTGATCCTTTCAGGGTCATTCAATTTTACAGTAAGCCTAACTATCTCTAGTCGTCTCTAAAATTAGAGACAGTTATTTGATGGATAGACTGACAGCTCAGGTCCGCAACACAACGGCCTCTTTTCAAAGGGTGTGGGATCTCTCGGAGCAATTTGAGGAGTGACACACGCTATAAGACGGACACTGACAGGGAGGGGCGGACGGGAGATAAGGGGGGTAGCCCCCACATCCAGTGCCGAGAAACTAACAGGTATTCACACGCATATTGGAGAGAGCTGATCTCTGAGATAGTGCTAGTACCAATGTATGTGATTCATTGTCAGCGGCTGGGGGGGGTCTTGACTGGGGGCTGCTTAGCAGCTGCCCCACGGACAAGTATATCGGCGGTGGCATGGAGGAGACGAACCTCGAGGAGACAATATACATACCTAGAGCTATGAACCCCATTTGGCACAACCCTTACGGTGTAATCAAAATGAAAACAAAAGATGGTAAAAGCAAGTTACTGTTAATTAATTGATTACATGAAAAACATCCATGGGCAGCAGGCCTTGTAGGTGTGGCCTCGGGGAGTTCTCGCTGCGCTACCGCTTGGGCCCTCTTGGGGGGAACCTGGCAGGGGTCACGGCTGATGGCTCACAAAGGAGCCCTGGCCGGGGGACTCCTGGGGATGCCCGCAGGCGCGTCCGGCACCACCTAGCTGGCCTTGACACAGCAGCTATGAGACCTGATGCCGCATATGCCAGATTACAGAAGTGCTGGACCTTTTATCTCACTTTGCCTCACTTAAGTTTATCCTTATTCCTTATACTCTGTTTATATTTTTGTTTATGTTATGTCTATACAATGTAAAACCTTGACATACGCGATCACATGCACACTGTTGCCTGACTTTTGCACAAGCCATAAGATATTGAACTACTGCTTACCCTGTCATTAGATAAAAAAAGAAAAAAAAAGTATACAGTAAGCATACTCACATGCAGACACAGACAATCTCACTGACACAACCCTCATGATACACAGGCTCACAGACAAACTCATTGATATACATAAGCTCATTGACATGAAAACACAAGCTCACTAATGCACACAAATAGGCTCACTGACAGACAATCTCACTGACACACAGAAAAGCTTACTGGTACATACACACACAAATTTAGTACAGACAAACACACACACACACGCGCGCGCACACACACGCTTACTAAAAACAAGCTCACACACACATGCTCACTGCAGACAAGCTTACTACACACACATGCTCACTACAGACAAGCTCACTGTCACACACATGTTCCCTAGAGACAAGCTCACTGACACACACATGCTAACTACAGACAAGTTCACTGGCACACACAGTCTTGCTACAGACAAACTCACTGATGCACACACATGCTCCCTACAGAAGAGTTCACTGACACACACATTCTCACTACAGAAAAGCACACTGACACACACATTCATACTACAGACAAGCTCACTGTCACACACTCACTACAAACAAGCCCATTGACACACACATGCTCCCTACAGAAGAGCTCACTGACACACACATGCTCACTACAGACAAGATCACTGACACATGTTCACTACAGTCAAGTTCACTGTCATACACATGTTTCCTAGAGACAAGCTCATTGAAACACACATGCTCACTACAGACAAGCTCACTGACACACGCATGTTTGCTACAGACAAGCTCACTGTCAGACACATACTCACCACAGACAAGCTTACTGACACACACATGCTCACTACAGACAAACTCACTAATGCACACACACTTGCTACAGACGAGCCCATTGACACACACATGCTCCCTACAGAAGAGCTCACTGACACACACATGCGCACTGCAGGCAAGATCACTGACACACATGTTCACTATAGACAAGCTTACTGTCACACACATGTTCCCTAGAGACAAGCTCGCTGTAACACACATGCTCACTACAGACAAGCTCACTGACACACGCATGCTCACTACAGACAAGCTCACTGACACATACATGCTTGCTACAGAAGGACTCACTGACACACACATGCTCACTACAGAAAAGTACACTGCCACACACACACACACAATTACTGTCATAGGCTGCCGCTAACCTGGCACTGGTAGGTGAATTTTTTATTCTCTGGCCTCTCCCTTCCACCGAGATTAGCAGCTTGTCGGTGGAGGGGTGAAGCTTAGTTGTGGGAGGCGTGGCTTAGAATCGGGAGGCGGTGCTTGAGTGCAGGAATTGCTTAGCATTGTAAAGGGAAATTGACAGGTTTTACTCCGGTAACCAACACCCTAATTGCGGCCGCAGCGGCTCCCAGCACCTCCCTCTTTAATTCCCTCAGACTGAGACAGGCTGACTGGATCCGAGGGGAAAAATCATTTAAATTAAATTAGCCTAATTTAGGGCTCTCTGTTCGTCCCCAGGTGCCCCAGCCCATCGGGAAATTTACCGGTATCCCGGTGGGTCATTTCAACCCTGCGCACACATAAAGCTTTTCAGCAAGCTAAAGTGCTTTAGAGGTCTGGAATGTCCCTTTAGCAGTGAATTGAAAATTGTAGCTGCAACATATTGGTCAAAATAATCAAGCTGGGAAAATAGAAGATTTTCTTTTTCTCACTCAGTTATTTTGGCATATTTTCACCATATTCAGATTTTAATACACAGTAAATCACTTTTTAAGAAGAAATACCAAGATACACAGAGAGGGTAACTCTTTCAGATTTGTAAAATAATCCTTTCCTTGTCTCAGGGGTCAGCAATGAGATATGTTGGAATAGTAAAATAATTACGGGTAACACGATTACTTTCGTCTATATGCTTGTGGCAGGTTGTAAACCCAGTAAATACTATGGACTTAAAGTAACAATGTGTGTAGATATGGTAAGGTTAAAGGAACACTATAGTCACCTAAATTACTTTAGCTAAATAAAGCAGTTTTAGTGTATAGATCATTCACCTGCAAATTCACTGCTCAATTCACTGTCATTTAGGAGTTAAATCACTTTGTTTCTGTTTATGCAGCCCTAGCCACACCTCCCCTGGCTATGATTGACAGAGCCTGCATGAAAAACAAAACTGGTTTCACTTTCAAATAGATGTAATTTACCTTAAATAATTGTATCTTAATCTCTAAACTGAACTTTAATCACATACAGGAGGCTCTTGTAGGGTCTAGCAAGCTATTATCATAGCAGGGGATAAGGAAATCTTAATTAAACAGAACTTGCAATAAAGAAAGCCTAAATAGGGCTCTCTTTACAGGAAGTGTATATGGAAGGCTGTGCAAGTCACATGCAGGGAGGTGTGACTAGGGTTCATAAACAAAGGGATTTAACTCCTAGATGGCAGAGGATTGAGCAGTGAGGCTGCAGGGGCATGTTCTATACACCAAAACTGCTTCATTAAGCTAAAGTTGTTCAGGTGACTATAGTGTCCCTTTAACCCCTTAAGGACCAAACTTCTGGAATAAAAGGGAATCATGACATGTCACACATGTCATGTGTCCTTAAGGGGTTGAAACACATTTACCAACTCTGCACTTTCTGACAATCCTTCTGCCACCATGGGATATTTATTTATTTGCATATTAGATCCAGACAGTCTGTTTTTTTTTCTCTACTTTGGGACTTATGTCAAGTCATGCTTGCTGCCCCTTGTGCTAGAATTTTGCAAAGGTGCAATCCTTCAACATAAAGGCATTGGCTGGTACAACTTAAAACACAAAGGGGTTTAATACAATATTCCTTTCATCAAGTTTTGAAATAAATGCTTTGTTTCATGAAGACTATTAGAAAACAAAAAGAAAAAAAAGAAAAAAAGAAAAAACTCATCCCTACTTCAAAAAAATATGTTGGGCTCGCACTTCCTCCAAGGCTGCAGATTTGAAAGGGAGCCAATCACACTGTTAAAAGGCCACTGTGCACAACCGGGCCCCTGTTCAGCAATTACCATTAAGTGGACCTTGGTGCATGGGCCACCTGATTGCCACGCCCATCCCTCCCAGCTGACATTGGTTGCAACGTAAGTTCTGCCACTGGACAATATCCTTCAGCCACATAGATGCACCTTGGGTCGGACGGTGTTTGAAAACCTCTATATAAAGGGTTATTTACTAAAGTGAGAATTGAAGGTGAATTCAGAGTGAATTTCAAACTCAAAGTATGAATAGCCAAACTGGAAACATTCTCTAAGTCAGCTATGCTTCAGTTACAGGTTTACTTTAAATTCTCACTATAGAGAATTACCCTAATAGTCTCTATGGTCTTCCCTGTTTCACTCCCTGCACAGTGCATCTACATCACCAGACCTACTTATTGTCAAATTCAAACACTGTCTAACCCAAGGTTTTGTTTCTCATTGTACTTAATTTAAGAAATAATAAATTTCCTTTCAAAACTTAAAAGGACACTATAGTCACCAGAACAACTACAGCTTAAGGTAGCTGTTCTGGTGGCTATAACCTGCCCCTGCAGGAAATGTAATATAAATACTGTCTTTTCCGAAAAAAGGCAATGTTTACGTTACTGCCATATGCAACACCTCTTGTGGCAGACACTCAAGCGACCATTAGAGATGCTTCCTGGGTCAGTGCTACACGCTGTTCAGTGTCTCCGTGATCTACATGAAGATGCTGAACTTTACCCATAGAGATGCATTGATTCAATCAGGGGTCAAGCGCTGCGGAACAAAGTGTGGGAACTCACCCAAGATTACGCCCCCCCCCCCCAAAATTAATATACACTCGTATATATATATATATATATATATATATATATACATATATATATATACGTGCACACACAAATACTCAGACACACACACAGTCAGAGACACACATTCACAGACACACACACATACACTCACAGACACATAGACACACACACAGACACACACACACACACATACACACACAATCACAGACACACACACATACATTCACAGACACACACACACACACACACTCACAGACACTCACACACACACATACACACACAGACACTCACACACTCACAGACACACAAACATACACTCACAGACACACACATACTCAGACACATACACTCACAGACACACATACATTCACAGACACACACACACAGACATACTCAGACACACACATACAAACACACTCACAGACACACACATACACTCACAGACACACACATACTCACACACACACTCACAGACACACACATACTCAGACATACACATATAAACACACTCACAGACACACACATACACACACAGACACACACATACTCAGACACATACACACTCACAGACACACACATACACAGACACACACACACACATACACACACACAGACACACACACACATACACTCACTAATTATTATTATTATTTTTTTAATTAAAAAATGTCCACCCAGCCTCCTTATGGGAAGTGCTAAGATATGTATTTCTTGTGGGAAAGCATTGGATTGGCTGAGCGTGGGCAGGGCCAGAGTTGGTGGTCTCGCACAATGCTGTAATAAAGCCGAGTTTTTTGGTGTTTTAATGGGGACTCGGGGGTGTTGTCCACCTAAATAGTTGTTTTTAATACTATAGGGTCAGGAATACAAACTATTGCCACTGTCACTGTCTGGGACTTTGCAGAATTCACAAAAACTGCTGAGGTTGATATCACCGCTGGGGGTCCAGTGGACTTTGGGGGAACAGGTAAAGGTGAATTCTACTTACCTGAATCTGGCGCAGCCATCTTCTTCCGGTGGGTCCTCTTCAGTTCCTTGCGCTTTAGCGTCAGGAGCCAATGTCACTGTTTGCTCTCACATATACCTAAGAGTGCAGCATTGAGCTCTGTGATGGGTCTCGCAGGATCCTCCATAGACAGAGCCAATTCTTTGCAATCGTCACTGGTGACTGCTGGGGGGATTGACGCTTCTACGAGGCGGTAGCTCCACCCAGTGTTTAGTGTCAGGTGGGAGAAATATACTCCATATATATATATATATATATATATATACTCTTAATATGTCTCTTAACTGGGATGGAATTTCAGTGAAATTCCAACACAGTCAATATGAGTATTTCATAAAGATTCTATCTTTATGAAATAGTCATTTTTCGGGAGGGGTTAACAGTGTTGCTTTAATGAAAGTACCATTATATTAAAACATTTTCTGGACTCTCTTAATTTTTATTTTAAATATATGTTATATGTTTACATTGTACCAATAAATTTAAATATTTTAAGAAGTCTCCTGGAGCCTATGGAATCTACATAGGGTAGTGCCATCCCCATAAATATTGGCACAAAGCTATTCTACCTCAGGGCCGGGATTACAAGGCTCTGAAAAAGGTGAGCATTCTACTTATTTCACCTTTTCGCATCATTTTTAACAGACTGCACATTGGTTCCCTTCTCTCCGTGTTTTCTCTTTGAGATATACCGTACTGTAGATTGAAGGTGTGATGCTGCCTTAAAGCATAAAAGCTTGATTACGAAGCCAGTATTCATACACAGGCTCCTTTAAATGTGAGTGTTCCAACTTCACCATCTTTTCATCTTATTCTGTTTTACGTACCATCTGCACTATGTTGTATTTTATTTCTTTTACATGTATTACAAACCAAGTTTGTTATTAAAGGGACACTATAGTCACCTGAACAACTTTAGCTTAATGAAGCAGTTTTGGTGTATAGAACATGCCCCTGCAGCCTCACTGTTCAATCATTTAGGAGTTAAATCCCTTTGTTTATGAACCCCAGTGACACCTCCCTGCATGTGACTTGCACAGCCTTCCATAAACACTTCCTGTAAAGAGAGACCTATTTAGGCTTTCTTTATTGCAAGTTCTGTTTAATTAAGATTTTCTTATCCCCTGCTATGTTAATAGCTTGCTAGACCCTGCAAGAGCCTCCTGTATGTGATTAAAGTTCAATTTAGAGATTGAGATACAATTATTTAAGGTAAATTACATCTGTTTGAAAGTGAAACAAGTTTTTTTTTTTTTCATGCACGCTCTGTCAATCATAGCCAGGGGAGGTGTGGCTAGGGCTGCATAAACAGAAACAAAGTGATTTAACTCCTAAATGACAGTGAATTGAGCAGTGAAATTGCAGGGGAATGATCTATACACTAAAACTGCTTTATTTAGCTAAAGTAATTTAGGTGACTATAGTGTTCCATTAAGTCACGTGGGGTAAGCCACAGGTGTAGGTTTCTACTTATACCACCTTACAGACTTTGGACCTTCAGGTGTGGACAAGGGGGTATTTCCACACAAGTGTATAGAGCTGCCGTTAGTTATATTTATTTCTGATTTTAGCACCTTATTGGACATACGTTCCTCCCAAAAGGAGGTACACTTCACTTGTAACTGAAGCAGCATTGGAAACATTTTACACATCTATACTCCATTTAGTGAATACGTCCCACAGTCTTTTTGTGTGTTTCTGTTTTCTTACTGAGTCCTGGTTGACTCACTAACATAAGCAATAAGAAAGAAAAGAAAAGCGGCGTGTCAGTCGTCTGATTCACAGAGAAAACAGATGCAGATTAAATAGGAACAAAATATGAGGTATGAAGTCTTACGGGGATAGATATGATGATTCATGTAGTCATATTATTTCGACCCTTGGCTGATTTCGCTACAACACTGAAAGTTAACTCAGACAATAATGGGCATTTCATTAAATGGTAAAATCACTCAAGAGTTTGTCGGTTTATGTTTTGATTTTCTACATTGCAGTTCGAGTTTGAAACATTTTCTTTTTTTTTGGTTGGACAAACAAAATAAAGGTATTTTGAGCAAGAAGCATTGGAGTGTAACAGCATATCTTGTAGTAAGCATTAAATGATACTATGTAATAAGGACATAAATTCAATGTTTTGCACATAAACAACCCTAAATAATATTAACCATGTATAAACTTAAACATAACCATCAGCCTGTAGCCTTAGGAGCAGACACAATGCCATTTGAAACCATAGCCAACAATGCAACCGAAAGGTAGGGAGGGGCAATAAAAGAAGATCAGATAAAGTCCCCTATAGGGATAATGATAAGAGTTCTGGATGGGTAATAGCGTGATTCAGAGGTGGAATCTAGATTTGAAGGGAGATTTACTGGATGTTTATTCAGTAACGTTCGGTATAAGTAACAGTTAGTATGTCGTAAAGTTTTGTGGATAATTTTATAGAGAATTAATAAATAACTGCCTGGTTTTTAAAAACTTTTTGGTCAATCATACATTTGGAATTTGTATTGTAATTTGGAACAAAATAGTGTAATTGGTGGGGAAGTACTTTGAATCCAATGGTGTCAAATAGTTCTTAAGGTTTTTAAGTTGTGTTTCTTAATTTTAGTGTAAAGTGTTCTTTGTAAATATCTTATGGGACAAACGTGTCATCATGTCTGGTGGATGGGCCCACTCTGGAGTAGTAAGATAAGAGCTATTAAAATTGAATAAAGTATGAGTTTTATAATACGAATAAAAAGGAATATAGATTAGGGGGTACTTATCTCAAAAGGCTAAAAGAGATAGTAGGGTGGTGAAGTCAGTATTGAGACAATCAACAATATAATTGACTGCTCACCTAGCCCAGTGTACGTAAGGGTGAGCTGCGTGTCCATGTTGAAATAATGGATTGGCCAGAAAGGTCATAAACTAAAGGGTCAGTGATGTAATTATTTAGTGTTTATAACATTTATAGTATCACACACGCATACACACACCTGATTAAAGCCAGGAACGTACCAGAGGTAGTAGGGGCAGGGACTGTTCCACGCTGTTTGATAGGCATGGGGGAGTAATGTAGGTTAAGAGACACAAAAGGCAGTAAGAGGAGGCTAACAGACATGCAATAGGGTGAGGGGTTAAGAAACACACATGGAAGGTTCAGGAAATACATTAAAGTGTTGGAATAATTGGGTAGGTTTGAGTACGCTTAACACTTGGAAAACTCAATATACCCCTGGTACAGTTCTTGGGTTGGGAGGTATAAAACATGGGTTTAGGGTTCCTTGGTCCTATATGTTCTAATTCTATTGTCAAAGTGACCCATTTTCTATATTAGTCCTCTCACCTCCACAGTGAATAAATACCATTCCACTGAGTGATTTTTTTTTTTTTTTTTTTACAACACACAGCTGGAAAATAGATGTCAAATCTAGTTCGAACTCTTCAATTAATATGCATTAAAAGTATCCAGAACCATATTAGCTTACTGTTTGTGCTGAATTCATGTCATTAAAAGTGTATTTGAAGCTGTTTGCCAATTTCCGCTTGCTCGAAAGAAACATTTCTCTATCTTTTGAAATGATGCGTTTTGATAGAATGTGGTAGACTGATGTGCTGTATATAGATCACTGTCGCCTGCCACTCTGCCACACTCCTGTGTTGCTATTGGCAATGCACTCATTCATGAAGTAATATTGTATTAAATCTTTATCTACCAAGCATTTCTGAGCTTTTGCTGAAAAGGAATTATTGTTTTTTTTTCGATGTAGTTTCTTTGATTAAAATGGTTTTTTTGTGTGTGTTTTTTTACATTTGTTATAATTTCTATCCTAGACCATACTGAATAAATATGGGATGACCGGCCAAAATATAAATATAATATACAATATTTACACAAATAAATTGTCTTGTGACAGTTTGCCATAGGGTGCACTCCCTCTCCCCCTATTTTCCTGATCCACAAACTGCCACTCTTTTGAATTTTGTCAAACAATGGAAGGATCTGTCAATCCAGATCACAAATCTATTTTTACAAAATATATCAAAAATATTTTAAAAGTTAATTGCTGAAAAAAAACCCTCTCAAATGCAGCATATTTAAGATCTCGAATACAGCATATTTACCACCTTGATTAGATTATACATTTAGGGATGTATAAAATACTTCCTTGGATAAACTCGACTGCTCCACATGCCTTACAGGCGAGTGTTTATGGATTCAAACGAAAATAATTTTGCTATGCACTATAGTTATCTTATACTACATAAATATTAAATTGTTCTGTATACCTTATGGCAGCCCAAAATATTACACTTTGAGTTCCATCCCTTCTTTAAAAACTAACCTGTTGCCATGTGAAAAGTCATGGGGCCGTTGTGATTCTTTCATGAAGAAAGGTCATTTTGAGCCTCTTACTCCGATTTTAAATTCTTTTATTATATAGTGGGGGACAGGATTACAGTTTTTATTTATTTATTACATATTTTGCCAGGAGTATATGCCAATTCCTCTCATTTCAAGTTAAGTTTTCTGAAATTTCGTGAATTTAAACTTGTCCTGAACTAGGACTGACTGACTACTGTCTGCTCTATTAGAATGCCAAGGGCCACGATTACTACTAGGCAGAATAGGTAGCTGTCTATAGGAACCTATCTGCCAGTGCCTTTTACTTGCTCGTACTTGCATTCAAACCCTACACACAATATTCAAACCCTACCGACAGCATTCACACATAACATTATATATTGCCATTCAGAGATAGTGCTTGCTCGTTAGCAGACATAACATCTATTGATATACTATGCCAATCATTAACATTCTGCCACATATTCTTTCCCCCTATTTCAAGGATAGGGGCAGAGGGCACAAGAGCAATACTTGACTATAAGCACCTGAGACAGTACAATTACTGTCAGCTAATTTTCAACGAAAATTAACATTTACATGGACTGTATAAATCTTCCAGGAGATAATGCAGGAACTTATATTTTAAAGTAGTTTTGTGAAATGTAGACATGATACTTGAAACCTTAAAAAAATTGACATCCAAATCTCATTCAATCAATCAGAGTTCTGGTGTTATTAGAACTTCTGATATGCAAAGCATAAAAGTATTTTAATTAACTTTATAACACAATCTCAAGAGTGAAAACAGTGTTAATTTTGGCAGCAAATGTAGTTTTAGTCATAGTCTTTTGATTAAAAAGCCAATTTCGTTTTAGTTGTATTTTAGTCATCTGATCTGTTTTAGTTTTAGTCTAGTTTTAGTCGACTAAATCTAATGAGTTTAGTTAAAGCCTCTATCTGTCTCTTTTACCCCTTCCACAGTCCCTCTGTGTCTCTTCATGTCCCACAAACCCCTCTAGGTGTCTGCCTTCTAAACCCTATCTGTCTCTTTTGCCCCTTCCTCAGCCCCTCTGTGGCTCTTCCCCCCCCCCCCAGCACCTTGTCTCTTTCTCCCCCAACCTCTCCTCACAGCCGCTCCATGTATTTCATCTCCCACACGTGGCTCATTCCCCCAATTGACCATGTATCTCAATTCCTCCCCCAGCCCCTCCACATGTCTCATTCCTCCCAAGCCTCTACATGTGCTCATTCACCCCCCCCCCGCCCCTTTATGTGTCTTATTTCCTCTCCTCCCTCACCCATGTGTCAGTGTTACTGTTGGTGACAAATTTCAATTCAGTTTTAGTCATAGTGTTTTGACTAACTTTTTTTTTTTAGTTTTAGTCGTATTTTAGTCATCTGAATTGTTTTAGTTTTAGTCTAGTTTTAGTCGACTAAAATTGTTAGTTGACAAAATTAACACTGAATGAAAACTTTTTATAGAAATGACTTAGTGACACAAATCAAAGATATCCACAAGGAATTGTGATGAACTGATAAGAGAATTCAGCCCAAAATGCCAAAGCTGTAAAAATAATTGACTTTTCAATTTGGCTGTTTCAACTTACAATTTTAAACAGCGGACTATAAATAAGGAATGAATTGATAACACATTTTTAAAACATTTTATTAATGAAAACATTAAAGCAGAACCACATTGTAGAGACTTGCTCCTCGTATACAGAGCTATGAAGTCATTTCAGGAGTTAAAGGCAAAAAGGAATAATAGAAGGTTTTGACCAGTAATTTCTGATCTGGAGACACTCCCAAGTCATTCAAGGTGACTGTAATTTCCAGACTGGAAAAACGTAACTATAGCAAAGGGCAGACTCTGATGCCTGTGTATAGGATCGCTGTTAAAACAGAAAAACACTCCAGCATACGCTGCATATCCTGATTATGTGAGAATAATGCAGAGTGAGTGGTTTACAGTGGCGCCCGTGAAGTGACTGAACGACACAAGGTACAGAATTATATTTATAGGAGGGCTGGAGCCATACAGAAATGATGCTGGCATCATTAAGCAGACTAGATTCTATGTCTGGCAAACGTGGGTAAGGCTTGTCAGTTGGTAACTGTTCCATTCTTATAGAAAGTTCTATCCACAGCCCGAGAACTCCCAGACAGCAACCTTGGCATTAGAAAAACATCTAGTACAGACGCAGGTTAACACATACTTGGTCTCAGCCAACACTGATAAAGTAATTTAGGTCTCTCATGTGCTGTTTCCTAAAGGTAGCACAGACACCTTGTCCACAGTCTTCTTTCGGACCAGTGAGATGTCAAGTTTGTCATAGTAACAAGGGATATGAATAATTCTGATCTTGAAAGAGTTGATCTCATCACACCGTTAATGTATATTATAGAAAATGTGATTAAAAAAAAAAAAAAAAAAACAACAACAGTTAAACACAAATAGATCTGTCTCTGGTAAGTATTATCCCTTCTCACTAAACGTGCATTCCTTTAATTATTCTATAGTTATGTTTTTCCTTCTTATTCCAGAAAGCTAGACTATGTATCTATTACTTTTCCTGAAGGTGTTTCTTAAATTTAACTTTAACACAAGGACACCCCAGGCCAGAGCTGACATTCCCCCTTTTTAATCCTTATTAGAGATATTGCATACAAATATGAAAATTAAGTGACAACCAAAAAGAATTACCTGATATGAACTTTGATTGTTTGCTGCATATCCTCAGGGACTGAGGAATATTTGAATTTGCTTTTGTATTACACCGCCATGTTACAATACATGTCACACCCCATGTGTTCTCTATTAAGGGTTAATAAGTGTGTAGGTGTTTAGAAAAATACCCCTTTCTGTCTCATTAGAGATGTTTTACTTGAAAATGAAAGAAGCAAGGTGATTTGTTAGGGTAAGACTCACCTATAAGGTTTGCCTTGACGTTGCAGGTGAGCTTACACTCAAATGGGCTCTGGAGTGATACTAAAAACCTCCAGTTATTTAAATGTGCAAAGGGATTTGGGATAGTGCGCCAGTAACTCTTTTCTTTGGTTTTTATTGTATGTATTTGGACTGATGGGCATTATAGTCATTA
Organism: Pelobates fuscus; assembly: GCF_036172605.1. Lineage (NCBI taxonomy): Eukaryota > Metazoa > Chordata > Amphibia > Anura > Pelobatidae > Pelobates > Pelobates fuscus. Next base: position 303,538,087 of record NC_086319.1, on the reverse strand, counting down.
CTGCCGCATATGAGTAGTAGGCGTTTGAGTGCTATTTTTGTACATGTGCATTTTATATTATTTTCCAGCATTAATTGGTAGTATCCTCATTGGAATATAACAAAAATGGTGCTATTCTAGTATTTCTTTCACCAAACTTTATTTAATTGGACCTTTCCTGCATTTGACAGAGTTTCCCTCCACTGTTTAAGATTTCACATTACGCGGGTCCCATGTTCACATTTATAGAAGAATTTCTGTCGGCTTTCATGTCTCATTTGTAATTTCTTTATAGAGATTTGCCTTTTGCCCAGTCTGTCAAGATCACAAGACAGAAAAACAGCCATTTGATCAGGACATTCCGTCAGATGTGCTAAGCGCAGTGCAGACAGTACAACAGGAAAGTAAAGTATTAAATAAGGTGAAATGAGGAAACCAGTGTTAATATATCATGTAATTCTTTCTTATATTCCATTATTATAGTGTAATGTTTATCCTTTTCCCTTTAATATTAACACGCCGTCTACAGCCAAGGCTTACACTGACATCACAGTATGGGGCAGTAAGGGGAACGTTTAGGACCTAATGAAACAAAAACAAGGATCATTTAATGCGTGGGTGGCTAAAGAAAAAAAACATGTAAGTATATAAAATGTTTTAATTCAGTTCCCTGCCCTACCACATCCAGTAATTTAATATTTTAGACTAAATTGCAACCTATCCCATGTGCTTTTTCCACCGGTGTGCTTCTTTACATAGGGGTTAGTCACTTGAGCCAGAATAATTAAAAATTCAAAGTAAATTATAAATTTTAGGCAAAAAAACAACAACAAAAAATCTCCAAAGCAAAGCAATACTGTAAGCAATGCTGACTTTTAGCTGGTTCCCCCCGCCCCCCAAATTATTATTATTTCTTTTTTTTTTGTGAATTTCTGTTTATTTCGGCAAGAGATCCTTTTGTCATTTTTTTTTCTTATTTTTTTTGTATATAATACAATATATAACAGAGTAGTACAAGACACGCAGGTCTGTATCAGTTAATTGTGAAACTGTGGAACTCACAGGTTCCGTGGACATCTAAGCAACATGTGAGACACGCAGGTCTCAATTTTTATTTTTCCCAATTTTTGCCCTAAATATTTTATTCATTTTGAATTCTTGACATTATTCACTTTTGCGAAAAAGCCTGTTAGTCTGACATTTAAAATCTGCTCAACAATTCCCAGATTTTACTAGTAACATGACGTAAAGTCATGATTTTATTAAAGACACGGAGGCGAGTATTATGCATAACTCTTTCTTTATTTCCTCAGCAGCAAAGATAGAGGAATATAAATATTGTCAAAATGAAAGAAAAAACTGTTCAGGCATAACAGGCAGCCAATCACATAACAGAGGAAGTAGCTATATAAGTCCTGTGTCTCCCACAATCCCCCTCTTTCTTGCGAAAACCGAAGACCAGGTAAGATAACGATGTCCCACTTGATCCAAACATGAAACGGCAAACAATGCGAAAACTTCAAGCTAAAAAAGATTGAAAAATATGGTAATTTACAAACTCAAAACTGTAGACTTACCAAACATAACCGTGAGGAGCCATACATAAAAACTGGATTCTGAAATAGAAAATATATAAAAATTAGGACCCAGCATAAAAACGTTCAAGATCATCCAAAACATGATAAAAATACATGATCTAAATACACGATATAAATACAGACCTAATTGAAAAACATACCTGAATAGCACCGAAGCATCTCCTTTCCCAAAATCCACACCGGGAGGGTGGGCGGGAATAATACTCGCCTCCGTGTCTTTAATAAAATCATGACTTTACGTCATGTTACTAGTAAAATCTGGGAATTTTATTAAAGACACGGAGGCTCATATTATGCAAGTTCAAAGCTGTGCCACTACTCGAGATGCGATGTGTTCAATTGGTCTGCAATAGAAATCTCGAAAGGTCGATTCTCTGGACCAGTCCACCGCTCGCATAATGTCTTCTAGACGACATCCGACTGAGGATGCTTTCGAAGCCATCGCGCCTCGCACAGAATGAGGCGTAAAAACAGAGGTGTCTATACCTGCAGAAGATAGTAGCCAACGCACCCAACGTGCCAGAGTAGGTGTCGAAACTGGCCGGTGAGGCGACTTAAAAGATAAGAACAAATCATGTAGATCAGCGGAGCGAAGGGAACGTGTAGCATCCAGATAAACTTTGACGCAATCCACTGGGCAGAGTGCCGGACAACCAGAAAACCTAGGGTATGTAAACGACTTGGATGCAGATTTCGTCCTCCTGGATATGTCAAAAGTAACGCCTTCCGGGGTGAATGCAACGGCATCCCAATCCAGGGCCCTGACGTCAGAGACCCTCTTGCAAGAGATCAAACAGAGTAACATCACCAGCTTGGATGACAATCGTTTTAAAGTCAATTCTTGGTTAGGGTACCATGATGAGAGGAACTGCAACATCACGTTGACATCCCAAAAGGCAGAGAAACGAGGCCGAGGAGGACGGGCAAGGCGAATACCCTTGAGAAGGCGACATACAAAAGGATGCCTGCCGACAGGGGAACCATCCAAACCCTTGTGTTCGGCCGAAATAGCCGAGCGGGATAGGTTGATCGTGCGGTATGCCTTGCCCGAGTCAAACAGGAACGTGAGGAACTCCAGGATCAAATGTAGAGGGACAGATACGGGATCCACTGCCCGTTCCATGCACCAACCAGACCACGATCTCCATGAAGCTCGATAAGCTGTTCGTGTGCCTGGGGCCCAGGCGTTATCGAGGAGTAGGAGAGTTGTCTGCGGAACGTCTGAGACAACCCAAGGTCCCCTGAAAGGAACCATGCTATCAGGGGCAACTGGTGTTGTATCACCAGGTCGTGTGAGTTCCCATCCGGATCCAGAAGGAGATCCTGGAAGACTGGTATCAACCGAGGGAAATCTATTGACAACTCCATCAAGCGAGGGAACCATGGTCGAGATCTCCAGAGAGGGGTGACCAACGCCACACGACAGTCGTGGCGAACCAGTTTCGAGATCGTGCGTGCGATCATGTTGAACGGGGGAAAAGCGTACAGGTGACCCTGCGGCCAGTCTTGGAGAAAGGCATCCGTCGCCACCGCCGCCGGGTCCGGCCTCCAACTGTAGAACTTCGGCAGCTGAGTGTTCAGCCGAGATGCGAACAGATCCATCTGGAATTTTCCCCACAACATGTCCAGGCTCTGGAACACCGAAGCGTGTAAGTGCCAGTCGCCAGAGTCTCTTAAGTGTCTGGAATTCCAATCCGCTCCCGAATTGTCCAGACCCGGAATGTGTTCCGCCGTCACCGAGACGTTGTTGTAGAGGCAGAACTGCCAGAAATCTTTCGCTAGAACCGCCAACATTTTGGACTTCGTGCCGCCCAGGTGATTTATGTAACGTACCGCCGACACGTTGTCCATCTTGAGCAGAACGCAGCAATTCTCCCGCCCTGGGGTAAGGCTGCGGATCGCGAATGCCCCTGCCAGAAGTTCCAAGCAGTTGGTGTGTAACGACTTCTCCATGTCGGACCATCTGCCTCCTGTGGAAACGTCTCCACAACGAGCACCCCAGCCGTGCAAGCTGGCATTGGACTCTATCACTACGTCCGGGACGGAGCCGAAAATGGCTCTCCCGTTCCACGCCTCCATGTGTGCCAACCACCATTCTAACTCGTCTCTGGACTCCGCGTCCAAGCGTATCCGAGATTCGTAGGAGTGGCCCAGTCGAAGGTGAGACCCTTTGAGCCGTTGAAGGGCTCTGTAATGTAGTGGGCCCGGGAAGATCGCCTGAATAGAGGCTGCGAGGAGGCCAATAATTCTCGCCAATTGTCTTACTGACAAGTCCGAGACACGAAGAGCCCTCCGGATTTCCTTCCGAATGGCTTTCATCTTGGAATCCGGTAGAAATAAAAACTGTTGGACGGAATCCACTTTGAAGCCCAGGAATTCTATCGACTGGGCGGGGTTCAGGACCGATTTGTCCCAATTGATCAGAAATCCCAAACCTTGTAAAAGGTCGGTCGTCCATTCTAAGTGTAGTAGGAGGTCCGCTCTTGACTGGGACAAGATCAGAATGTCGTCCAGGTAAATAATGAGGCGGACCCCTCGGGTTCGGAGGAATGCCACCACCGGCTTCAAGAGCTTGGTGAAGCACCAAGGAGCCGAAGAGAGACCGAAAGGCAGGCAGGTGAAGCGCCATCGTCGGCCATGCCAAGTGAAATGCAGGTAGTCCCTGCAGTCTGCAGCAATGGGAACCGTGAAGTAAGCGTCCTTCAGGTCCAGTTTGGCCAGCCAGTCCGACTGGCATAGAAGGTCTCTGAGGCAGTGTATGCCTTCCATCTGGAAATGTTGGTAACGCAGGAAAGCATTGAGAGGGCGAAGATTTATCACGGGACGAACTCCGCCCCCTTTCTTTGGTACTAGGAACAAGTTGCTCGTAAAGCCTCTTGCGGCGAACGGCAGTTCCTCTATTGCGCCCTTGGACAGCATTTCCACGACTTCCGCGGAAATCATCTCGTCCTGACCTGGTGGAAGAGACAGTTCTCTGGGGGGACAAAACTGGACAGGCATAGAAACGAACTCTAGGCGATATCCCCTTACACACTGTAGTACCCAAGCATCTGATGTCAGTGCCACCCACCTGTGATAAAACAAGGCTAACCTCCCCGCTACCTGAACCTGAGCGGGAGGGGAAGAAGGGGTACTCACCGTAAGGACGTCTGTTTGGAGCGCCACTGCGGGGATATCTGGAGCCCCAAGCTCTGCCTCTGGCTGGGAAGAAGGTGGGTGCTCTCGGGTCTTGGAAGCCTCGTGATGGAAAAAAGGAACCTCTGGGTGCTCGGAACGAGCCTCTGTAACCGCGGCCAGGCGGACGGTTCCTGCTACGCCCGGCCCCTCCAAAAACCTTGGGCGCGAACATGCGCTTCATGTTCGCTTGCGCCTTATCAATTGCGGTAAAGGTCTTCACATAGGAGCCCATGTCTTTGACAAAGGAGGAGCCGAACATTAAGCCCTCCTCAGTCGGGTCAGGTTCTGTCACCGTCATAGCGGCCAGCTTAGGGTCGATCTGTAGGAGGATCGCCTTACGCCTCTCGGAGGACATAGCTGTATTAGCATTGCCCAGCAGGCATATAGCCCGCTGGACCCATCCAATGGCCACATCCATATCCAAAACTGAGTCTCCAGATTTGGCAGCTTCGAGAAGCTCGTATAACTTCGATAGGGGCCCCAGAGTGTCCAGGATCTTGTCCTGGCACCCTTTCAGGGAGTGGTCAAGGCCCTTCTTGGGCTTCCAGCCTGACTTATTGAGGAATTGGGCAATTTGGGGGTCAATATCCGGGGTTCTGCTGGCGGCGCCGGGGAGGGAAGGCCTCGGGCATTCGGCGCGCAGTTTATTGCGGCCTTCTTTAGAGAGCGGGGTGCGAATACGCTTAGCCACGTACTGGGCAATATGGTCTGGGGGAACCCACTCAGCGGACCTGGGGTGCCGCAGGTCGTCAGGGTCGAACAGGGGGTTACCCTGCGGGTCAAGAATCGCCTTGGTATCCCCAGAGGCGTCTAATAAGTGACCACTGGCCTTGGCAGAGGAGCCCGAGGGGGTCACGCCCGTAAGGGGCAAATCCTCGCCAGATTCACCTTCATCAAAGGAGTCATATCCCATATGGTCGGACTCATCTTCCACACTCCGGTCGGTATCCGACCCATCATCTAGGGCTCTAGCCCTTTTCCATAGTCTAGCCTTTTTAGCCCGGCCAGGGGCTCTTTTGCGCGTGGGGTGCGCGCTATCAGTGACCGCTTCCAGCGTGTCATTCATGGCAGGTAGCACCTGCATCGAGGAGTGGGAGTCGACATTTCTGGATTTGGCCTTAGCCTTACGTGCCCCAGGCACTGTCTGGGCAGGGGAAGGGGACCCCCCACCCTGGGAAGCTGGGGTGGTTACTGCAGGTAAAACCATTGAGTGCAGGGAGTGGGTAAATGAGGAGGAGACAGCCCCCATGGCTGAGGCAATAGCTTTCTGCAGGGAGGAAGCCATAGTGGCTTCAAGCAATGCTTGAAATTCCTGAGAGGCCATAGCACTCTCAGTAGTCTCCATGGTTAAGTCCCCAGAGGGATCTGCAGGCCCATCATCCCTATCCTGCATAATGCAATAATATGCAAGAGCAAACTGTAAACTAACGAAATAGGGCAGGAGAGAACTAAAAGGGTTGAGTAACCCAAGAGAAGAACAGTAAGAAAAATTCAGACCGTTAGTGTGCCCGGGAGGGATCGAGGCGACCGACTGCACGGCAATAGGAGGCAGACCGCATGGAGGTCCGTCCAAAATGGCCGCCGCACGCGAGGGAAGTGCTGGCGGGCGTGCACCCGTCGGGGGAAGGGGCGCGTGCACTCTGCCCGCGCGGGAATCACTGTCTGCACTCGCGAGAGGGAGCAAGGGAAAGGCAGGGAGAAAAAACCTCCCGGTAAAGGGGAAAAACCCTCAGGGATCCCCAAGGCACACTAAGCGGAGCACAGTAAATAAAACGATGCATATACAATTAAAACAAAGGATGCATCAATAAAACAACACCAAAGTAAATAGTAAATAGCAATAATAATAAGAAATACCACAATCAAAATGCAACAAGTAAGAGAGCTAAACATGGATACTTAGCTGTCTGAGGAAGCAGCAAAGAAAGAGGAGGATTGTGGGAGACACAGGACTTATATAGCTACTTCCTCTGTTATGTGATTGGCTGCCTTTGTACCTATACAGTTTTTTCTTTCATTTTGACAATATTTATATTCCTCTATCTTTGCTGCTGAGGAAATAAAGAAAGAGTTATGCATAATATGAGCCTCCGTGTCTTTAATAAAATCCCTGTAGGTTGTATGGTAATATATATATATATATTTTAAATAGCAATAATATAAATTATAACCAAAGAAAGCTCCCTGTTATCAAATTAAGTGGGCAAAAGGTGATATCACATCAAACAACATGGCTTAGAAGAAGTCATTTAGTATTCAACACCTTGGTTGTTGGTTCCCTATGATGTCAAAGCATTCTGGGATTTGTAGTTCCTCAATAGCCAGAGATTACATTTTGTTGACCACTGCTTTAGACCATACATCGCCCTTGCTGCCGGCAGATTCTAAATGTCTGAATTTATTTTGTCGTCAGAATAAGTTGTTTTATAAATAGAATGATAATTGGTTTCTTTAGCCATACACTGGTGACATGCAGACACAGATATACGTGCACAGTATTGGATGTTCTTTTATCTCAAAAGATCTGTGGCTGATTCTTGGCATTAGTAATCACAGACTGAACTGGGGGATCAGGATGTACACAAACTGCATGTGGGTGGACGCCGAATGATAGCTATTAGCATTCTCAAGGATGACATTCAAGGTTACCCAGGTGCCAGGCTGCCCGGGCACTTTGTTTCTGTTCTCAGCCCAGGCTTAGATTGTTTTGTCTCCTTTGCACAACTGTAGTTGCATATTTCTTGCTCCCAGGCATCATGGCGCTTACTGTGCCCCACAGCTGTCTTTTCTGTGCCTGGGAACATCTCAGCTGTAACCATTTGGAAGGGGCCGAAACCTTCGGAAGTGAGGAAAAGCAGCTATCTTAATGTGTCTCACTTCCACCAGCTTGTTACATTATGTCTTGTTCTACAGAAAGAGAAACACTTTCTAAATGTATTTGCTTTTTTAATGTAATGATACAGTCCCCCTCACCCCCCTGTTTGCATTGGTGTTAAGTATTGGCACTAATCAGTTTTTTTTTAATTCAGCAATATCTATAAATACATATATAGCAAAAAAAAAACCAAAAAAAAAACACACGCATGCAGCTGCCACTAACCCTCTCCATCCCTCTCCATGTAATGAAAAAAGTCTAAAAAGTATTTTTTTACCATTGCAGCTGGTGAGAAAGAGTTAAAGTAGCACATGGGTCCATATGTTCAACTGCCTGAAGTGCCCACAAGGTAACTCTGCATTTTGCAGCAGCTTTTCTTCTGTGTATTAGTAGGCCTACTGGACAAATATGGATACTTTCTTTTTTTGTGATAGTCTATCTGTCGGCTGTTGGTGTATGTGTACATGAGTTTCTCTGTTCTGGATGTATATGTATGGGTATCCCTTCCGGATGTTCTATGGCTAGTCTACACTAAGTCTTGAAGTTGTCTTGAAGTTGGATAATAATTGCAGAGATAAATACTGCGAGAATCTTCAGTTTAACAACTGGAGCCAGATGATGGAAGGTCAGAAACTTGCAGAATTTGGTACATGGATGATCTGAAATATTGATAGACCGGAAGTGGCCTAAGGACATGTGAAGGCAGCTCTCTGCAAGAAAAAGAGTGATGGAATTATAATATATATATATAGTCATAAACTCATAGATACTACGGGAATATGTACATGTGCAGTAAGAAAATTACCAACATCACTACCCCATGGGTATAGAGAAGGTTCGGCTTAGTAGGTCAAGATAATGGACTGCAATAGTACAACTCACTCACAAGGTGAATAGGAAACAACCAGTTGAAGTAACCAGTCAAAGACCTGGACAGGTAGAAAATTGGGTATTTGGCATGAATAACAATAATGAGGACCACATGAGTGAATAATGTGCCAGGGCTGGATTTACATGTCAAGTGCCAAAAAAAAAGAGGAGTCAGATAAAGTGAATTTAATGAATTTATTAACTGGACACTGCAGGCAAAAAAAAAACAACAACAAAAAAACATTTAAATTTGACAACTGAAAAAATATGTATGCAAGCATGTTTTAAATCTGCGTTTAAATCTGTGAGTATAGTGAGTGTACGCAGCTGTGTAAATGCATGCAGGGTCAAAGATAATCTTAGAAGTGGTTAGGGAGTTTTAGGTTTAGAGAGGGGCCAATGGCAGGGTTAGATTACACAGGGTGTTTAGAGTTAAATTAATAAAAATTGTGAGGAGTTAAAGTTGTGGTATAAGGTGTGTTAAGGATTATTAGGTTTACTGGTCTTAAAGGAACCATTAGTACAGACTTATAATAATGACGTGATAACTTATAATAATTACATACTTGTATTCTTAATTAGGAATGTTCGCGAACGGGCGAACCAGGCGAACCGCCATAGACTTCAATGGGCAGGCAAATTTTAAAACCCACAGGGACTCTTTCTGGCCACAATACTGATGGAAAAGTTGTTTCAAGGGGACTAACACCTGGACTGTGGCATGCCGGAGGGGGATCCATTGCAAAACTCCCATGGAAAATTACATAGTTGATGCAGAGTCTGGTTTTAATCCATAAAGGGCATAAATCATCTAACATTCCTAAATTGTTTGGAATAACGTGCTTTAAAACATCGGGTATGATGCTGTATCGATCAGGTAGTGTAAGGGTTACACCCGCTTCACAGTGACAGACCAAACTCCCCGTTTAACGCACCGCAAACACCGCAAACTGTTGTCAGAGGCACACACACCAAAAAAATGCCACACTGCTGAGCTCTGCAATGACGGCATTCTGGTGGTGGCAACAGCATGCGTTGATTGGCGTGCTGTCTGGCTGACCCCGGGTGCCGATGCATGCTGTCTGACTGTGCCACTAGCTCCTTGCGACGACCTCCCCCTGCTTCCAACTCGTCTCCTCCTCCTCTCTGTCTCCCCATCTGAACTTTCCCCCTGTTCTTCTTCTCTTCTAGCGGGCACCCACGTGACATCCACGGACGCATCGTCATCATCAACCGCTTCACTTGTATCTGACAACTCTGCAAAGGAAGCAGCAGCAGGTACAACATCATCATCATCACACCGTACCTCCATGTGTGTAATGCTGCCTGACTGAGACATATCCCTGTCAGTGGCGGATCCAGAACCTGATCTCGGGAGGGGCACTTGTAGATTATTTAAAGAAATAATCCAGGCACAATAACCACTACAGCTCAGTGTAGTAGTTATGGCGCCAGTAGTGCCAGGATCCCATCCCAGAGTAAGTAGTCAAACCGTTTAAGAACAGTTTGACAACTTACCTGCTGGGATATTAGGCATAGGAGCAGTGGTATGTGTTAGGGGTGAAGTGTGTGTGAAAGGTGCAGTGTGTGTGTGAGTGGTGAAGTGTGAGTGCGTGAGGGCGGCAGTGTATGTAAGGGTTGCAGTGTGTGTGTTAGGGGGCAGTGTATGTGTGGGGCAGTGTGTGTGTGAGAGAGCTGCAGTGTGTGTGTGTGAGGGTGGCAGTGTGTGTGAGAGTTGCAGTGTGTGTGTGTGTTTGGGGTGGTGTGTCTATGGGGGGCAGTGTGTGTAGTGTGTGTATGGGGGCAGTGTTGTGGGGCAGTGTCTGTAGTGTGTGTATGGGGCAGTGTGTGTATGGGGGCAGTGTGTGTAGTGTGTGTATGGGGGCATTGTTTGTGGGGCGGTGTGTGCAGTGTGTGTATGGGGGCAGTGTTTGTGGGGCGGTGTGTGCAGTGTGTGTATGGGGGCAGTGTTTGTGGGGTGGTGTTTGTGGGGCAGTGTGTGTGTATGGGGGCAGTGTGTGTAGTGTGTGCATTGGGGCAGTGTTTGTGGGGCAGTGTGTGTAGTGTGTGCATGGGGGCAGTGTTTGTGAGGCAGTGTGTGTAGTGTGTGTATGGGGGGCAGTGTGTGTAGTGTGTGTATGGGGCAGTGTTTGTAGTGCAGTGTGTGTAGTGTGTGTATGGGGGCAGTGTGTGTAGTGTGTGTATGGGGCAGTGTGTGTAGTGTGTGTATGGGGGCAATGTTTCTGGGGCAGTGTGTGTAGTGTGTGTATGGGGGCAGTGTGTGTAGTGTGTGTATGGGGGGAAGTGTGTGTAGTGTGTGTATGGGGGGGCAGTGTTTCTGGGGCAGTGTGTGGTAGTGTGTGTATGTGGGCAGTGTGTGTAGTGTGTGTATGGGGGGCAGTGTTTCTGGGGCAGTGTGTGGTAGTGTGTGTATGGGGGCAGTGTTTGTCGTGCAGTGTGTAGTGTGTGTATGGGGGGCAGTGTTTGTAGTGCAGTGTTTGTAGTGTGTGTATGGGGGGCAGTGTGTGTGGTGTGTTTATGGGGGGGGCAGTGTTTCTGGGGCAGTGTTTGTAGTGTGTGTATGGGGCAGTGTGTGTAGTGTGTATGGGGGGCAGTGTGTGTAGTGTGTGTATGGGGGGCAGTGTGTGTAGTGTGTGTATGGGGGGCAGTGTTTGTAGTGTGTGCATGGGGGGGCAGTGTTTGTAGTGTGTGTATGGGGGGGCAGTGTGTGTAGTGTGTGTATGGGGGGCAGTGTGTGTAGTGTGTGTATGGGGGGCAGTGTGTGTAGTGTGTTTATGGGGGGGCAGTGTGTGTAGTGTGTGTATGGGGGGCAGTGTGTGTAGTGTGTTTATGGGGGGGGCAGTGTTTCTGGGGCAGTGTTTGTAGTGTGTGTATGGGGGCAGTGTGTGTAGTGTGTGCATGGGGGCAGTGTGTGTAGTGTGTGTATGGGGGGCAGTGTGTGTAGTGTGTGTATGGGGCAGTGTGTGTAGTGTGTGTAGGGGGGGCAGTGTTTCTGGGGCAGTGTTTGTAGTGTGTGTATGGGGGCACTGTGTGTATGGGGGGCAGTGTGTGTATGGGGCAGTGTGTGTATGGGGGGCAGTGTGTGTATGGGGGGCAGTGTTTCTGGGGCAGTGTGTGGTAGTGTGTGTATGGGGGCAGTGTTTGTAGTGCAGTGTGTGTATGGGGGGCAGTGTTTGTAGTTTGTGTATGGGGTTGCAGTGTGTGTAGTGTGTGTATGGGAGGCAGTGTGTGTAGTGTGTGTATGGGGGCAGTGTTTGTAGTGTGTATATGGGGGGTAGTGTGTGTAGTGTGTTTATGGGGGGCAGTGTTTCTGGGGCAGTGTTTGTAGTGTGTGTATGGGGGGCAGTGTGTGTAGTGTGTGTATGGGGGGCAGTGTGTGTAGTGTGTGTATGGGGGGCAGTGTTTATGGGGCAGTGTGTGGTAGTGTGTGTATGGGGGGATAAGGAGGGTAGGGAGGCTTTTTTTTTTACATTTAATTAAAATTAATATATTTATGTCCAGTGGTGGTAAGGTGAAATCTAATCTGCAATTAGATTACACAGGAAAAAAAAAAGCAGACTGATGTTCTAGCCCTAAAAAGGGCTTTTTGGGGTGCTGTCCTTACAGCAGAGATCAGATGTGTCCTTCAGGACTTTAGTGGACACTGAATACACTAGCCTAGCTATCGATTTCCCTATTAAATCAGCAGCAGCTACACTGTCCCTCCTCTCACTAAGAATGCAGCTTCCGGGGGGCGGGGCCTAGCTGTCATGGAGGAAAGACGCACTTCGTGTGAGCTCCCTCAATATCTCACTTTAAGCAGCTATCAACAAGCGAATTTCACCCCAGAAGGGGACCCAGCAATGTTGCTCTTACCTGACCGACCCGACATGCTTAATAGCGGTCAGCAACTCGACAGAGTCTTACTTACCTCCGCGTGGCAAGTGTGGCCTGGTGCTCACCGGGCGGGAGAGGCGGCCGATCTCCCGATCCTGGGATGCCCAGGAGCAGCTACTTCCTGGCAGGAGCTCCGTTACCCCCCCCTCGGGCTGGTGGGGGTTATCCCGGTCCACACCTGAGAGGCTATCTGGAGCTAATGGACGCACAGAGCACAGCCGCCCAGGCTGACATATTCATCTGCGACTCTCCCAATATGGCGGCAGCCGCGTGTCCTCCTGGTACCAGCAAAGCATGGCAGGTCTAAGCTGGACAGACTCTTTAATCAATTTTGGAACCAAATAACAAGCAGGAAGCCCCAACAAGCTCCACCACAGCCCCAACAAGCTCCACCAAAGCTAAGCGAAGCAGTCCCCATTAGAATCCACCAACGCAAAAGGCGTCGAAGACGGGACCGGAGGCACAAACAGAAATGCAGAGCCTGCCCCACGTCAAGCACTCGCCTCCACCTTAAGCCACCACAATCCCGCACCGGACGTGAAGCACCACCGGGACAGATCCGACCACCCGACAAAACAAGCTTCCACCACCTCAAGCCGCTAACCCGGCACTCAGCCAGAGACTTGCCTTTGTTGTTCCAGGTATCAGGGACTCCCAGGGTCTTCACCTGGTGCCCAGAAGGGATCGGATGAGCGCAAGCAGTAAACAGCAGCCTGCCAAGCATGTCCCACTATAGCCGATCCTCCACACCATGCCTTTGTTCACATGAACTGCTCTCTGCACATTAACTAATCGTAAAGTAGCAAGCGTTTAAACATGTCATTATTTCACCTCCTAAAGAGTTTATTGTCGTAGTTCCTTATATGCCTTTACCTTAACCGTTCATGTATTATGTTATTCACTAGTCTCATCTCATGGAGCACTCACACTTGATTTATAACTAGTGGTGGAGCTGCTGATATAAATAGACAGTTGATAACGTGCAAGCTACACCCTAAACATGACAGCCATCTTTCACAACAATGTAATGCTATATACTCATACCCTCAATGCAACTAGCCATGATATACGCACGTTTAGCCTAGCATGCTCAAATATAACACACTTCTGTCTAAGGAATGAATGAATCTAAAATGGTCTGCTGCTGATTGGCTGGAATGTGTCTGCTGACTGTGAGGTACAGGGTCAAAGTTTACTCAATGATGACGAATAGGGGGCGGACCGAACATCGCATATGTTCGCCATCCGTGGCGAACGCGAACAAGCTATGTTCGCCAGGAACTATACGCCAGCGAACTATTCGGGACATCTCTATTCCTAATGTTTTTGTGCCCCTGTCCCTAATAACAGGGTTTTCGGGACATCTCTATTCCTAATGTTTTTGTGCCCCTGTCCCTAATAACAGGGGTTTCTACCACACCACACAAGAAGAGGCAACAGGGCTACACTAGTCAGCACTGGTGCCTTCTAATCGGTTACAGAGGAACTCAAGGGCATCACTCAAAGTAAATTGAACAGAAACTACTAAATGGAGTCAGGATAACTCCTCATAAATATGTGTGGAGTCTAAACGTCTAAACGAATTAAGTATCCATAAATATGGTATAAGCCTTTGGTATAGACAAAAAATTAAGCGGGGTGGGATGACCGCCCACTTAAAGTGTGTGGACTCCCACTCCACCAAAAGAAGTACCTTTAAAAGTAAAAATTCGTATAGGTGGTATAAACCTTTATTAAAGCCGAATATTAGGATATTAAAATATAATGAGCCTAACTAGAACAGTAGGTTCTATGTGAAAAACCAAAACCCAAACAAATGTGACATTGTGAGTAAACAGAGTGATAATACACCTTTAAAATTCTGGGTAAAGTAGCCTCAAAGGCTACAAAGAGGATTTTAATAGCTATTATAAGTATTCTCAAATTTGAGTAATCTAATAGTTCAGTAAATCGATACCTCCAGAGTTTCAATTCGGCGGGAATATATGCTCCCTTGGCATTTATTACCTCTTCTCCTCCAGCAGCATCATCAAGAAGACGTGGACTCCGCCAAAGTGGATAAAATCTAATTTAATCTCCCCACAGGAAACTTTGAATCAGTACTTTCCTTTGGGGCTGCAGTCACACTTTACTTGGGTTGGTGCAGCAGGAAGCGCCTCTAGTGACTGTATTTAGGTACAGAGGTTGTTTAGGATTATTGCATTTAGGTTTAGAGTTGGTTCAGCATTTAGGGTACATGGGGTGTTTGGTTTTACGAGAAGTTGTACCTAGTAAAGCCAAATTATGTTTTTTTCAGGTGCAAGCTTTGCATTTCTAAGTTTCTACAGTTTCTAAGGAAAGAGTTATGGACGTTGAAGGTTTACCTTCCTATGATCGATAGTAGAGTTGGAGGAGCTGTTATACAGTGTGCATCATTCAGTGATGTCCTATGAAAGGCAGTATGCATCTCTCAATCCTGTGCCTGCTCCTGCAAATCATTTCCTGTATGAGAGGCTGTTAGTAGGCAGGTGTCAGAGCTTACTTGAGGTTGGAGTCCAGAATGCAGAGATAGTGCTCACCCTTGCAAAATATCACAGCGCACGGTTACTAGTTAAATAAATCACCTGGGGAGTGAACGTGGGAACAGGGGCTGTGCAAGAGGGCAGATGTGGAAACAATCCAAAATCAGACTATAAGACAAATCCAAAGGTCAGGGCTGGCAGTTAGTGTGCATAAATGATCCAAAATACAGGTACAAAGCTAGAGAGTCAGAAGTTGGTAGAATGCTTCTGGTAATTGAATCAACGAACCGACCCTGATCTGATGAAGGCAGGACTTATTGCTAGTTAAGCCATAGATGAGGCAAATAGCTGCTGGTGGCTCACAGGGAGAGAAACTGACTGGAAATGATAAGGACCTGAATGCTGACCCAAACAAGCTACCCTGTTTTTGCTCTGAAAATGTTTACATTATAAAGCCTTTAGGGACAATGACATTGTGAAGTAGTTGTTCTGGTGACTATAGTGTCCCTTTAAGCTATTTTTTCCAATTGGTAAGTTCTCTCCCCTCTTTTACCCTTATTATCTGGTCCATGTTTGCAACTTTGAGTCCCTAACTATCCCACCCCTTACTATGGGCCGCAGTCATGCCTCCCCTTCCTTGTCAGTCCAGGGAATCCTTGAGGGTTCAAATCCAGTCAGCTAACGGGGCCACTACACTTGGCAATCTGCAGAGAAACTGTGACAACAGGTAGGGAGTGTTCCTGTCCAGCTCACATACAGATGTTGGAGGAACTGGGGCAGGACTGATTTTACACCCTCTATAACTGTTTCAGCACCTCTGTTATCAAGCATAGGGGGCCTACTGACTGCAGATGACACTGGCCAAGGCTCCTGGTACTTATCTTTCCTCACCAGCCCACCAAAAATGCATATATAAATGATTTAAATAGGTACTCCCCATGTAAATAGGTACTCCCCATGGGGTGGGCACCTGTAGACCAATGCTGCCTAAGGGCTAATATGACCTTGCAAGGAATGGCATGTAATGTTGGGAATATCAACTAACTCTATCTAGAAAGGATGAGGAATGGTGCTTTCCTAAGTAATTGTCAAGCCATGGATATCCAATGAGAACTCTGGATTTACAACAAAGTTAAGGGAAGGCATCCATTGTCAGGGGAACTGGGCATACTTCGGGCATATTGATAATTTGAATGGGGGATTACTATTTTTTGTACCACAGAGAATGAGCATATTTGTGATCAAAGGGGCAGGGAGGCTAGCACCAGAGAGGCTGGTACTTATGGGGCTGTGAAGCATTATCTGGCGAGTAGACTGGACACCATACTTGCATATGTGGAACTACAAAGCAAGTCACCCATCATTAATAGATGGTGGGACCATGCTGTTGCTCCCCTTTCCATTATCATGCCAGTAATAATTAAATAGATAAACCTTGCTAGTTTTATTTATTGCCTGCGTACTGTTGTGCAATATAAGTGGGAAGCAACCAACAGTTTGGTTTACTTACTTTTTTATTTTTGACAGCTCCATGTTGCCAGCTGTCTTTTTAAAATATATGGCCAGGATATCAGGTGCATATGATGCCTGGAACCAATCCGGCTCCATTTTAGGAGTTTGGTCCTAGTCAGATGTTTGAGGATAGCTGCTAGACTTGTATAAAATGTCAGATAGCTTTTCAAACTTCTCCAGCGTGGACTGACTGAGCAGGTTAAGTCTGTTGCAAATATGTAACTTTACAATTGCCTCACCCCAACACTTTTACTTTTATATTCCGTCTAGACAAGTGCAATATGTATTGTTCCAAATTGAATTTCGTCTGAATTTGCCAATTCATTGTCTGAATTTCTGAATTGATAGAAAATGAAAACAAAACAAAAACAAACTAATTAACAAATTAAAACTATTTGTTTCAGATGTATTCATTTTTAATAACAATAGCAAATAAGGGAGTTATCTGCTGAACTACAGAAAAAGCTAAATTAAGAAAAGGGATTTTCTTAATTCTGATCTTTCAGCTGTTTAGTAGATAGTTCCCTAATTTGTAATCCTTGCATATGACAATCCCACGTAAAGATAGCAAATTAGGGAGTTAATTTAAAGAGCAAAATTAAGAAAAAAAAATTCTAAAATCTTGATCTTTCATCACAGGGAATAACGGAAATGTCCGAATTTGGAAAATTAACATTAATTGCACATGTGTAATTCTGTCATCTGTCAGGATAGGTTGAAGAAGTTCATCCAGTTTTTCCAGCCATTTTTTTCAACAGTGGTAGCAAAGGCAGAGATTGGAAGGCAGACACATTTATATGGCAAACTAAAGCCAATATAGCTATTTCTCATTCCATATCAGGAATCAGCTGTGATTATGGCTACAGGACCATGTACACACGTCCTTGAATGACAATAATTCTGGTGGCTTACTAAAAATTTGGATTTCAGGTTATTTTATTCACCTTAAAAATGTACTAGTTCTGGATTTAAAGAATTACTCCAACCCTTCTGCATAATCTTTTTCTTTCTTTATAGTCCCATATTTAGCACTATTTCAAATACTTCTCCCCTATATGACAAAAAAAAAATAATTAAAAATTAAAAATTAGAATAACACTTTCCTGGAGTACACACCATGTCTGATATCTGACAACATCACCCTCTTTTTCTCTGTGGTTCAATTAATTGCTTTCCATAGAGAAGCATTTGATTGAACAATTTGACCAGCTCAGAGCACATGGGGAGTAGGGGTGGACACAGGGAGGGAGGGGCAGGAAATTAAAGTTAGAACAAAATTAAAACAGTGGATGTGCAGAGCCATCTCAACATGTGGTTGTCCCAGTGAGTCCTCCAGGCAGGGCAATGGACTAATTAAAAATATTTTGACAAAGCAAACGATGGTGGCTAGATGCTTATGGCAGTAAATCAAGGTATGCGCGGTACAACCCGTACAGAGGGCGGAGGGGCTAGCAACTACCCAAAGAAGATATCCTCAATGTTTGAGACCTACTATAGGTCTCTATGTTCGGGAACCAAGACAGGTTCTAGGTAGGTACCATTCACAGTTCAATTTGTCAACCCTGTTGGGGGAGGATAAAGAGTATATCAATAGGTAAATTCTACAAGATGCGGTTGAGGCAGGGATGTCACACATGTTGGAACTGCCTGCTTCTTGAATTACTTGTTACCATTATTCTCCAGTAGGAGATTAGTTTCTAACGTCTTGTTAATCAAAAATCTAAATAAATTTTTTATTATATAATCAAGGTAAGCTCAGTTGATAAATTCTCTGACTACAAAGCCTGTTCAAAAATGCAAAGTAACAGGTTCAAATTCTGGCAGGGTCACCTCAGCCTTTCATCCTTCCAGGGTTGAAAAAAAGAGTACCACCAATTGAGTAGTAATAATATCTATTACTACTCAGCTGACGATTTGGTGTGCTGAAAAGCGCTTTGAGTCCCACTGGGAGAAAGGTGCTATATAAATACTAGCTATTATTATTGTAGTGTATGACATTTTTGCACAGACCTGACATTTGGCAGTCCAGAACAGAGTTCCGGGCTTTCAAAGTCACAGGTGCCGGAGGTGCAAAAGTACAGATATCTCAATACGTGCAGCATCTCAAGCTGAAACGCTGCATATACAGACTCCTACACCCATAACCCTTTAAATTATTTATATCACAGGGCTAGCTATTTTTCAAAACCCAATGGGGGCACCAAAATGACTGTACTTAGGTCTCCTTAGCCCCCAAAGAACCAGTGCTAACTTGGATATTGATCTTGAGTGCTCAGCGACAGGTTATAGTTAAAAACATAGCTCATATAATAAAAAAAGTTGTTGTTTTTCTGGTAGCAGTCATGTACTTGATCTGTCTAGATGTTAATGTTTATTTTTTATATTCTGCATGTTTGTATACACCTATATATGTCCTCTATGAATGTATATGTTCCCAAGTCTGCCTGTATTTCTATGAAGATATCTGTTCTGTTTTATTTGGTGTATAGGTGTATGTATTTGTGTTAGCCAACTTACTCTGTATGAATACATTTGTTTACACTGGAAGCTTGTGAGTCTGTCTGCTACAGCTGTATTTGGGTTATGTATGTTCTCTAGATGTATGTGTGTCTGTCTGCTCTGGATGTGCGCTTGTCTGCTCTTGATGTGTGTATGTCTGTCTGCTCTGGATGTGTGTTTTTCTGCTCTCGATGTGTGTCTGTCTGCTCTGGATGGGTGTTTGTCTGCCATTGGCGTGTGTGTGTCTGTCTGCTCTGGATGTGTGCTTGTCTACTCTTGATGTGTATGTCTGCTCTAAATGTGTATACATATTTGTGTCTCTTCTTGATGTATAAGGAAATATACCAGTGTGTTCTGTCAATGTACGTTTGTGAATCAGCTTACTATCTTCTGTAAGGGGGGTTGGAGCAGTCAATGCTGTGACTTGCTGTGCAGATATCTGAGTCACTCTGTTCTGTACATGGGGTCTGTTTACGAAAATATGAATCAGCCCATGAAACATAATAGACTGTTTGTTCTGAATAAACGTTTACTGCCTTTTATTTAATGTTCATATGATTAATCCATTCACTACTAGTAGTTATTTTCCTCAAATAAGAGTAACGTAGAATGTATAGCTTGCATGAAAACTAAGGCAAAATACAAGTTTTGTGTATATGGGACTATTTATGTAGACCTTTATGATATATTCTGTGTACTTACAGTTATTTTATTTTATTTATTTATTTGGGGGGGGGGGAGGGTATAATGTGCTATAGTTTATATATGGTATCGCTCATTTTGCTCTGAAAGGGTCTAGAAAACTAGTAGAAGCACAGCTATGATTTCTAAAATACATAACTGAGAGGTAGAAATTATTTTTAAAATCAATAAATTGCCACCAGTGACACTGGGGTAATATCAAAGCTCTATGCACATCTGACAAAAAATGGACAAAAAAAGTTCCTTACCCTCTATAGTTCAATAGCTTTATCAGGGACGTACCTAGAGCCTTTGGTACCCAGGGCGGATTCTGTATTTGGCACCCCCTCTAACTTGTAAAATGTAAAAAACAACCACAATTTTTCTTTGTGTTTTCAAGAATATTTATTGAACAAATTTGTAAATTGTATGTTAGAGCTCCCTCAAGGCCCCATTACAGACTACAGGGTTTAGGGGAGACGTCTCTCTCTAATACTCTGCCCCCCATATACAATATAAAAATATAACATAGCTCTCTGATGCCCAGCCCAAGTTGGCCATTCCCACCTTAATAACTGTTGCTGGCTGGCTGCTGTGGCTGGTGGACATGCAGGCTGGCTGCTGTGGCTGGCAGTTGTGGCTGGCAGACTGGTGTGGATGGCTGGCAGGCTTTTTTCTTCCCCCAGCCCCGTTGTGAGTCTGTTTCTCCCCCAACCCCTTTGTATGTCTCTTTTTTCCCTTCCTCTCTGTGTGTTTTTTTTTCCTTCCTGTGGCGGTACTTACCTCACCGGTACGTACCGGGGACCTCAGTAGATTCAGTCCTCAAGTAGATTCAGGCTCCCATTGGCCCACATCATTCCAGCGCCCCCACACATGCACGTTTTGGGGGGCGTGGGCATCACGTTGGCCAATCAAATGTTAGTTAAGGATATTTAAACTTTCCTAGCCCTATCCATGTTGCCCTATCGTGGTTTCTGTTTCAGTACCCTTTAGTGCGTTCTTTGATCTGTTGTTTATTCTGATATTGACCTTGGCTTTGTATCTGACTCTGAATTTATCTTTAACCCTTTCCTGTCTTGTTTGACCCATCTTACTGATTACCGTGTACCTGACTCTGGCTAATTCTTATTTTCACTGTCTTTCCGTTACCTTGACCTCGTCTCGTCTCTGATTATGCTTTTTGCTATGTCTAACATTTAGTCCGGCCATTCTAAGACCCTGTAAAATGTTATTTCCTAGTCTTGTCTCTTGCTATCCTAAATTCTGCGTGTTGGGGTATTACACCGTGACACTTCCCCTCTTTATGTCTTTTCACCCCAGCCTTTCTGTGTGCATGTTTGTCCCCCCAGCCCTTCTGTGTACCTCTTTGTCCCCGCAGCCCCTTTGTGTGTCTCTTTGTTACCTCAGCCCCTTTGTGCGTCTGTTTCTCCCCAAACCCATTGTGTGTCTCTGCCTTTCTTTTGTCTACTTGCTCCTGTGCCCTTCTTTTGTCCCCTCCCTTCCTGTGCCTTATTTTGTACTACTCCCTTCCTGTGCCCTTCTTTTGTACCCCCCTCCTGTGCCTGCTCAGCCTCACATCTTTCCATGTAGCGTGGGTGAGTTGGTGGTCCATGGCGAAAGAACCTCTGCTTCCTGTTCCCCGTCTGACAGTAAGCTGTAAGTTGCTTTTAGTGAGCACTTACTGTCAGACAGATACAGAAGCTCTTCTACCTTGATCCTCCTGCTCGGCCACACTACATGCAGTGACCGACAGGAGTGCTGTGCAGTGCAGTGGGCCCCCCCTTAGTATGCCACTGAGCCTTATTGACCTGCTACTCACTAGACCTTCTAGATCTAACTCACCTGTTCTCCCTACCTCCCCCAATTCTAAATCATCTGTACTCACTACTGCCCCTTATTCAAAGTCACTTTTTTGTGGCTTCCAACCTGTCCACTCCTTTTTTGTACCTTCAATAACACATTTCGCACCTCCTGTGTTTCATACAATCAACTTCTCTTCTTTGAGCTCATATAAATCCAAGCCACATGATTCTCCATCTACTGAGTTACAATGTTTCCTCATACACACTGAAGCTAATTAAACATAATTACTCATTAAAATAATGTTACCATCATATAAAAATTGAGTATTGCATAAAGATTGAATCTTTATGAAATACTCAGAGTGACTGTGTTGGAATTTCACTTAAATTCCAACCCAATCAAAAAAATATACTCTGACAAAGTAAGGATTACTTTGCCTCTGGAAATTTCCTCCACTTGACAAAAAGGTGGAGCTACCTTCTCTTAAGCTTGTCATTTCCCCCAGCAATCAACAGTAATGTCTGTAACAGCTTTTTTTCTATGGAGTATCCCACTGTCTCGCCCACTGATCTCAATGCTATACTCTTGCGCATGCGAATTGGCTGTCGTCATCTCCTGGCAGATGAAGCACCAGGAGTTGAAGAGGACTGTAAGAAAGAGTATGGTGGCTCCTTCAAGGGACAGGTTCGGGTAAGTAAATCTCGCCTCTCCCTGTTCTACATGGCCACCGGATCCCCAACAGCGATGTCACAGTCGAAGGTCTTTAGAAATTATGCAAAGACCTCAGATGGTGATAGAGCCACTTTAAGTAAGGATATTCCAAACTTCTAGTGCACTGGCTGTGATCTAGAAGAGTTTGGGCACGGAGTCCTTAATAATTTCTTGGAAAGTATTTATTTTGCTATTTTAAACAAGAGTGTCTGTTTACAAATGAACATTTATATGTTTTATTTTTTATAATTCTTTATTTTGTCAATGACAGATAAAATTGAGCTATGCAGTCATATGGCTTGCGCAGAAGCCGCGTTGTCAATTTGAAGGGTATATGTTGCCATTAGGAGGTTCATGCGGTGTTCATGACATTCCATTTACATCATTTGTATTAAAGGTTCGTCCGTCATTGGTTTTAACAATACAGTAAGAACAACAATCGGTAACGTAAAACTTAAATAGCATATCATAACAGTATATTTAAGTTGCCATCGTATTGCAGTGGCTTTGGCGTGTTGAACTTATAGGTCGGGATACCGGTGAGCTCGGCCTAGTGATGGGGCATTTATATGTTTTTAAATAAAGGATAGTGACTTTTAGTTATGCTTGCTTTCTCTTTTTTATATGTCCGGATTGTGATACCAATTCAAGTGAGAATTATTACAGTGGATCTGGCTAGCTGGTCTTATCTCCCTTGTTACCAGCATGGTCCCAAACCTGCTGTAAGAACATAGTTCTTGCATAGCAGAATATATAGAACCTGTCTTGGGCTCTGAGTCTTGTAAGTAGTTCAGACATTTTATCTCAGATTTTTATATATTATATATTAAAACACTCTGCAATATTATGTTTTCTTTTCTGTTTTCTTTTGGTGCATGTGACATTAAAGTCAAGCTGAAGTGTATATAATTTTAAATGAGTATATTATTTTTAAAGTCTTTATTTCAGTAGATGGCAGTACAAACACAAATGCTAAATTCTAGAATAAAGTACAAGAGCAGAACCAAAATTTATATAAAAACAGTCAAAAAGTAAAAGAAAAGAGAGGAGAGAAGAAAAAGTAGAAAAGGTAAATAGCAAGAGATACGAAACATTAGACATCATTATTATGAAGACTTCCAAGGCATGGGCCCAGAGTCTGTTAGGTCATCCATTGAATTTGCATCACAAATTCTATGGTGGTTATAGAGCTATTTCAGGTACCATGACCACTTTGGTGATTTTAAATGTTGAACATAGTGAGTTTAACCCCTTTGCTGATGCTAGCAGAGTCACTGGGGTGTCAACAGAAAGCCTGGAGCTGGAGTTCCAGACTGGCTAATGTCAATTCTGTGCAAATTTCGATGCACAGAATCTAATTTAATGGTTAGCTGACCCTCTATGCCAATCAATGATCAACAGAATTGGCAGTCAGCTTCTGCAGCTCGCGGTGGCTTCACTTGCCTGTTCACCGCGAGCTACGGCTTCTAGTGCCTGCTTGCCGCTTGCGACCGTTTTAGTGATCGCATGTCCCGCTGGCATTCTTTCTAATGCTGCACGCTCGCATGCAGCGTGCTTAGATATGTGCCGAGTCAGTCACCTGACTCGGCACACATTGATGACGTAAGGGGTCAAAGTGGGAGGATCAAATACCTTCCACGTGTTATAATTAATTTAAGTGGAAATTAGCCAATCAGAATTATCCTAAGCGTATTTAAACTTACCTCCTCCGTGCCATGTTGCCCTGTTGTGGTCTTTTTATAGCCCAATAGCGCATTTACTCTTGTTGGTTACCGAATTTTGGCTTGTCTCACCGTTTTTCTTGCTTTCTCTGATCCTTGACCTCGGCTTGTCTTATCGTTATTCTCTGTGTCCCTCTGACTTTGGCTTGTACTCTGACTTCTCTCTATTTTGCATAGCCCGGCCACTCTAAGGACCGGTACTGCACTTTCTTTGTCTGTGATCTGTCAGTGTGTCTGGTTCCAGAGACCGTGGCAATAGTGGGATCCGTCTGCTACAAATTATAAAGGACACAAAACTTACAGGTGGACAGCTAACCCAGGGTTCCATATGACTTAATAATATCTTTAAATAGCTTAATAATATATAGATACAAGATATTTGTTTTAAAACAAGAAACACCATAAAGCATACTCAATGAATGAAGGTTATTACCTTGGCTTCCATACTGGCTTTCAATCTGAATTAAAAAATAATCACTGCATAAGACTGCCTCCTCAGTCAGTGACATCAAAGGAAGAATTTTATTTCCTCCTTTGCCACCCAAAATTAATCCAATTTGTGATTGTGCAGGGTTATGATGGTGCATGACAATGAGCTCTCAGGGTTATTAACTGAAGAGAAAATTTAAGGTGACTTCAAAGTGAATTTAAAATTTAAGGCCAGTATAGCCGACAGGAACGCATGACTGCGTTAGAGAATTTTAACAGTCCGGCTAGTTTGACCCTGAATTAGAAATTCACTTTGCATTCTCACTTAAGTAAATAACCCTGCCACTGTTTTGTTTAGGTCCAGTTCTAGAATCAGCTATTGAGCAATTAACAGCATAATAAGAAGCACATACAAGACCTTGTTAAAAGACATACAACTTGGTGGTAATGGTAAGTAAGAACAAATGGCCAATCTAGGCTGCTAATTCCTTATCTGAAGGATACACAACCTCTGTTTGCCTGCCCCTCCAATCTGGATTGAACCCATAACTTCTGGCATTGTTTGAAACTCCCTAAATTATCCATATATGTTCAACTCATTGCTCAGCGCGACCATTTTGCTAACTATATTCTTGCTGTTTAATTAATTAGCAGAGGATCATGGAACTTGAAGTCTACTAAAAAGCTGCCTAAAATAGCAAATTATTGTAAGATGTCAAAACCGGCCAAATTTGCTTATTTGGGAAAATATTTAAATTTGCGATTTTTTTCAGTTCAGCTTTTTTGCCCAAATTGTTGTACCGCATCCCACTGCTTAGTGAATAAACCTCATTATGTGAAAATCATCATTCAAATATTTGTTAAACGCCCTATCACTTCCAGGGCCGTCTTTAATATTGATTGGACCCTGGGCAAGCATCTGCTTGGGCCCCCTGGGCATGCAATCACTCCCTCCACCCCAACCTAGAGGCGAAACTAATGTATAAAGTGCCTTGGTGCAAACAAAAATTAGGCCTGCCCTGTAGCACAAGAGTAAAGAAAAGATAGATCCCCATCTGTCATACAACTCCTGCGATGCTATGCCAGCTGGTGATATACTATCCTTGCAGGGTTGTATTTTTGAGCAGTGTTTGTGCAATTGAATGTCAGCATGTTATTGTATAGAGTGTATGTGTTCATGTAGGGGTGTATTTGTATGTACTGTTACCATTGGAATGCAGTGGTGTACTTGTGTGTAGTGTTTGCGTTTGAATGCAGGGATGTGTGATTGTCTGTAGTGTTGGCTTTTAAATGCAGGTGTACTTTTGTGTGTAGAGTTGGTGTTTGTATATAATTTTAGCGTTTTATTACAGGAATGTGTTTGTATGTAATGTTTGTATTTGCATGCAAGGGGGTGTTTGAATGTAGAGTTGTGTTTTAAATGCATATGTACATTCGTGTGTAGTATTGGTGTTTCAGCAAACTGGTGTGTTTGTATGTAATGTTTGTGTTTGCAGGTGTCTGTTTGCATGTTGTGTGATTTATATAACACATATACACATACACATTAACACGCAGATACACACATAAGCACACTGACACATGCTCACACCTTGACACATACTGGCACATTCATACACACACACTCAGATACAAACAGATACAAACACTTTGACAAACAGATACAAGCACTTTGATACACACACACACACTGGCACATCCACACACAGAGATATACACACACACACACACACACGGACACAGGTATGTACACACACACTCAGATACACTCATACATAAAGGTATAAATGCAGGGGTGTATATGTGTACAGTGCTAGAGATGGAATATAGGAGTGTATTTGTATTGGCATTAAAATGCTGGGATGTATGCATTACCACACACTCAGATGCACACTTACACACACCGACACATACAGACACACACACACAAACACACACACAGGTACACATACACACTGACACACAAGTACACATACACAGGTATACATACACACAGAAACACTGACACACAGACAAACACAGCCAGATACACACAAGGACATAAACACAGCCAGATACACACACACATATATGTGTACATTTACATATTTTAATCTCTGCCTTCTAGCAGCTCTTGGACAGCAACTCCCAGCAACCTTGGCCAATATAATGTCTCAACTCTGTTCTTTCATACCCTGGTCCAGAATTTGGCAAAAGTGACATTTGGAAATGGTGTACAGCCTTTGATAACACTTGATGCAATAATATGTTAAAATAAATACTTTTTAAATTTATATTTAATAGGGAACTGTCAGGTTCTTCTAGGATTTTTAACATGTACTTATTCCCTGTGTGTTACATTACAAACACCAACACTTCAAGTGATATCAGAAATAAGCAAAACAAAAAACAAACAATATTTAGCCACCCTCCTGTCTCCTTACCTTTTGGGTACAGAAAAGTGGCTTCCCTGGGGTCCAGTGAGAGCTTGCTGGCCCAGGCTGATGGGAGTCTGCCATCAGCTTTCTCAGTCCCTCTCCCTCACAATGCTTGCACTCTCCTCCATGTGGTGTGTGCCTCCTCCCCAGCGGCACTGAGGAGGAAGTGATCTGACCTTCCTCCCAGCATGCCACGAGAAGAAAAGGGATCACAGGGCAGTGTGTGAGGGGGCTAGCTGTGAGCATACACATAGAATGTCTATGGCTGTGAGTATGTAGTCAGCCACCCCCATATTACAGGGGCCAGGTCCAGAGCAGTATTAAAGGGCTGTGGCCCCTGATTACCTCAGGTGCTGCAGGGGGCCCATGGGGCAGCTGCCTTAGGGCCCCCAGGAGTAACTGGGCCCGGGGCAGCTGCCCCTTTTGCCCCTCCTTAAAGACGGCCCTGATCACTTCTATAAAGCATTTAGCTCTCTTTAAGTACAAGAAGACAAATGTGTGTGCTTAGCAAAGGGTTAATACATTCTAATATCTGCTCACAGTACTCTACCTGTTGAATATCTTTTTCTTTCAAAGTGATTTAGAAAAAGTTTTACGAGGAAGAACGAATTCTTGTTTGTGAATTTTTTTTTAGTTTTTAAATACATCACAGGGATATTTAAAATTCATAGCAAAACTAGAAAATAAAAAAACGCTAATTATTTTTTCAAGATTTGCATTTCACTATTATAAATGAGCTTGAAGTAATTTTTAGACTATGATGGGTTAATTGGATCTCCTCTTCAAGTCTCTCGGTCTATTGTTCAGGTCCCATCAAAAAATGTAGCAATACTTATTTAATGTTTAGTAAGCATGCTTTAGTACATAGAAGAACTGTCTAAGATTATTTAAAAAAAAAAAAATTAAAAAAAGGTTTTCAAATGTATTAATATGTTTCTATTTAAATAAACATGTGAAAATTGCAGAACATGTGATGTTTGATATGAATCATTCATCTAAACCAGAGAGAGGCTAAGTTTCACTCCATATTTCCCCCTGAATCCTAAATGTGGGTCTGTCCTAACATAGCCCTCCCGGCTCCCCAACAGAAGTAAAACTCCGAACCACCTCTTGGAGATCCACATACTTTTCCCATGACATAGGAGGAATCAAGGGTTGAGGGAAAGTCCTGGCCTGGATTTTCAGGAAAGGCGAAAATGATAGTGGGAAATAGGATTATACTAACGAAATAATACATTGTTACATATTAACATTGTAAAACTGAATGGGGTAATACTTGACTGAGTTTTATGGTATCTTTTACAACTTCCAGTGCTTTAACAGAGAAAGAAACAACGTGAAACAACTCTCTCTCTCTGTCTGGTGGCATCCAAAGCACAATATACAAATTGTATTTATTAATATTAGTTTTATAGTTCCAGTACATATACATATAATGAGGATGTAAACCAAAAAGGAATCCATAAACAAAACATTATCAACAAAAAACATGAGGTGAAGAGAGACCTGCACTCATCTGTCTATGTGTCTGCCTGCCTGCCTGTCTGTCTGTCTGTCTGTCTATTTGTATTATGGACAGTTGCATGAGGCTAAAATGAATATCTCACCCCCTGGAGGCCCATTGTAATATCTTGGAGAACCAAACTGGATTCCAATGCAGGGGTTAAGAATCATTGATATAGATATATACACACACACGTTTGCTCATTTATAACGCACTCAGCATGTTTACTACAACTCTCTTATAAAGGCTCATGTAAAAAAAAAAAAAATAGTGCGACACTTCTGAACGCCAGCTGCCTGTGCATTACTATACGTTCAAGTACTCAAAGGGTTAAGCAGTCTAATGCTTTTTCCCCTTCCTAAACATGGATTAAATGACTTGCATGCTTTACATTTACCACCGTGTGTGGCATATATGGCACAGGTGCAGTAACCACCCGAGTTGAAGGATTGTTATGTTTTTAGCCTTTTGTAAGGTCATCATCACACTGACGCCTGCAGGACTCACTAAAATTCAGAGCTAGCGGGGATTGCCCCCCTTTATTAAACATATAATTGGCAGCTGGATCTTCAAAGAGGTTTTGCAGGAGCTGAGGGTTCCACGTCAATCACCGTACACTTTGTTTAAGTTTCCCAGTAGGATTCTTCGGCTTGGTTTTATGAATAGCACGTGGAAACGCTAGTGCTGGGTTAAAATCTTGTTACAAAAAAAAAATAAATAAATAAAAAGACTAGTTTCTCTTCCCTGTCCCGCCACAAAAACACAGAAACCGTCTATTTTTCTAAAGTTTTAATCGGCCCGTGACCCTTTTATTTAGGGTTTGCCATGCCCTTAAAAGGGGAGAGAAGAACGCATAAGTAATATTTATTTTCCGGAGAAGTGTGTGTAATTAGTGCATATGCCACAATACTTTCCACTCTGCCTGCTCTACACATCCGGCCATTAGGCCTGAAACATGAGAAGAAAAGATCCTAGGAATGTTGACGGGTCTGCACGTGAAACAAACAAATTCTATTCTTGAAAGAGGACTTGGATGTAGAATTTCAGGGCCCACCTGCAGAGTAAATATAACTAATAAATAGAGATCTTTCTTCTAGAGGGGGATCATGTGATATTATTTAACAATTATTAAACCCAGACCTACGCAGCTTACAATTAAGTGGATATGTTGTTATTGTTGCGTTTTCATAGAGAAGCAGCAGATTTGGCAGTCCTGTACATGTTTAAAGGAACACTGTAGTGTTAGAAATACAGGTTTATATAGTATTCTCTTTATTTAGAGTCAGGCCCCACTAAATCTAAATAAAAACTGGAATAAAGAGTATTACTTTCCTTTGTTTCCAGTATCGAGATCGAGTCCTTGCAGACACTTGATCCACTTCTAGTGGAAAGAGGTAAGTGAGCAAAAGGGGTTTTAACAGTTTCAAGTGCAGAAATGGGGGAGATCTAATAAGTGAGTGACATGACCCACTGTAGAGTTAGGGAAACAGGTGTCCCTTTAACTAGCGGTACCAGTTTGCGTATAGGGGGCATGTGAAAAGGTATTCTGAAAAACTTTAAGGGAAGAATTTAACTAACTGCATCAAGTGTATGTGTAGGAAGGCAATGCTGGCTGGTAATATGGATATATAGAGAGCAATTAATCAGGGGCATTGATAGATTTGGAAAATACCAAACATGTGAGCTGAAAGTAACAATTCATAGGGGGATCATTGTGCCAGTTACATGTGTCAGCCAATAGGCTGACACATGTAACACTGATTGCAGTGACAGGCTGTCACTGCGATCAGAGCGCTCTGAGATCGCAGTGACAGCCTGTCACTGCGATCTCAGACTTAGCAGATCGCGGTCACTGACCCCAGGGGGACTGCCTGGGGGGCCAGGTAAGTCCCCCGACCGCGATCTGCAGAAGGGGAAAGCCGCCGGCCACATGTGTCAGCCGATTTGAAATCGGCTGACACATGCTGAATACTGGTCGCAGTGACAGCCTGTCACTGCGATCAGAGACTGCAGATCGCGGTCACCGGCCACAGGGGGGTTGCCTGGGAGGCCAGGCATCCCCCCCGACCGCGATCGGCAGCGGGCGATTAGCGCCGGCCACGTGGGCGGCCATTATGGCGAGGACGTACTATTACGCCCGCCGGCGTTTAGAGCCGGTTCCTGCAGGGCGTAATAGTACGTCCTCCGGATTTAAAGGGTTAAGAGTGGCCTTTTATTGTGGCCAGCCTAAGGCACACCTGTGAAATAATCATGCTGTCTAATCAGCATCTTGATATGCCACACCTGTGAGGTGGATGGATTATCTCGGCAAAGGAGAAGTGCTCACTAACACAGATTTTGACAGATTCGTGAACAACATTTGAGAGAAATAGACCTTTTGTGTACATAGAAAAAAGTCTTAGATCTTTGAGTTCACCTTGAAATGTTGAGCTCTGTAAAGGGGTATTTTTGGGATTTGCAGGAATATATATTCCTGGTGTGTAGTTTTTTTGGCCATCATTAATGAGGGGAAAATGGGGCAGCTGCCCTGGGTCCAGTTACTCCTAGGGGGCAAAAAGCAGCAGCCCCATTGACCCGCTGCCTGCAACAATTTCTTTAAGTTATCATGCAGCAGTGGAACTACTGACTGTGCAGCTGGTGTGCTGCACTGGGGCCCGCACACTGGAGGGGTCCATCAGTAGCCCACGCATTTAGGGCCACCCAATGGTTATTGCTGAACAGGGGCCCGGTCCGGTGCCACAGCCATTTGAGAGCACGAACGAGACGGCTGGGAGTTAGTGACAGCTGGCCACTTCCTGCCAGCTATAAGGAGAGAGTGCTGTGCGGGAGGCACAGGCAGCAGCAGTGAGAGAAGGAGTGAGCTGCTGAAGACTGCCCACATATCAGCCTCAGCCAGCAGCACTTCAAGTCACCCTCCTGCAGACAAAAGTTATGATAACAGAAGGGTGGCTGCAAATATAAAAATTACAACATGTGTATTTCTGTGTGTGTATATGTCAGTGTGTATCTGTGTGTCAGTGTGTGTATGTGCCAGTGCGTGTATCTGTGTTTCAGTGTGTGCATGTCAGTGTGTGTATGTGCCAGTGTGTGTATCTGTGTATGTGTGTCATTGCATGTATTTGCGTCAGTGTGTGTATCCGTGTGTTTGGATGTGCCAGTGTGTGTATCTGTGTGTCATTGTGTGTATCTGTGTGTGTCCGTGTGTGTATCACTGTGTGTGGATGTGCCAGTGTGTGTATCTGTGTGTCAGTGTGTGCATGTCAGTGTGTCCGTGTCTGTATCACTGAGTGTGGATGTGCCTGTGTGTATCTGAGTGTGTTTGCCAGTGTGTGTATCTGAGTGTATTTGCCAGTGTGTATATCTGAGTGTATCTATGTGTGTATCTGTTCAGTATGGCCAACTCCACATTCATTATCATACAGGCGTGGGGCATTCAGACAAGAAAAAAAATGTCTGTTTCCTCCATCTACCTGTAATAATCATCTCAAAAAGAAGATTCAAAATGGATTACTACAATATCTACAGAGATAAACGAGAGAGATAGACGATGAAGAATAAAAGGTATTAATATAATAATACATGTTAGAAAAGATAGGACAGGCATTAGCTATGACTCATGATTTTTCCTAAAAATTCAATCCAGCTGAAATTGAAATAAATAATAATTAAACATGGACTACAATAAAGATATATTCATAAAAAAAAAAAAAAGAAAATAAAGGTTGTGTGAAAAAATTCTCAGTAACGAACAGACCTTTCTTTCTTTTTTGTTTTTAATTTTACTGTAAGCATCCAAACCCCATCTGTTATTTTCCCACGTAGTTAGGTTTGACATTCACTTTGAATCCGACAACATTGAGTAACCTTGTGAGTTGGATGGAGAATTTGTTAGTCTCCGCAGTTTTTACCTACATTTTTCCATTTGGTTTTCATTTCACCACAATTGACTGTTTAGTAAATAAACCCCATTGTCTTTGGGGAGTGTTTTCCATTTGGGAGGATGAACAGTGGTCTGAATTTTTTTTTACATCTGCAAAGCATAATCTTATTTACACATAGCAGATGGGACATTTCCTCATGTAAGAAAAGGGAGTTCCTTTCTCTCTACTTTGTTAAGTTATTCTCTTTTCCATTTGTTGTCGAGGCCCTGCACTTCGAGTTCAGAAGAGAAAACAAGGCACATTAGGAGCAGCAAGAGGGCAGGTCCAACTAGCAATAAGCTGGCAGACATAGGCATGTGCAGCACGTATCCTTAGGGTGTGCACCTGGAAATTCTTTCCCTTTGTTATATTTTTCATTTTATAGGAGGTGAATATTTATTAAAGCCTGCTGTTGTGGTTAAGAAGACAAGAGTGCCCTGGTGCCCTCACTGAGTAACTATTCAAACCGTTTTAGAATGGTTCGGTAACTTACCTGAGTCCCACCAGGGCCTGCCACCACCTCCCCTGGTACTGGAAACTCCTGTAAGGAAGTACTGTTAGCTCCACTGAGCTCAGTCCTGCGGTATGTAGACCTGCAGGTCTGAGCTTAGCTCAGGAGCAAGAGCTGCCAGCAGCAACGGAGGTAATAGTGGACCCTCAGTGGGACCCAGGTGAGTTGTCAATTTATTCTTACACAGTTTGAATTCGGAATTTTGGAGAATAACAGGGCACTCCTGGCACCATAACCACTACAGTAGGCACATGGTGCTTAGTGTGATCTTTTAAAAGGCTGTGTGCGGCATGATGGTGTATGTGTTGTGTTTGTATATGGATACCCACAAAAAGGATACCCACAAAGTGAAGGTTCAAAAGCCATTTAATCGGGCCTTAGAGTGGCCGGATTTAACTCATTACCTCAATAGCCGAGGTCACAATAAACCAGCCAGGTCAGGATACCAGAAATACACAGGTCAAATTACAAGGATCAGGATACCAGAGGTTAACAGAGTCAAAATGAAGCCAAGGTTAATTACAGGAAATCACAAGAGAGTCGCAAAAGCACTAAACGTGTCACTAAACAAAAACCGTGATAGGGCAATGTATAAGGGCCTGAACAGAGCCAAACAACATAGGGTTTCTAGATGACGTGGTCCTTTTAAGGGTGGGCTTGACGTCGTGAATTACAAATCTATTTAAGGACACGTCCTAGGAGTGGGCAGCGTCCGAACTTCTGTGTGCTTACTTCAATGGCTTGGCGCTGGAGAACGCAGAGGACCTGTTTGGCGTAGAGTAGGTAAGTATCACTGCAGTCCCCAATCTCATGGAGAAAGTATTTTGCTATTCTCAATAAACACTATTATTCATCTGCCGGTGTTCGGAGTTTTCATCCTATCTTCAGTCATTTTATCAGGGTTATTCACTAAAGGGAGAATTGTCAGGAATTCACTGTGAATTTCAAATATAAAACCTTATAATGACATTATCACATGTAATAAACAACATAAATAAACAACATATATGTGACGATTCACCAGTTTGTGTTTTAAGGAATTACAAAGGGCAAAGTCTTGTTTTCCTTTGGCATATCACATTCTCCAGGATCTTGCCTGGAGTTCTGCAGGTAATAAGGAATCTAAACCTTAGATGCATACATTTTTTCCAAACATAATAAGAGGGGCACAGCCTTAACGCTGACTTCTATGCCCTGAGAGGGCATTTACCTTGTGAGGAATGCAATAGACTGTGCACATATAACCAGGGCTGCCCTTTGACAGATATAACTTTTCTCTTTCTCTATCTTTGCAACTGTGGCCTTGGTGACACTGCTCTTTCCTGGTTCTCTTCGTACCTCTCGGGAACGTACGGTTCAGTAGAATATTTCTTCCCAAAATTATGCTCTGCATGTCTAAAGCTTGTTAAATTGAAGATCCGGTTAGCCTGACTATCATCAATGGAGACATATTTAGGAAACATTCAGACAAACCAAAAAGGGTGCGGAAATGGGACAATCAGTGTACTGCAACAGATATAACTGTTATAATGTAATATTGTGTTTTTATTTTGCAGTACATTGATAGGCACATTTTCCTTCCATTAGTTTCACCTATCGTATGAGAAAAAGTCATCAATAGAGGGAAAAAGAGGAGGAGCAGTAAGAAAAATCTATATTTATATATTAGGTATATGCAGAAATTATATCATATATAAATGTAGATTTTGTTGTACTGCTCATACATTTTACTTTTATTAGTTACTTCTCACTTAATGTGGGTATAAAATCAGCATTTATTGGCTTAGTTGTTTGCTAGTTTATACTTCTGTGCAGGGGCGGACTGACCGGTCGGGCACTTCGGACATGGTCCGAGGGCCCGGCCGGGAGGGGGGCCCGCCATCAGGGGGCCCGGCCGCCCCTTTAAATGCTGCAGCCGCCTGAGCGCTCTCTTAAGAGCCTCAGGCGGCTGCAGCTTCTCACCTCCCCTCCCCTGTAGCTGTGCGGGCCGTGGTGCCCGGCCGGAGTGATAGGAAGGTGCTCAGTGTGCACCTTCCTGTCAGTCCGGCCGGGTACAGGAAACAGAAACTTCTGTTCCGCGCGGAACAGGAGTTTCTGTTTCCGTTACCCGGCCGGACTGACAGGAAGGTGCACACTCAGTGTGCACCTTCCTATCACTCCGGCCGGGCACCGCGGACCGCACAGCAGCTCGGCCACGCTACAGGGGAGGGGGTAAAAAGAGAGTGGGTGGGGGTGTTAAAAAGAGAGTGGGAGGGGGGGGATTAAAAAGAGAGTGGGAGGGGGGTTAAAAAGAGAGTGGGAGGGGGGGTTAAAAAGAGAGGGGGGGTTAAAAAGAGAGTGGGAGGGGGGGTTAAAAAGAGAGTGGGAGGGGGGGTTAAAAAGAGAGGGGGGGTTAAAAAGAGAGTGGGAGGGGGGTTAAAAAGAGAGTGGGGGGTTTTAAAAAGAGAGTGGGAGGGGGGTTAGAAAGAGAGTGGGGGGGGTTAAAAAGAGAGTGGGAGGGGGGGTTGAAAAGAGAGTGGGGGGGTTAAAAAGAGAGTGGGGGTTAAAAAGAGAGTGGGGTGGGGGGGGTTAAAAAGAGAGTGGAGTGGGGGGGTTAAAAAGAGAGTGGGAGGTGGGGGGTTAAAAAGAGAGTGGGAGGGGGGGTTAAAAAGAGAGTGGGTGGGGGGTTAAAAAGAGAGTGGGGGGTAAAAAGAGAGTGGGAGAGGGGGTTAAAAAGAGAGTGGGAGGGGGGTTCAAAAGAGAGTGGGAGGTTAAAAAGAGTGGGAGGGGGGGTTAAAAAGAGAGTGGGAGGGGGGTAAAAAGAGAGTGGGAGGGGGTAAAAAGAGAGAGGGGGGGTAAAAAGAGAGTGGGGGGTAAAAAGAGAGAGGGGGTGTAAAAAGAGAGGGACGGGGGTAAAGAGGGAAGGGGTAAAGAGAGAGGGAAGGGGGTAAAGAGGGAGGGGGTAACAAGAGAGAGGGAGGGGGGTAAAAAGAGAGAGGGAGGGGGGTAAAAAGAGAGAGGGAGGGGGGTAAAAAGAGAGAGGGGGGTAAGAATAGAGAGGGAGGGGTAAGAAGAGAGGGAGGGTGGGTAAGAAGAGAGGGAGGGGGAGTAAGAAGAGAGGGAGGGGGAGTAAGAAGAGAGGGAGAGGTAGTAAGAAGAGGGGGAGAGTAAGAAGGGGGGTAAGAAGAGAGTGAGTAAGAAGAGGGTGGGAGTAAGAAGTGGGGTAAGAAGAGGGGGAGGGGGGGTAAGAAGAGGGGGAGGGGGGAGTAAGAGGAGGGCAATTGCCCCCTCCCCTGTCCGCAGGCACCGTGCGGGCAGCCGGCAGGGGAGGGAGGAAGAGAGGACCCGGGAGCTCAGCCTGCAGCTCCTCTGGGTCCTTCTTGCGCGAGCACAGATCGTTGCCGCGGTTACCACGGCAACGTTACGGCTCTTGCGAGAGTAAACTCTAGCCCTGGAGCTACGGGCTAGAGTTCACTCTCAACACTGTGACCACCAGGGATTCCCATAAACACACTGCCCCCACACACCATACACATTCACACACTGCCCCCCATACACACACACTGCCCCCACACACACCATATACATTTACACACATTGCCTCACACACACACACATACACTGCCCACCCATACACACACAGCCCCCCCATACTGACATTGCCACACACATACACAGCCCCCTCATACACACATTGCTCCACACACCCTACACATTCACACACTACACCCACTCACACACACAGAACCTTTCACACACACTGCACCCCTTACACATTGCACCACTGCTCCTATACCCTACTACAGCCTCATATCCCAGCAGACCCCAGGTAAGTTGTCAAACTGTTCTTAAACGGTTTGACTACTTACTCTGGGAGGGGGGCCCGGCCCTCCTGGCACCATAACGACTACACAGAGCAGTAGTGGTTATTCTGCATGGATTATTTCTTTAAATAATCTACAAGTGCCCCAGTAGCCAGCAAGCCAGCCAGCCCACAGGCCGGCCAGCCAGCCAGCCAGCCAGCCCACAGGCTGGCCAGTAGCCAGCCAGCCAGCCCACAGGCCACCAGTTAGGCTTACAGCCAGCAAGACCACAGCCTGCCAACCACAGCCAGCAAGCCACAGCCTGCCAGCCAGCAAGCCGCAGCCAGCAAGCCACAGCCTGCCAGCCGCAGCCAGCAAGCCCACAGCCTGCCAGTCGCAGCCAGCAAGCCCACAGCCTGCCAGTCGCAGCCAGCAAGCCCACAGCCTGCCAGTCGCAGCCAGCAAGCCCACAGCCTGCCAGTCGCAGCCAGCAAGCCCACAGCCTGCCGGCAGTAGCCAGAAAGCCCACAGCCTGCCAGCCGCAGCCAGTAAGCCCACAGCCTTCCAGCAAGCCCACAGACTGCCAGCCAGCAACAGTAATTAAGGTAAGAGGAACCAACTTGGCCTTGGTATCAGCGAGCTATGTTGTGTTGCTATATTGTGAATAGGAACCAGAGTGTTGGAGACCCCCCTCCAGGCCCCATTAGACTCCATTGTAGTCTCTAATGGGACCTGGAGGAAATTCTTTCTAACACACTCTCTAAAGGACACTGAGATAGCCTCTGCTAGAATGCTCCCCCCCCTCCATGGCCCATTAGCCCTCAATTGTAGTCTCTACTGGGGCCTGGAGGCGACTGTTTCCAGCAGGGACACTGAGATGGCCTCTGTTAGAAAGACCCCCTTCCAAGCCTATTAGACTCCATTGTAGTCTCTAATAGGGCCTGGAGGGGATTCTTTCTAACACACTCTCTAAAGGACACTGAGATAGCCTCTGCTAGAAATACCCCCCTCCATGGTCCATTAGCCCTCAATTGTAGTCTCTACTGGGGCCTGGAGGCGACTGTTTCCAGCAGGGACACTGAGATGGCCTCTGTTAGAAAGACCCCCTTCCAAGCCTATTAGACTCCATTGTAGTCTCTAATAGGGCCTGGAGGGGATTCTTTCTAACACACTCTCTAAAGGACACTGAGATAGCCTCTGCTAGAAATACCCCCCTCCATGGTCCATTAGCCCTCAATTGTAGTCTCTACTGGGGCCTTGAAAGGAATTATTACACTTTTGTTCCTTGTGTCTAAAGATTGTGTAGGGTGTGGCTGGAGGCAGTGCATGGAGGCGGGACATGGGTGGCGCTTGCTGCGGAGTATAGGTGGGGCCTGTAAGGGGGCCCTTGATTTATTTTGCCCGGGGGCCCTGAGGGTTCTCAGTCCGCCCCTGCTTCTGTGTGGCACTTCAGAAACATGTATCGTCAGGCAATCATGTCTGTACAGAGACTGCAAGGCTAACATACCGCTGGCGGGCTATAGTCAGTATGATTGCTTGGTCACCTCTTTTGCTATAATGCCTGTATGGCCTTATAGATTCTTCTTTGTAAAAGTATAGACATGAAGATGGCTGCCAAGTCCAGTGATCATTCCTCGGACTGTTGCCGAGATGAGGTACAATAAAGCCCACTTGCTGTTAATTGCTGATCCTCACGTCATCTCTCCATGTTTCTGAAGTGTGAGAGATCAGCAGACCTGTTATATGGTCAATCAGGATACTTCTCTTTTATATTACACAATATTGGTATTTTCATCAGAATTCATACCCTTTGTCAGCTGGGGCCACAAACTGGCTGATGAGCTGTCTGCAACACTCAAAGTGAGCACTGCATACAGCCCTTTAAGTCACTGAGACTGAATGATCACGTTCAACCACAACCATTATCTTGGAATATGAGGGGATTCCAAGGATCTCTGTGACAGTTAGGTTTAGTGTAAGTTTAGGGCTAGTGTAGGAGTAGGAATGGGTTTTGTGTAAGATTAGTGTAAGGTTAGTGTTAATGCTGGATTAGATTTAAGGACAGTGTAGGGATAGTGTTAGTGTAGGGTAAGAATTAAAGGGAATCTGCCAGGCATTTACGTGACCTTCCACTCCCTTGCCACGATCTCCTTACAGTGGTGGGTGCTACACTTCTTTAACAGCCCCATCTGGTCTGCCTGCCATCCTCCCCCAATCTTTACTGATTTGCCATGACCCCGACACGCTCGCTTCGTTGTTAGTATTCCGGCGTCTGAACGGAGTTACATACGTTCCTATACTCCCTAGACAGCAATAGCAGCGCCAGCTCGGGAGTTACCACAACAACCACAGTGCATGTACCTGTAAGAGATTCCTTCTGCTGTTCCTGTCAATCAATTCTTCAACATAGAAGCTATGCAAATAAATTAATTGACAGGTGGGAGAAAAACATTTTTTTTTTTATGTGCATGAGGGTAGAAAAACATATCTTAACTAGGTTTTTCTCCTAATCTATACTCTTGCCAGCAAAACTGCTAACACAATGTAACACACCCACCTCTGTAAGGAGACCAACGTTCAACGATAGGACTGCTACTGAAACAAAATGAGCCTGAGTGTTATCCAACTTGGATAGTGGAGTGATCACAGAGCTTGGTCCAATCTTGAACCCATTCTTGCTGTCTCTACATCCACTCCTTTCCTGCCAACACCACTGCAGCCATCTTTCAACAGCTTATTGGTGCTGTAACTACTCCTGCACATGCCATTGTTTCTCCCGTCATGCATTACTCAATGGAGGTAAGGGATGGAATGCAAGTGTTAGGGATTCAATGAATACCACCTGTGCCAGTGTCATATTGGCTGCTGTTGCTGTACCAGAACAAGTCATCACATGTACGGATGGAGCCGATGTATTTCATTGTCCTGCAACGAGAACCATTAAAGCAGATGTTACTGAACACTTTGTTAGCCAATGCTTTATACTCTCTCATTATACTCTACTTTGAACAATACAGTATACACATGCTGAACTGTACAAAGTAGACATGTGCAATTCGTTTCATTCCGAATGTAAATTCGGGCGAATTTCAGAAATTCAGACATTTGGATGCTTCCGAATTTCCGAAGTACCGAATTGCCAAATTTCCGATGTACCGAAGTGCTGAATTTCGGAATGCTGAACCGAATTGTCGAAGTGACGAATTCCTGAATTTCCGAAGTGCCAAATTTTGGAATGCCAAACCGAACCGAATTGCCAAAGTGGCGAATTTCAAAAGTTCCAAAGTGTTTTGGATTTCTGAAAAGTGGCGAAACAGGAGAGGGTTGGGGTTAGGGTAGGGTTAGTGGTTGGGGTAAAAGTAGGGGTAGGGTTAGGATTAGGTTTAGGGGTAGGGTTAGGGGTAGGGTTAAGGGTTGTGGTAGGGTTAGTGGTTGGAGTAGGGGTAGGGTAGGGATAGGGTAGCCCTAACGCTATTCCTAACCTTACCCCTAACCCTACCCTAGCCCTACCCTAACCCTACTCCTAACCCTACCCTACCACAGCACTAACCCTACCCTATCCCTACCCTAACCCTACCTCTACCTCTAACCCTAACCCTACCTCTACCCTTACCCCTAAACCTACCCCTAACCCTACTCCTAAAGCAACCCTAACCCTACCCCTTCCCCTAACCCTAACCCTACACCTACCCGAAGTCCTGAAGTGCCAAACCGAACCGAAGTGCCGAAGTTCCGAAGTCCCGAATTTTGGAATGCCGAACTGAATATTTTTGCCATGCACATTCCTAGTACAAAGCTGTACTGAGTATGCTAACAACACCTATTCACACCTACAGGGCCGGCGCTACCTGTTAGGCGGACTAGGCAGCCGCCTAGGGCGCCCCTTGGGAAGGGGCGCCGCCAGGGGCGCCGGCCCCCCTAATGCTGCAGCCACCCGAGCGCTCTGTAAAGAGCCTCAGGCGGCTGCAGCTTTGCCCGGGCTGGTGCGTCCATGTAGCATGGCCGAGCGCTGTATGGTCTGCGGGCACAGGGAGCATCTGTCTCCTGTACCCGGTTGGACTAACAGGAAGTGAACACTGAGTGTGCACTTCCTGTTAGTCCGGCCGGGTACAGGAAACAAAAGCTCCCTGTACCCGCGGACCATACAGCGCTCGGCCACGCTACATCATAGGTAGGGGAGGAGGGGGAAGAAAGAAACAGGGAGGGAGGGGGGGGAAGAAACAGGGAGGGAGGGGGGAAGAAACAGGGAGGGAGGGAGTGAGGGGGGGAAGAAACAAGGGGGGAGAAAGAAACAGGGAGGGAGGGGGGAGAAAGAAACAGGGAGGGAGGGAGGGGGGAGAAAGAAACAGGGAGGGGGAAAGAAACAGGGAGGGAGGGAGGGGGAGAAAGAAACAGGGAGGGGGGGAGAAAGAAAAAGGGAGGGAGGGAGGGAGGAGGGGAGAAAGAAACAGGGAGGGAGGGGGAAAGAAAGAAACAGGGAGGGAGGGGGAAAGAAATAAACAGGGAGGGAGGGGGGAAGAAAGAAACTGACAGGGGGAGGAGGGGGAGAAAGAAACTAACAGGGAGGGAGGGGGAAGAAAGAAACTGACAGGGAGGGGGAAGAAAGAAACTAACAGGGAGGGAGGGGGTGGAGAAAGAAACTGACAGGGAGGGGGGCAGAAAGAAAGAAACTGACAGGGGAGAAAGAAACTGACAGGGGGGGGGGAGAAAGAAACTAACAGGGAGGGGGGAGAAAGAAACAGGGAGGGAGGGGGAGAAAGAAACAGGGAGGGGGGGGAAGAAACAGGGAGGGAGGGAGGGGGGGGGGAAGAAACTAGGGGGGAGAAAGAAACAGGGAGGGAGGGGGGAGAAAGAAACAGGGAGGGAGGGGGGAGAAAGAAACAGGGAGGGGGGAAAGAAACAGGGAGTGAGGGAGGGGGAGAAAGAAACAGGGAGGGGGGGAGAAAGAAACAGGGAGGGAGGGAGGAGGGGAGAAAAAAACAGGGAGGGAGGGGGAAAGAAAGAAACAGGGAGGGAGGGGGGAAGAAAGAAACTGACAGGGGGAGGGGGGGAAGAAAGAAACTAACAGGGAGGGAGGGGGGAAGAAAGAAACTGACAGGGAGGGGGGAAGAAAGAAACTAACTGGGAGGGAGGGGGGGAGAAAGAAAGAAACTGACAGGGGGGAGAAAGAAACTGACAGGGAGGGGGGGAGAAAGAAACTGACAGGAAGGGGGGGGGAGAAAGAAACTGACAGGGAGGGGGGGAGAAAGAAACTGACAGGAAGGGGGGGAGAAAGAAACTGACAGGGAGGAGGGAGAAAGAAACTGACAGGGAGGGGG
The DNA here is from genome assembly GCF_036172605.1 of Pelobates fuscus. Lineage (NCBI taxonomy): Eukaryota > Metazoa > Chordata > Amphibia > Anura > Pelobatidae > Pelobates > Pelobates fuscus. Next base: position 303,496,382 of record NC_086319.1, on the reverse strand, counting down.
GGAGAAAGAAACTGACGGGGGGGAGAAAGAAACTGACGGGGGGGAGAAAGAAACTGACAGGGAGGGGGGGAGAAAGAAACTGACAGGGAGGGGGGAGAAAGAAACTGACAGGGAGGGAAGACATTGACAGGGAGGGGAATTGACGGGGAGAGAGAAATTGACAGGGAGGGGGGAGTGACAGGGGAGGGGGGGAGTGACAGGGGAGGGAGGGGGAATGAGAGTAACAAGGGAGGGGGGAGAAGAGAGTGACAAGGGAGGGGGGAGAGATTGACATTCATCACACACACACACACAATCACAACCAATGCACCCCTTACACACAAAGACAGGGCCGCCATCAGGGCATGACAACCATAACGGTTGTCATGGGCCCGGCGGTCCTGGGGGGCCCGGACTGCTCTGGGAGTCCCGAACCCCACATTCTATTTGTGCACATATAGATAGCGATTATCACTATCTATATGTTCACCTGCGGGCCCCCGCTACCTGAAGAATGTAGACGGGGACCAGCCAGCACCATCTTAACTCTCCAGCTGCTCCTGCCTGTAAGTCTTGCGAGCTCCGCAGCCGGCGGGAGCGTTGTCACGGGTTACCATGGCAACGCTCTGCGCTGCAAACAGGCACAGCTCGCGAGACTTACAGGCAGGAGCTGCTGGAGTGTTAAGATGGTGCTGGCTGGTCCCCGTCTACATACTACAGCGGCTGGCTCCCTCCACCAGACCACCAGACCACCAGGGATGCAATCTCCTCCCTCCCTGGCCAGGTAAGAAGCAGGGAGGGGGGAATAAAATGTAAATGCAAGCAAAAAAGCTCCCCTCTCACCCCACTCCCCATATGCAGCCCCCTATTTTACTGTTACATACACTAAAACCCCAACACACACACTGCATACACACACTAAAACCCCAACACACACACTGCATACACACACTAAAACCCCAACACACACTACATACACACACTAAAACCCCAACACACACACTGCATACACACACTAAAACCCCAACACACACTGCATACACACACTAAAACCGCAACACACACACTGCATACACACACTAAAACCCCAACACACACACTGCATACACACACTAAAACCCCAACACACACACTGCATACACACACTAAAACCCCAACACACACACTGCATACACACACTAAAACCCCAACACACACACTGCATACACACACTAAAACCCCAACACATACACTGCATACACACACTAAAACCCAACACACACACTGTGTGAACACACTAAAACTCCAACACACACACTGCATACACACACTAAAACCCCAACACACACACTGCATACACACACTAAAACCCCAACACACACACTGCATACACACACTAAAACCCCAACACACATACTGCATACACACACTAAAACCCCAACACACACACTGCATACACACACTAAAACCCCAACACACACACTGCATACACACACTAAAACCCCAACACATACACTGCATACACACACTAAAACCCAACACACACACTGTGTGAACACACTAAAACTCCAACACACACACTGCATACACACACTAAAACCCCAATACACACACTGCATACACACTAAAACCACAACACACACACTGCATACACACACTAAAACCACAACACACACACTGCATACACACACTAAAACCCCAACACACACACTGCATACACACTAAAACCCCAACACACACACTGCATACACACACTAAAACCCTAACACACACACTGCATACACACACTAAAACCACAACACACACACTGCATACACACACTAAAACCCCAACACACACACTGCATACACACACTAAAACCCCAACACACACACTGCATACACACACTAAAACCCAACACACACAATGCATACACACACTAAACCACAACACACACACACTGCATACACACACTAAAACCCCAACACACACACTGCATACACACACTAAAACCCCAACACACACACTGCATACACACACTAATACCACAACACACACTGCATACACACACTAAAACCCCAACACACACACTGCATACACACACTAAAACCCCAACACACACACTGCATACACACACTAAAACCCCAACACACACACTGCATACACACACTAAAACCCCAACACACACTGCATACACACACTAAAACCCCAACACACACACTGCATACACACACTAAAACCACAACACACACACTGCATACACACACTAAAACCACAACACACACTGCATACACACACTAAAACCACAACACACACACTGCATACACACACTAAAACCCCAACACACACACTGCATACACACACTAAAACCACAACACACACACTGCATACACACACTAAAACCCCAACACACACACTGCATACACACACTAAAACCCCAAACACACACTGCTTACACACACTAAAACCCCAACACACACACTGCATACACACACTAAAACCTCAACACACACACACTAAAACCACAACACACACTGCATACACACACTAAAACCACAACACACACACTGCATGCACACACTAAAACCACAACACACACACTGCATACACACACTAAAACCACAACACACACACACACACTAAAACCACAACACACACTGCATACACACACTAAAACCACAACACACACTGCATACACACACTAAAACCACAACACACACACTGCATACACACACTAAACCCCCAACACACACACTACATACACACACTAAAACCCAACACACACACTGCATAGACACACTAAAACCCCAACACACACACTGCATACACACACTAAAACCACACCACACACACTGCATACACACACTTAAACCCCAAACACACACTGCATACACACACTAAAACCACAACACACACACTGCATACACACACTAAAACCACACCACACACACTGCATACACACACTAAAACCCCAACACACACACTGCATACACACACTAAAACCACAACACACACACACTGCATACACACACTAAAACCCCAACACACACACTGCATACACGCACTAAAACCACAACACACACACTGCATACACACACTAAAACCCCAACACACACTACATACACACACTAAAACCCCAACACACACACTGCATACACACACTAAAACCACAACACACACACACTAAAACCACAACACACACTGCATACACACACTAAAACCACAACACACACACTGCATGCACACACTAAAACCACAACACACACACTGCATACACACACTAAAACCACAACACACACACTGCATACACACACTAAAACCACAACACACACACTGCATACACACACTAAAACCACAACACACACACTGCATACACACACTAAAACCACAACACACACACTGCATACACACACTAAAACCCCAACACACACTACATACACACACTAAAACCCCAACACACACACTGCATACACACACTAAAACCACAACACACACACACTAAAACCACAACACACACTGCATACACACACTAAAACCACAACCCACACACTGCATGCACACACTAAAACCACAACACACACACTGCATACACACACTAAAACCACAACACACACACACACACTAAAACCACAACACATACTGCATACACACACTAAAACCACAACACACACACTGCATACACACACTAAAACCACAACACACACACACTAAAACCACAACACACACTGCATACACACACTAAAACCACAACACACACACTGCATACACACACTAAAACCACAACACACACACTGCATACACACACTAAAACTACAACACACACACTGCATACACACACTAAAACCACAACACACACACTGCATACACACACTAAAACCACAACACACACACACTAAAACCACAACACACACACACACACTAAAACCACAACACACACACTGCATACACACACTAAAACCACAACACACACACACTAAAACCACAACACACACACACTGCATACACACACTAAAACCACAACACACACACTGCATACACACACTAAAACCCCAACACACACACTGCATACACACACTAAAACCCCAACACACACTGCATACACACACTAAAACCCCAACACACACACTGCATACACACACTAAAACCACAACACACACACTGCATACACACACTAAAACCACAACACACACTGCATACACACACTAAAACCACAACACACACACTGCATACACACACTAAAACCCCAACACACACACTGCATACACACACTAAAACCACAACACACACACTGCATACACACACTAAAACCCCAACACACACACTGTATACACACACTAAAACCCCAACCACACACTGCTTACACACACTAAAACCCCAACACACACACTGCATACACACACTAAAACCTCAACACACACACACTAAAACCACAACACACACTGCATACACACACTAAAACCACAACACACACACTGCATGCACACACTAAAACCACAACACACACACTGCATACACACACTAAAACCACAACACACACACACACACTAAAACCACAACACACACTGCATACACACACTAAAACCACAACACACACTGCATACACACACTAAAACCACAACACACACACTGCATACACACACTAAACCCCCAACACACACACTACATACACACACTAAAACCCCAACACACACACTGCATAGACACACTAAAACCCCAACACACACACTGCATACACACACTAAAACCACACCACACACACTGCATACACACACTTAAACCCCAACACACACACTGCATACACACACTAAAACCACAACACACACACTGCATACACACACTAAAACCACACCACACACACTGCATACACACACTAAAACCCCAACACACACACTGCATACACACACTAAAACCACAACACACACACACTGCATACACACACTAAAACCCCAACACACACACTGCATACACGCACTAAAACCACAACACACACACTGCATACACACACTAAAACCCCAACACACACTACATACACACACTAAAACCCCAACACACACACTGCATACACACACTAAAACCACAACACACACACACTAAAACCACAACACACACTGCATACACACACTAAAACCACAACACACACACTGCATGCACACACTAAAACCACAACACACACACTGCATACACACACTAAAACCACAACACACACACTGCATACACACACTAAAACCACAACACACACACTGCATACACACACTAAAACCACAACACACACACTGCATACACACACTAAAACCACAACACACACACTGCATACACACACTAAAACCCCAACACACACTACATACACACACTAAAACCCCAACACACACACTGCATACACACACTAAAACCACAACACACACACACTAAAACCACAACACACACTGCATACACACACTAAAACCACAACCCACACACTGCATGCACACACTAAAACCACAACACACACACTGCATACACACACTAAAACCACAACACACACACACACACTAAAACCACAACACATACTGCATACACACACTAAAACCACAACACACACACTGCATACACACACTAAAACCACAACACACACACACTAAAACCACAACACACACTGCATACACACACTAAAACCACAACACACACACTGCATACACACACTAAAACCACAACACACACACTGCATACACACACTAAAACTACAACACACACACTGCATACACACACTAAAACCACAACACACACACTGCATACACACACTAAAACCACAACACACACACACTAAAACCACAACACACACACACACACTAAAACCACAACACACACACTGCATACACACACTAAAACCACAACACACACACACTAAAACCACAACACACACACACTGCATACACACACTAAAACCACAACACACACACACTGCATACACACACTAAAACCACAACACACACACACACACTGCATACACAGACTAAAAGCATAACACAAATATGCACTGCATTCCCCAAACACACACTAAAACCACAACACACACACACACACTGCATACACACACTAAAACCACAACACACACACACACACACTGCATACACACACTAAAACCACAACACACACACACTAAAACCACAACACACACACACACTGCATACACACACTAAAACCACACACACACACTGCATACACACACTAAAACCACAACACACACAAACACTGCATACACACACTAAAAGCACAACACAAATGTGCACTGCATTCCCCATACACACACTAAAACCACAACACACACACTGCATACACACACTAAAACCACAACACACACACACACACACACTGCATACACACACAAAAAGCACAACACAAACATGCACTGTATTCACCATACACACACACTAAAACCACAACACAAACACGCACTGCATTCACCATACACACACTAAAACCACAACACAAACACACACTGCATTCACCATACAAACACTAAAACCACAACACAAACACGCACTGCATTCACCATACACACACTAAAACTACAACACACACTGCATTCACCATACACACACTAAAACTACAACACAAACACACACTGCATTCACCATACACACACTAAAACCACAACACACACACACTGCATACACACACTAAAACCACAACACACACACACACACACTGCATACACACACTAAAAGCACAACACAAATATGCACTGCATTCCCCATACACACACTAAACCACAATACACACACACACACTGCATACACACACTAAAAGCACAACACAAATATGCACTGCATTCCCCATACACACACTAAAACCACAGCACAAACACACACTGTATTCACCATATACACACTAAAACCACAACACAAACACACACACACTGCATACACACACTAAAAGCACAACACAAATATGCACTACATTCCCCATACACACACTAAAACCACAACACACACACTGCATACACATACTAAAACCAGAACACACACACACACACACACTGCATACACACACGAAAAGCACAACACAAATATGCACTGCATTCCCCAAACACACACTAAAACCACAACACACACACTGCATACACACACTAAAACCACAACACAAACATGCACTGTATTCACCATACACACACTAAACCCACAACACAAACATGCACTGCATTCACCATACACACACTAAAACCACAACACAAACACACACTGCATTCACCATACACACACTAAAACTACAACACACACACTGCATTCACCATACACACACTAAAACCACAACACAAACACACACTGCATTCACCATACACACACTAAAACCACAACACAAACACTCTGCTTTCACTACACAAACACACACTTTATCTAAAACACACAAAACTACATTCATTATACAAATGTGCAATCTGTATCCATTTTACACACCACACAGGCCATCCTTGTGGGTGGGCTCAGAATGGGCCCCCGGGAGCAGCCTCGGGGGCGGGCCCAGGGGGCCCACACTTTGAACTGTGTCAGGGGCCCCAAAATTTCTGATGGCAGCCCTGCACAAAGACAATGCACTCCTTTCACACAGAAAAACACACAATGCATTACACACACACACACACACACAATGCAACCCTTACACACAATGCATCCCTTACACACACAGAAACACACAATGCATTCCTTACACACACTCAATGCACCTCTTACACACACTCAAAGCACCCCTTACAGACTCACACACTTCATCCCTTACATACACAGAAACACACCTTGCAGCCCTTACACATACAAACACAAATTCACACAATGCATTTCTTACATACAAATCAGGACATCCCCTACACACTCCACCCCCTGTGAACAAACTCATTGGTGGACCCTGGGACCCAGACCTTGAGCTGTGTAAAGGGCCCCAGAAAAATGGAGCTGCTTCCCTTTCTCCCAGAACATTGATTTTTGTGACCACAGTTACAAACAGCCTCCATAGATCCTGTTCTACACCAGACCAGTGGAGCCAGACTGCAGCTAGAGCCCATCATCATCCTCATCTGGTTGTAAGTAGGCAATCTAGTATATTATTTGTGGCACTAATCTCTAATTTACCTCACATTAAAGAAACACTATAGTCCCCAGAACCACTGCAGCTTAATGTAGTGGTTCTGGTGTCTGTAGCCTGTCCCTGCAGGCCTTTTAATGTAAACACGGCGGCACTGCAGCACTAGCGTTAGTTAACATGGCAGGTCATATGGGTGGGGCATTGTGATGTCACAGGGGGGCGGGGGGGCGGCAAACTTTACTTTTGCCTAGGGCGGCAAAAATCCTTGCACCAGCCCTGCACACCTAGTATACGCCTACTGAGAAATCACTTTACAGACCCATTATACAACCTCTTATGCGATATCTCTTTACAGAAGTATAACTTGGCTAATGGCATTTGTAATACATATGAAGGCATCTAAAAGGACACTATCTAAGCAAGAAGGCATTCCTAACTACTATATTTAAAGTAGGTACAAAAGGAGACAAAGAAAGAGAGCACAGAACGAGACTGAAGTGAGACAGTTTTATTTTTTTAAATTAACTTTCTAGTTCCATAGATCTCCTGTGTAAGCTAGACCAAGAAACACTTTATTTGATGCTCATTTTCATGCCAATATTTTCCTCTTAGGTTTACATGTCATCTCTGATGTCATCTCATTGGTTCTTCTCAAGTGGATGCATCCATTACCTTCTTTCATGCTTGTAGCTTGCGGCTTGCTCTCCATATTGCTTTCCCTGAGCCAGTTCGCTTATATTCCTTCTCAAGCACCAGAAATATATTTTTGCTTGGCTGAAATCAGGCTACCTCTCACTAAGTTCCTCATGAATTTTGACTTATGAGGCTTGTGGCCATAGCTGTACTCACTGTGACTGTTTTCAATAATCCATCCAGAGTAGTAGAGTTCCATCCTCAAAGAAAAGGAACTGTTAGTAGTAATATTCCTGCCTCTACACACAGTCAAAAGAAAACACTAGTGTTTGTTTTAGTGGTTTATCACAGAACATACACTTGTGTCCTCCAAGAGACAGTCAATACAGTCTGTGAATAAGAGCACTCCTTATTTATATTCATATACTGTATAACTTATACAATTTCTTATAATCTTATATCTATTAGTAAGCTGAATTTTTATTTTTTATGTGACCACTCCTGCATTTAACCAGTCATTGTAAAATCAAGTTTAGAAGTAACTTAAATCTGATAACACACTCCTATTCATACTACTGTCCGGTGGAATATGCAACAGGCCCACTGATTTAACACATGTCTGTCTCACACATTTCACATATCTTATATATAGATTGACCCAGGTATTAGAGTGCACACACATAATTATAAGACAAAAAACCTTTAGGCAAATTTAATTTCTGACCCTTTCATCCCTGGCAGGGCCTCATAGTCCATAAACCTTGCACGAGTCACCTTTGTCCCACCAGCATTTATGTTTCCATGTGACTTACTGCTCGCAGGGTTTTGCTGTTCCTACCTAACTGAATGGATACCTTGTCCTTATTCTTTACCATCCTTCCTTCTCTGTCATCGTACTACATCTGAAGGTGTGCTATCTAATAGTATTCTCTTCTCCAAACCTCCATCTATAGCATACCTTACAAATGTTCTAAGGCTTGATCCATCTTGAAGAACACACAAAGACAGACAATATGTAACTGACTCACCTGAGTTTTAATACTGCCTTTTGATTACGAGTTATGGGTTTGACTGGATTGGTAACGTTTGCATTAAAATTGTTAGATTGGCTTTTTTCTTTTGATCTTGCTGCCAAGCATGGAACTTACAGTTTCCAGACTTCTGTTAGAAGTTGTCTCTACAGTTTATTACTAAATTACAAGCATAGCTCGTGCTATGAGCTATACTGGTTTCACCAGTAACTAATTGTAAAAATAGAGCAATCACGATGGAAACCAATAAAATCACAGGTAATTCAGTTGTGATGAGACAGGTTCTAGAACTTCGCACCACTTTTTATGACTCTTTTATATGTCTTCTACTATGACACGCATTAGTTGGTTCAGATGATTTGCTCTAGTTGTAGAAGTTCTAGACTTTTAAGACTGAAACTGAACATTGCATATGTAACTTAAAATATACAATCCATAAATTGTTAGAATTCTTCAAAGAAACATCAGCCTTTCTAAGGTTGTGTCCTTTATTTTTCTTTCTCTATTGTATATGGTCTTGATTATAACTCATATATTGTGCCAAAACATTTTATCATAATAATGTCAAGCTGTATACACGTGCCTACATGTTCTACTGCCATTTCTACTTTTTATCATTTAGAATATATATTGGGAAACATTACATCGAGGATAAAAAAAACTCACTGGTTCACTAATACTACCCATTAAGAGAGATTATCCTGGCACTTGACGAATTAGGGTTCTATTAGACAGCTGATAAACTGCCTGCAATGATAAAAATGCCTTGTTTTTCTCTCCAAGACAAGCAGGAATTGGAATGTACATTTTAGGACATCTGGGAACCATATATAAACACTGTCCTACTAGAAAATCCTAGCAAAATACACAAAATGTTTCTAATATACGCCAGAGATAGAATTTGCAAAACCACAGTCTGCAACTTTGTGAGAACATTCTATATGATTATTTATAGGAAATGAATGGGGTGAATCATAACAATGATTGTGAAATATTAATACATGAGTTTGCAGACTTATTTATAGGAGCCAATCTGATATGTTAAGGAGATAAAGAAGGAAGATTCACATAATACTCAAAGCTGGACTGTACCACCAACATTCTTGGGAACCATGACTCCTTAACGTTTGTCATACCCTGTTCAACACAAAGGATATTTATATGGTTTTGGGATAAATGCTATTTGCTCTGCACAAACACTGGCCATGTGATGCCTTTAGACCGCATCTAATGTCAAATATGTGCCAGCCTATTGAGACAAATGCCTCTTTAGGGAAAGTCTGGAATTTTACATTGGGATGACTCCAGGGAAAAAGGTTAAAGCACGGTGTTAGAATATCAACATGAGGTCATGATTGGTAAATCAAGCAATAAGGAACTCTAACGAGTCTTTCTCATGTCTGGGACCTTAATTTTAGGTGATCTGGAACCCAGATCTCAAACTTGATCACATCCTTGAAAGTAAGTTGCTAATCAAAAGAGTAAAAACAGACTTTCTGTGTGTGTGGGAGCCAACATGAATAGAAAAGAATCAAAGTTTCTGTAACTAGGACCGAAGAGCATGTTGGTCTAATCCTGTAGAGTCCATAGCAACCTAATACTGAGGTCACATCCATGGGATAGGGCAGGCAGCATAGGGATGCAAGTGAAACATAAGGAGATAAAGACAGAAGGCAAATACAAGATACACGAGTTGATCAAAGGTCCAGTATATCTAGGATATAATGACAGGACAATCCTTGCACCATATTGTGAAACTGGAACGGTGAGATTATTTTGATATGTCCATATAGGAACCATACTTGTACCCATACTTGGCCTTAGAAGGGGGACATGTCTATGTGGCTGGAGTAGACCTGAATCTTGAGATAAGTATTCTGCAATGCCCAGTGGCGTACACACAATCCATGTGGCCCCGGTGCGAAACTGCTCTGTGGGCCATCCCCTCTCCTCCTCCCCCCTCGCCTCTCTTCCCTTCCCTCCCCTCTCTACCCCGGTCCGTGGGCCCCCCGACACATACATAGACACAAACACATACACACAGACAGGCTCCCTCCCGACAGACACATACATACATACATACAGACACACAGACAGACAGACACACACACACAGACACATACATACACACACACATACACAGAGACACAGACACATACATACAGACACACACACATACAGAAGCATACACATACAGACACACATACAGAGACAGAGACACAGACATACACATACAGAGACACAGACACACACACATACAGAAACACACACATACAGAGACAGATACATACAGACACACACATACAGAGATACAGACACAGACACACAGACAGACACAGACACATACAGAGACACACACACACAAAACAGAGACACACACATACATACACATACATACAGAGACACACACACATACACAAAATTCTTCCTACCTTTTGTTACTTTCCCTGGGGTCCAGTGGGGGCTCAGTCTGATGGGAGTCAGAGTTCCCACTCTGACTCCCTCTTCCTTCCTGCTTCCTCCCGCGCGGGCTGATAGCTGGGAGGAGTGACCGGGAGTAATTTCCTCCCAGCAGTGATGTCATCACAGAGGGCCCGGTTGCGCTGTTAAAGCACACAGCGCAGACTGGGCCCCCTCACAATCCGTCTCCATCGGGTGGCAGCTGGTACCTGGTCGCGGGGGTCCGCAGAGCAGCTGGGCCCCCTGAAGTGACGGGCCCGGTCGCAGCTGCGACCCCTGCGACCGCGGTATGTACGCCACTGGCAATGCCTTTTAGTTATGCTGTATCAATATACTGAAAGATAGACTTGGAGATTATTTTCTGACCAAATTGCAATTCAGCTGAAATTAGGTGCTCTCCAGAATTCCTAAATAAACCAAATTATGGACTAATCAAATCATTAAATGCTGAACATGTTGTGGGGGAGGTCAATATTCTACATTTGGCCCATGGTAGCTAAAACAAAAATTATTGTTGAAAAAAATATGATTGATGGCTAGAGGACAGTCATTAAATTTGGGATTGTGCGCAGGTAACTCTTTTCTTAACCCTTTTAAGGACAGTGGGCATACTATGCCATCCTTGGGGACCTGGTCCTAAACGCCAGCGGGCGACATAGCACGTCCACGCCGTCCTTCCCACATACCAGATTGCTGGCGATCCCCCTCCGGTGATCGAGATGGGGGGACTTGCCTGGCATCCCAGGGAGTCCCCCTGCGGCTAATCCGACCCTACCGGGTCACGTGATCGCGATGAGGTCGCGATCACATGGACGGAATAGCCTTCCAAAGCAGTACCTGTAATAACGTTTTAAATGTTTAAAAACAGTTTAAAAGTGTATTATATATACTTAGATCATATATATATATATATATATATATACATATGTATTATATATATATGATCTAAGTATATGTAGACACAAACATACATGCATATACACTATGTCTCTTAGTGTATTTTAATATGAATATATATTATTTTAAAAATTCATATTGAAATACACTTAGAATTATATTAATTTTGCATATATATATATATATATATATATATATATAGTTATAATTTTATATACATACGGTATATAAAATAAATAAATTGAAAATATAATACTAAATAAATAAACAAAAATTATATATACATGTGTAATTTTGTTCTAACTGTATTTTTATAATATATATATATATATTGATATCAAAATACACTTAGAACAAAATGATATATACATCTATATATAAATAAAAATAATTGAAAAAATATATATACATATATATTTATATATACAATATTGTCCGATGCTTGCACTCCAGTAAAATTATAGTATAGCCTGGTGCTTGTCAGCAAAAATAATAGATATAGAAATATGAAAAGCACTCCAGGGACTTCATATAGAGGGTGAAAAAATAAACTTAGCTTTATTCAGCAACTGCCACGAGTGATCAACGTTTCAATCCTATGTCAGGACTTTCGTCATCCGGCCTTTTAACTTAGGGAGAGCAAAAAAAAGTTGCAAGAGAGTACTGAGAACAGACAACAGCTCAATTAGCCTGCCTTTCAGTGGGTCCCCGCTCAGATCTCAAGCTGGTTTTAGCTGATCCATTTGTACAAGCATATTACAGTCGTTATATTTCCTGCCGTGATTATTAATTATTTTTTTGCCTTCACCAAGATGCCAAACTCTGCTGCCTCAGCCCACTGCTAAAATTGTGAAAACTAACTTTTATTTCTGTGTAAGTCAGTCCAAATTCAGCTTTTGTACAGGTTTATCTATTGGTTCTAGGTTTCTGGCAGCCTATTGTAACTAGAGATTGGTTGGGTGCTGATAGCATTCTAACGTTATAAATGATAGGCCTAGTGCGTGTCGGCCGGTTACATGGGACTGAGAGACTTTCAGATTGATATCTCAACTCCTTCTGACATGTTAGAATCAGACCATTATTCTAACATCTATACTGACCCATGAATCACTGCCTCATACAATCAGATCACTGCCTTGTGACGCTTGGTTACATTATGGAGCGGTAACGTTTGGGTGCCAAATAAACAATCTTTGAGCTAAAAAAAAGTAAGTGACTCAGTCCATGAGATATAATTTGTTGAGATCATATCAAGAAGTCATTGCTGAATAATCGAGTCATAATAATATCTAAAGAGTCAACAGAAAATAGAGGAAACCTAACACCATCATCACAGTTAACCTTGAATAGGTTTTGTTTTCGATCAGCAGGTCAAGAAAACACATTATAGTATTTCGCATGACACATGGCTTGCCATTTTAGCTGAAGGCAACATTGTATTACTCCACCATATTTGTTAATTCGTGAGGTAAAATTAACAGTCTGTTACTTAGTAAAGAAGGAGGTTCCAAGGTTCATGTTTAAATGTTACTCCTCTGAAGTTTCTTGAGGTGAAATATTTTAGATTAAGATTAGCAGTAAACAAATCTACAAATCAGCATTTACATTACAGTTCCCATGTTATTAAAATATATATTTTTAGGAATCAACTAATTTTAGGTGAACACATACACTCTTTTCTTTTATTGTTTCCATGGAGACAAAATTATTTATTTATATAGTAAACTGCAGTACATTTTGAAACTACTTATCTATTTTATTGAACAGATCGTTTTTCAATTACTTTTTTTTTCAGAGGGAAAAAAAATATTTGTTAAATAAAGATTAATCAGGTCATAATTTCCATATATCATTTGAATCACTAATTTGCAATACCATCTATACAATAGAAGAGGATGGATTTGAAGTTGGAGAATGCTGGCTTATGTTATCTTTGTTTTTTTTGGTATTTAATTATTCATCATTTATAGGAACATTTGTGTGACGTTTGGTCTTTATCCTTATTCAGCAGCTACTTTTTCTTGAATCACTAGACAGAGCCCCGTGATATTCTGGAAATTATTTAATCTTTGCATAATACTAACTGAATAGTAATGGGATGTATACATATGCAGATATACTGTAGTTATATAAGATACCCCAAACCCAGTTTCAAACTGGCTGTAAGAGCTTGGCTTGAGGAAATCTTTCATCTAACCCAGAATCCTCTTTGTTTTGCCCCAGAATTATTTTCTTTTGAAATAGAATACTGGTTTGTGTGCAAGTCACTAAGGACTCCCGTTTCTCTGTTCTCTCAACCTTGGAAGGGTATTTTTAATAAAAGCTATATTTTTCGTGTAATTAATTAATTTAAATGAATACATTATTTAACTAATTGATTAATTAATTAATTTAAAACACTACAAATGAATAAGTAGAAAACAAGTAAGTATACCAAGAGGGATATTAACATACTCCCAAAGCAAATCTTGCACCCCAACACTAGGTATTGCAATCAAGAATACAGAAGTTTTGCTTAATATATTGGAAGAGGCAGAAAATACTAATATTCTAATAGAATCATAGAAAGCCATTTCACATGAAAGAATAAAGCATAGGAGAGCTGACAAACGAACTGGGTTACAATTAGCTTGGGTCACAAGCATTAAGGGGTTGGGATCTGCAACCTCTCATCATTCTTCTGAAGCTTGGAAATAACTTTGGGTTGTTTATTGGCACAAACTGGTACGAGTGTGGCTATGGGTAGGATTTGTGCAGTGTCTTTGGCAGCCTACTGTGTGGGTTGGTACGTGGAATTATTAGAGATTGTATCCTGCATTGCTGTGTAGTGAATGTACCGAGATGTGTTTCAGTTAATAAACAATACTAGTAGCTTATATATCTTCTTATATGATAATTGTTATGTTCTTAGTTTCTGTTATTAGGATACAGTATATATTTTTTTCTTTTTGACCGTGTGGCATTAATAACCAAGGTTTTATTTAGTGTAAGCTTATAGTGGATCCCAGGCCTTGCTCCTCTCGTGTATTAATCACTGATGCTATGATTAGCAATTACCAGATTTGATTGCTTTGTTGAAATCCCATAGTTTCCCTTCATTAGATACCATCATATGTATACCATGGCCATGTAGACCTTATGCCCTCTATTCCATTCCACTTGTAGGTCCTTTTCATTTGTCATTTCCACTCTATCCTACCGCCTTTTATTCCAATCCTTCTATGTTTGCAGTTTACTGCATTTAAACCAGTCCATCTCTCTGCGAAATGGCTACCATTTGAAAAGCAGGCGTTTTGATGCTAAAACCCTTTAATAAATGTTTTTAACTTCAATGAATCGAGTTCATCTGTTTGCAAGCAGCATAACAGACAGGAATATCCATGTCTTTCTCTACTTTCCACCACTGTATCCACCAAAGCCAGTAGATGGGCCACACAATAATGTAGGACACTAGTTGTCAACTAAGCCCTATTGGGCATAGAACCTTAACACTCATAATGAAGCCCAAGTAGCAAATGCAGCTTAGTGAAGTTGGCCTTGACTGGGTGAGGAGGTGGACATTATAGGAAGTGGTAGAGAATTGGCTGTTGGCATTTAGGGAGCTGGCTGTTTATAAATAGGGCAGTCATTTTAAAACCCTCATTCTTATCTGATTCTGCTGACCTAATCTTATTCCATCCTACCTTTCATTTAAGTGGTGCTTCATTTAATTCCCTGAGGGAAGGGGTTTGTTGTTGCTATTATAATTATTATTATGATTATTATTATTGTTATTTAAAGTGTTAAATAATTGGTTCATTTAGTTTTAAAATTGGTGTGGTAGGTTTCGAGCTGGCCTGTGGCTCAGAACATGGAAGTTGTAGGCTTATCTTGGTATACCCCTATTATGGAGGAAGCGGGCAAGTTAATTGCACTTTATGGTGTTATGTTTATGATGTTATTTGGTTGTCATTATTATATGTGTGTGTCATTGTCAATGTTGTATAGTGGTGGTGGGGTAGTTTTATACATGTTGTTTAAAGTGGCTTTATTAAAAGCTGTGGAAATATTATACCCAAACATCCTATGTCTATGTTTTGATTTATAGTGCACCAGTCATGTCTTGCTACCTGATAGCACCCCATGCACATCTTTTCTGTTTCCTTACAGCCAGGTTTATAAAACAGCTAGTGCAGGACAAATGGAACAGCTGTGGTGGGCTGTTGAATGTTTGAACCCTGAGCAGTTGCCCGTTTTGCCCTGCATTAAAGATACTTAAGCTACCACTTTGGCTTCACTGCTCCCCATGAAGAGACAAACTGTCATGAAGTTAGCATTAGTGTGTTTTTAGTTATTTTCCATGGATGTTTAAAAGCGGCTTCCTTTATTCAGTTTTACAGCAACTGAGTTTTCACCTTTGGAGTTATTTCATCGTAGGTCACTAAAATTTTTGTTTTTATATCAAGCTGTGAAAAGTTCTTTATACATCTGGCTCTTTAAATAGCATGTCTAATAGTGGAGACCATAAAATGTCAAAGTTAAATGTTTAAGGAACAATTTATTTGCAGGATGTCCTTTGGCGAATGAACTGGAACGCAATATTCTTGATTATTATTTTAATGAAAAAACTTTGTTTAGAGTGAATTTGTGCCGAAATTTGTAATGTCTTGCAGAGCCATGCTTGCATTTTTCACGTTACCTAATCGAGAGGTCGTGCTTTGTAAACAGTACTTCTTTACTCCATGTGAGCTTTTGGTCAGGTAATGCAGAATAATAGCCAAACAGACACAGCTTAGCCTGAAGTAATGAAATAAATGTTTTTTCAATACGAAAAATATGAAGCCTCGCAATTTACAACAGGATGCACAAAGCAAACAAATTCAGGCTTTATGCAGAGTTGTTTTTAGTCTAAGTAGAAATTACCCTCAGATTGTGAGAATTGTTTATTCCTTTTAAACAACACCAACGTTTAAATATTTTTAAAATAAGTGATAGAACCTTGTGATGTTAAAATAAACAACGTATGTTCTCTTTTGTAATGCCACGTGGCAAGATCCGTATTAGGCATTCAGGTACACTGTGCAGAACAAAGATATGACTCCCTCCAGTTCCACTCACCCGTCATTTATTATAATGATTTAATTTTAATAATTAGAAAAGCCACCTGCGAAATAAAAATAATACACTTATTTAAAAAGAACTAAGTATGAATGAGGATTTCTATGTGTTGAACCATGTGAATGTACGGGAATGTTTCTCTGTATGCAGTGTTGTTTTGTTTGTGTTTGCACAGCACACTGTATATCAAGGAATATGCAGCCACTAATAAGAGAGTTATATCCAGCAATACAGAATATTAAGTGCAAAAAAAGGATCCACATAAGCCTTAACTTTTATTACAAAAAATTCTTTTAAAAGTTTAAAAATATAGTGATTCTCATGAAGGGGAGGAGTATATGAAGCAACAAATCCTTATGCATTTCGTGCGGTCTCCCTCACTTATGTCATAATTCAGAGGTAGGCAAATAAATAAATATAGATTTTTAAATGTTTCTGCTCATTGTTTTATTTCTCTCTATTGGTCACTTCACACTTGAGAATAAAATCAACATTAAGTAGCTGTGGCCCTAACCATCAATCATATTTTTCCCATCAATCATTCAATCATCTTTTTTTTTTTGGCACCACGGACGAAACTAAGAATCACGAAACAAACAAAACATCTGGTTCATTCCTCAGTTCGTTCGTGTTGTTATTCAGACTTATGGAGACTTGGGTTACAGAATCCGGAATCACCCAATATTTGGAGGGATCTTGGTTCTTTGAAACCAAATGCTTCAATCTAATCATATTATGTGTGTTTGTCACTGTTTATATCCGTGCAGTGTCAGTACGTGTGTTTGTGACTGTTTCTGTGTATAGACAGTAAGAATAGCCTGCACAGAGCCATCCCACATTCCAATGCCAAATATGAACAATTAAAACTCCATTTTATTCACCTACATTTTCCATTTTAACATTACAACATACATTTAAAAGAATACACAGATTAGGTTAGATTGAAGTTATATATTAGAGTAAGTAAAGAAACTGGGATGGATAAATATAAAAATATAATGTCAGATATAATAAATATAAGGCAATAAAAAAAACATAAATGTAACTGATGTCATAAAACAAGTCAACAAAGCACAGAGCATTACATAAAATATTCTATTTGATATACATCTAAAGACTCCTGTGAGATTCCGTTTCTATGGTCTCAATGGAAATTCACAAATAGATGCGAGGGAATAACATCTATCTTTAGTATTATCTCCAGGAAGGGGTGAGGAAGGAATGTAGTCAATGTACACTGTTGAGGAAAATATGAATTTGAGCAACCAACACAAAATATTATGATGGAAGACATTACCACCTTAAATACTGAGCCAAATGTACATGTTGTGATCAAAACAAAATGTAAAACCTTGAATTTGTGCTATATGTCTCTTCAGGCGTATTTCACCTCTTTCATATTATGTGCACCCACACTTATTATATATCATTTTATTCAGGGGAAACAGGGCTTTCATTTAACATCAAATATTTAGGTATGAAACATTATTTAATATGAATAAAATATAAAAAAAATGTGAGAAAATAAGAAATAGAATTACCCCCATCATGGCATACCATTTGCAATAGTAGACAACCCGGGGGGGGACCTTGGGAGGGGCAAGTGGCTTAGGGATGCAGTGTAGGTCGGGTGGTTGGTGTGATACTGTCCTCACATTGAGCCGAACATGTATGAAGATGTTGTGCCTCCAGTCGGGAAGGGTGCGGGTTCCTGCCTGTGGTGTGCACTTGTGTGTTAATTTTGTCTGGGTTTGTATCCAATGTCCCTCTTTTCTAAGAGCTCCATATTGTTGGTGTGCCTGAGTGTATAACAGAGCTCCACAGCCATATTACTCATAGTACTGTGTCTTTAAACTACAATAAATGTGTTTAGAAATCAGTCTGTGTAAATTTATAAATATTTATTGTTTAAATTACATTTTAGTTGCATAAATTGTTATTAACAAGAGTAGACCTGCCTGTGGCCACACCCCCACTCACAACGCATAAATGAAAGTGTCCCTCTTGGTCCCTTTGATATTTTGGAAGGTATGGGGTAAGTCTCCTACAATTTTTTTTAAATAGATTGCAATCATTTTATTACTCATATTAAATCAAGATGAGCAATATTCCAAAGGGCTAATTTGGACATTTAACACAAAATAGCACAGAGCCTACAGAATTCAATGAACAAATTGAACTATTAAGAGATTTAGAGACAAACACTGTGATGATTGCCTTTCATGAGATGTCATAATCAAATGTGAGAAACTGAATAGCTTGATTAAAGGGACACTCCAGTCCCCTAAAGCACTTGATCTTGCTAAAATTATTTGTGTGAAGAATGTGTCCTATTTTTTTCATTTTGCAAAGAGGGCAGATTTCAATATAAAATTTCACTTTTATAAATTAACCTTGTTACACTTTCCTGGCTGTCAATCAGACAACCAGTCCTGTTACTTCCTGGTTTGGTTAGCTCAGCGGAACTAAACTCAAGAGGCAGCACTTGCCCTGCACCTGCCTTGCAAAGACCTCTCATTGAGCTGCATTGGGAAGTCTGTAAGTGGACAGCCACAGAAAGTCTGGGCAGCGTTAAAAGGGGAGGGCTTACAAAGGCTGCAGACCAGATAATTGCAGCTTTTACAAACAGTTTTTGATATACCCCCAATGCAGGCATTTGTTTTTATTTGGGATATATCTACTAACGAGTGATCTTTATTTCTCTCTCTCTCTCTCTCTCTCTCTCTCTCTCTCTCTCTCTCTCTCTCTCTCTCTCTCTCTCTCTCGTGTCCCTTTAGAGAAAGACCCAGTTAAACAAAGGGTAGGAGTCCAGTTTTGTCACAGGACATCCAGTTTCATTTAAAACCCCAAAGTAAAAGCATTGAGAAATGTTTTCCTATGGGGTAGTCCTAATGCAAGTGCGGCGCTTACAGGGTGCCGCAACTTGCATCACTTTAGTGCTGGGAAAACAATTTTATTTTCCAAGCACTATAGTTTCCCTTTAAGGCAACTCTGACCGCACCATGTCAGTTCTGAGTATTTTGTGAAGATAAAATTATAGTGATGAAGGTATAGATTATAAGTGTAAAAAACATATACGTTAAAACATATATAAAATAAAAGTGGAGCGCTAAACAAAAACACTTAACCTCTTGCACATGTGATTCCTAAGGATTCAAATAGAAATCCCCAGTATATGTAACAAATAAAAAAACAAAAACACCATATAGTGCAGATTTTATAATACAGGGTGCAACAGGTAAGTAATAGTAGGTACACTGACATGAAGTAGAGCCAAGATATAAAGGCTTTATATACAGATGTGCCTTTCCAGGTAGCACTCTTCCAGGAAGACAATATAAACAGTATGTATTATGGGGTGATACTCTCCAAAAATATCTGGCAGGAACCTAGAGGTCAAATACTTATTCTGATGATTTTCATTAATTTATTGAAGCAAAAACAAAATAATAAAACAGCAAAATAAGCAATAAAATAAACAGCATAAAAGTCCAAATAGAATGTAGCTGCCAAAACGCGTTTCGCCAATATGGCTTCTTCAGTTAGCAGTGTAGACTTTCCAGCTCCTGTATTTATGTGATCATGCCCTAATCAGGCGCCATCACGTGATGCCCATATGCACCAATCTGGACAAGTTCAGGGCATATTTCCTCCTATTTTTGGCTTCAGGCACCATCTTGCATGAAACTGTTCTGCCAAACCCCTAGCCGCTGATAATGTGCGTGATGATGTGCGGGTCTCACATTTTCACCTTTTGGTTCATTGTATATAATGTATGTCCCTGAGGAAGTCCACTAAGGTGGAAGAGATGCATTGGACCGTTTTATTTTGAATCCTGTAATATTTATTTTATTGTTTTATGCTTATTTAAACATGATATATTTTTTAGACTACTGTGGATGGTGACAAGTCCATTTGTCAACACTGGACTTCATATTTGGTGCAATTTATTAAGAGCAGATTTTTTTTTTTTACTATATTGTGCTTCACTGTGTGCTGTTTAATTTATAGATGCATAGCTGATTCCTAAATACATGTGTGTATATATATATAAAACTTGTATGTACGTAGTGGGGAATCGCGATGCAGCCTAGAACAAAAACTAACCCCATTCAACCCCCCCAATAACGACAGACCACTTAGTATGGATGAAACAGGCCACAGCATTTATTATCACAAATAAATTACTGCATAACACATCCATAACTTTCTTTATTAAATCTCTTCTTTTCTGTAACCAAAACATTAGACATAAATAAGCATAAATTAACATATATACATATATAACTCCACCCATAGTGTTATACAGTGACCCAACCGTCCTTGCCAATAAAAACATGGAGTGGTTCCTAATCACCACTCCCTCTCACCTCCCCCCTCGTCATAAAAAATCCTTCCAATGCCTGCCATCAGCCGACCTTATCCACGCTCGATGGGCACGAGACCTCAGGCAACCTAAAGTTTAACCTTTGGAGCAGGGGAGGTTTGAGACCTTAAAAACGTGTTCATCTCATTCCATATACTTAAACGTAACCTCAAACTCAATTGGCAAGGACATACCCCCGGCTAGCTGCGACGAAATATACTATAGGGTGGGCGGGAGGGAAGCTGTTTGCTGGCCCGAATCCCAAGTGGCACTGAGGTAAGACCTTCCCCACACTGTCTTACACAGAACATAATCACACCCCCAGACTCATTCCAACCAATCCCATGCATCTATCCCCACACTCCTACATGTGCCCTTGTCCGCTTAGCTGCGCTATCTCCCCAGGGCCTTGACAAAAGGTGGAGCTTTCACTGTCAAGTTTTGTCATTTCCCACAGCCATCCTAGTGACAACAGGAATCTTCTTGGTGAGAGTTGGAGGCAGGATTTTTTGTACTCTTGCATTGACATGAAAAGGGGGAGTATGATACACAAAAGAGGGGGAGTGGGGGGTGGGGGGGGGGGGAGAAAAACAAAGAGGGTAAGATACACAAAAGGGAGCATGGGGGTTTAGAGGCAGAAGAGGGGTGTAAGTGATACAATAGGAGCAAAATGGCTATGGGTGTGCAAGAGACACCAAGGGTGAAGGAGGTTAAGACAAACAATGTGTTCAAGAAAAAATAATAGGCAAAAGAGGGGATTAGGAAAGACACACAAGGAGGGTCAAGAGATATACACAAGGTGGTGAAGAGAGGTGTTGAGCAAAGCACAAAATATACAATTCCAGGGGATGCCTACCTACAGTTCCACCTCGGATACAAAGTAACATAGGTACACCTCTAGTTAGAGTTGTATGGCTCAGTTACAGAAATATATACTAACAAATGTATTTTCACAAAATAAAGCATATCAGCCAAATACATCTCAATATTGAAAGCAAATGTGTCTTTCCAGAGACAAGTTAGGCATTTATGTATTCTTTTTTTTTTTACGCTGTTCATTGTTTCAGATTCTCGATATTTTTTCATTGAGGTTTTAAAATAAATGTTTACCTTCGCAAGTTTACCACTTTAAGATCATTAAACGATTCAAATGAATTAAAGAGATAGTACTATATACCAGCTTCCTTCGTTTACTAAAAACAATCTGTTTCTGCAGCACTCTGGAGATGTTACCAGTTGTACAATTGAGCTTCAGCTTTGGAAACTTGCCAAACCTGTATTCAGTCTTTGACGTCTAATTGCTTGCATCGATGTCCCAGCGCTCTGAAAGTGCAATCGGAAGTTGTCAATAAAAATGTGATTTGGCCAGGATCCAGTAACAATGAAAATTCAGTAAAGCAATGAAAATGTAGAAGGCTCACTATTTAAAGGGAAGCTATCATGAAAAAAAACATTTAGGTGATCTAGATCTCCTGTATAGATAACATTGTGTGTGTGGTTTAGTGGATTATTTTAGTGTTGAATAAAAATGTGCTGCTTTGTTTTAAACATGTTCTTCTGTGGATGCTTACTAATCATGAGACACAGGGCTGCCCTCATCGATTGACTTGATGTCATTTTATGACTTTGCTTCTGCAGATATTTTATAAGCCAAGCTGACTCAAATATAGAGTGGGGGAGATTTAATAAAGTGGTTCCAAGCTCTAAAATTAGGGATTATCCCCTTGGGGAGCAATAGATCAAACAGGCTCTTTTCATTGGTAATAATTATTCCACTGTTACAGTTTAAACTACGCTTCAGACAATGGCATGCTGATAAATCTCTATCAATGTATCATGAAATTGGGACAAATATACCTAAATGCAACCATATTAACACTTCCACTAAATCTAAGTTTAACCCATCCCCTAATTTCAAAAAAAGTACAATATAAAAGAGAAGAGCCATAAGAGGCACATATTATTTGAAAATACAGGTGATACTCGAAAAATTAGAATATCGTGCAAAAGTTCATTTATTTCAGTAATGCAACGTAAAAGGGGAAACTAATATATGAGATAGACGCATTACATGCAAAGCAAGATAGTTCAAGCCGTGATTTGTCATAAGTGCGATGATTATAGCTTACAGCTCATGAAAACCCCAAATCCACAATCTCAGTAAATTAGAATATTACATGCAATCAATAAAACAAGGAGTGTACATAGAACAATATCGGACCTCTGAAAAGTATAAGCATGCATATGGACTCAGTACTTGGTTTGGGCCCCTTTTGCAGCAATTAGTGCCTCAATGCGGCGTGGCATGCAAGCTATCAGCCTGTGGCACTGCTGAGGTGTTATGGAAGACCAGGATGTTTCAATATCGTCTTTCAGCTCTTCTGCATTGTTCGGTCTCATGTCTCTCATCTTTCTCTTGACAATGCCCCATAGATTCTCTATGGGGTTCAGGTCAGGCGAGTTTGCTGGCCAATCAAGCACAGTAATCCCACGGTCATTGAACCAGGCTTTGGTGCTTTTGGCAGTGTGGGCAGGTGCCAAGTCCTGCATCCCCATAAAGCTCGCCTGCGGAAGAAAGCATGAAGTGCTCCAAAATCTCCTGGTAGACGGCTGCATTTACCCTGGACTTAATGAAGCACAGTGGACAACACCTGGCTCCCCAAATCAACACAGACTGTGGAAACTTCACGCTGGACTTCAAGCATCTTGCAGTGTGTGCCTCTCCATTCTTCCTCCAGACTCTGGGTCCTTGGTTTCCAAATGAGATGCAAAAGTTGCTCTCATCAGAAAAGAGGACTTTGGACCACTGAGCAACAGACCAGGTCTGTTTTTCTTTAGCCCAGGTAAGACGCTTCTGATGTTGTTTGTTGTTCAGGAGCGGCTTGACAAGAGGAATACGACATCTGAAGCCCATATACAGGATCTGTCTGTGTGTGGTGGCTCTTGCTGCACTGACTCCAGCCTCAGTCCACTCCTTGTGAAAGTCCCCAACACATTTGAATGGCCTTTTCCTGACAATCCTCTCCAGGCTGCGGTCATCCCTGCTGCTTGTGCACCTTTTTCTTCCACACTTTTCCATTCCACATAACTTTCTATTAATGTGCTTTGATACAGCACTTTGGGAACATCCAACTTCCTTCGCAATTACCTTTTGAGGCTTTCCCTTATTATTTTTCCTTATGGAGGATGTCAATGATGGTTTTCTGCACAACTGTCAGGTCAACAGTCTTCCCCATGATTGTGATTCCTACTGAACCAGACTGAGAGACCATTTAACCCCTTAAAGGGAAACTCCAGTGCCAGGAAAACAATCCGTTTTCCTGGCACTGGAGGGTCCCTTTCCCTCCCACCCCCCCAATCCCCGGTTACTGAAGGGGTAAAAACCCCTTCAGTCACTTACCTCAGGCAGCGACATGTCCCACGTCGCTGCCTGCTCCTCCCCCGCTGCTCCTCCTTCTTCCTCCGTTGGCCGGTGGGCGAGACTGATCCCGCCCACCGGCCGAGGAGTCCCAATGCGCATGCGCGGCAAAATGAATTTCATTGCTTCCCTATGGGGAATAGAGCGACGCTGGAGGTCCTCACACAGCGTGAGGACGTCCAGCGACGCTCTAGCACAGGTTTCCTGTGCTAGGGACCAGGAAGTTCCCTCTAGTGGCTGTCTAGTAGACAGCCACTAGGGGAGGACTTAACCCTGCAAGGTAATTATTGCCGTTTATAAAAAACTGCAATAATTACAGTTGCAGGGTTAAGGGTAGTGGGAGTTGGCACCCAGACCACTCCAATGAGCAGAAGTGGTCTGGGTGCCTGGAGTGTCCCTTTAAGGACCAAACTTCTGGAATAAAAGGGAATCATGACATGTCACACATGTCATGTGTCCTTAAGGGGTTAAAGGCTCAGAAACCCTTTGCAGGTGTATGGCTTACGTAGCTGATTAGAGTGGGACACTGTGAGCCTAGAATATTGCACCTTTTCACAATATTCCAATTTACTGAGATTGTGGATTTGGGGTTTTCATGAGCATAATCATCGCACTTATGACAAATCACGGCTTGAACTATCTTGCTTTGCATGTAATGCGTCTCTCTCATATATTAGTTTTGCCTTTTACGTTGCATTACTGAAATAAATGAACTTTTGCACGGTATTCAAATTTTTCGAGTATCACCTGTAATAGAGCGTGAACATGGGGAACTAGTTGTACAAAAATATTGTCCATTTCATAAGAATTAAAATGATAGTTAATCTGTAAATATAACATTGTATCTCATGTATTGATATTGACATTAGTGCTCCTATGTGCCTATAAAGCAGTTGTCATAGCCCCACCCCCACCCCCCATAACATGAGTGTATGTTGAGCTGTAATGCTTTGAGCTCTAATGACGTCATGTGGCCGGCCCACGTGCGCCATGCCAAGCACAGCGACCGGAGTCCAGAAGGTTGTCTGAGACAGCAGGCAGCGTGGAGGCGATGGTCCACCATATCATAGGAACAGCTGGCCAGCGGACCACCGAGGTGAGTACACGAGTGCTGACAAAGGTAGGAAATAAGGATAAATGACATAACACATAAGGGATGGGAAGGGGGACTGAAGAGACAAATGAGGGACAGTGAAATGAAATGTCTCATAATGTCATCCAAAGCAAAAGAGTACTGTGGGAAAATAAAGTTTTTTTTGAAATCACATTAAAACAATTTCACTTAAACTTAAACATTAAGCCCTACCAGGGGCGGACTGAGAACCCTCAGGGCCCCCGGGCAAAATAAATCAAGGGCCCCCTTACAGGCCCCACCCATACTCCGCAGCAAGCGCCACCCATGTCCTGCCTCCATGTACCGCCTCCAGCCACACCCTACACAATCTTTAGACACAAGGAACAAAAGTGCAATAATCCCTTCAAGGCCCCAGTAGAGACTACAATTGAGGGCTAATGGGCCATGGAGGGGGGTCTTTCTAGCAGAGGCTATCTCAGTGTCCTTTAGAGAGTGTGTTAGAAAGAATACCCTCCAGGCCCTATTAGAGACTACAATGGAGTCTAATAGGCTTGGAAGGGGGTCTTTCTAACAGAGGCCATCTCAGTGTCCCTGCTGGAAACAGTCGCCTCCAGGCCCCAGTAGAGACTACAATTGAGGGCTAATGGGCCATGGAGGGGGGGAGCATTCTAGCAGAAGCTATCTCAGTGTCCTTTAGAGAGTGTGTTAGAAAGAATTTCCTCCAGGTCCCATTAGAGACTACAATGGAGTCTAATGGGGCCTGGAGGGGGGTCTCTCCAACACTCTGTAGGCTGTAGTATGGTATAGGAGCAGTGGTGCAATGTGTAAGGGGTGCAGCGTGTGTGTGAAAGGTTCAGTGTGTGTGAGGGGGTGTAGTGTGTGAATGTGTAGGGTGTGTGGGTGTCAGGGTACTCACCTGTGAGACAGACGGCAAGACGTGGTCGCTCCTGGAATTCCCAACAGGGGACTTGAACCGGGGTACTTGTCTATCCCAGTCCTGCTCTCTACCTCTGAGCCACAGCGGCTTTACCTGAGACTTCTGATTCCGGCCTTGTTCATTCTGGCTTGGCTACTACACCGGGGGCTGCACCATGACTTGCCTGCTTCTCACCTGACTCTGATCTCCATTAGCAGGGTATTTAAACCCAGCCTCGCCCTGCACTCATTGTCAAGTCTTTGATCTTTGTTCCTGTGTCGTACCAGTGTTCCTGTTTATTCTGCTTCGTGTATTTGACCTCGGCTTGTGACTACGTTTATTCTACCTCTGGCATCCTTTGACCTCGGCTATCCCTCGACTATCCTGCTGGTTCTGTCCTTGCCTGTCCTGCGAATTTGGTACTGCATCCTGCACAGCCCCCGTGCACAGACCCACAGGCCAGGTGAATTCTTACCTGACCACCTCGGCCTGTGGCTATCTGCAAGGGTGAGCGTCATATCTGCGCTACAGACTCCCAACTCAGGTAAGACCCTGACAGTGGGGCAATGTGTGTACGAGGGGGCTGTGTATGTGTGTGGCAATGTTAGTATGGGGGGCTGTGTGTGTATGGGTGGGCAGTGTGTGTGTGTGTGTGTGAGGCAATGTGTGTAAATGTGTATGGTCTGTGTGGGGGCAGTGTGTGTGTATGGGGGGCAGTGTGTGAATGTGTATGGTGTGTGGGGGCAGTGTGTTTATTGGGCTAGAGTTCACTCTCACCACTGCGACCACCAGGAATACCTGGTGGTCACAGTGTTGAGAGTGAACTCTAGCCCGTAGCTCCAGGGCTAGAGTTTACTCTCGCAAGAGCCGTAACATTGCCGTGGTAACCGCGGCAACGATCTGTGCTCGCGCAAGAAGGACCCAGAGGAGCTGCAGGCTGAGCTCCCGGGTCCTTTCTTCCTCCCTCCCCTGCCGGCTGCCCGCACGGTGCCTGCGGACAGGGAAGGGGGCAATTGCCCTCCTCTTACTCCCCCCTCCCCCTCTTCTTACCCCCTTCTTACTCCCACTCTCTTCTTACCCCCCTTCTTACTCTCCCCCTCTTCTTACCCCCTTCTTACTCCCACTCTCTTCTTACCCCCCCTTCTTACTCTCCCCTCTTCTTACTCCCCCCTCCCCCTCTTCTTACTCCCCCCTCCCCCTCTTCTTACTCCCCCCTCCCTCTCTTCTTACTCCCCCCTCTTCCCTCTCTTCTTACTCCCCCCTCTTCCCTCTCTTCTTACTCCCCCCTCTTCCCTCTTCTTACTCTTCCCTCCCCCCTTCTTACTCCCCCCTCCCCCTCTTCTTACTCCCCCCTCCCCCTCTTCTTACTCCCCCCTTCCTCTTTTACTCCCCCTCCCCCTCTTCTTACTCCCCCCTTCCTCTTTTACTCCCCCTCCCCCTCTTCTTACTCCCCCCTTCCTCTTTTACTCCCCCCTCCCCCTCTTCTTACTCCCCCCTCCCCCTCTTCTTACCCCTTCTTACTCCCCCCTCCCTTCTTACTCCCCCCTCCCTTCTTACTCCCCCCTCTCTTCTTACCCCCCTCTCTCTCTTCTTACTCCCCTCCCCTCTTTTTACCCCCCTCCCCCTCTTTTTACCCCCTCCCTCCTCTTACCCCCTCCCTCCTCTTACCCCCTCCCTCCTCTTACCCCCTCCCTCTCTCTTCTTACCCCCTCCCTCTTTTCTTACCCCCTCCCTCTTTTCTTACCCCCTCCCTCTCTTCTTACCCCCCTCTCTCTTCTTACCCCCCTCCCTCTCTCTTTTTACCCCCTCTCTTTTTACCCCCCTCTCTTTTAACCCCCCTCTCTCTTTTAACCCCCCTCTCTCTTTTAACCCCCCTCTCTTTTAACCCCCCTCCCTCTCTCTTTTAACCCCCCTCTCTCTTTTAACCCCCCTCTCTCTTTTAACCCCCCTCTCTCTTTTAACCCCCCCTCTCTCTTTTAACCCCCTCCCTCTCTCTTTTAACCCCCTCCCTCTCTCTTTTAACCCCCCTCCCTCTCTCTTTTAACGCCCCTCCCTCTCTCTTTTAACCCCCCTCCCTCTCTCTTTTAACCCCCCTCCCTCTCTCTTTTAACCCCCCTCCCTCTCTCTTTTAACCCCCCCTCCCTCTCTCTTTTAACCCCCCCTCCCTCTCTCTTTTAACCCCCTCTCCCTCTCTCTTTTACCCCCCCTCTCTCTCTTTTAACCCCCCACCCCCCCTCTCTCTTTTAACCCCCACCCTCCCTCTCTCTTTTAACCCCCACCCTCCCTCTCTCTCTTAGCCCCCCCCTCTCTCTCTTAGCCCCCCCCTCTCTCTCTTTTAGCCCCCCCCTCTCTCTCTTTTAACCCTCCACCCTCTCTCTTTTTACCCCCTCCACCGTAGCGTGGCCGAGCGGCTTTCCGGTCCGCGGTGCCCGGCCGGAGTGATAGGCACAGTGTGCACCTTCCTGTCAGTCCGGCCGGGTACAGGAAACAGAAACTTCTGTTCCACGCGGAACAGGAGTTTGTTTCCTGTACATGGCCGGACTGACAGGAAGGTGCACACTCAGTGTGCACCTTCCTATCACTCCGGCCGGGCACCGCGGACCGGAAAGCCGCTCGGCCACGCTACAGGGGAGGGGAGGTGAGGTTAGAAGCTGCAGCCGCCTGAGCGCTCGCTCAGGCGGCTGCAGCATTTAAAGGGGCGGCCGGGCCCGCTGATGGCGGGCCCCCCTCCCGGCCAGGCCCTCGGACCATGTCCGAACTGCCCAACCGGTCAGTCCGCCCCTGAGCCCTACTAGCTGCGGTGCTAGGATATCACCTTTTGGAGGTGGAGTGATTCCTTGCTCGAAAGTGTTTTGATCAAGAATATCAGTAGATAGTTGTTACAATCCTGTAAAGTATATGCATTACTCCACACTTTGTAGACTGAAACAACAATCATTCTCAAGCAGGCTGAAGTACAATGAGACATTAAACCTACTGCTGCATGTCTTTTACACCATCTATTGTACCGGCGATCATTTTCAGCCAAGTACACAAAACAGAAGAGGCAAAAAAAAAAAAAATCTTTATATTTAAAAAAATTATTTAAAATGTTATCAGTTCTGTTAAAAAAGCAGTCAGTTCTCTCTCTGTACTGCAACGGAAAAAATGTTGACGTGCATTGTCAGTTTGAAATTTTAATGATTATTTTCCTTTAAACGTGAGTAAGAGGGATCTATTACTGATGTTTAAAATGCTCTGTTTGTACCTGTCTGAGACCAGTGTTGTATGCCTTTCCGTCTATCACCAGGTGCTCATTTAAAAGTTCCACAGACTAAGTAAAGCTCAAAGCCTTGTGACTCATGTGACAAGAATTCATTTCGTTCTAGTATTTAACAGCAGTTAAAGTTCCAATGTTGACATATTTAGAAGCAGCCCTATAACTGATTTGGCATCACGACTGTGCCCAATTTATTTATTTGTGTGGGTTTTTTTTACTCTCCTGGTGAAAAACTGGACGTGTTTTGATTACTCATTTGTTAAGTGGCTCACGGCTACTTTCAACTCTGGAACATGTTGTAAATGTAAAACTACCACCTTGTTCCTAAATGACAATAAACCATTTTTCCACAGGTTGTGACGGGTGCAGAATTTGGAATGAAGCAATACTTGTTGTGCCCAAGTTCTGCATTGGGAGTGGTCATTCTTCATAAATCACTATGTTATTGCCAAGCGTTCGGTAGTGAACATACAGGAGAGTCACTAGTTTTTAGCCTTGGTTATATAATTTGCAGATTATTTGGGAGAGGTTTGTCATACCTTTTAATGGATTAGTATAGCAGCCTAACAACATATGATGTTTACTTCATCACTCTAGAACACAACAAGAGTGCTACCCAGTTTCTAGGATCAATAGGCCTATGAAGCACTCCTTAGAATAGAGCAAGTAAAATCGGGAAAAGTTACTCAGTGCCCACTGCAGCACACTGATGGCTGGTCGCAGCTCATTTCTGTTGTGTAGGGCTCATATAAACCTGACTATTTATACAAAACAAAATGAAACGATTGAATTAAAGCACAACATTTTGCATTTGTAGTCTGCTCACAACAATACATTAGGGTTAGGGTGTGCACCCAGTGTAAATTTGCGTCTAAACTTTATTTATAAACTACTACTATAAAGTATTATACTACAGTGCTAACCAGGTGTATACAGAGATTGTCATGGTTTTATTTATTGAAAAACATAAAAAAACATGTCCCAAACACATGCAAAATTACACATGGTGGACTTAACAGGGGGCTTTGAGGATAGAGGCAAACCTTGGTTACTTGGCACCCAGAGCAGAATTCTATGTTGGCAAATTCTCTTTGTGTGTCTCTTAACACAACCTTTCCCTGTGTTTGTCTCTTAATGCCCCGTGAGATCCTTCAACCACCCCAAGTGTCTGTTACTTAAACGCCATCTGGGTTCTTAAACCCTCATGTATATCTCTTGACGTACCTACCCCCTTTAGTATCTTATTCTGTGCATGGTATCTCAGGACTGTGGTAGAGAATGTACATTAAACTCTGCCAAGTCGGACGGAGAGCAGCTTGCTGTGTGCAAAGAATGTCCAGAGATGTGGGGATAAGACTGAGCTTTATGAACCCACTCCCTCCACTCTCTGCACACTGCAAGCAGCTCTCTGTCAAACTTGGCAGAAGATAAAAACAAATACAGAAACCTAAAACGATGTACAAAGGAATAAAAGTATAAGGTGATATAATATACTGGTGCAAAATATTGGGTCCCACATACTCAAACATTCACCTAGTTTTCAGTTAACTCTAAGCACTAGAACAACTTTAGCTTAATGAAGCTGTTTTGGTGTATAGATCATGCCTCTGCAGTCTCACTACTCTATCATTTAGGAGTGAAATCACGTTGTTTATGCTGCTCGGGCCACACTTCCACTGGCTGTCCCTCACACAGCCTCCATGAAGCAAAAAGGTTTAATTTTCAACCAGATCTTACAGCAGATGGTGTTTACTTTAGAGGTTTGTATCTCCTATGTTAATTTGTATTTTATCACACAGAAGACTCTAGCAGGCAATTAGCACAGCTGGAGATTAGAAATTCTAAATGAAACACACTGTGCATTAAGGGATATTTCAAAGAAAGACTCTTCTTCAGGACACAATGTGCAGAACGAACAAATTCAGATGAGATACCAATATCCATAATAGCTCAGAAGTTAGGAGGTTTGCCAAAAATGTTTTATAACGGTGAGTGCTCTCTTCGCAGCAGTGTATTGCGTACAGAGTGGCAATGCAACAATACTATGTGATTGGAACACTACCAGCTAAATACACATTACACACAAGTAATCTAGACAATTTCAAGGTGTCTTGAGCTGGTGGACCTGACACTCTTGATTTTATTGGACAGCAGACAGAGATGTAGTAAGTGTATAAGTATGACTGAAGACTGGACCGAAGAAACATAGGTTTGGGCATACACTATCCAAGGTATTTTATAATACATCAGTTAAACAGATTATTTGCCTGATTCAGCAAGTGTAGGCAGGCATGAATAAAGAAGGAATCATAGTCAGTCACTTTGAGGTCATGCACGGCAAGGCAAACACACAGACTACACTTGAACTTTACAAGGGGCATTGGATTCCTGGACACTGGTAACATTTGTGGCAAGCAGACTCAGCACTATAATAACAGAATACCAGCCTGGCCTGACACAGGAACCCGACAAAGCACAATAGACCATCAAAAAAAGAGTCCCAGGCAAATTTCCTAAGAAAGCAACAGATATTTATAGTGATAGCGGTATAAAACAAATGCAAAACAGCTCACAAAACCTCATACAGAAAAACATAAACAAAACAAACTATGCCAAACACAATAGAGATATCTATAAAACATTGAATAAAAAAAACAAAAAAAAACAAAAAACAGTTGCCCTTTAGTGCATCATCACATTCGAACAGATTTATTTAGATGTGCCCAAGACCAGAGGTGCGGTTGACTACCTGCCCTCTTCATCTCCAGAGTTGTGAGAGTAATGCAGGGCGTCTGCATGTTCTAAAACTTGGAAGGGGTTATATGCTTCCATAGCTCTTATCTATTTAATTAATTTATCTGCATTGTTTGATGGGCTAAGTATAAATATGTAGGGGGTTTTCAGACTCCAAACAAACATCAGAAGGGATCCATAGGTTCAGAATCCCTCATGCCCCTCCCACCCAGTCTGCATAAAAAATTTGACTTAAATTGAATTAGATGGGGTCGTGGCTTTCATAATAACTATATGGGTGTCCTGAGTATCTCCAAAAACCCTCACACAATATGTGGTTAGGTTTTAATTATATTAGTAGGGAGCATCTTGCAGGCTAACTACTAATCTGTTAGGGACCCTATATTTCTAATTAACCCCTCAACCAATGTGCGATAGGTGCAAGTATGAATTTAATTCTTATTTTCTAAACCTTATAAAGATCCAGCAGAGATCCTGACTCCTTTATTAAATATCAGGATCTTTCACCAAACTAAATAATACAAAAGCTGACGAACAATTGACATTTATTAGGCAACCATTGGAAAAATGATATGGCGGTGAGCCACTTGTATGTAAAGGGAGCTTAATTTCTTTACTTGTGTTACGGAATAACATTGGTGGCAAGAATAAGCAGATGATTGCAATTCTGTTGCAACTGTAATAACCTGTACTGTTTTGATTCCACAGCAAAACATGGTGTATTACACTTTCTATAACGTGTTTTTTATCCGCAATGCAAATATATGAAAATAGCACTGTTGACCCAGGTTTGACTTAGACCCAGTCAGGAGATATGATGTTGCCAGTTCAATTGCTTACTGTATAGTTGAATAACACTGCCTAACACAAGTATTGAGTGTCTGTGTCTCTTGGATCTCTAACCCGTACCTAAGAAGAACTGTAGAACCCTCTAAATCCCACTGATAAAAATCAACAATCTTCTCCTCTATCCAATGTTTAGTCTAGCATTGTATTTGTGCCTTGGGGTTTGAAATCTCTGTTGAATTTTCATTAATTCTGAAGTTACCATAAAGGGAGGAAATCACAAACGATAAGAAAACTAAATCCAAGAGTCTATATCATCGCATAACAATGTGACCACACAGGGCTACAAGCGTTCCATTCCCGGCTTTTAACGAGGGCACATCAAACCTTTATTAACCCAGCTCTATTTGAATAGTGGCTTGTCTGACTGAGTTGGTAATGATTCTGTAAAACTTCCCCTCATCACAAAGCTGGGCCACCTACCATGAACTGTTCTGTATGACTCGATTCTTCGGCAGCGCTCAAGTGTAAATAAACTTGTTTACCGGCATCAGAATGGTAATGTTAATGAAGCCTTATTTGTTTTGTCACAATAACAAGCAATGTGTGTTGTTAAGCTTTGGATAAAAGGATAGACTTATGGTTTACAGTTCTCTATGAACATTGTGCACGGACCACATAATTTGTGTACTTATATGACCTTGAAAACCAGAGATCAAAACAAATCTCAAACAAAGAGATTGAAAGTATAGCTCAATCCAGCGAGGCAGTGATGGTTAACATTACCACTGCAGATGTTTGTTGATTCCATTTCCAATGAAGCTCAGATAGACTGCCTGAAATTAGCCATCAGTGCACTAAGAAAGTACCGGCATTGAAACAGTTAAAAAAAAGACGAATAAATACGGCTGTTTTTGTAAACACGGTTCCTGGAGTTTGTCTTCAGAGCACATTGGTTTGAATGCTCATGAGCTCCTGCTGCTTACTAAAAGCAATTATTTTCTCTTTTCTAAATTCTTGTAAATTCTTTTATAAAAGGCGTAGAAATAGGCAGAGAGGAGGATCAGATGTGTGCTGTAAATGCATAAACAGGTTTCATGAGTTTCAGGCATTAGGACTGTTATAATAATTTTGCTGGTACATAGTACACACCTTAGTGGGAAGAGTGATGGATATTCGAGCCATGTAGAATGTAACACGGACGTTTCTATCAGACGTAATCATATATAAATGAAGAAGAAGAAATGAAGCATATATGAATTAAAAGATCTATATGCCCGCCAACTGTAATAAAACAGTAAAACAGTCTTTACATTTTGTAATTCTCTCATATTCCTTTTTTTTTTAAACAGATTTATAAAACCCTACAAAATAATTAACCTTAAAAACCCTAAGCATTAGGTGACTGCAGTGCTAGGGGTTTGATCATACCTCAGATTCGGCGTGGCCACCATCCTGCTGATGTTAGGGGGTAGCTTTAAGGACTAGAGATAGGGAGGGAGATGCAAGGAAGGAAAAAGACAAAGACGGTGAGGGAACATAGACGAACAGTGAGACATGATTAAAGGGACACTATAGTCACCAAAACAACTTAGATTATTGAATAGTCACCAAAACAAATTAGATTATTGAAGTAGTATTGATGTATAGACCATGCCCCTGCAGTTTCACTACTCAATTCACTGCTCTTTAGGAGTTAAATCACATTGGTTTCTATTTGTGCAGCCCTAGCCACACCTCCCATGGCAGTGACTGACACAGCCTGCATGAAAACAAAATGGTTTCATTTTTGATCAGATGTAACATAGCTTAAAAGTTTTTATCTCCTGCTCTGTAAATTTAACTTTAATTACAAATAGGAGGTTCCTGCACAGTCTAGCAAGCTTTTAACAGAGCATGAGATAAGAAATACTAAATTAAACAGCATTTGCAATAAAGGAAATGTAAACATTAGATGACTCTTTACAGGAAGTGTTTAGGATGGCTGTGTAAGTCACATGCAGGGAGGTGTGACTAGGGTTGCAAAAACAAAGTGACGTAACTCCTAAATGGCAGAGAATTGAGCAGTGAGACTACAGGGGCATGATCTATACACCAAAATTGCTTCAATAAACTAAAGTAATTTTAGTGACTATAGTGTCTATTTAAGAGGTGAAGCATTCAGGACTGCAGGGGTTAAAAATTGTCTATTGGGATTGGTCTTGGATACAGTTACCACATTATGCTTTGGCCTAAAATCCCAATAGATTTTAGAACACCCTTTAACTTTTCATAAAACACTGTTTTTGCTTAGGGTAACCCTTCCTATCCTGGATCCCTTTCTCCAAAATAAAAAAAAATAAAGGTAAAAACTTACTTCTGTCCCTGCAGCAAGGCCAAGTTCACATTTCAACCCGATCCTTCCCCTCTGCTGATATCACTTCCTCTTGCTGGAGAGGGAGGGAAGTAGGGGAGGATGGGTTGAGGGAAGGGTATATGTGGCAGCATGCCACCATTGGACAACTGTCACCAATATGCTGTGCGTGCTGACATCAGATGTCCAATATGTACAGAATTCATATTAACAGGCCACAATGACTATGCCAGAGGTAGAGTTATACCTATGCCAGAGGTAGAGTTATAATGCATGTGCAGCATTTAATAGTGAAATAAGACTGCAGCGTTTTATAGGAAAACCCATGTACTATGATCTATTTACCCAGTTACTGTAATACAGTCCTTTTATTTTATCCCTCTAATTATCTTATGTTCACAGCTAGAAACTGATAATCCCTTGGCATATCTTCTACCTTCCAGATACGTTAGAAAGTCACGCAATTAAACCACTATTCCATAAAGCTGTAGTTGAATACCTTACTTCCTGTCACCCTCTTTTCAGCTTTTTCTATTGTTTTCGTGGTTGATTTTTCACTTACAATAGTATGTAAATGTTTTCTTGTTAAAATAAGATACCATTGCAATTTCTGTTTATTTTACGTAGCATATGGTTATAACTGATTCCACATTTTATTTTCCAGTAACATTTATTACTACGTAACTTTGTTAGTTAATTTTGAAACGACATCTGTGCTTTTTTTTTTTTTTTAAGAACATATCCATTA
This sequence comes from Pelobates fuscus, assembly GCF_036172605.1. Classification (NCBI taxonomy): domain Eukaryota; kingdom Metazoa; phylum Chordata; class Amphibia; order Anura; family Pelobatidae; genus Pelobates; species Pelobates fuscus. Next base: position 303,458,597 of record NC_086319.1, on the reverse strand, counting down.
TATCCTCCCTAAACGTCCTTCTAAATCATCACTCGGAAGCAAGTGTATCAGTTACCCTGAATTTCCTTTTAAAATGGATGTTTGATATCCCTAAAACACTGTATGAAAAAAAAGGAATGAAGAAAAAAAGGGGGGGCGGGGAAAGAGATTAAAGCATTTGAAATGTAACTCAATAGTGCTTTCGTTATTATTATCTCTAAGAAATTGTATATTGCATGTGTTTAAACAAAGACATCAGAATGTCGCGCATTAACATGGCTGGGACATGTTGTGTAATGTGCAAGGAGCGTCTATACTAATGTTACAGGAATTACAGAAGTGTAACCTATTCACTTGAATAAGTGGAAATTTGAGACAGATCATTAATTCTAAAAGAGTACTTGGTCCTAAGATAAATCTTTCAGCAGAAGTGGTTCTGCATGAAATGACGTCTGAATCCTGCATGCATGTAACACACAGTAGACGCTTGGACAAATGGTGCACTTGACTGATTCAAAGACTGCTTACAGAGTCTAGTTTAATAAATGACTCTCAGAGTCATCTACTGTCACCGTTTGGATCTTATGCCCAGCTATGTGTATTGCTGCCTGACCCAATTATGTGCTCTATTATTTGCTCTCAGAGGCGGCTCTAGACTTTATGAGGCCTCAGGTGAAATTCAAGCATGAGGCCCCACTAACACCCAAAGTATAAAATAATAGGATTGTGTTTTGTGTGCGTGTAAGGACCATTCACTATATTGAAAGGCGTGCTTGCAGCTCTGAATACAGAGAGTCAGTCTCTGCATTCATTGTTCAGAAACTTGCAGTGTCGCGGCTTCCTGTGCCCCTGCATTGTGAGCTCTCTGGCTGTAGTTGTTGCATAATGTGCAAACAAAATTAATTTGCAATAAATAAATTACATTTGCAATCGTTTATACACAATTATGCCAATCGTTTATACACAATTGTGGGGTATGGTTGCATAGCATGGCAGTCGTGTATACATAAGTACTGGTGTGAAGGGGTAATCGAAAATAAAATTTAGTTTGCAGTTCTGCACACTGCCACGGGCACTCTCCTCTCGGGCAGACGGCACGGAGGGGCCTGAGCAAGCCGCCGGGCACCCCCTCCTGGTGTCAGGTCCTCAGTCACTGACCGAGGACACGACACAGTCTGCCATAAGACGGTATAGGCGTGCGTGAGGCCCCAGCCAGTGCGAGGCCTTAGGCGGCTGCCTAAACCGCCTAATTAGAGAGCCGCCTCTTTCTGCTCTGTGTCTGGGATGTTAGCAGGTGTTATCCTGTGCTATTCAGATGTACCCTTTATATGCTTTACAAGACGACTCTCTCTATGTTCTAAATTGTTTTCTGGATTTTTGTCACATAATTACCAGTATCCCTTGAGTATTAGAGCCTACTGTATATAAAAAAGGATCATTGTTTTATTACTCACTTATGCAGTTACATAATGCCTTAGATTATGTTGCTGTGGGCATGTTTGCAATTACTGAATAAAAAAAATAAATAAAAAAAAGACATGAAAAGGGCATCATACTCTTATCATTTTAAAGTTCTTGTTATAAGGTAACCTTTGATGCAATGCACAGAATATTCTAAAAATAAACTTACATGATATATGATAGGGTGACCTATCTGTTTGATATTACTCTTGGTCCTGGCCAATAAACAACTCCTCCCTAACTTGCCGATAATGAAGCGAGGCATTCAACATTTGGACAACATGTAGGCTCTGCAGTAATAATAATAACAACACAGTATTTAACCAGGGAAGGCCCATTCAGATTACTCTGGTTTTCAAGTACGTCCTTGGCATGTTACCTTAGCCCAACAGTAATGGTATCTCCAGTAATATAGTCATGGCTATCCCATGTTAGGTCAAGTACCTGAGATAGCTATGTTTCTATAGTAGTCATAAGGGACAGGCCAAAGGCCATGCTTGTTAATGTGGAGCCAAGGGCCATGCTTAATAATGTGGACACAATGGATTAGGTACATATAGGAAGTCAGTCCAAAACATGAAGGGTATGCAGAAGTAGCCATTTAAAGCCAAACTCTATAACAAAAGCTACAATACTACAGTGGTACCACAAAAAGGATGAGTGATACAAAGTTGTCAAAAGAGAATTATTTGGAATCCTGATTAGCTCCCCACGCTTGGCCATTAATAGTAAAGACCATGACGCTCTAACTTCTTCAACAAATGCATAAAATACTTCACATTAGTAAACCTGGTAAATTGTATTTAGTAGATGGAGCCTACAGACCAGAGTGTGAAGGATTGGTACGAAACCTTCTCTTAGGATCAAAGTCTTAAGCTGGCTGAAAGAGCTGGTTGAAGGGTCATTGAGCAATCCTTGGGTCAGGGCGGGCTGTACTAGTTCAGGGTCACGACAAGTTGAGGTGACTGCAAAGAAGATCAGGTTTCAGGCACTGAATGATAGGATTCAGAACACGTCTGAATGCAAATAACTGTGAATGTTTTACTTGGGGAAGAAAATAATGGCTGTTTGTGCAAAGAGCCGTCTGTTGGTGCCTACCTGTCCTCATTCATTCTATTTATGTTAGTACAGTTAATACTCAATATACCAACAGATTACAAGTACCAAAAAGCACACTGGATATAAAACATTTGTAAGCTATGTTTTGTATGTTGAATGGCTTATTTTTAAGGGAACGTATTTGAATCTTCAGTATGAATACAGTCCAGCTTTAGGGCTTAGGAAAATGGGTGAATCCTGCTTCACCCCAAATACATATATTTTGGGTGTGTTAGATTTTATCGTTGTTGTTCTTTTGTGAGTTTGCAATGTTTTATTAACTTCAACATGGGGAATATAAGAATTTAAGATTTTTTTTATGAGCGTTTCAGAATATTTAAAGTGTCAATTTATTTTATTTACCTTTTATGAAACAACCCTCCTCTTGAAGAGTCACAGAAGACAGTTTAACAATACAAAGCCAAAAAAAACAAATAATACAAAGAAATATAGGAATATGCTAATTGGTTGCATATAACCAGGAAAAGGCATAGATAGAAGCAACTGTGATTCTGGCATTTCCCAGATAGCATTCAGCAGGATGTCACATATACATGTGCATGATACCAGAATTCAGCAGCCATTTTGTTATCTTAAAAATCAGATAGAAGAGAAAGAACTGAAAGAGTGGTAAGAATCCATATTTCTGATGGAGATAAGTTCAAGAACAATGGACAGAACCCTATCCATTACAATTACCAGCAAAGACATAAGTGGATCACATATTCCACAAGAGGATGCTTATTGACCTTGTTTTTTTGGTTTCTGAAGCATAGTCAAACCATTAACTGTGGTTTATTGGGGCCCAAAACCTATTTTTGAATTTTAACGTTAATGTGAATATATTTTAACACATTTTATTGTAAGTGGGAACACGAGCACCTGTTTGGCAGATCATCTGTTATCACACCAGTTCAATTATCTTCTCTCTATTCAAAGTTGGTGACAAAAAAAGACTTTACTCCCGTACTCAGTTTATATGAGAATTGAGACTTTATGGAAGTTGACACTGTTACAAAGCTATTATAAACACCTCTTCAAGAACTGAAGGATTGGATGACAAGTTTTAAGCAACTAGACAATATGGTACTCCTTAAACACTTAAATGGTTACTATAAGCCTTTTTTAACTCTCTATTTTTATCTTTATTACGTCCTGTCTACCCCCGTTATTTTATCAAAAGAACCTATCAAATAGATTACAATTTACCTTATCCAGCGCTGGATGAGGTCCTACCTTCTTTGTTTGCCCGCCCTATCGTCATGCCATGTCGTCCGTGGTGCAATCAAATGCTTCTCATGCGCTCTGGGATAGTGAGGGGAAAGAAGGGATGGCGGATTTTAATTACATTTAATAAAATAAATAAATAGTTAAAAACGGAGAGAGGTGGTGCAAGCTGGGAGGGAGCTCAGGGAGTGATGGGGCACTGAAAAGTGCCATTGCAGGTGCACTGCCTGCAAGGGAGAAGCTCTTTACATTTGTCTCCAGTGGCACATTATTTTTTCAAAGAATTGATATTAAGCAGAGTTATATCATTGATATTATGACAGTGTTCCAGGCTGCCTAAGTCACTTATGCCAGGGTGTAACTTGTATCCAACAATGTTGCACAGGGTAATCCTTTGCACACTGATTGGACTACAGTGAATCGCTAGGCCATCAGGATTTCATCAATTCTCCTTACATTTTGAGAATATTGTCTTACATTATCCTCTTATCACAGTAGACCCAGACATTATAGACCTCCCTAGTCCAACAAAGTAGCTCATTGTTTGAGGTGCCTTTAAATAACTCTAAAAAGTTTCAGAAATAGTGTTTTCAGAACAATGGATGCATTATTTCTTGATTTCATGTTAATAAATGCAAGGTCATTAGTGCATGGTGCTTATTGGTGTGTTACACGATCAAACCTGATTACCGATACCTTGTGCTTAAGATTTGACTTTGACTATGTCATCACTGATCCTGTCCAAGTTGGTTATTCTGTAATTCATTCAAGATAAGGGTGACAGTGCGGAGAAACCAGACATATGTTTTTCAATTATTAGGTGTGCTGTGAATGCAATTTAAAGGATACAATTCACAAAAGGCCAACTGCACTTGTACTACTGTTTAACATTTTGGCTCAGGGATTCTTGAGCACCCCAGATCTAGAAGCCTTAACGTCAGAATGGGTGACACGTTGAGCAGGTTTTGTGAGCTCGGCTTTTCAGTGTAATCATGGTGCAACCCCCAAATATTATATTATTACTTACTGTAAATTGGTTTTGTTTTTTACTTGCTTTTTGTAAGTTTAGAGGGCTCCAAAAAGCCTGGTCAAAAAATAAATCTTGTATACCAAAATATAATAAATATATGTGTGCAAAACATTTAATAGATATTTTATTAGCAGCTACCACATTGGTATAGTGAATCTCCTCCCCTTTAGAAATATGTACAAATAGGTCTATGCACTAAGTGGAAAGGAAAATATATATGATCCACCACTAGTGTGATTGTGGAGCGCTTAAAGATTCAATAACTTACCCCTACGGGTTAATACAGTATTCAGCGTTCAAGAAATGTAGTGTAGTTTAAACATCTGAAAGTATAAAATCAAATATAGTGCAATATCATAGTGGGACAATGTGAAAAACAATGGTCACAACAGTCTCACTCACATAGGAAAGAGCCACATAGGATAGGCTCAGATCGCTTTTGTCTGTGTGTACTACGGTGACACTGTACCTCTTCTTCTTCAGATGGTCCCCATATAAAAAGAAGAGGGTAGGGGAACAAAGGAACCAAGGTGGCTTCTAGTGCAATAAGTTCCACGAGAGAAAAAAATTTAGTGAATGAGTGGCTTCTCACCTTGTCAGGAGCCCAGACCTGGCTCCTGGTGTATAAGTAAGTGTGCCTTTAAGGGGGCAACAACCCTTCTTTAAGCAGCAGATGGTGGGAGGTCGACTTGTGTTCTTAATAAAATAATATTTATTAAACAAATGTTACAAAACTAACAAATCAAATAATATAAAGAAATCAATTAAAAAGTCCTTTCAAATCGTCCTTCCCGAAACGCGTTTCACTGTGTAGTAAAAGCTTTCTGAATTCGCTTAGGGACTACTCCAGTTAGATACTTGCTTCCCGTAGGTGTTTCAAGCGCACACCTATGAGAAGCAAGTATCTAATTGGAGTATCCCTAAGCGAATCACCAATGAACAGGAATAAGGAGACATTTAAACCGCCAATTTGCAGCATGATGGACACCGATTGATTTCTATGAGAGATGTTAAAAATTATTAGAAGCTGCTAATTACCAAATGCTAAATGTTAAATTTTGTAGCCTAGAAACTGATGCATGCTACCAACATTTTAGCATTTTAGTTGTCACTAAAAGATTGTGACAAATGTAGAAACAAGCCAATAATGATTGAAATCAAAGTTGTGTTATAGTTCATAATGTATCTGTATCTCTTTTAGTAACTAAATTCCATGATACTGTACCTCCAGCCCGTTAAAAGATCCAATATGATCTTTAGCAGAGCCCCATATTTTTAACATAGAGACTGATAGATGTGTATATATGTTCCTGTGAACCTGTTCGAAATTATTAGATTTATTCTTTAGGTTCACAATCATTCTCAAGAAACATAGGATTTTGGATAATTAACATCATTATACTTGCATACATTAGATTGGATTATTGCCTTAAAGTATGCCCCTATCTTGTAGCCCAACTGCTATTATCCTGTGGACTTCTCAACATTTCTTTTTCTGAGAATGAAACAATTATAAATAAAAGCCTTGAATTCATGGGAATTTTTAGTCAGTTTTATTTATGTGGAGTGTTGCCCACTGATATTTCTAAGAACTGGTTGATTTTAGTTATTCTCCTTTCTGATAGTCTCAAACACAATGGTTGACAAGCATCATGTAGATTTGTCAGGGTAAATAATCATAAAATTGTGCCAGTCTATATTGCACAAATATGGAACCAAAACAAGTGTGGCACTAGCTTTAAAACATGCAAACAAAAATAAAGGACTGGTTAATAGTGATGTACCGAACGGTTCGCTGGCGAATAGTTCCTGGCGAACATAGCGTGTTCGCGTTCGCCACGGCGGGCGAACACATGCGCGGTTCGATCTGCCCCCTATTCGTCATCATTGAGTAAACTTTGACCCTGTACCTCACAGTCAGCAGACACATTCCAGCCAATCAGCAGCACACCCTCCCTAGCAGACCCCCCCCCCCCCTACTGGACAGCATCCATTTTAGACTAATTTGGAAGCTGCATAAATTTTTTATTTATTTATTTTTTTATTTTATTTTTAATTAATTAATTAATTTAAAAAAAAAAATTTATTATTTTTTTTAATTCTTTATTTTTGTAGTGCATAGAGGTATAACAAATGAGCATTTGGTACCCCAACGGCATTCCTCATGCTTTTCAAGTAACACTTGTAACAATAGGGTATATGTTAATACCCTAGTCTGCGCGGAGCCCTCCATGGGTGAAGATGGATTAATTTTTTTTTGGCGCTCAGGTTTTTTTTTTTTTTTTTTAAGTTCGACGGGTATAATGGCTTTTTATTTGCCCTTTTTTGGGGATGAAAAATGAAGATTTTAGAAAAAAGAAGACGTTGAATAGTAAGTTGAATTTTACTTTACAGGGTAGTAATTTTATTTGGGTGTGTGACTAGGGGCTTGGGGACCCCTAGTCACCTTTGATGGGGGAGGGGGGGTTTCATTTAGGGCCCCATCCGCCGCTCAGGGTTGGGGGCCGGGGGGGGGGCAGTAGGTCCCCCCCCTTTATTGTTGTTTAGGGCCCCCACCCGCAGCTCAGGGGTGGGGGCCGAGGGGAGGACAGTAGGTCCCCCCCTCTTATTGTAACTTAGGACCCCCACCCGCCGCTCAGGGGTGGGGGTCCCCCCTCCCATTATTCTTTTATAGGGCCCCTACCCACAGCTCAGGAGCCATGTCATGTCATGTTACTCTGTATATAGAGGGGAGCCATGTTACTCTGTATATAGAGGGGAGCCATGTTACTCTGTATATAGAGGGGAGCCATGTTACTCTGTATATAGAGGGGAGCCATGTTACTCTGTATATAGAGGGGAGCCATGTTACTCTGTATATAGAGGGGAGCCATGTTACTCTGTATATAGAGGGAGCCATGTTTACACTGTATATAGAGGGGAGACATGTTACTCTGTATATAGAGGGAGCCATGTTATTCTGTATATAGAGGGTGCCATGTTTACACGGTATATAGAGGGAAGCCATGTTACTCTGTATATAGAGAGGAGCCATGTTTACACTGTATATAGAGGGAGCCATGTTACTCCGTATATAGAGGGGAGCCATGTTACACTGTATATAGAGGGAGCCATGTTATTCTGTATATTGAGGGAGCCATGTTTACACGGTATTTAGAGGGAAGCCATGTTACTCTGTATATAGAGGGAGCCATGTTACTCTGTATATAGAGGCAGTGGCGTACTAAGGGGGCGGGGGGCGGCGGGGGCGGTCCGCCCCTGGTACCACTCACTAGGGGGGTGCCCGGGGTGAACTTTCGCAGGGGCGGCGAAATGCCGCCCTGTGTCTTGTGTTAAGGGACCGGCCGCTAATAAGACTATCTAACCGAGTTTCCCATCCAGCAGCAGCAGGGTCCTCTGTTCTCGCGATCCGCGAGAGCGTTGCCGTGGGTTGTCATAGAAACGCTCTCGCGGATCGCGAGAACATTGCCATAGTAACGCGAGAACAGAGGACCCTGCTGCTGCTGGATGGGAAACTCGGGTAGATAGTCTTATTAACGAGCATGGAGAATACTGGGCCCCTCTAAACTGCCCAGTGATGCTGTGCCACCGGACCACCAGTCGAGGAGGACGGGAGGGACAGGTAAGTGGCAGCACTTATTCCACTCAACATACACACTGCATCTGCATACACTCTACACACACTGCATACACTGCATACACTCTACACACACTTATTCCATTTTGATAAAACCCTTGAGGTGAAACGCGTTAATGGATTTTATTGTATACTTTTAATAATAAATTAAGTTTGGCTTTATCTCTGTGCCATTCATATTTTTATTATATATATTTTTATCACTCCAATTTTATATTATCCTTTCCTGGCATTTTATATATCCTAAGGTGGGGATTATACCACCCACGCCATATCTCAAGTGCAGTGTCATCTGCACTGTATACTGTGAGTATATTTATTTTGTTTTGTACACTGTGTGCAGAATTATTAGGCAAATGAGTATTTTGACCACATCATCCTCTTTATGCATGTTGTCTTACTCCAAGCTGTATAGGCTCGAAAGCCTACTACCAATTAAGCATATTAGGTGATGTGCATCTCTGTAATGAGAAGGGGTGTGGTCTAATGACATCAACACCCTATATCAGGTGTGCATAATTATTAGGCAACTTCCTTTCCTTTGGCAAAATGGGTCAAAAGAAGGACTTGACAGGCTCAGAAAAGTAAAAAATAGTGAGATATCTTGCAGAGGGATGCAGCACTCTTAAAATTGCAAAGCTTCTGAAGCGTGATCATCGAACAATCAAGCGTTTCATTCAAAATAGTCAACAGGGTCGCAAGAAGCGTGTGGAGAAACCAAGGCGCAAAATAACTGCCCATGAACTGAGAAAAGTCAAGCGTGCAGCTGCCAAGATGCCACTTGCCACCAGTTTGGCCATATTTCAGAGCTGCAACATCACTGGAGTGCCCAAAAGCACAAGGTGTGCAATACTCAGAGACATGGCCAAGGTAAGAAAGGCTGAAAGACGACCACCACTGAACAAGACACACAAGCTGAAACGTCAAGACTGGGCCAAGAAATATCTCAAGACTGATTTTTCTAAGGTTTTATGGACTGATGAAATGAGAGTGAGTCTTGATGGGCCAGATGGATGGATTGGTAAAGGGCAGAGAGCTCCAGTCCAACTCAGACTCCAGCAAGGTGGAGGTGGAGTACTGGTTTGGGCTGGTATCATCAAAGATGAGCTTGTGGAGCCTTTTCGGGTTGAGGATAGAGTCAAGCTCAACTCCCAGTTTCTGGAAGACACCTTCTTCAAGCAGTGGTACAGGAAGAAGTCTGCATCCTTCAAGAAAAACATGATTTCCATGCAGGACAATGCTGCATCACACGCGTCCAAGTAATCCACAGCGTGGCTGGCAAGAAAGGGTATAAAAGAAGAAAATCTAATGACATGGCCTCCTTGTTCACCTGATCTGAACCCCATTGAGAACCTGTGGTCCATCATCAAATGTGAGATTTACAAGGAGGGAAAACAGTACACCTCTCTGAACAGTGTCTGGGAGGCTGTGGTTGCTGCTGCACGCAATGTTGATGGTGAACAGATCAAAACACTGACAGAATCCATGGATGGCAGGCTTTTGAGTGTCCTTGCAAAGAAAGGTGGCTATATTGGTCACTGATTTGTTTTTTTTATGTTTTTGAATGTAAGAAATGTATATTTGTGAATGTTGAGATGTTATATTGGTTTCACTGGTAAAAATAAATAATTGAAATGGGTATATATTTGTTTTTTTTTAAGTTGCCTAATAATTATGCACAGTAATGGTCACCTGCAAACACAGATATCCCCCTAAAATAGCTATAACTAAAAACAAACTAAAAACTACTTCCAAAAATATTCAGCTTTGATATTAATGAGTTTTTTGGGTTCATTGAGAACATGGTTGTTGTTCAATAATAAAATTAATCCTCAAAAATACAACTTGCCTAATAATTCTGCACTCCCTGTATATACCACATCTTATATTCAGAGAGCACTATCTGTTATATATTTTTCTCCCTTCTCCTGAGAATTGGACAGCACCAGTGGATCAGAATTTCCTGATATCCTACTAGCAGGGATTATACTGCAGAACGCCCATTCCACCTGAGCTGGTTATAGCTCATACAAATGTGAGTTTATTACATCTTTATTCTTAATTTTCCACGTACCCCACAATCTGCACCATTGGTCCTTTTCCCTTTTATATTTTACATATCACGGGAGGATCCAAAGCATCATAAGAAGAGAGAACACCAGCGCAACATAGACATTTATCCTCCTTTTTATATTGACTTTTATATATATTTATATATATCCTTTTTATATTTTTATTGGGACTTATTTTATTGTATCTCTTGGCGCAGCCTTTTCTCCCCTTTTTTACTCTACACACACTGCATACACTCTACACACACTCTACATACACTGCATACACACTGAATACACACTGCATACACTCTACACACACTGCATACACACTACACACACTGCACACACACTGCATACACTGCACACACACTGCATACACACTACACACACTATACACACACTGCATACACTCTACACACACTGCATACACTCTACACACACTATACACACTCTACACACACTATACACACTCTACAGACACTGCATACACTGCACACACACTGCAAACACTGCACACACACTGCATACACTATACACACACTGCATACACTCTACACACACTATACACACTCTACAGACACTGCATACACTCTACACACTGCAAACACTGCACACACTGCACCCACTCTACACACACTGTACACACTATACACACACTGTACACACTATGTACACACTGCATACACTCTACACACTGCAAACACTGCACACACTGCACCCACTCTACACACACTGTACACACTATACACACACTGTACACACTATGTACACACTGCATACACTATGCACACACTATACACACACACTACACACACGGCATACACACTGCACACAGTATACACACACTACACACACTGCATATACACTGCACACACTATACACAACACACTGCACACACTATACAGGGGAGCCATGTTACTCTGTATATAGAGGGGAGCCATGTTACACTGTATATAGAGGGAGCCATGTTACTCTGTATATAGAGGGAGCCATGTTTACTCTGTATATAGAGGGAGCCATGTTACTATCTGAGGTGGTTAACTATGATTGGCCCTGGCATGTTTGTTAGTCTGGCCTGCATGGTTGTCTGGCATGAATAAAAGTAGCATGTTTCAACTATATTAGTAGTTAGACTAGTTTGCACTAAAACATGTGCAAATGGGGAGTTTGCGGTTGTGCAAATGGACTGTTTGCGGTTATTTGCGGTGCGTTAAACGGGGAGTTTGGTCTGTCACTGTGAAGCGGGCGTAACCCTTACACTACCTGATCGATACAGCATCATACCTGATGTTTTAAAGCACGTTATTCCAAACAATTGAGGAATGTTAGGTGATTTATGCCCTTTATGGATTAAAACCAGACTCTGCATCAACTATGTAATTTTCCATGGGAGTTTTGCCATGGATCCTCCTCCGGCATGCCACAGTCCTGGTGTTAGTCCCCTTGAAACAACTTTTCCATCACTATTGTGGCCAGAAAGAGTCCCTGTGGGTTTTAAAAATCGCCTGCCCATTGAAGTCTATGGCGGTTCGCACGGTTCGCCCGTTCGCGAACATTTGCGGAAGTTCGCGTTCGCCGTTCACGAACTGAAAATTTTATGTTCGTGACATCACTACTGGTTAATGGTTTATAAAAAAAACAAAATAAAAAAACAGTGGAGTGTGTTTTAGCGGTACCCCAGGGGGTAGTCTAACCAGTGTACAAACAAAAGACAAAAAAAATCCATGAGACAGAGACCAGCATAGGAAGGTCCTTGGGAGTGTTACCATGTTCATCAAAGAGAGAGGTTCCTTATTGCATTTAATGTACATCATGCACTATGAGGTTAACCGCTATGTTTTCAGGGTAAATCCGCATGTGTGAAAATAGGAAACTCAGTTTATAGAGAAGACAGACGTTACCAAATGTGTGAGCCTAACATCTGTTGACATCTCATATAAAAGTGACAACAATAAATACGAATATTATAGATATAGCAATAATCTCACAGCAGGGCAATAACTTACAGCGATTTGACCTGTATAATCACTGAGATAACAGAGGCAGTACAATCTTGTTTGAATTGAGCTCTCGTAAGTAAATATTGCTCATCATAAAAGCAAATTACAGTCACTACTATGATAGATAACACGGAGAATGTTGTTTTTTTAATAGTTGTTTTTACACACAAGCTGTTTATAGTGAGATTTTTTTTAAGGTCTCCTCTAAATCGTGGCTGTAACTTGATGTGGGTAGAATATGAGAGGGTAAAACTATCTGTTGCTATTTCAAATTTTGCAGTCTTCTATAAGAGGTTGTATGTTCAACAGTAAACATTGAGTCTGATTTCTTAGTTTCACATTAACTCGTTCAGCAGTGCAAACTGTATCCAAAGACCAGAGTAAAGAACTGGGTATAATATGTCTGAACAGGTGCTACTGCTCCCTACGTAGATATAAACCCCACGTAAGCAATGCAATCATAGCTGACCATCCCGTGCTCTCTCTACAAAAACACCTTTACGTAGCAAAGCGACCAAAAACACTCTAAAAATTCATTTTAAATTAATTAATTTATTAATTTTAAAATTAAACGATTCACTGCTACAATAAGAATATATTTTTTTCCTTTAAACTCATTTTTTTAATTATAATTTCTTAATATAAAACGGTTACATTTTTTATTCATACTTTTTACCATTTATTGGATTGTACGGTACCATTTTGAAGATGGTGTTCTAGTGATTCCTTGTCACAAATTATATTATTTGCATTAAACCAATAAATGGCAGTTCATTTTAGAGGGTAAATTTTCTCATATCAAACTATGCTAACCGCCCACTACCAAGCTTTGAAAAAGAGAACTATAATTTCTTTGTAAATAACAACATTGAAGATCACCTATACCGCTTCTGATACTGGAGAAACTGACGGAAGCCAAGCACAGAGAGATGGACACAGGTTTCTTCAGGAAGGAAGAGATTCTTTATTGGATCACCGATCGGGACTCAGAGGGACTAATGTCACCAAAATACAGCAAGTTCTGAGCCCCGGACAATAGTGCAGGCTCCCTATATAGGCACATAACTCCTCCCATATTAAGCTCCACCCGCACATTCTCTTGACCAATCAATATAAATAAGAATTAACTTCCTGCTTGACCGCATGGCCTGTCCAGCACAATGGAGGAGGGGAATACTATATCCTGTATTCTTGCACATGCTCCGTACACTACTGATCGTATCTTGCCTCGTGCAACCAACTGATCGATACGTCAGCATATGCACGTACACATGCCACGTGGTAATCTCGGCCTACTAAATTTATTTTTACAGAGATTCCACCACATTCCCCCCTTTGATGCCTCTTGATATTTCACAATTACTTGAGGCATCACTTAACCTTGGTTTACATACACCGCAAGTTACCATGAACCAGACCAGACTTATCTATGATGTGAATCTTCAACACTCATCTTCCTGCATTGGTTCTCCCTGATCTAGAGCCTTTTATTTATAAATTGCCATTATCTGTGCAGCAGCCTTCCTCTCTGCTATATTTTCTATCAGGCTTTGCACAGACCTAACTACTAAGGGTATAAAACATGGCAGGAGTAGACACAGCATTAAAATCAGTAGGACTCCACCTACCACTGCCTTAAGCCCTCCAAACCACTCATACCAGCTACCAAACCAACTACTTGGATTATACCCTTTCCACACCTGAGTAGGCACATGCGCTAGTTTAACCATATGGCTAGTAAGCTCAGCTATTGCTTGCCCTTCGTCATCTATTTGAAGACAGCAATTGCTCAGGTTAAACTTCCCACATACACCTCCCTCTACTGCCAAAAGGTAATCCAAGGCTAATCTATTTTGGTATACTGCTGTCCTCATCCTGGTATTATGCTTCGCTAGAATATTGAGCGCTTGTGATGTCTCGTTAGTAATGATCTCAACCACTGCCTGTAATCTTATAATACGGTTGAGCATATAAATTGGGGTTCTATAACCAAAGGTACCATCCTCTGCCCACGTGGCTGGTCCATAGTAATCTATAATACGCTGGGGAGGCCACTCATTATCTTCCCAGGTACCTATCTCTATGGGTCCCCTTTTCTTCCTATGATTCACATCATACACTTTAACACCTAAAGTCTCACCTGTTTCGATAGGTAACAAGAGGAAGGATGGTTTGAGCATACCCAACACACATGCCCCTTCCCAGTCCTGTGGCAACTCCGAATAGGCTTTCTTACCACAGATCCAGTACAAATTTGCTGGGGCTCTCCAGTTAGATGTGATGGATAAATCAAACCACACATCCTTTGAATTGGCGTATCTAGCAAACGGGTTAGATGGTTCTGAGACATTTGAAGCCGACCACCAAGTTGTATTCTTTGTATCATCATCATAAGCTTTTTGCCCTAGACAAGTTAATTCTCCTACAGAAGTATTATACATCATTCCTTTCCTCGCTATGCAAATATAACCTATGATGGAGGTCTTTAATCTCCACTCAGATTTACCTCTAACACTCATATGATAATCGGCTTGTGAAGATATTAATTGGTCAACTGCCTCAGAACCGGACATTACCTCCTTTGCTTCCCAAGGCCATTGGTCTCCCATGTTAGTACCTCCACACACATAGCAGTTGGTAACATTAAGACTACCGGCAATACTTTCGGCTAAATCAATAAACAGGTTTTTAGCATTATGGGGGATCTTATTATCTATGCTCATCTCTTCATAAAAGGAATGGTATACCTGATGAGTTTGGGAGGATACCGTATCAGTCTCTATCCCTATAAACAATACTGTCCCAGGATCTAAACCCGTCCCATATATTTGAAA
The DNA here is from genome assembly GCF_036172605.1 of Pelobates fuscus. Lineage (NCBI taxonomy): Eukaryota > Metazoa > Chordata > Amphibia > Anura > Pelobatidae > Pelobates > Pelobates fuscus. The sequence goes on along the minus strand of NC_086319.1, from coordinate 303,443,277 downwards.
CCCAAATAAATTACCATATTTATCTAAGAACTTGTCGGGGTTATTTATAAGTATATGGATGGGATTGCATTCCATAGACTTACAATATGGACTAGTAGGCAACTTAGTCACAATCATGTCCTTGTCTGCTGTCTGTCCCCAAGTTGCCCACCCCACACAAGACCAATATGGGCAAAAGTTATAATCTCTATTTGGGCATCTAGGACTCACATACTTATTTTTACTACTGGGACAAATATATTTATCGTTAGACCCATACGTCCTCTCCCATCTAAGATCCCCACATACATTCCATGGCTTTCTACCACTTGATATCGCCTTACACGCATCAAATAGCAGAACACCTGAAGAATATACGGATTCTAACACCGTTTTGTTAATTAGGGTACCCTGAGGATCTCCATTCCTGAGAGTCAACCAAATTGTACGGGGTTGATACTCTGGACTGAAGCACTTAGGTTCTCCTACTCCTAAATGGCACACACTATATTCTATATTTAAGTATCTACATCTTGATACATCTCCTTTACACTCGTATTGCGAATGCCAAATTAGGGTCTGGGAAATATGGTTACCTGTTCTTGTAGTCTTAATGCATACCTCACAACTAGGAGTGTCGGTACCTCTACCTTCCTGAATATAAAAATACACATATAAAAACATTATTAAGAATACATCTTTCGTCGTCATCCTCAGTCTTCGTCCGTGCGAAGGCACCTCAGCTTCCAGGATGTAAGGGCTGCAGGGAATGGAGTTCTGCTCGTCTTCACAGGGGTCCCTTCGAGACTTTTCCTGACTTATACACTCGTTGGTGAGCGGACAGGCTTTATTATGGCCTTCTCACTCACTTACCAAATCTCTGAAACAATAAAATTTGTAATCCACAAGGTTCCTCGTCACTCCGACTGAGTCGTGCGCTTTAACCGGATCTTGCAGGGATTCTCTGGATCTGCTGTAGCTTGCCAAGAATCGACTGCCGCTGGTTTAACCCTGGAGTGATGTATCCACGGAGTCACTTCGGCTACTTTTATCGCTGTAGGGGTAGACAAAAGAACAACATAAGGACCTCTCCACTTGGGCCCTAACGGTACATTATTCCACTCTTTAATCCACACTTGGTCTCCTGGGTGATAACTATGAATGGGGGTATAAATATTCACAGGTAATCTATCTTGTACCCATTTCTGTACCTCCTCCATAGTCTTACCCAACTCTACAACCTGCTGCCGGGTAATTCCTTCTCCCAACTGACTCAAATCCCCCCTTAAGTTACCAAGTACGGGAGGTGGTCGCCCATACATGATTTCAAAAGGAGAGAGGCCCATCCTTCTGGTAGGTGTACTGCGGATTCGCAATAGAGCTATGGGCAAGAGAACGTTCCACTTAAGTTGGGTTTCCTGACACATTTTAGCCAACTGATTCTTAATAGTTCTATTCATTCTCTCTACCTTACCAGAACTCTGGGGTCTATATGCCGTATGAAGCCTCCACTTTATACCAAGCATATGAGTCAGTTGTTGTAGGCACTGATGAACAAAAGCTGGACCATTGTCCGATCCTATAGAGCAGGGTAGTCCATATCGGGGTATTATTTCTCGTAGCAGGAATCTCACAACTTCTCCTGCTTTCTCCGTACGAGTAGGACATGCTTCTACCCAGCCTGAATAGGTACACACAACTACCAGTAGGTAGCGATGTCCACCAGACTTAGGCATTACTGTATAGTCAATTTGTAAATCGGACATGGGGAGTCCCCCCATAAACTGGACTCCTGGTGGCTTTACTGGTCCTTGCCTTGCATTATTCTTAGCACACGTTACAGATCTTCGTACAATGGCCTGAGTCAAGTTGGACAATCTTGGTATGTAGAAATGTTTTCTGAGAGATTCTTCGGTACTGTCTCTCCCAGAATGTGTCCCGTTATGATAGTTTTGGACAATTTCTACCGCTAGTGATGCTGGAATGACTATTCTTCCATCTTCTAACTGATACCATTTGTTCTCCAAATACTTTCCATGTTCAGTCTTTAACCACTCCTCTTCTTGAGCTGTATAAACTGGAGTCCATTGAGACAGTGGAGTTGGTATAAGAGCAGCTATATGCTCCACATACTCCTGTCTTCCCGATTCAGCGGCACGCTTAGCTGCACTGTCTGCCATCCGATTTCCTTTGGTTACATCACCATCTCCTCTCAGATGTGCTCGACAATGTATAATACCGACTTCTTTCGGCTCCCACACCGCTTCCAATAGTTGTAGGATTTCAGCTGCGTACTTGATTTCTTTGCCGTCTGAATTCAATAGTCCTCTTTCTTTATACAAAGCTCCGTGGGCATGAGTGGTTAAAAACGCATACTTGGAGTCCGTGTAGATATTCACTCTTAAACCTTCAGCCAATTGTAACGCTCGTGTCAGTGCTATTAATTCTGCCTTTTGTGCTGATGTTCCTTTTGCCAGTGGCCGAGCTTCTATCACCTTGTCTATCGTTGTTACTGCATATCCTGCATAGTGGATCCCTTCTTTCACATAGCTACTGCCGTCGGTGTAATATTGAACTTCGGGGTTCTGGATGGGAAAATCACGAAGATCTGGTCTACTTGAAAATACTTCATCCATCACTTCCAAACAATCATGTTGACTTTCGATAGGTTGTGGCAAAAGGGTAGCTGGATTTAAGGTATTTACAGTCTCTAAATGCACTCTTGGGTTTTCACACAACATTGCTTGATACTTGGTCATACGGCTGTTACTAAACCAATGATTTCCTTTGTAATCCAACAACGTCTGTACTGCATGTGGAACTCGTACATAAAGTTCTTGACCCAGAGTGAGTTTATCGGCTTCAGCTACTAGCAGGGCGGCTGCAGCTACGGCTCTTAGACAAGGTGTTAAGTCCGCTGGCCACTGCATCCAGTTGCTTAGACATGTAGGCAACAGGTCTTTGCCATGATCCCAAGTACTGTGTCAATACTCCCACAGCCATTCTTCTTTGCTCATGTACATACAGGTAGAATGGTCGTGTGTGATCAGGTAGACCTAATGCTGGGGCACTCATCAAAGCCTTCTTCGCATCTTCAAATGCCGTTTGCTGTTCTTGAGTCCATAGGAAGGGGTCGTGCTCTGTACCTTTGATAGCTGCATACAGAGGTTTTGCCAGTATCGCGTAGCTGGGAATCCATATCCTACAGAAGCCTGCTGCCCCCAAGAATTCTCGCACTTGTCTTCTATTCTTGGGGATCGGTATTTGGCACACAGCTTCTTTTCTCTCTGGCCCCATAACTCTTTGACCTTCAGAGATATGGAATCCCAGATATTTGACAGTTGGCAAACACAACTGAGCCTTCTTTCTAGACACCTTGTATCCTGCCTTCCAGAGAATGTGTAGTAGATCGTGCGTTGCTTGCTGACATATTTCCTTTGTAACTGCTGCTATCAACAAGTCATCTACATATTGTAACAATACACACTCTCCTGGGATGGACTCGAAATCCAATAGATCTTGACTTAGAGCTGAACCAAATAGGGTAGGTGAATTTTTAAACCCTTGGGGCAGTCTTGTCCAGGTCATTTGGCGTTTTGAGCCCGTCACAGCGTTTTCCCATTGGAAAGCAAAGATACATTGGCTTCCTGCGGCAATTCGGAGGCAAAAGAAGGCATCTTTGAGGTCTAAAACTGTAAAATAAGTAGCCCCGCCCGGAATTAAAGCAAGCAGGTTATATGGATTGGGCACAACTGGATGTATACTAACAACCGCATCATTGACTGCTCTCAAGTCCTGCACAGGTCGATACTCATCTGTACCGGGCTTTTGAACAGGCAGCAATGGGGAGTTCCAGGGGGAAGTACAGAATTTTAGGATACCATACCGTATGAACTTATCCAGATAGGATTGGATGTTCTTCTTAGCCTTCTGCGGAATATGATATTGTCTTAGGCTCACTGGATAAACCCCAAGTTTTAGTTCGATTTTAATAGGTGGAATATTGCGGGCCAGTCCTGGTGGGTTGTTCTCTGCCCAAACTCCTGGTATGTTGAATAAGGATTCATCACTCCTAGGGTTTTGGCTAGTCAACGCTGTATAAAGTCGCCACTCTTCTTCCTTTGGTACGGATAATGTCATAATACCTGAAGGTCCATTAAACTTTAAGGATGTTGTTCCATTTGGTAGGAACGTAATCTGCGCTTGTAATTTGGATAGCATATCACGTCCCAGCAATTGGACTGGACATTCAGGCATGTAAAGGAATTGATGTTTTACTACGTGGCCTCCCAATGTACAGAGTCGACTTTTAAGAACCGGTTTTGCAGCACTTCTCCCAGTTGCTCCTATTACAGTAATAGTTCTTCCAGATGGAGGAGCAACTAGGTTAGTCACCACCGAATGTTCAGCACCAGTGTCGATCATGAACGCAATGCTTTTTCCCCCTATTGATACATTGACCATAGGCTTCGCTCGACCAAGGGGGATGGAGCCCGGTCGGTATCAATAGTCCTCCATGACCGTATCAGCCAATCCTACAAAGTCCCTACCTTCTCTATCGCAGGACCTTTGCGCTGCGGGATAGTACCTATCTTCCCTTACACTTCCTCTGTTCCCATTACTTCCTCTACTACCATTGCTCCCTCCGGGGCCTCCTCTACCTCTCGCTCTGCCTCTAAAGTTTCCATAACCTGCCCTGGGTCTGTCTCTCTCATACTGTTCCCTTCGTGGACACTCACTTCTCCAATGCCCTTCTTCCCTACAGTACGCGCACTGATTCCTACTCAGGGGTTCCTCATTCCATCTACTATCGCCTCTATCTGGGCCCCGTCTATCTACGCCTGCGATTGCTACCGCTAGCATATCAGCCTTTTTACGCATCTTGCGCTCTTCCTCTTTCTTACTTTCTGTTTCCCTGTTCATATATACTTTATTCGCTACCTCCATTAGTTGGGTAATAGACATTCCTGCAAACCCTTCTAACTTCTGTAGCTTGCGCTTAATATCTCCGTAAGCTTGGCTGACAAAGGCGGAGTTTACCATTCGGGAATTATCAGCGTCTTCCGGATTAAAGGGGGTATACAAGCGGTATGCCTCCAATAATCGGTCATAAAAGACACTGGGCGCTTCATCACTTTTCTGAATCACCTCAACTGTCTTCGACATATTAATAGCTTTCTTCCCTCCGGCTTTCATGCCAGCAATTATAGCGTCTCTATAGGCTTTGAGTTGAACCATATCTGCGCCATTAACATTCCAGTCGGGATCGGTGTTAGGGTAATGTGTTGCGGCCCATGCTGCTGGATTGGCTTGATTTAAAGCACGGGCTTCATCCTCCAGCGCTTTAATGGCCGCTTGGTTAATCCTTGTCCTTTCCTCATTATTGAACAATGTCATTAATAACTGCTGGCAATCAGCCCATGTCGGATTATGTGTCTGAACTATCGAGGTGAACAGATCGGTCATAGCTTGTGGTTTCTCAGTGTACGAGGAGTTGTGGGTCTTCCAATTCAAGAGATCGGTAGTCGTGAACGGGACATATACGAAGACTGGGTCAGCATATGCCATTTGCCCTGCGGCATCGAGATAGGCTGACCCAGGATTCAGACGAAGAGGCATCTGGTAATGTTTGAGTTGTTGGGTACCGGTCAGTTGTCTGGTTAGTATAGGGCTACGTGAAGGGGCGTCGGTTAGAGGTTCCAGTCGGGGGGTAATAAGGCATGAGGATGTGGGAGCTTGATTTTGGGAAAAGTTGGTAAATAGAATACTCCCAGCCGAGCTAGAAGAAGCTTGACCGGAAGTTTGAAGTGGTGCCAAATCAGGATATTCAGATCTAACGGGGGTTGGTTCTGGTTCCGGAAGGGGAGGTTTAATACGAGGGGGGGTGGATTCTGTACTGGAGGAGGAAGCGGAAGTGGATGGGGGCAATGAGGGAAGGGGTATAGAACTTCCTGCATTCGCGTCACCTCTTCCTATAGGGAAGTAAGGGGGCGGCAAAGGGATCTCGGACTCAGGGGGCGTGTCCAAAATGGGCCTAACCATAGTCCTAGTGGACAAACAAGTCCTGGCCACCATGAGGCGACATTGCTCCTCGTGGCATATCTGAATCCATCTTGGCGAGTCGTTTACGGCCTGTCTACAACAATCAATATATGGAAACTGTCCGTAAAGTTCAGGCCTACCTGCTACAGCCACGTGTACACGCTGTACCAGAGTTGGATCCAAACTACCACGTGGCGGCCATGCCGCAACCAAAGTAGGCCACTCCCTAGTGCACAAAGTGACCAAACGTACAGGAGACATTTTAACCCCAAAATCACATGTTTTAAATCCCTTTTTAAAATTCTTTACCATACAACCTAAGGGATCCAAAATCGTTGACTCCGACGCGCCCAAACTTATCAAGGGAACGTCGTTGACAACGAATACTATGCACGCGTTCTATTCAACAGTCACACCCGTTTCCTCTGGCAACAGCACCACGTGGTACGGTTACCAAGTGAAACGTACACAATAACACAATAAACACTCAGGGAATTCCCGTACACACACAGCTGTTACACCAGTCACTAAATAATCAATATTATGCCCTTTGGCGAAACTATTCAGTCACCCACGCTATAATTCTCTATATATGAATTACCCGTCTATAACACACCCCAGTAACATCGTCTTTTACAAATAGCGGTTACAGTACGGTTAGCATAAGTCAAAGCACAATTTAAGGTCACAATACAATTATTAGTGGTTATGGTGTTAGACATGCAATAGACGACAATGATTAGTACTTATATACAGTGTCAGTAAATATACAGGGTTATGGTACCGTGCGCTATGATACAGCAACACACTATTAACACTCTCGCTAGACGGCTGAGCTCGCGCTATCTAACAAGATATACACTTTACTAACAATCTTTAACACATATACAATCCCAACTAAACTATTGGCCAGTACCTTGAATGGACTACCTAAAACTATCTACATCCGTTTTGGTTAGCCACACTGCCCAAGCACCACATATAGCGAACTAGAGGGCGGAATTTACAACAGAACCCTCTTAGTCTATTTACTCTATCAAAAATCTAGTGGGTTCCAAATTTACACGCCTTCCCACTTAGCCAAGATAGGTTGAGATCTAGCGAACCGAATTTACACAGACGCCGCTTAGTCTCCCGGTCCCTCCGACCTAGCAAACAAAATATACACCCAAGAACGCTAGTCTAGACAAGACACCGGTGTCCGGCTAGGGCTATTTACACAGAACCCCGCCTGACTCCAAACCAAATCAAACGGTCTTACTAAAGAGCGTTCGATTGAGCGGTGCGCCTTCGCTCCTTCCCTCCGACAGAGGGGGCAGATTCCATACACAGATTTAAACCCCTTTTGGGCCTACCGCACAATCGGTATACCCCTAGTGGGTCTGCCGTCTAAAACAGCAGTTGTCTTACCTCCTCGTTCCTGAACCTGAGTTCACACTCATCGACGGGGACACCCCAGCACTTCTTACGTAGAGGCCGATGATCTCCTGGACAACAGACCAGTGGCGCCGAGACGAAGGGAGGTCCACGCAGAAGTTCAGGGGTGCAGCCGTAGAGAACGTGGGCAAAGATAGACCGTCTCACGCCTCTGCCTCTCAGCTACCGTTGAACGATGAGCTTCCCGGCCAATGCACCAAATGATACCGGAGAAACTGACGGAAGCCAAGCACAGAGAGATGGACACAGGTTTCTTCAGGAAGGAAGAGATTCTTTATTGGATCACCGATCGGGACTCAGAGGGACTAATGTCACCAAAATACAGCAAGTTCTGAGCCCCGGACAATAGTGCAGGCTCCCTATATAGGCACATAACTCCTCCCATATTAAGCTCCACCCGCACATTCTCTTGACCAATCAATATAAATAAGAATTAAGTTCCTGCTTGACCGCATGGCCTGTCCAGCACAATGGAGGAGGGGAATACTATATCCTGTATTCTTGCACATGCTCCGTACACTACTGATCGTATCTTGCCTCGTGCAACCAACTGATCGATACGTCAGCATATGCACGTACACATGCCACGTGGTAATCTCGGCCTACTACATTTATTTTTACCGAGATTCCACCACACTTCCATTAAAGGGAAACTCCAGTGCCAGAAAAACGATCCGTTTTTCTGGCACTGGAGGGTCCCTCTCCCTCCCACCCCCCAATCCCCAGTTACTGAAGGGGTGAAAACCCCTTCAGTGACTTACCTCGGACAGCGGCGATGTCCCTCGCCGCTGTCTCCGCCTCCGCAACGCTCCTCCTTGCGATTACGTCGGCCGGTGGGCGAGACTAATCTCGCCCACCGGCCGAGGAGACCTAATGCGCATGCGCGGAAATGCCGCGCATGCGCATTACGTCTCCCCATAGGAAAGCATTGAAAAATCATTTCAATGCTTTCCTATGGGGTTTTGAGCGACGCTGGAGGTCCTCACACAGCTTGAGGACGTCCAGCGACGCTCTAGCACAGGAAACCTGTGCTAGAAACTAGGAAGTGACCTCTAGTGGCTGTCTAGTAGACAGCCACTAGAGGTGGAGTTAACCCTGCAATGTAATTATTGCAGTTTATAAAAAAACTGCAATAATTACACTTGCAGGGTTAAGGGTAGTGGGAGTTGGCACCCAGACCACTCCAATGAGCAGAAGTGGTCTGGGTGCCTGGAGTGTCCCTTTAAAGGGACACTATAGTCATCAAAACAACTTTAGCTTAAAGGACCACTATAGTGCCAGGAAAACAGACTTGCTTTCCTGGCACTATATTGTCCTTAGGTCCCGCCCACCCTCAGGGCCCCCGTCCCACTGGGCTGAAACCCCTTCAACCACTTTCCTTAATCCAGCACCTCCCTCGGCGCTGGTGACCTGTCCTCCCCCTCCGACGTCAGCTAACGAGTGGAGCTGAATGCGCATGCGCGGTCAGAGCCGAACGCGCATTCAAACCATCCATAGGAAAGCATTACTCAATGCTTTCCTCTGGACATTCTGCGTGCTCAATGCAATTTTCAGGAAGACAGACACTAGAAGCTGGATTAACCCTGAAACTGCTATGTTTACAGCTGCAGGGTTAAAACCTAAGGGACCTGGCACCCAGACCACTTCATTGAGCTGAAGTGGTATGGGTGACTATAGTGGTCCTTTAATTAAGCAGTTTTGGTCTATAGATCATGCCCCTGCAGTCTTACTTCTCAGTTCTCAGACATTTATGAAATAAATCACTTTGTTTATGCAGCCCTAGTCACACCTCCCTGCATGTGACTTCCACAGCCTTCCTAAACACTTCCTGTAAATAGTCATCTAATGTTTGCAGTTCGTTTATTGCAAATACTATTTAATTTAGACGTTTTTATCTCCCGCTTTGTTAATACCTTGCTAGAATGTGCAGGAGCCTCCGGTGTGTGATTAACGTTCACTTTACAGAGCAGGAGATATAAACTTTTAAAGTAAGCAAGATCTGATTTATTACACACTAACACACACTCTGCATTCACTAAACTATGCACACACTCTGCATTCACTACACTAACATACACTCTGCATCAACTGTACACACAGCATCCACTATACAAACATCCTGTATTCACAGTACACACACTACATCCACCACAAATTGAAACACTCTGCATTCACTATACACAGACACTGCGTCTAATACACACACTACATCCACTACAGACACTGCATCCACTAGACACATTTCATCTAGTACACACAAACACTACATCCACTACACAAACACACACTACATCACTGTACACACACTACATCCACTACTCAAACACTCTCTGCATTCACTACACATTAACACTCTGCATTCACTATACACAGACACTGTGTCTAATACACACACTACATCCACTACAGACACTGCATCCACTAAACACATTTCATCTAGTACATACAAACACTACATTCACTACACAAACACACACTACATCACTGTACACACACTACATCCACTACTCAAACACTCTCTGCATTCACTACACATTAATACTCTGCATTCACTACACTAACACACACTCTGCATCCGCTACACACTAACACACCCTCTGCATTCACTACACATTAACACAGTGCATTTACTACACTAACACACACTCTGCATTCGCTACACACTAACACATTCTCTGCATTCACTACACATTAACACACACTCTGGATTCACTATACTGACACACACTCTGCATTAACTAAGCTATCCACACACTCTGGATTCACTATACTGACACACACTCTGCATTAACTGTACACACAGCATCCACTACTCAAACATCCTGTATTCACAGTACACACACTACATCCACCACAAATTGAAACACTCTGCATTCACTATACACAGACACTGCGTCTAATACACACACTACATCCACTACAGACACTGCATCCACTAAACACATTTCATCTAGTACATACAAACATTACATCCACTACACAAACACACACTACATCACTGTACAAACAGTATCTAATACACACAAACACTACATCCATTACACACATTCTAATTCACTTCCACTATACACACCACATTCAGTCCCGCATCATTGTCAGCGGACTAGGTAGGGCGTGGGCGGGCCCGGGAGGGAGGGAGTGGGGGCCCAGACCTTGTGCTTTGTCAGGGGCCCCAAAATTTCTGATGGCAGCCCTGCATATACCACATAAGTTTGGAATTACAGGTAGTCATAAAATCCAACAGTGGATCGTGAATAACTGTGCCTATTTAACTCTTACACTCTTTCCTTCAACCATACTCCCATGTAATAATATCCCTGATAGAGGGAGAATAAGAGAGAACTTTTTTCGATGTGTGTTAAACTGCCATAGGGGTTAGGTGCCACTGTGAACTAAGCAGTATGAGGGCATGGACCATGTAGCAACCTCCATTTTGAACTTTTTAGGGTAGGAAAACTTAGAAGAAGGACAGGACATTCTATGGAGGATCCTGGATTCTCCCCTGAGTGCTTTTCCCAAGTCGGAGGCTAGAGGTTGGATCCGCAGCCGTCTGTGGCCGCAACAATGGCATAGGAGGCAATTTTAGGGTACATAGGAGTTGCATGAGTTGTCTTCCACGCCTGACAGAACCAGCACTGAATCCTCGTGAGGCGATTAAAAACAAAAACTGCAAGTCATCAAAAGTTTTAATCAAGCTGTCCTCCATATTGACAAATAGGGTGGTTTCTAGAGCATACTAGGAGAGCAGCTTTGAAAGAGATATATTGGTGTTGCTTTGTCATCGCATGCATCCCCAATGTTCCAGCTACCTTGTTAGCAAAGTCCAGCAGGGTTTCCAGGCCCACAGTTTCCGGTGCCTCTTATATTTCTCTGGTGATGCCTCACCTCGAGCGAAGCTACTGTACGGGTGAGTCACTGGACCCGCTGGGAAATTTATTTAATTTGCAATTGAGTCTCCGCCAACTGGCCCTCTCATTCCCCTTCTCGGGATTTCACTTTTTTCACATTTGCACCGACTGCACGGAGGTCAAGGTGTAGTTTTCTTTAGTTGATGGTGGCATATCTGCGTATATTAGGCTGATGTGAGCCTTACGAGTGGGCTAATTTTCTATGCTTGTGTCCTATCTCAGTGTGGGGGGTTCTGAGTAATGTCAGTTCAGGTGAGTCTCGCTATTTTTGTGGCAAAAAAGGCTAATTATTAGTTGATAGAGCCATAGCACCTCTCAGACATGTCTAATCTGTTGCTCAGCTGACACCCCCTCTCCCCCCCCTCCTCCCCCCCCCCCCCATTTCCTTTTTGATCTATATTAAAGATTTAGCAATTGACATAATTATAATCTGGTTTAGTCCAGGCAAAGCCAAGGCACACATCTTCCAATAATATGTTCAACGACAGTAAAATATAACAATTATAACAATGATTGCCGGAAAGCCAATATAGAGGCACTTAGCTGGTGTTGTGGATTTCCACGACTGATTTTATTTGTCAGACCTCAAAAACACATATTGGTTAAATGTTCATCTTAAAAACACCCTAAACATGGAACTTACATCCATGGATTACATTTGTGCGGACGACATAAATGTAATCCACATATTGTTCTAAAAATCAGCAACAACTTCATATATTAAACTTAATATTTCCCTGATATCTGTGTCTGCTGGAGGTTGCATGTGCTCTCTGGGTACTCCTGCAATGCCAACGTGATAAAATATGGATGGCAAGTGAGTTGGGTCACCCTAGTGCACATGCATGCTAGTGCATTCACACACGCTACAAGCCAACCGGCCCTGTGTTTATGCAGAGTGCTAACAGAACACTCATTAGCATTACTCCACATGTTCTCTTTAGTATGAATTAGTATCTTCAAAGATGCACTAGAGCATTTTCTTCTTTAACTTTTCTTTTGAAATCACATTTTTTGAAGCCATGGTAGCTGGGTATATGTGCCAAATTAGAACAGCCCCACTTGTCCAGTGACCGTTGAGTCATGTAAAGTATTTCACATGTATGCCTGCAAGCTGATAGCACAAGTAAAAATAAAATCATGAAATAAAATAAAAATCTCCATTGTATTTGCTTGCAATTTAACTAGAAAAAATTTACAGAACAAGGGACATTTTTTTTTATGGTCCCACTATTCCATATTTGCAAGCCAATGTCCTTTATTTCTACATTTAATACATATGGTGATATAAAACAATTTTGTTCAAACTAAAATCAGGTTTTACTACTGTCCCACAATGGAAAATCAACATCATAATTCTTTATCTCGGTATAAAAATTTCCTTATACAGAATCCCAAGCCTTATAAATTAACGTGTATGATGACTGTAATGACCCACACACCCTTCGGCACGGCAAGGCATCACATCTTCTGTATTTATATATTTACAATTTCTGACCCAGTACCAGTAAAAAGGTGAATATGATGTGTCCGTTCAATCGGCTTGTCCCCATGATTGTTATTAAACAGATAGTTTAACACTTGATAGCTAACCTTTTAAATGCTTTCATAACCCCAGGGTAATACGCTTGCCATTCAAGAGACGAAATAACATGGTTAGATCTGTCTTAAATTGTATTCAGACATTATGGTCTTCATGAATGCTTTAAAGCCTCTGATTAATAGGAGCAGAACAGGAGATGGATGAGCTCTTCCCAGGAGACATTTCTGTGGTTTATTTATTTATATTTTATTTTTACCAGAGTTTGCTCACAGCAACTCTGAATAAATAGGAATTTAATTTATTTACATATCCATTTCAGCAGCATGAGTGATTGGAGCTTGTTGCAAAGCTGCGCTGTGGCCCTGCGTGAAAGTAGTTAAGCATTATGAAAAGAAAATGTCAGTTTATGTCATTTTAAGAATGCTCTTAGTTACAAGTCAAACACAAAATAAAACTTTATTGAGACTGTATAAAGGCAATAACTCCAACATTTCATATTGGAAATGTAGGTATTGCTTGAAACAGCTACTATCTTACAGCATGCCAAAGGACAATAGTGAAATGTAAAGGAGTACATGCATTGCTGGGATAGCAACGTTAGAAAGATACACAGGTTCTTTAACCCCTTAAGGACAGACGACGGATATATTCCGTCATGATTCCCTTTTATTCCAGAAGTTGTGTTATTAAGGGGTTAAACTACAACTCCCATAAGGCTATGCCAGCCAACTTTTAGCCAGCCCTGAGGCACAATGCTGACTTTTGCAACCTCAGCGTTAACAAGCATTCTGCAGTGTGCATTATTTAAGGGCTATAAAAAATACCTGAGATCTTAAAACTGGACACCATGCTTCAGTTTTTTTTTCCTTTTGATCAAATTAGCTAATTACTAAATTCCTAATGTTGCTTGAGCAGGACCCACATCGCTTTGTATGCACATTTGGGTAAATTTTCATCACTTTAACCCCTTAAGGACCAAACTTCTGGAATAAAAGAGAATCATGACATGTCACACATGTCATGTGTCCTTAAGGGGTTAAGGGACACTGTAGTTACCAAAACAACTTTATGTTAATGAAGTGAAGTGTCACTGCTCCATTTAATGCCATGTAGGAGTTAAATCACGTTGTTTCTGTTTATGCAGCCCTTGCCACACCTCCCCTGGCTGTGACTCACACAGCCTGCACGAAAACAAAATGGTTTAATTTTCAATCAGATGTAACTTAATTTAAAAGGTTTTTGATCTCATTCTCTGTAAATTAAACTTTAATTACATACAGGAGGCTCCTGAAAGGTCTGGCAAGCTATTAACAAGTTATTAACAGAAGATTATAAATTAATTTAAATAGAATTTGCAATAAAGGATGTATAAACATTAGCTGACTCCTTGCAGGAAGTGTTTAGGAAGGCTGTGTAAGTCACATGCAGGGAAGAGTGCTTAGGGCCATATAAGCAAAGTTATTTAACTCCTAAATGGCACAGATTTGAGCAGGAAAACAGCAGGGGCATGATCTATACACAAAAACTGCTCATTAAGTTAAAGTTGTTTTGGTGACTATAGTGTCTCTTTAATGCATGTTTTCTGCCTATCCATTGCAGAATATGCTAATATGTATAAAACAGAGCGGTGGTTTTACAGTTTTTTTTTAAACTTTATTTTCAATTATCAACTATACTTAACAATCCATGGCCTTGATTTAATATTTTTGGATAAACTGTAAAAATAAATGTTTACAAATATAAAAATCTGAAAAAGAGGGGGCGTGGCCGACCATGCAACAGACTAGATGTGCTTTTATGGAGCTCCGCTTCGATCCAGAGACTTTATATATAAAACGCAGCTAAACACAGCTGAAGGAGCCTTTCAACTGCCTCACCCCACCAGAGATTATGGGACGCAAACACCGCAAATCTCACGGGCCAACACCCCTACCCAGCGAGATATACAGCTTGCATTTGAGCGGCCTATGCCACCAGCGCCTCCCAAAATGGCGAGCCACAGGGACGTCACCTTGGAGGAATCATCGGAGGAAGAGGAGGAGGTGTCTACCTCTCCCAGAGACGGTGAATTACACCGGGCAGCGGAGTTCGATGACAACTCGTCCCCTGCAACAAAAGGGGACACAAAGCATATGCTCTTGGAGATGGCCAAATCTGGAAGTCCGACCTCCAGGAGAGACAGCGCGAAGTGGGAGCAATGAAGACACAGCTCAAGGAGGTGGAAAAGCGAGACAAGGCAAAGGAAATAAGGCTGCAAACTACAAAAACAACCGTGGCAGGGATTGCAATGCAGGTCCAGAGACTGAACCGCACGGTGGCATCCCTAGAGTCCCGACACAGACACCACAAACTATGGTTAAGGTGAATCACTGAAGAGGTACAGGAGGAAGCGCTCAACAGTTAATTGTAACCATAGGCTTAAGAGGGAGGAAAAACCCTGGCATGATAACCACTGCGTTCCGAGTCAGGAAACCATGCACAGCCCCAGAGGCAGCCCCAAAGGACACTATAATAGTTACAAGGGACATTGCTGTGCGATCGGCTATCATGGCCCGCTCTAGGGAGCTGGGGAATGCAAAGTTGGAAGGCGCCACCCTCACCTTCTTCAGCAACATCCCACTTGCCAGGCTTATGGAAAAACGAAAACTGGTGCTGGTCACCAAGAGGTTAAGAGAACACTCAATGCGGTACTGATGGGGAGCAGATGGAGCCCTGATTGTGACACGGATAAACTGTTCCGCAAGCTGAGCCGGGGAGAACCACCGACTGAAGCGGGATGGAGCATTGTGCGGAGAGACGGTGCAGGAGCCCTCAGGAGACGACAAATCGGGGGCCAGGCATAAGATTAACAAACTGGGAGTTCGGAGACTCTGAACAAAGCATGCCTACGGCACCTCTCACATACACTAGTAGCATAGGCCCTAACCCTATGGAATCCAGGCCCCCCAACCCATAGCTGCCACCCATGACAGTATACATGCCAAGTATACATGCCAACACACAGAGAGATGCAAGCCCCTTAGCCTTAGATAGTGATAACTACATGCATCAGCCACACACAGCAAGACACTTACAATAGCACTCACCCTAAGACGTGTCACCATACACAGAGCCATCACCCAGAGACAACAACTGTGATAAAATATATGTTATGTTAAAATATGTTATATTACTTTTATGTTATACCTTTTCAATCCCCATACCCTAACATGAATGTCTGCTATAATGCCAGAAATTCAATAAAATACAAAAAAATCTGAAAAAGATTTACCATATATAAAAATATATCCATATATAAAAAAATATAAAAATATTAAAATATTGTTTAAAATATAAAATAATTTTTAAAGTGTATCTAAAAATATTAAATAATTTGAAAATCTTATACAAATACCGTATATACTCGAGTATAAGTCGAGTTTTTCAGCACATTTTTTGTGCTGAAAAACCCCAACGCGACTTATACTCGAGTCAATGTCTGTATTATGGCAATTTACATTGCCATAATACAGACAGGGGGCTGTGTAGGAGGGGGGCTGGCAGGAAGCTCTTACTTACCTCTCCTGCAGCTCCTGTCAGCTCCCTCCTCCTCTGCGCCGGTCCGGTCAGCACCTCTGTCAGCTCCCAGTGTAAGTCTCGCGAGAGCTGCGGGGTCATAGTACGGATCTCGCGAGACTTACACTGGGACTTGCAGAGGGAGCTGACCGGACCGGCGCGGAGGAGAAGGGAGCTGACAGGAGCTGCAGGAGAGGTAAGCGCTCTCTGCCAGCCCCCCTCCACTGAACTGCCAATGCCACTGGACCACCAGGGAGTGAGAGCCCCCCTCCCTGGCCAGCTAACAAGCAGGGAGGGGGGACGAAAAAATAAATACAAATTTAATAAAATATTAATAATAATAAAAATAAATAATAAAACTTTTTTTACTAATAAAACAAAAAAATAATAATATTAAAATAATAATTTAAAAAATAATATTAAAAATGCCCACCCCCCACCAAGGCTCTCCATCACACTCTGCATCACACACTGCATCACACACTGCATCACACACACACACTGCATTCATACACACACACTGCATTCATACACACACACTGCATTCATACACACACACACTGCATTCATACACACACACACTGCATTCATACACACACACACTGCATTCATACACACACACTGCATTCATACACACACACACTGCATTCATACACACACTGCATTCATACACACACTGCATTCATACACACACTGCATTCATACACACTCTGCATTCATACACACTGCACTGTCAGGATATTTATATCGGTAGACATTTTGTGCTATGATAGAAATTAAAAGAGTATATTGCCTGAGTCACTCAGAACAGAACAGACTCCATTTTGGATTTCAAACTAACAAAGAGAGACATAATTGCCTTTTTGTAACTAAACACTAACCACATAGCCTGAGCTAAGGAATGCTTTGTATAAACAAACCAAGTGATAAGAAACGAGACAGGGGGATGGATGCTCTGCCTAGATGTTAATGGAATAGAAAT
The DNA here is from genome assembly GCF_036172605.1 of Pelobates fuscus. Taxonomy (NCBI): domain Eukaryota; kingdom Metazoa; phylum Chordata; class Amphibia; order Anura; family Pelobatidae; genus Pelobates; species Pelobates fuscus. The sequence continues at coordinate 303,425,831 of NC_086319.1, read as the reverse complement.
AATTCTAAACCCAGACATTAGTGACAGAGAAGATTAGTAATTAATTTTACTTTCTACATTTTACAAGATTCCCATTGTAAGTGAAAGGTGAGACTAAGTTTCTAACTGTCATTTTAGAAATTACAGCAAGAATTGGAGACACACTGTCTGGGCAAAATCCAGAGAAACTCTTGAACTGACAAGTAAACTTAAAATTATGGCAGCCATAATGATAACCTAAATAACGTCAGAATAGCCACCAGGAAAAGTTAACTCTTTGCTGGATAGGAATGTTTAGTGGGATGATACTTAAATTGCTATCTGGAAGGTAACCACACCTCCAGTTTTCTATTTGGTCTATCACCTAGTGCTGAACAGAGAATTTTTCCCTTTAAAAAGTTAAGACAAAGGGAAGAGAGGGGCTAAGTCAAAGAATCGGGGGAAGTGAGCAGTGGAGGCGATCGTAAGAAGTCAGGATCGCAGGCTAAGAAAGAAAAGCAGAGTCAGAGCGAGAAATCCAAACAAGTTCCTGAGACTACCTACTCATATGATGAGAATATCTACCTAACTGGTAATTATACTGGTTTCATTTAATTAATCTAAATTAATTAAAATTTTCTAATAGCATTATATATGACTGGATAAATTACGATCAGATTTCGATATTTAGAAATCTTAGTTACTAAAGAATATATAGTTATACCATCCCATTCTGCAGGTGGGAAAAGAATAATTATATATTAATGTGGTTACAATAACATGTTAGCATATCGTGTTATTTATCCAGGTGTATTGATTTGCTCTAAAATAAGATAAAATATCTGTTTAGGCAAGTTAAAATGTCAGCTTGTAGAATTTAGTAGATTTCTCTTATTGGATGGTTCCAGGAAATGACTAGTTTAGGTGTTATTTTATTTAAAATTACATGAGAATATGTCTTAATTACCTAGGAGGTCTAGCCAGCATTGAAAGGGTTATTCTAACTGCTAGCTAAAGTTTTATGGCTCTTCGCTGGAAGCTTTCTCTGTGTGAAACTTTCACTTTCGTTCTCTGTGAAGTACCGTCATAAATCTTGTCTTGACAGCTAATGTTGTAGATTCTATACTGTGTCAGCCATTGGAATGTATTGCCGTTTGTATTGCATACTCATGTTATACTAAATATTCATTGATTATTATTGCGCATGTTACATATTATTATTATTTAAATTGTCACAATAAATTGTATCTATTTTTATAACAAATTGTGATTTTATTTATATGGAATACATTTCACTTACACGATAACGATCTTTGGGATCTGAAAATTGAAATAGTGGTCAATTCTTAACTGTTTACTATTATTATCCCATAAATATCCCCACAGCACTCATACACACACTGCATTTATACACACACTGCATTCATACACACACACTGCATTCATACACACACACACACTGCATTCATACACACTCTGCATTCACACACACTGCACTCATACACACACACACACTGCACTCATACACACACTGCACTCATACACACCTGCATTCATATACACAAGCTGCACTCATACACACACACACTGCACTCATACACACACACTGCATTCATACACACACACACTGCATTCATACACACACTGCACTCATTATATACACACACTGTAAATAAATATTAAATTAATATAATTTTAGGATCTAATTTTATTTAAAAATGTACCAGTAGCTGCTGCATTTCCCACCCTAGTCTTATACTCGAGTCAATAAGTTTTCCCAGTTTTTTGGGGTAAAATTAGGGGCCTTGGCTTATATTCGGGTCGGCTTATACTCAAGTATATACGGTAGTTTAAATCAAGGCCATGGTCCAAAAAACTAATTTGATGTAGAAATCCACACTGCTGTATTTAACGCTCTCCTGGAACTGACTGCGGCCATCTTGGCTCCCTGTCAACCTTTGTTTTAAACTCTGCCCTTTTCTGTCATTAAAAATAAAGCCAGCCAACCTGACATTTATCACAAAGAAAGGCGAAGAAACTCATTCAATCCATAGTGTGTCCTGGTAGGGCCAAGAATTAAGTGTATTTTCATATTAATTGCTAAATCTGTAATATACATTTAAAATAAAATGGAAAACGTTTAACCCCTAAAGGACCAAACTTCTGGAATAAAAGGGAATCATGACATGTCACACGTGTCATGTGTCCTTAAGGGGTTAAACAAGCTATAAGTGATTTTCATAGTTTTATTCAAAGGAGCTATTTTCAGAAAAGTGATGATTCCCCATTAAGTAACACTTAATGTATCACACATAGGCATCGATTTATTTCTATTGACTAAAACCTGTAGACTTTTTTTTAATTAACACCAGCCAAAATTCAAGCAGCTAAATACAATAAACGGGTCAGCTGCTTGAGAAAATGTGTATTGGAGGAACTTTATCAATCTTTTTAAATAAAACATTAAATAAAATCCTGTGGGGGTCAGTATGACTCTCAGATTATTACAATAGAGGTTTTCAACCAGGTTGGGAGCATGTCCACTATACAGTAAGATGGAAAAAAAGAAATATCCAGGCACACCTGATTTTTCTTCTAAAAGGCAGGCTTTTTATTTGAAACAAGAACGTGGAGACAACGTTTCAGCCCCTCTCTGAGCCTTTATCAAGTCCTGCCATGCAAGCTAATTCTTGGTGAAGCCCTCCATGCTTTTTGTCTCAAGGTAAGTATCTTTTTTGTTTTTGCAGGTATTCACGTTAATTCTTTCACACACACAGTTACACACACTGACACATGCACACACTGCTATTAGGGTGGGGGAGGCAGGATTCAAGTCAGGGTTAAGCTCGAAACAGTTTTGGGGGGTTTAATAATGTCATGTTCCCTCTCTTCTACATTTTATTATACCCACCACCCACTTACGAGTCCCCTCCCAACCCCCCCCCCTCCGATTTATTATAATTATAACTATAAAATATGATAAGCACATTTAATGGCCCCTATGTACCATTGAATCACAAAATCCTAAATTTCCAATGAAAAGTATAGGTTTTCGATGTAATATTCAAATCAATCTTTATCAGCTCTCCCAATAGGTTACATAGTTACATACTTACATAGTTACATAGCTGAAAAGAGACTTGCGTCCATCAAGTTCAGCCTTCCTCACATATGTTTTTTGCTGTTGATCCAAAAGAAGGCATAAAAAAAAATTATCCAAACAGTTAAATGGCTTATGAGGAGCCAAAAAAGTGCAGATAAATGTGATCAGCTGGGATTTAATCAAGGCCATAAAGTGAAGCCCCAAACACTGCAGTATAGCAGGATTGAGTATCGATGAATCACTTCAGCCCTTCCAGCTGAATTGAACCATTATTGATGATTTCATCATAACAGAATTGACACAGACTATCTTTATCAGACAGTGTGACAAGTGAACCTGCAGTGCTTGATAATAGAGACTATAGCTGTGGGGTAAAGGATGACAGAGTCATGCCCAACCTCCAAAGCCTGGCATGGATGACCCTTTTGGCACCACTGAATTGACACAGGATCCGCACTGTTAGTGCTATGGAGATTAGTGGGGCACGGTTTACCAATACCTATAACTCATTGTTTAAAGCTTTCCAATGCATGCAATGCATGCTCACACTATAAACATATTTGGACAGATGATGAGGATGTTAAACTTCCTTATTATGGGGGGTGGCCTTAGGGTGCCATTAATCATCAGGTAACTGTTAAACTGCTTGTAAATTATTTCACACCATCCGAAGTGACAGCATCCATAACCTTTGAGCACCATAACCAGTAAAATAATTCCTTTAATAACCTGAAAAATACATTCAAAGTTGAACTTATATAACGTATATCCTTAAAAATAAATATCTTCCTAACCTTTTGCGCATCTCATCTAGAAACTACCCGAAAGCTTTTTTACCGATGGTACATGGTCCCCACCCGTTTAGCTACTATAGACCCGAAAGCTTCTGGCGTTTGCTGGCGCTGTAAAGAGGAGTCGGGCACGTTCATACACACTTGGTGGCAATGTTCGAAACTTCAACCATACTGGAAAGAGGTTATCTCATTAATACACCAACACACTTCGATCAATATACCGAACTCCCCAGCCACCCTGCTCCTGTTCATGTTTGAAGCCGAATACCCCAAACAGATTAAATACCTGGTACTCCATATACTCATAGCAGCCCAAAACCTTATTGCAAATTGGTTGTCACCTACCAACGCAACAATGCAAGAGCTGATTCGACATCTCTCCCAAATTGGGAGATATGAATCAAATCTATCCCTAATCCCGCCCAATAAAAGTTGGAGACATGAAGTATGGGAGAGGTGGGAGCTGAAACACCCGACCTGAGGCTGGCGTGACCACCTTATTCTACTTATATGATGGGTATGGGTGATCGTGCCGCTTCTAGTCCAGCGATATGGGACGAGATCAAGAACCGAGTACAGAGCTTAAAGCATTCGCATAAGTAGTTTTTTGTTCCCCTGACCAAGAGTTAGCTGGGTGCAAACCCCCCCCCCTCCCACCCCTCCCTCCGTTATCCCTGTCCCCCCCCCTTTTTTTTCACTTCTTACCACAGGTAGTCCTTCCCCGGTATCTATCTCAGGGAACAATACCCCACCACCATGGCCGGACTGGGAGAAAAATTAGGCCCGGGCATTTTTTTAGCACAGTGGCCCACTAAGAAGGGGGCGGGGCAGAGAGGGTGTGTTTCGTCATCACCAATGACAAACACGCCCCCTCTCAAAGTGAGCGTTGGGTCAATCATCTTCCAGGGCAGAGCTCTGCTAAAGAGCTCTAGCACGAGAAAAAAAAAACGTGTATTTGTTCTGCACAGTGCAAGCAAACTTAATAACATGCTTGCACTGTGTTTCCTTGCAACTTGTCTCTGGTGTCTCTATAAATCGATACCAGGAGATAAAAGGGCCAGGAAAGAGCATTGTGCATGTGTTTGGAGCCTGCTTGTGGGATTGTGTGTGTGTAGAGTGAGTTGATTGTGGTGTGGTATTGTGTAATAAGGTCGGTTTAAGTCGTGTTGTGTTTGTGGTGTAATGTAATGCATATGTGGCTAGGGGCTGTAGAGAATGTGTGTATAGGGGATGTATTAAGTGTGTGCCTACAGGCTATAGTGTGTGTGTGTGTGTATATAGGTGATGTAGTGGTTGTAGAGTGTGTGTTTAGGGGTGTAGCATGTGTTTGTTTACAAGGAATCTAGTGTGTGTATAAGGGATCCAGAGTGTGTATGTTAGGAATGTAGTGTGTGTGTATACAGGAATCTAGTGTGTGTTTGTAGGACCCAGAATGTATAGGAGATCTAGTGAGTGTGTGTATATAACGGAATCAGAGTGTATATAGGGATCTAGTGTGTGTATATGATCCAGAGTTGGGTAAGGGATCTAGTGTGTGTCTGGAATGTAATGTGTTTAGGGGTGCAATATGTGTGTGAGGGGTTCAGTGTGTGAAAGGGGTGCTGTAGTGTGTGTGTATATATATATATATATATATATATATATTATATAAATATGTTTGAAAGTATTGTGTGTGTGTTTGGTGCAGTGTGTTGGGGTTCTGTGTGTATGTGTGTGAGGTGCAGTGAGTGTCTGTGAGGGGTGTGGTGTGTACGTGAAGGGTGCAGTATGTGTTTGTGATGGATGCTGTGTTTGAGGGTGCTGTGTGTGATGATGCTGTGTATGTGTGCGAGGGTGCCGTGTATGTGTGCGAGGGTGCCGTGTATGTGTGTGAGGGTGCCGTGTATGTGTGTGGGGGTGCTGTGTGTGATGTGTTTAAGGGTGCTGTGTGTGAGGGTGTTGTGTTTAAGGGTGCTGTGTGTGTGTGTGTTTTGTGTGTGAGGGTGCTGTGTGATTTGTGGGGGTGCTGTGTGTGGGTGCTGTGTGAGAGTGTGCTGTGTGAGAGTGTGCTGTGTGAGAGTGTGCTGTGTGAGAGTGTGCTGTGTGAGAGTGTGCTGTGTGTGAGGCGTGTGTGATTTGTGTGACGGTGCTGAGTGTGATGTGTGTAAGAGTGCTGTGTGTGAGAGTACTGAGTGCGATAGTGCTGCGAGTGATGTGTGTGAGGGTGCTGAGTGTGATGTGGATGAGAGTGCTGAGAGTGATGTGTGTGAGGGTGCCGAGTGTGATGTGTGTGAGGGTGCTGAGTGTGATGTGTGTGACGGTGCTGAGTGTGATGTGTGTGAGAGTGCTGTGTGTGAGAGTGCTGTGTGTGAGAGTGCTGTGTGTGAGAGTGCTGTGTGTGAGAGTGCTGTGTGTGAGTACTGAGTGTGATAGTGCTGCGAGTGATGTGTGTGAGAGTGATGTGTGTGAGGGTGCTGAGTGTGATGTGTGTGAGGGTGCTGAGTGTGATGGGAGTGAGAGTGCTGAGTGTGATGTGTGTGAGGGTGCTGAGTGTGATGTGTGTGAGGGTGCTGAGTGTGATGTGTGTGAGGGTGCTGAGTGTGATGTGTGTGAGGGTGCTGAGTGTGATGTGTGTGATGTGTGTGAGGGTGCTGAGTGTGATGTGTGTGAGGGTGCTGAGTGTGATCTGTGTGAGGGTGCTGAGTGTGATGTGTGTGAGGGTGCTGAGTGTGATGGGAGTGAGAGTGCTGAGTGTGATGTGTGTGAGGGTGCTGAGTGTGATGTGTGTGAGGGTGCTGAGTGTGATGTGTGTGAGGGTGCTGAGTGTGATGTGTGTGAGGGTGCTGAGTGTGATCTGTGTGAGGGTGCTGAGTGTGATGTGTGTGAGGGTGCTGAGTGTGATCTGTGCTGAGTGTGATGTGTGTGAGGGTGCTGAGTGTGATGTGTGCTGAGTGTGATGTGTGTGAGGGTGCTGAGTGTGATGTGTGTGAGGGTGCTGAGTGTGATGTGTGCTGAGTGTGATGTGTGTGAGGGTGCTGAGTGTGATGTGTGTGAGGGTGCTGAGTGTGATGTGTGTGAGGGTGCTGAGTGTGATGTGTGTGAGGGTGCTGAGTGTGATGTGTGCTGAGTGTGATGTGTGCTGAGTGTGATGTGTGTGGGGGTGCTGAGTGTGATGTGTGCTGAGTGTGATGTGTGTGAGGGTGCTGAGTGTGATGTGTGTGAGGGTGCTGAGTGTGATGTGTGCTGAGTGTGATGTGTGTGAGGGTGCTGAGTGTGATGTGTGCTGAGTGTGATGTGTGCTGAGTGTGAGGGTGCTGAGTGTGATGTGTGCTGAGTGTGATGTGTGCTGAGTGTGATGTGTGTGGGGGTGCTGAGTGTGATGTGTGTGAGGGTGAATGTTAGAAGGGAAAAAAAAAAATCTAAGAAGCATGCATTATATCCCCCCCCCCTTTCCCTTCTTACCTTTAGCCTGGGAGGGGAGGGGGGGTCCGGCATGGTGGTGAGTGGGAGGGAGGACCGGCACGGTGACACCTTCCCTGGTGGTCCAGTGGGTGAGTGAACTCTAGCCTGTGGGCTAGAGTTCACTCTCGCGAGATCCGGTCGCCATGGCAACGACCGGATCTCGCGAGAGGAACCCGGCGGAGCTGCAAGATAGAGCTCCGCCGGGTCCTCTCCCTCCCTCCCCAGCCGCATGTGCCTCAGGTCTATTTAAATGGGCCGGTGAGGGAGATCTTTGATCTCCCCACCGGCCCATCGTGGCAAACAGCGGGGCCGGCGCTCGGGTAGTGCCGGCCCTGCATAGACCGGCGGGGGAAGTCCTGGGACCTCCCCTGCCGGCCTCGGCCCCTGCCCACCGCGGCCCACCGGGCATTTGCCCGGTGTGCCCGATGGCCAGTCCGGGCCTGCCCACCACAACACGCACACGTCACGAGACACGGAAATATACCGTCTTGCACCAGGATTTAAATGTGGAAAACGTAGTATGTTCCTAGCATGTTCCTCCTATGTGTCTAATATCACTGTATACTGTACAATTGACGAAGGATATATATTTCACCTGTGCCCTGAAGTACTGTTTAACCCTTCCACTTCTTCTTTCTGTATCCCCCATATATCTTTTACGACAAAATAAAAATTGTCAAATTGCCAAAAAATAAATAAATAAATCTCTTTATAAATTTTCTCCAGAGTTCTGATGTGAAACAGTAGACACTATGCAACAATGTGCAATGTCAATCAGCAGTGGCTAAGACCAGTAAGGTATTGTCATGCATGAAAAAGGGCATTCATTCTCGGGATGAGAATATCATTTTGCCTCTTTATAAATAACTGGTAAGACCACATATTGAATATGCTGTGCAATTTTTGGCACCTGTTCTAAAGAAGGATATTATGGCAGTAGAAAAAGTGCAGAGACGGGCTACAAAATTAATAAAAGGAATAGAACATATCAGCTATGAAGAAAGGTTAACAAATTTAAACCTCTTTAGTTTAGAAAAAAGTCACCTGAGAGGGAATATGATAACATTATACAAATATATTCGGGGCCAATACAAACCATTGTGTGGAAATCTATTCACAAACCGTACTTTACATAGGACACAAGGTCATGCGTTTAGACTGGAAGAAAGAAGATTTAGTCTAAGGTAATGGAAATGTTTTTTACTGTAAGAACAATAAGGATGTGGAATTCTCTGCCTGAAGAAGTGGTTTTATCAGAGTCTGTACATATGTTCAAACAGCAACTATATGCATACTTGCAAAAACAGAATATTCAAGAATATAATCTTTCAATGTAGGGTAATAACTGCTTGATCCAAGGATAAATCTGACTGCCATTCTGGGGTCAAGAAGGAATTTTTTTCCTAGTTTGTTGCAAAATTGGAAGTGCTTCAAACAGTTTTTTTGCCTTCTTTTGGATCAACAGCAAAAAACAAATGTGAGGAAGGCTGAACTTGATGGACGCAAGTCCCTTTTCAGCTATGTAACTATGTAACTATGTAACACTGCCAACAATCTGAGACCAATCAAAATAAGTGTTATAATTTTTAAACATTAATATAACTAATATATAAAAATGTATATTTTTTCTGTTTTTATTATACATATAATTATTGTATAATATGCGTTAAGCTATGCTTAGCTCACTTGGCACCATCTGGATCCCCCCCCCCTCCCTGGCCCTTGGTAAGTCTCAGGGAGATGGGGATTGTGACGGACCGCTGTCACTCCGACTGAGTACCACTGCCAATCGATGCTCCTAGCGCTTGCCGAGGACTCTGAGCACTCCAACCGACACCATCAGCACTGCGGACCCCACTTCCAGCGATGCAGCTGCACCGGGGTCTCGCCGTCTCTCACCCACCCTGGATCCACGACTAGGATCCAGCTCCCAGTGCGTGAACCTCTCCTAAATCCAGAGAGTGTAGCAGGAACATATCAAGCTCTTACAAGAGCTTACTCTGGGGAGTAAGTGATTATAGCAATCCCCAGAGTGTAGGTATCCCTTCCCCCAAGCATGAGCCAAGGCTTCAAGAAAGGTGCAAGTAGGTCTGCTTTATTGAGGGCTACCTGCCCGGTATTTATGCAAGTGTCCACCAGGTGGACACTCCCCTAGGGGACCTGATGGAACAATAGGACACATATTGGATATTAGCCAATCACAGACAATACAAACAAAACACTCCCACAGTGACATCACAATCCATCCTCTCTATCCTGGAGATAATTGGGAAGTAATCAAATTATTTCCCTGGACAGAGGCACGACTCCATTAACCACATGGTTACAAAAAGACATAAAATTAAACAATGTTACAATTACTACATAAAACATATACATGCATATCCCCAGATAGCTTAGATCTGAGCGCACATTATTACCGAATGGCGCTCAGATCACATACATACAGTTCAATCGCCATGGAGCCAAAGTCTTTTCCATAGTCTTTCGTTACACGAATAGGCTCCATGGCATAGCTATCTGGGGTAGCACTACTCACATACTGAAAGTCCCGAAATACACAAATAAACCTTTCTGCAGGGTAAAATACAGCTATCAGCAAAGGGGCCATAGTCGGAAGGCAGGAGGCTAGTCATGACCGGTGTATAGTCGCCATATGGGCAGTCGGATACCAGGACAACCCTCCCACATACCTTCCCCAATAATGCACTGACACTAGTGTATATGGGAAAAATTGTCCACAGCTTTATTAAACAATCTTGAATAATTATAATAACCATATTACTTATAACTTAATAATAATAACAATAATAATTATAATAACAATAATAATCACAGTAATAATAACTTAACAAATAAACCTGGGTCATTGCCCCCATGCTCCGCCCTCGCATCCGAATCCTTCTGTTAATATAACAAAGGCAATGACCCCCATATAATAACACATATATATAACATATACCAACATAATTCCAACATACCAACTTAAAGTGCCAAACACAATTTAACCATGGCAGGGGTATACCCGGATACCCCTACCCCACCAGGTTCTGAGCCACCGACAGGACTCGAAACCTACCAACCACCAAGGACCACAGTTTTACGTCTCCATGACGTTCATCCTAGGGAGCCTATTCCTTCTCCTTCAGCTCCCTATCCCGCCACAAGCTCAGACCTTGACCCCTTAAGCTGTCTGAGCTCCGCCACCCCGAAGAAATAGTGCCTTGTGCATTCCGTCCTGCCACCCGAGGTTCAGCAGGTCCCATCCTACTGCTGAAAGGTGAACACCGTCCGAGCAGTAGTACCCTGGCAGCGCACCCTCCAACTCACTGTGTCGCACTACCACACCCCCCAGCTTCCTCACAAAGCTTGCCATCAAGCTATTCACTTTTTTCCTGCACCTCTCGATGGCCACCGCGTCCCTAGCGTGCCTCCAACGCTGTCTCGGGATAATTTCAGACCATACAAACATCACCCCCGGAAGCAGGTCCCCCAGTTTGTTGAGGTCCTGCTTCATCCACTTCACCAAGCGCCGTTGCGGCGTGAGGCCCAAATCATTGCCCTCCGCATGGAGGACGAGCAGGTCGGGCCTATGCCCACCCGCCACCAACCGGAATAGTTTCCCGCAGACTTACCCCCAGCGAAAACCCCTGTACCCAAACCATTTCACCGCCAACTGGTCCGTTGGGAAGCCCAGCTGCTGGCCTTGAGCTCGAGCTGCGGCCCTCCTTTCGGCCCAGAAGTCAAATGAATGGCCCACGATCCATGCTACACGGCCTGGGGAAGAAAGAGAAAAACAGCATTTGAAAAAACACCCCCCACAATAGTCCCTTCAGGAACCCCGAAGCGACCCGTCCTAACCTTCCAACAAACCCAGCCGCACATATGACCGGAACCTCTTAGACTCCCATCTCCCAATCCGCATTACCGTGTCATCCCCCAGCCCCAACCGAGCGGCCTCCGTGGCCGCCCCAATGCGAAAGGAGTGTGTACCAAATCTATCCGCCCGGAGCCCCAACCGTTTCAGGCCGGACCGAAAGACCCTAGTGAACTGAAAACGGGAAAGGGATGACCCGTCAGCGTGTACCAGCAGTGATCCCCCAACCACCGGCCTCTTGGCCAAGTATTCCACCACCGACGCCACCGGGCACAGAGGGGAGCCCGGCAAGGCCCGTAGCGTCACATCGCGGCCCACCCCCAGGACGTCCATCTTGGATTTGGCCAGATGAACCACCAAGTGTCCGTTCAGAATCCGGACCCCCGAAGCCTGTAAGCCTCCGGACGACGCCCGATTGGCACTTACCAGCTCGCCAATCCTGAACTCCCCGAAGAAGGCCAGTAAAAACGCCGCCCGGAACAGGGACAACTCAAACCCGTCGAAGCAAATGTCCGGTAGCCCCTCCAACAGGTCGCCCAACACCCGCACCGACACCGGGCGCCTCACGTCCGGGACCCTACGCCCCCTCCGATATCCCTTAAGTGCCTGCCGCACGACAAAGCATTTAGTAAGGTCCTCCTTCCCGTGCAGCTTGAACCAGAAGGCCAGCGCCGCCATGGACCTGTCAACCAGCGACAGGGAAGCCCCTTGCGCCAGCAATTGGCAGGTGTACCACAGGAACGCGTCCCGGAGCGCCTCCCCCTCCGGCACGCCGGCCAGTCCAGCCCACGACCGCTCCCACAAACCCCAAACCTTACTGTAAGCGGCCCACGTGGCCGGTGCCAGGGAATCCTTCACAAATCCCCCAAGCAGGACGCTCCCAGTTGCAAAATCTCGTCCGGGCACTCCTGCCCCACTTCCAACGCCTCCGGTGCCACTGTCCGGAACCGAGGCCACTGTAAACGAGAGAGAGCGTCAGCCACTTCGTTCAAGTACCCGGGCACATGGCGCGCGCGAAAGACTACATTCAGGGACATGCACATTAAGACAAAGCGCCGCAGTAGCCTGACCACCGGTTTAGACACCGCCGACTGATTATTCACCGCGTGCACTACCGCCATGTTATCCGAGAAGAAGACCACCTTTCGGTTCCGCAGATCCTCACCCCACAGAGCTAACGCAACCACTAGCGGGAATAGTTCCAGGAAAGCCAGGTTCCGCATGAGGGCGCTCGACCCCCATGCCTCCGGCCATCTTTCCGCGCACCATCTCCCACCGAAGTAGGCCCCGAAGCCCACACTACCCGACGTGTCAGTGAACAGCTCCAGCTCGTCCGCCGACACCCCTTCCTGCCTGAAGAACACTGTACCATTGAAATCCCGCAAAAAGGTATCCCATACGGCCAGGTCGGCCCTCATAGAGGACGACACCCGGATGAAATGGCGTGGGGAGCGCACCCCCGCCGTAGCTGCCGACAGGCTGCGGCTAAAGACCCTCCCCATGGGGATCACCCGGCAAGCAAAATTGAGCATCCCGATCAGGGACTGCAGTTGCCGTAGGGTAACTTTGCGCACCCGAGCCACTGCTGCCACCGCCCCTTTCAGACCCTGCAACTTCGCCGGCGGCAGCCGACACTCACCCTTCACCGAGTCTATCTCCAGTCGCAGGAAACTAAGGCACACCGCTGGGCCCTCAGTTTTATCTGCCGCCAGCGGGACCCCAAAGTGGCCCGCCACCCATTCGACAGTTCTCAGCAGGTGCAGGCAGGCCGGGGAGGCCGCCGGCCCTACGCAAAAGAAGTCGTCCAGATAGTGCACCACCGCACCGTTCCCAGCCTCTGTCCGTACCACCCATTCAAGAAAAGTACTGAACTTCTCGAAGTACGAGCAGGAGATGGAACAGCCCATCGGGAGGCATAAGTCCACAAAGTACTCCCCTTCGAAGAAGCACCCCAGCAGGTGATGACAAGCCGGATGGACTGGAAGCAGCCGAAAAGTTGCCTCGATATCCACTTTAGCCATCAATGCCCCCCGCCCGGCCCTTTTCACCAGCTCGACCGCCCGGTCAAACGATGCGTACGACACCGAGCACAACTCCCTGTCGATGCCATCATTCACCGACGTCCCCTTGGGGTAGGAGAGGTGGTGAATGAGCCTAAACTTCCCCGGTTCCTTCTTTGGGACCACCCCGAGAGGGGAAACCCTAAGACCTCTCAACGGCGGAGCTGAGAACGGGCCCGCCATCCTACCTAACGAGACTTCCTTCCCTAACTTTTCCCGAACCACCCCAGGGAACTCCGCAACCGACTTAAGGTTGCGCCGCCCCTGTGACCCCCCTTCATCCCGGAAGGGGATAAAGAACCCCTGCCCAAAGCCCGCCCGAAGTACCGCGGCGTCCGCCCTGTTACCGTAGCGGCTTAGCCACGGTTCCATCGCGTCTAGCCTCACCGGGGTTAAGCCCCTGGGCAGGGGAAGCCCCTCCCCCCCCTCCGCTCGCGGCCGTACCTCCGGCAGTCCCCGACCTTCCTTTCTTGAAACATCGGGTAAGCCCGTGGACGCCCCCGCAACCCGAGCACTCGTGCTTAAAGCGACAGGCGGTCCCCCACTTGCACTGGCCCTCGTTAAAGAGCCAGCAGAAGCCCTTTGCTGTGGCGGCCCGACGAGGCGGACTGCCCCTTTGCGCCGGCTGTGTGCTGAAAGGGCTGTGCTTTCTGTGCCATCATCAATTTCATCCAGAGAGGTAGGTCCATCTGGTCCCACCTCATACCCGGATTGGCCGCCAGGCGCTGGCGGAATTGCTCGTCATACCGCCACCACACCAGTCCCCCGTAGGTGCGGTACGCCTCCCAAATACCGTCTAAGTAACAGAACAGGGAGGAGCATAAGCCAGGAGATTTCTCCCCCAAGACGCTGGCCAGCACACAGAACGCCCGCAGCCAGTTGCCGAAAGACTTCGGTATCTTACGATACCGTTTCTTTTTCTCCTCCTCCTCCTTTTTCTCATCCTTCTTATCCTCCTCCTTGAGGTCAATAAATTCCTCTAACGGGAGGAGGGAAAAGATTTCACAGAATTCGCCCTTCCATATCTTTTCCTTCACCTCTTGTTTGAGGTGTACAAAGGACACATAGGCGTGCTGCCTGGCCGCCTCCGGGACCCCCCCACCAGCCAACTCCACCCGCTCGCTTGTCGCGTCCGCTAGGCTGCCCGCGGCACTGGGACCCGCACCCGGGCCCGGCTCCACGTCGACCGCCCCCCCGACCCCCGACCCCCCGCTCGAGCCCGGTCCCGCAGAGACCGTACCCGAGACCCCTGTCCCCTGAGCCCACACCTGACCTACACCGTCCCCTTGTTGCCCCCCCGCTCCCAGTGAGTGGAGAAGTGCTTGTAGTGTGTGAACCAATGTAGTGGATTGCAAAGAGGTACGTAACTCACCGGCCAAGCCCCCCGTCCGACTAACGCTCGGGGCTGCATCGACAATCGCTGTCCGCCTTGGATGAGGAACATCCGTGAACGTCCCGCCAACCGGGGAGTCCACCCGGTGCCCAGCCAGCACAGAGGGAGAACGACTCCGAGACCTGTAACGAGGAGAAGAAGTCCTGGGTAGGGAGCACCGACCATCTGCTACCCTTCTGTCCCGCCCCAGGGAGCGCCTGCCATCCGACCAAGCCTCCCGCTCTGTGTCCCCCCCGCTCTGCGCTCCTGAGGCCCGAACGGCCCCGCCCCGGGGACTACGACTCCTACCATCCCGGTGTGAGTTCCGCCTCTGCCGACCACGCCTGGAGGCCCTGCCCCCGTCCCCTTCTGAGCCGCCCGAGGTGGACCTGTCCCGCCTATGCCTACCCCCCGTCCCTTCGGGCCTACACGCTCTAACTGGGGAAGTGCTGGTACCGCTGGACCCCGAACTGGACCTCCCCCGCCTACCACTGCACCCCGGCAACCGCTCCCTAGAGCGAACCACCTTCTCCCCGCCCCCAGTACCGCCCCCCATACCTGCCGAACCAAGCCTAGCCCGACCCCCCTTTCTGACCCCCACCTGAGGAACATACCCACCCGCCCCCAAGGACTCTAACTGCCCATAGGCCCAGACCTAACCCCCCTTCCGGCCGAGGACCCCCTATTCCCCCCAGCTACCCCCAGGGACCCTTCCGGAGACCCCAACCCCTCTCTCCTAGCTGCGCGCCCCCCTCCTGCAGTCCCTGCGCTAGCCTGAGCCCCCCCAGTAATCACCTTCCCCCCCCCCCCGCCCTTCCTCATGCTCCGGCCTGCGCCCTCCACCCCCATTAGCCCCACTACCACTGGGCAAAGAGCATCCCTCCCCATACACGCCAAGGGGGCCCTTGGCAGAGCCCCCTGCACTTGCCTGGTGGTCCAGCAGCCTCCGTGTCGGCCCCACGTCTCCGGCCTTGGCAGCAGCAGTCCCGGACGGAGGGGGCGCCCTCCTGGGCCGCGACCCCACGCCGACCGTCACTCCGGAGGGCCCGGCCGAAGCCGCAACCCCCGATCCAGGTGCAGCCCTCCTCGACCCGAGGGCCAGACCGTCACGGTCGCGGGCAGCCGCCCGTCGCTCCGCACGTCCCCGCGGCCCAGGCAGCACGGCGGGAGGCGGGGCCTCGACCGCATGGCCACCGGGCCCGTCGCGTCCTCCTGCCGCCGACACGCGGCCACCAGCACCATCTTCACCAGGCCCCGCGCCTGGGCTCAGCCTCCGCGGCGGCCTCCTGGCACGAACCGGACGGTCCCGTTCGCCCTCCTGGGCCGCCATCCCCGCCAGGGCCGGACCGAGTTGGGCCCGCAGCCATCCAGCTCCACAACCCTGCGCCGCCAACTGGATCACCTCCAGCATCTTCTCCACCTCGTCCATGGCCCTGCAGAAGGAGAAAAAAAGAGACCCCACCAGACCAAATAGGTGCCCACAGAAGTGCACACAAACTCGGTCAGGTAGAAGATTAAAAGTGAATTAACACAAAATGGCTGCCTATTTAAATATCCCATCCCCTTTACCCATAACCCCATACTTCCTTTCCTCCTCCTATGCCCGCCTCCTAACTCCTGTCAAGGCCCTTGTCCGCTTAGCTGCGCTTTGGCTACCTGGGGCTACAGTAGTCCCCTCCAGGCACAAGTGGTGAAGGGCACTTCGTCACAGGGATAAAGTTTTTTCTTCAGCTCCTTTTCCCCAAATTGCAGCTCTACTACAGCGCCTAAAACCCCCAAATGCAGCCCCTAAACCCTACTACAGTCCCTAAACCCCTAATAATGTCCTTTCAACCCAACATCAGCTTCTATTCCCCCACTACAACCCCCCACTACAATCCCTTATTTACGCTGAACCTCTTATCCCCAAATGTAGCTCCTATCCCCCTATTACAGCCCATATCCCCACATTTAGCCCCTATCCCTTTACTTTAGCCTCAATCCCTCATTACAGTCAATACCCCCCAAATGTAGCCTCTATCCCTCACTACAGTCCATACCCCCCCAAATGCAGCACCTATCCCTCACCATAGCCCCTAAACCCCTACTACAGCCCCTATCACTCCCCAATATATTTCCTAACTCCCCAATTATGGCCCATACCCTCTACTACAGCCCCTAACCATTGTACTACAGCCCATATCCCCCCCCCAATAGATTTCCTAACTCCCGAATTACAGCCCATACCTTCTACTACGGCCCCTAACCATTGTACTATAGCCCCTACCCCCAAATACAGCCACCAACTACAAGAATACAGTCACTAGAGGTGGATTTAATCCTGCAATGTAAACATTACAGTTTCTAAACATGCAGGGTTAAAAGGACAGACCACTTAAATGAGATGCAGTGATCTGATTGACCTGCATCTCCTTTAGAACACATTGTTCACATGTTGTTCCTTTAACACACATTGAACCTAAAGACTAACTGATCACCAGTTAATGACTCATACTGGATTTATTTAATTATAAGTGTATTCTTTAAGCCCCCTTGGTACAGTACACTTTAATGTTTCCAGGAGTTTGCAGATGATATGCAGATTAGTGCCCACAGCATAACACGTTTGGCTTCTTATACACTATTATGTGGATAATGAATTAAATGTGTATATTCTGTAAAAGAATGTCCACCACCAAGATTGTAGCAAATGTTAACAGGTCATGACACCTACTGGTAAGGATAGGAAATGAAATAGCTGAAATATTATTATTATTATTTTTATCGTCATTTATATAGCGCCAACAGATTCCGTAGCACTTTACAATATTATAAAAAGGGGGATTTAACTATAAATAGGACAATTACAAGAAAACTTACAGGAACGATAGGTATAAGAGGACCCTGTTCAAACGAGTTTATAGTCTACAGGAAGTGGGAAATAAAACACATTAGGACAATATATACAATCAAATAAGGTGGGAGTGAAGCAGAGCTGGAGGAGAGAGTAGAGCGCTGCCCTTTAGGAGAGAGCAAGAGACAGGTATGTGAGGTAGAGGTTACTCTGGGAGGCCATAAGCTTTTCTAAAGAGATGGGTTTTAAGGCACGTCTTAGACAATTGAAGACTAGGGGACAGTCTGATGGCGGTAGGCAGGCTATTCCATAGGAAGGGAGCCGCCTGAACCCTGCAAGCGTGAGCTGCAGGTACAGGTGCAAGCAGTGGACAGGAGAAGAGCGGAGAGACCAAGGAGGGGCATATCTATGGATCTGATCTGTGAAGAGATATCATTAAACTGGTTACATAATCCTCTGCCACTGTTTTGGGCAAAGAGCTGAACTGAATATATACCTATATGGCAGATAAAAAAAAAAAACTTTTTTAAAGACAGACATGAAATTAACCACCATAAAAAAATAAAATAGTGATACTGCACTCCAAACTAATGCTCAAAAAAATCAGGAGAGGTTTTAATTCATGGTACATACAGGAATGAAGGTAATAAAATTAACCACCATGCTGATTGATTTTCTATAAAGATCAATAAAACGGTAGCAACTTGCAGAGGCAAAATCTGCGTCAAGCAGATCACTTGCTGACCAGAGGAACCTCAATCAGTAAGGAGTCTCTGTTTTTTTTTAAATCCCATCAAATACTATCTAGCAGGAGTTTGTGAAATAGGTAGTTTATACAACCGGGCCAATTCACATACGATATCAGTGTATTTATAATCAGGTCCCCAGTTTTGCAAACCATGTTTGTAGTGTTATCCCTGAGCAGGCTTAGACTCTCTTCAGAGAAGGATGGATCTCATACAGCAAAGAAAGACGTAAAAACATATACCCAAGTGGGAGACTCATAGCTGCAGCAACATTGTGTAATTTTCCACTAAATACGAGGTCTGCCTGGGAAGTATCCAGTCATTGTTAAGATAACGAGAACGGTTTGACCAACATTGATGTAATCTGGCAGCTAAGGAGAGTGGTCTGCAATGCGCATGCGTGAACAATGACGACGTCACTGTACTAGTCAGTGGGGGCGCTACACAGCACTAAGTGAGCATATGTACTTTGTGGCCATCACATTCAAAATGACTGAACGAGTAGAGCAAAGGACCTGCATCAAATGTTGCCTTAAGCTTGAACATTTCTCTGCAAAAACTGTTTGGGTGATTCAAAAGGCTTTGGGGGAAGATCCAATGAGTGCAGATTTGTCGCTCTGCAACTTTTGGCTTTTCCCAAAACTAAAATCACCTTTTAAATGGAAGTGATTTCAAACCATTGATGATATTCAGGTAAATACGACGAAGCAGTTGATGGTGATTCCAGATCAGATTGTTTTGAACAGTGGGAGAGACGCTGGGAGAACTGTGTGAGGTCCCAAGGTGCCTACCTTGAAGGGGACTGGGGCGTCATTGTCCTATGTACAATGTTGCTTGTATCTTCTTCAATAAATGTCTCTGTTTTTCCTATTACATTGCTGGATACTTTCTGGACAGACCTCATACACATACATTTACACGCACGTTATACATATATTCCTTATGCAGATACATTTGCATGCACCATACATAACATATTATGTATTATTTTATTTTTTTTAATTAATGTAGATAAGTGCAACCACAGCATCTTTAAATGCTGTTAAAGATAGGCAGATGTGAATAAAATACACAAGTACTTAGACAGGCAGTAATATCATTTAGCATGGGATGGGCTTGCAGGAATGCTAATTGCAAATTAATGCAGTTACCGTAAATAAACAAGACAGAAGATGGACAAAACAGGCAATTCTCTAACACTATAAATAATGCATGCAGCATAGATAGCCATGATGCTTGGACAGTGGTAGACTGGGTCTAAAAATATTGGTTGCCAGGAGGCAGAGGGGGCCCACCCACAGTTATAAGGCTATCATTTAATTTTAAATTTTTATTTAAGTGGACAGAAGGTACTATTAAAATTTTTGTGAAAAAAAATTAGATATATTTTTTTGTTGTTACAGTGTACATATATTGTACATATACTAAATATAAATACAGATTGTTATAATTTTTTTTTTAAATGTTTTTTAAATTTTTAAATACATGGTGGATATTTTTATAAAAGTGCAACAATTGCTATTTCAAGCTTTTGAAACATAAATAACGAAGCATTCGAATATTATATTTTACATTTTTACATTACATATGGTCAAATCCTCAGGTTACTTTAACAAAAATATTGGAATTTCAATAAAATGGAACTTGAGATATAAGATATGCACCGGCTGCACTGATTAGGAGGAGACTGTCAGCGCGGTCTTTCCTCCGTCGTGGTGTTACCCAAGCGTGTCTTCGTCTCCGCATGAGACGTCACAGTCTACAGGTGCATGGCAGTGGAGGAGCAAGTCTAACACTATGCGGTGATGCTGATCGTAGTGTAAAGAGATTATTGTGGGCTAAAGGTGCAGCTGCTTTGGGTCCCCCAGTGGTCACTTTTGCCCCGCTGCCGAGTTGAGTTAAAGAAGGCAATTTTTTTAACATTGTTGTTTAAAGGGGCCCACTTCATCAGTGGCCCACAAGGCTCATTTGCCACTGGTTAAGCTGACACCCTGGCCAGTCCGCCACTGTGCTTGGATGTCCTTCAAGTAAATATAATATATGTATTCCTCCAGCTATTTGTTTACAACCCGTCATTTTTGGCGTATAATTCCTTTGTCAATTGCCCACAGTTCCCAGTTTAACAAATAAACCACCATGTCTTTTTTAACATTAATTTTTAGATTCTTTCTGGTCAATTAAGTCATTTTAATTAATATATATATATATATATATATATATATATATATTCCAAGTTTATATATTGATTACATATACTATATTAATTTGAATGAGTGTGAATATGTATAAATCAGGACATGTTATTTTAGAGTTCATAGCGTGTGTTCTCCTAGTTCCTCGGGACTTACAGGTTATCACCTCAGCATCAACTGGGAGGCCTGAAATTAAAGGAGGAAGATGACAATAAAAAGTGTTTTCACAGGAACATCACAGTGTAACGCGGATGGTGTGAAGGAATGCAGATATGTGGACGCTTGGGAGCTGTCGCTGTAAAGGCTGCAAAACCCCCACTTATGAAAAAGGCCTTTATTTTACAGAAAGCTAATTATAAATGTACTTGGTTTATTGTAAAAAGGAGATGCAATTGCAATTTAAATAACCACTAAAGTCATCCAGACCATTTCATCTCAATGATGTGATCTGGGTACAGTGATCCTGTCACTTTAACCCTTCAATGTAAAACAGTAATGCTTATATTGAAGGGTTAAACAGGGTCATCGTGACAACCACTAGAGACCGCTTTTACCTCCAAAACTGAGTCAAACTTGGTCCTGCAATCAAGTAATGCTCATAGAAGCATCTGATTGGAGAAGTGCGGCGTTGGGCTCTACATGTGTATCTTGCCCATCTGTGCTTCTCTATGAGAAGTATTGGAAGATATCTGCAGGCATGCTAACCAATAATGGAGGAAGAGCTGGTGGCTATAGCGTAGGAGTCTCGACACTGGAAAAAAAGGCGAGTAAGCTTTAGTTAGCTTTCATCTTTACTAAAAAGGGGGATGGTGGGGGGTGGACAGTGTTCACAGTGATAGAAGGGAAGTTATAGTCCACCCAAAAAAATCTTTATTATTGTGACTACAGGCAGGGCCGGATTAACATAGGGGCTGATGGAGCTGCAGCTCCAGGCCCAGGCCCATGGATTAGGCCCATTGATTTAAAAAAAAAAAAAAAAAAGATTTTTTTAAATTTTTTTTTTACACACTACTCTTAGGTTTGCCAGGTATTTCTCATGTATTTCTTATGGTTGCCAGGTATTTCTCAGGTATTTGAGCCTGTCTAGCTGGTGCCGGTATTGCAGTAATACCGGCAATAGAAATGTCTATCTCAGTATAAGCAGAGATTATTCTGCAATACCAGCGCCAGCCAGTAGGTTTTTGCTGTTTGTGTGGAGAGAGGCAGGGATAAGAAGTTACAGCATCTCCCTCCCTGCCTCTCTCTACTCACTGATCTGCGGGGAGCAGCTCTGCACAGAGAGTCCAGACAGCAGCTCCGAGCCTGCGAGACATGGGGATGGTGAGAGACTTGGGACACTGGGGTACATGGGGATCCTAAAACACTAGGGACACAGTGGCCCCATGTCTCCCAGTGCCCCTGATGTCTCTCAGTGTCCCCATGTGTCCCTGGTGTCTCTCAGTGTCCCTATTGTCTGTGCCCCTAGTCTCTCAGTGTCCCCTAGTCTCTCAGTGTCCCAATGTCTCTAAGTGTCCCCTAGTGTCCTAGTGACATCGGGACACTGGGAGACATGGGGACACAGACTCTAAGGGACACTGGGAGACATGGGGATACAAACACTAGGGGACACTGGGCGACATGGGGACACCGAGAGACATGAGGACACTGTCCATAGTGTTCCAGTGTCCGTAGTGTTTCAGTGTTTCCTAGTCTCCCAAAGTCCCCTAGTCTCCCAGTGTCTCAGTGTCCCAATGTCTCCCAGTGTCTTCATGTCTCCTAGTGTCTCAGTGTCCCCTAGTATAAAAGAAAAAATCTCAGGCACTTGCTGTGATAGATTTAAGCAGGTTTATTGGACACCACAATGTTTTTACCTGTACCCAGGTCTTTATCAAGTCTCTAGTGTCCCCTATGTATCACAGTGCCTCAGTGCCCCATGTCTCCCAGTGTCCCCTTGTGTCCCAAAGTCACCCAGTGTCCCCATGTGTCCCAGTTTCCCCAAGAGTCTCAGTCTCCCCAGGTCTCCCAGTGTTTCCTAGTATTTCAGTGTCCCTATATCTCCCAGTGTCCCAATGTCCCCTAGTGACATGGGGACACTGGGAGACATGGGGACACAAACACTAAGGGACTGGGAGACATGGGGACACAGACATGCCCCCTTTTTGTGTATGTTCGCCCCTTTCGGTAGTTCTGGTTATGTGATTTGTGTCAGTGGCCCACCCTTTTACCCTGCCCATAGACTTCCTGCTTCACTGGACACTGCTGTTAGGGGTATGGGTTTATTTGAAAGATGAAAGCGTGAGATTAGCATAGGGTATGTGTTTTCTCATAGCTGCATCCTATGAGTTTCCCTCCAGCACCATCTCCATCAGATACATGACGCTTAGGAGGTGGGACTGTTTTAGTGTTTTTGGTCAATAAGATTTTGTAATTAGGCCCATTATAATTGTCAGCACCAGGCCCACTGGGCTCTTAATCTGGCCCTGACTACAGGTTCCCTTTAAAGAGACACTCTAAGCAAACAACCACTACAGGTCAAACACCCACTCATTATTCTTCTCAGCATGCCAGTTACTATTATTAATTAAATAGTGCCAACATATTAACCCCTTCACCTCAGCACACCTGTGTACGATTGCCAGAGTATGCATTCATACCCCACAATCTGGTATACACAATTTTGTTTGCGTATTATGCCTATTGTAACTTCTAAAAATTACAGCATGGCAACATTGAAAGCAACCAAGCTGTGAACTTCATAGTGCTGAACACAGACTGACTGTCTGTGTTCAGCTCTCTATAGCCAGGGCCGGTGCTAGGATTTTTAGTTACACAGGCGAAGATGCATTTTGGCGCCCCCAACCCTCATTAAAAAAAAAAAATGCATCTTCACCTGTGTGTCTTTCCTCCCAAGCCACAGGCACACAGGCATCATTTTTTAGTCACACAGTCAAAGTCATACAGGTACACTGTCATACAAAGACAGCAATAATCATACAGAGACATACAGACACATACAGTCAGAGACATACAAGCAGAGACATACATGCATACATGCATACAGAAACATACATACAAAGACATTCAGGCACATACATACAGACATACAGGCATAAAGAAACATACATACAGAGACATACAGGCATACAAAGACATACACACATACAGATACATGCATGCATACAGAGACATAACGTCATACAGACACATTCATATAGACAGGCATACAGACACATACATACATACAGAGGCATACCGTCATACAGACACATACATACATACAGAAACATGCATACAAAGACATACAGGCATACAGAGACACACAGACACACACATACGTACATACAGAGACATAAAGGCATACAGTTACATACATGCCTACAGAGACATATATACAGACATTCAGAGACAAACATACATCCAGTTACATACATGCATACAGAGACATACAGAAACATACGTACAAGACAAACAGGCATACAGACACATACATACATACAGAGGCATACCATCATACAGATACATACATACATACAGACAGGCATACAGAAAAATACATACTCACACACACCGACAGACACACTCACTCACACACAAACTCATAGACACACTTACACACACACTGACAGACACACATACTGACAGACACACACACACTCACTCACACACACACACTGACAGACACACACAAACTCACAGACACACATACACACTGACATACACACTCACACACACCGACAGACACACTCACTCACACACAAACTCATAGACACACTTACACACACACTGACAGACACACACACACTGACAGACACACACACACACTCACTCACACACATACACACTGACATACACACTCACACACAAACTCATAGACACACTTACACACACACTGACAGACACTCACACTCACATGCACACACACAGTAATTATTAAAGTAATTACTAATAAATTACATTTAAATGTCCCACCCAGCCTCCCTACCTGGAGTGCTGGCGTGGGTCTCTCATTGGTGGTCCAGTGAGGCTGCTGCGCGGCGTGCGGCTGAAGTTGATTAGGAGGCGGCGAGGGAGCTCTCTGATCTCTCTGACCGGCTCCCTCGCAGGCTGTTTTCTGATGCCGCGGGAGCCGGAATATGACGTCATATTCCGGCTCCCGCGGCATCAGCAAAAGGCGCGCGAGGGAGCCGGTCAGAGAGATCAGAGAGCTCCCTCGCCGCCTCCTAATCAACTTCAGCCGCACGCCGCGCAGCAGCTCCGGGGATCCAGGAGGTGACCAGGCAGGAGGGAGCACTTCCCTCCTGCCGGTCACTGGAATTTTGCGCCCCCAGAGCCGGTGCGCCCTAAGGCGGCCGCCTGTGCCGCCTTATGGACGCGCCGGCCCTGTCTATAGCAGCTCTTCTCTTCACAGCTGCTACAGTTCCTGTCTGATGAGAGGGGGAGAGGGCTGCAACCTCTCTTTTCCAGTTACACACTGACCTTGAATGGCTGCTGCCCCTAATGAGATAGCTGTAGCCTGTATTCTTTAAAAAATTTTCCCCCATTAGATAAGGATGCTGGGAAAAGTGAAGGGTGCTGTAGCCACTCCATTTTTATTCTTATTTGGCTACAGTCCAAAGGTGTGGGGAAGAGGGAGGGGGTCTGTCATTGCTCATCTGCTCTCTCCCTTTATTCACAGGGAGCTGCTGGATACAATAAAATGACAGCCAGCCACCCAGCTGGAGGGGAAGCTAATTGGAGGGTTGCTGAGGCTGGTTGGGGCTGCAGAGTGATAGTGTGCTGTAACTCCTGGAAGCATGCAGCACACTTTTCCCTGTTCCATACTATGTGATGTTACACTACACAGCATAATGGTGACTGCTGTCAGGGGTTAAAGCACACGATTGACACTGCACAACCAGGGTAAATGTGTGATTCTAACAGTGTGTGTGTGTGTGTGTAACAAATTCATCCTCACCTTGCGGTATCTGCGCTCAGCGGCCATGCGTCAGTGTACCTGACTCCTGCAACATGTTGGTGGACTGCTGCGGACCCACGTCAAATTATAGCCCCACGTCCGCCCACGGTGATGATGTCTGGGGTCAAAGGCCGATTTCGGACAATCAGAAGTGTAAAAGGCTTATTTAAACGCATTTTTACTTCTCCTCATTGCCCTGTCGTTGTTTCCCTAGTGGTTGTCCGAGATTGTATTTCTAAAAGCGTTTATTTCTGGTTATTGACTTTGGCTTCGTTTGACTTCCCTGTATTCTGGTACCCTTGACTTTTGGCTTTCCCTCATCGTTGTATGTCATTCTGTGTCCCCGACCTCGACAAGTGTTCTGACTATTCTTTGGTACGTTAAGTCTGGCCATTCTAAGACCCGGTAAGACGTTAGCCGTTAGTCCTAGGCGTGTTACAGTTCTACGTACTGGATCAACTGACATTAATCCTGACATTACGACATAGCCATAGATCCTGTAGAATTGTGTCAGCACATAGCAGCTTGCGAGAGAAAGCTAGAGGAGAATTATCACCATATGGATCAAATTGCTCAGGCTTTCAGTGCGCTTCTTATTCGAACAGCGCATCTACAGCCTGAGGTTTCTCTAACTATGTCACCTCCGCCTAATGTACCTCCACCTACAGTACATAAGGCACCTACCAACTCCCTATCTTCTCCCCCGCATTTTGATGGTAATGTTCAAGAATGCCGGGTATTTTTGAATCAAATTGAGTATCATTTTAAGGCCTCACCAGGATCTTTTCCCTCAGATAGAGCTAAGATTGGTTACCTAATGAACCAACTTAAAGGTAAAGCCTTAGCTTGGGCCAATCCATTTTGGGGGAGTAACAGGAGTATTGCACAAAATTACCAGGAATTCCTTGCGGAATTCAAATTAACATTTGAACAATTAGGCAGGGAGGTTGACGCCTCCACTCCCCTAATGAATATCAGACATGGGAACAGGTCTATCTCAGATAATGACATAGAATTTTGCACTTTGGCTTCTGAGGTAGACTGGACTAATAGCGGGTTAATCTCTGCATTTAAAAAAGGGTTATTCGAAGAAATTCTGGATGAGATTGCTGCCAAAGATCTACCTAAAAAATTTAATGAATTTATCACATTTGTCATGCAAATTGATAATAGACTTAGAACCAGAGAAACTACCAAAAATAGAACAAGACGTATGGCTATGTCATTAGCACCTAGTTTTTCCAGACCATTTGTCCCTGACCTCCCTGTACAGTACAAACCCAAATCTATGCAGTTGGGGGTCACTAGACTGTCAGAGGCAGAAAGACAATATAGGAGAAAAGAGGGTCTATGCCTATACTGCAGTAGAAAAGGACATAGGAGGAGTGCTTGTCCCATACGTCTGAAAAACATCCACACCTAAGAACCTTAAGGGGACAGGTCTTAGGTGTGATGGATACGTCCTCTGAGAATAACAAAAATAGATTCCTCCTTGATATTATGGTCAAATGTAACATAAATAACTTTTCATGCAAAGCCCTGATGGACACAGGTGCGGCAGGAAACTTCATTGCTGTACATTTTGTTAAATAAAATGCTATACCTATCAAGGAGAGATTATCACCTCTGCCCGTTGAAGCTATTGATGGGAGACCTCTCTCTCAACCCTTAATTACCCACGAAATCTTGCCCATTAACATTTCAATTGGTGCCTCACACAAGGAAGACATAACATTCCCAATAATTGCTTCTCCTTCTTGCCCCATCATATTAGGCTTTCCTTGGCTTACTAAGCACAATCCTCATATTGACTGGGCAAGAGGGGAAATATTGGAGTGGGGCAAGGACTGTACTGAGAGATTTATGTTGCTCATTACCAAAAGAGTGGGCATCATAACATTACCCACCATTACCCACCCACCACTACACCTCAGGCCTCCGAAGTTCCTATACAATACTGGGAGGTTAATGAGGTATTCAGTAAGAGTCAGACCAATATTCTACCTCCTCACAGATCATATGACTGTTCCATAAATCAGCTACCTGGCACTATGCCACCCAAGGGAGCAGTATATGCCTTAACTCCACAGGAGAGTAGAATAATGGAAGAGTACATCAAAGACTAACTAAGTAAAGGCCACATACGTAAATCATCCTTGCCTGCTGGTGCAGGGTTCTTTTTTGTATCTAAAAAAGATGGTGAATTACGTCCATGCATTGACTACAGGGAATTAAACAAAATCACCATTAAAAATGCCTATCCCATTCCCCTTATATCAGAATAGTTTGACAGACTCCAGGGTGCTAAAGTCTTTACCAAACTTGTCCTCAGGAATGCGTACAATTTGGTAAGGATCATGAGTGGAAAACAGCATTTAATACTAAAAGTGGGCACTATGAGTACCTTGTGATGCCCTTCGGGTTATGCAATGCTCCGGCCGTGTTCCAGGACTATATTAATGATGCACTCAGGGACTATATTTATTAATTTGTCCTAGTCTATCTGGATGACATCCTTATTTATTCCCCTAACCTTCAGACTCACCACAAATGGGTCAAACAAGTATTGCAAACTTTACTTAAAAAAACAACTTTATTGTAAACTGGGAAAATGCATCTTTGATCAGACTGAAGTACAGTTTTTAGGGTATAACATTATTGCCTCTGCTTTTCAGATGGACCCTCATAAACTCTAAGCTGTTCTACATTGGCCATTGCTCAAATGGACTAAAAGCCATTCAAAGGTTTATTGGGTTTGCCAATTATTACAGGAGATTTATCAAAGGATTCTCATTTGTGATAGCCCCCATCACCAATATGACAAGCAAGCAGTATGATATGGTCTAAGGAGGCTAAAGAAGCGTTTGAACTCCTCAAACAAAGGTTTGCTTCTGGTGACATATTTATACATCCTGACACCAGCAAACCCTCATACTGGAGGTTGATGCCTCCGAAACTAGGCATGTGCATGGGAAAAAATTTCGGTTCGGTTCAGCATTCTGAAATTCTGGATTCAGCCACTTCAGCCACTTCAGCCACTTCAGCCACTTCAGCCACTTCAGCCACTTCAGCCACTTCGGAAATTCGTCTTCCACGGTTTCAGGGAGTTATCTACCAAAAGGCTGAAAGACCTAAATTGGTCTTTCAGCCAAATGTACTAATAATAAGTAAAAATTACTTAGTATTAGTAAATTTTGCCCCTACTCGCTATACCGCGAGTAGGGGCATGTCTAGTAAACAGTGAGAAGCCTGTGACTGCTCACTGTTTAAAAAAAAAAAATAGTGCCCTCACCCCTGAGCGGTGGGTGGGGGCCCTAAACAAGAATAAGGGGGGGACCTAGTGTCCTCCCCCTGGCCCCCACCCCTGAGTGGCAGATGGGGGCCCTAAATACTAATAAGGGGGGACCTAATGTCCTCCCCCCTGGCCCCCACCCCTGAGCGGCGGGTGGGGACCCTAAATTGTAATAAGGGGGGGGGACCTAGTGTCCTCCCCCCTGGCCCCCACCCCTCAGCGGTGGGTGGGGGCCCTAAACACTAATAAGGGGGGGGACCTAATGCCCTCCCCCCTGAGCGGCGGGTGGGGGCCCTAAATTGTAGTAAGGGGGGGGACCTAGTGTCCTCCCCCATGGCCCCCACCCCTCAGCGGCGGGTGGGGGCCCTAAATACTTATAAGGGGGGGACCTAAGGTCCTCCCCCCTGGCCCCCACCCCTGAGCAGCGGTGGGGGCCCTAAAAAAAATGTTTCCCCCGAGGTGACTAGGGGTCCCCAAACCCCTAGTCACCCCCTCCCCCCAATACAACTTATCCCCCTACCTACCCCCCTCACCCTAAAAACTAATGAGGGAGGGACCTTTAACTAAGTACCTGTAAAAAAAACAAAAACAAAAAAAAACTTACCATTCGATGTTTTCTTTCTTCTAAAATCTTTTTTCAGCCCCAAAAAAGGCCAAATAAAAAAAACCATAACCGACGCAATTATAAAAAAAAAAAAAAAACGAGCGCAAAAAAAAATATTTCAAACCAACCAATCAGATTGCTGTGACAGTTAAATGTAGAGACTTACCTGTCAGTCTCTTCATATACCTGTCAGAGCACTCTGATTGGATGGCTTAAACCTACCAATCAGAGTGCTCTGAGCCTAATTGCAGGGTGGGGCAAAGGTTGCTCACTGTTTAATAGACATGCCCCTACTCACGGTATAGCGAGTAGGGGCATAATTTACTAATACTAAGTAATCTTTACTTAGTATTAGTAAATTTGGCTGAAAGACCAATTTAGGTCTTTCAGCCTTTTAGTAGATAGCTCCCTAATACCGTGGGAATTAGGGAGTTATCTACTTATTCATTCCTGTCATTACACTGACTGGCCAAGTAACTTACATTTTATATGAATGTATGTTACTTGATTGTTGTAAGTGTTGCAAATGCTTACAGCTGAATCCTGGCTATGTTTGTATACTTTTTATTTAAAATTGTATGCAATGTAACATTCTTCTTCTTTCACTGGGTAAGTATATTGGTACTTAGGCAATACTGTGCTTCGGCAACTTCAGAACTTTGGCAACTTCAGAACTTTGGCAACTTCAGAACTTTGGCAACTTCAGAACTTTGGCATTTCGACACTTCGGCATTTCGACACTTCGGCATTTCGACACTTCGGCATTTCGACACTTCGGAAATTCGGTAATTTCGGAACCTCGGCAATTCGGACATTCGGAAGTACCCAAATGTCCGAATTGGGACCGAAACGAATTGCACATGTCTATCCGAAACTGGGGTAGGGGCTGTTCTCTCTCAGAGGGAGAGTCAGGATACCCATTTGCATCCATGTGGGGTATCCTGACTCTCCCTCAGAGAGAAAGTTGTCTCCTGCGGAGCGTAATTATGATATTGGCAACAGAGATGTTTGGCCATTGGACTAGCGCCTAAAGAGTGGCAACATCTTTTAGAGGGTTTCAAGGACCCCCTTTTGATCATTACTGATCACAAGAATTTGGTTTATATAGGGGAATGCTAAACGACTATCTCCTAGACAGGCTAGATGTTCTTTGTTCCTGTCTCACATTGACTTTCTCATAACTTACAGACCTGGTCCCAAAAACGTGAAGGCGGGTGCCTTATCTAGACAGTTTGATACTTAATCTATACAAGAACAAGAGTCATCCCCTATTATTCCACCAGAGTGTATCATCGCTTCCACTGTCCTTTCCTTGTTCTCTCCTCTGCTTGGCCCTATCATGGAAGCTTAGTCTCAGGGGCCATGCAATAAACCATTGGATAAATTATTTGTTCCATTGGGTGAAACGGAAAATGTCATGAGGGTGTTCCACAACAACGTGACTGCTGGACACCCAGGCATTAATAAATCCATATCCGCGATCATAAGATCATTTTGGTGGGATTCTCTCAGGAAAGACGTTAAAGAATATGTGCAGGCATGTTCTGTTTGTGCAGTTTCTAAGGTACCTCATAAGCTTCCATGTCGATTGTTACATCCACTTCCCGTACCCAGTATCCCATGGTCCCTCTTGTCCATGGACTTCATCGTGGAACTTCTTAGTTCTAATGGCTATACCACCATCCTTATGGGATTGACTGCTTTTCCAAGATGGCTCATTTTTTTTCACTCAAAAAATTGCCATCATTTCAAGACCTGGTTCTTATATTTATACGTAAAAAATTGTCCGACTACATGGCATTCCTTACAATATTTTATCTGACAGAGGTTCTCAGTTTGTGTCTCGATGTTGGAGGGCTTTCAATAAACAGTTGGGCATTGAATTATCATTTTCTTACCATTTCCAAACCAATGGCACGGCAGAGAGGGCTAACCAGTCATTAGAATTGTATTTGCGTTGTTTTGTTAATAGCATTCAAGATAATTGGTCCGAATTACTATCCTGGGTTGAGTTTGCTAGGAACAATGCTAATCATGACTCTTCTGGTCATAGCCCATTCTTTGTTAATAACGGTCGCCATCCTACTGTTCTGCTATCTGTGTTCTCTGACACAGCTATCCCTGCTTTGGATGAGCACCTTGCTTCTATTCGTGATACGTGGACCAAAGTTCACTCCGCTCTCGAAACTGCAGCTGATCGTTTCAAATTTCATGTGGACAAACGGCGGGGTGCCAACCCTGTTTACCAAGTGGATGAGAGGGTGTGGTTATCATCATGCAACATTAAACTTAAAGTTCCTAGCATGAAGTTTGCTCCCAGATTCCTTAGTCCATTTCGTATCCTTCATAGAATTAATCTTGTTTTGTATTCTCTGGCTCTCCCTTCCTCATTACACATTCCTAACACGTTTCATGTTTCTTTGCTCAAACCACTTATTTGCAATAAGTATACTGTTCCAAGTGTTCCGCTGGCCCCGTTGGTTGTTTCTGGCCAGGAGGAGCATGAAGTCTCTTTCATAATCGATATTCAGCGGTATCTGCACTCAGCGGCCATGCGTCAGTGTACCTGACTCCTGCATCATGTTGGTGGACGCCGGCAGCTGTGGATCCACGCCAAATTATAGCCCCATGTCCGCCCACGGTGATGATGACGTCGGCGTGCATGTGACGTCACGCGGGAGATGCGCGCTCACATTCTGGGGTCAAAGGCCGATTTTGTGCCAATCAGAAGTGTAAAAGGCATATTTAAATGCACTTTTACTTTCCCTCATTGCCCTGTCGTGGTTTCTCTAATGGTTGTCCGAGAGTGTATTTCTGAGCGTTTATTTCTGGTTATTGACTTTGACTTCGTTTGACTTCCCTGTATTCTGGTATCCTTGACTTTTGGCTTTCCCAAATCATTGTGTCTCATTCTGTGTCCCCGACCTCGGCAAGTATTCTG
Source organism: Pelobates fuscus (assembly GCF_036172605.1). Classification (NCBI taxonomy): domain Eukaryota; kingdom Metazoa; phylum Chordata; class Amphibia; order Anura; family Pelobatidae; genus Pelobates; species Pelobates fuscus. Next base: position 303,393,685 of record NC_086319.1, on the reverse strand, counting down.
GCTATTCTTTGGTACGTTAAGTCTGGCCATTCTAAGGCCTGGTAAGACATTACCTGTTAGTCCTAGGTGTGTTACAGTTCTACGTGCTGGATCAACTTGTAATCCTGACAGTGTGTGTGTGTGTGTCAGTGGGGGGTATCTGACACCATGTATATCTGTGTATGTGTCTGACAGTGTATGTTACTTGCAGTAAATGTCTGTGTGACAGTGTGTGCCTTTCAAAATTTATATGTGTGTATGTGTCTGACAGTGTGTTTTGGTCTGTGTGAGTATGTATATAACTCTGACATTGTGTATCTTTCTCTCTGTGAATCTTCAGCAAATGGCATTTATTCACTAAACTATGAATTACTGCAAACCGAAATTAACAGCAACATTCTGAAAAAATACCAATCTAGTGAGAATTGGAGATTTTTTTTCTAATCAGCTATTTTGGCATGTTATGCAATTCAGATTACAATTTATTTTGCTTAGTGAATAAACCCATAAATGTGTGTATTCTTCATATGTGTAATGTGTCAAATTTTTACTTTTATTATCTTTGCATGTATTGTAATGCATTATCTATAGAATGCATAAAAATAGCTTGGAATATCACTTTAAGAATAATTATATATATATTAATGATAATATTGTCAAATTTTGGCATTGATTTTGAAAACATGACTAATAATGCAAACACATGTCTTTTATTGAAGTATAGTGATCATATGAAGCCATTTATTATCACCTAGTTGTTTGGATCCTTTTTAAATAATAGAAAGCACCCAAATGGCCCTGATCAAAAGTTTACCTAATCTTGAATGTTTGACCTTGTTACAGACACACAAGCTGACAAACACAGGTTAAAATGGCAAGTAAAGGTAATTTCCCACACCTGTGGCTTTTTAAATTGCAATTGGTGTCTGAATATAAATAGTCAATGAGTTTGTTAGCTCTCATGTGGATGCACTGAGCAGGCTAGATACTGAGCCATGGGGAGCAGAAAAGAACTGTCAAAAGGTAAAGAAACTTTATAAAGATGGAAAAGGATATAAAAAGATATCCAAAACCTTAAAAATGCGAGTCAGAACTGTTCAATCGCTTATTAAGAAGTGGAAAATTGGGGAATTTCTTCATACCAAGCCAAGGTAAGGAAGACCAAGAAAGATTTCAGCCACAACTGCCAGAAGAATTGTTCGGGATACAAAGAAAAACCCACAGGTAACCTCAGGAGAAATACAGGCTGCTCTGGAAAAAGACAGTGTGATTGTTTCAAGAAGCACAATACAACGATACTTGAACAAAAATAAGCTGCATGGTCGAGTTGCCAGAAAGAAGCCTTTACTGCGCCAATGCCACCAAAAAGCCCAGGTACAATATGCCCAACAACACCTTGACATGAATAACATGTTTCCCTCAAACCGGCTACAGCAATAAAAGAAAAATAGTATATCGTCGGACAGTGCCATTGCCAGTGACTCCACCATAGCTACTACATCTGCTTTACCATATAAGCTCAGACTTGAGCAAAGTACTGAGCCAGTACTACAAAGAAATCCTTAGGTGGTAATTATTCCACTCACACCTGGTTCATAGAGCAGTGTGGCTGCTCTATTTATTGTAAGTACGTTCCATTTTTACCTTTTGCACTATTTTATTCACTGAGGACACTATGGGCCCTCTTTTGTGCTTTTGTCTTTCATAAATCCTGCACTCCATACATCACCAGAAGGATATCCTACATGTGGGGAGTTTAAATACCACTGTATTCTGTTTTACTCAGAGCTGGTTAAAGCTCTTTTTATTGTAAGTTAGCACTCTCAGGACTTCAGTGTTTGTCTGTAGCTGCAGGTGTCATACGTTATTGTACCATTGGTCCGCTTTTTTCCTTTATGTTTTTTATATGCTGACATGCATTTGAGTCGTTGTACAAAGTATTGAAGAATCACCTATTGTCCAGCTATATCCTACATGTAGGGAGTTTCAAATACCACTGTATGCTATTTTACCTAGAGCTGGGCATAGCTCTACTGATTGTGAGTTGGCATTTTTCTCTTCTGTGTTGTCCGTGACACTATCCTTAACGGTTGTGCACTATTGGTCTTCCTTTTTGTCTAATTTTGTTTTTCATACCACTGAGGACCTCATCAAGAACCTAAGAAGACCTACCCAAGACCCCCTTGTGTATTTTCAGAGACTTGTCTTTTTACTACCTCCCATTCCACCTAGCGCACCCTGTATTTTTGTTGTTTCCTGCTCCCAGATTTATTGAAGGGTTTGAGGGTTGCCCTTCCCCTCAGGTGTGCAGCTCCTTTCACCTCTGTGATCAGTACTGTAGCGCTGTTCCACCCCAAATTCTATTTCTCTAAGTTATAACACCTTGACATGCCTCACAGCTTCTGGCACACTGTAATTTGGAGTGACGAGACAAAAATAGAGTTTTATGGTCATAACCATAAGCGCTATGTTTGGAGAGGGGTCAAAGAAACTTCTGGTGAAAAGAATACCATCCTGACTGTGAAGCATGGTGGTGACTCACTGATGTTTTGGGGTTGTGTGAGCTCTAAAGGCTTATGAATCCCATAAGAAATAAAATAAATGTTTTTTACCTACTCACTCATATACTTCCTGATTTGACACAAACACACATCCTCACTGATTTGGCACACTCTGACACAGGGACGTGTCTATTGCGAGGCAAACAAGGTATCTTTGGGCAGCACTTTGCAGGGGGCGGCAAAAAAAGCCGCCCCAAATGCCCAGGCAGATCTCTTGTTTGTCTCGTGTCCTGGGGGGGTCAACAGCAAGCCGACTGGCCACTTTTCAGCTCCCCTAGGAGGGCGGTGGGCAGTGGGCAGCGAGGGAGCATACTCATCTGAGCTCTTCCTGCTCAGCTCCCTCCGTGCCACTTAATGAAGGCGGGAGCCGGAATATAACGTCCCTCCGGCTCCCGGCATCACTAAGCGGGCGCGCAAGCTGAGAAGGAAGATTAAAGTTCCCTCGCCGTCTACTCAGCCTGTCCACCCCCTGCCTGCCCGACCAGCAGCCCCACTGGACCGCAGATAAGTAATCCACTCCAGCTCTCCCAGGGAGGCTGGGTGGATTTAAAATAAAATGTGGGTGTTGGGAGAAATGTGTATGTGTCTGTAAGTGAATGTGTGTGTGTGTGTGTGCGTGTATGTGTCTGTAAGTGAATGTGTGTGTGTGTGTGCGTGTATGTGTCTGTAAGTGAATGTGTGTGTGTGTGTGCGTGTATGTGTCTGTAAGTGAATGTGTGTGTGTGTGCGTGTGCGTGTATGTGTCTGTAAGTGAATGTGTGTGTGTGTGTGCGTGTATGTGTCTGTAAGTGAATGTGTGTGTGTGTGTGCGTGTATGTGTCTGTAAGTGAATGTGTGTGTGTGTGTATGCGTCTGTAAGTGAATGTGTGTGTGTGTGTGTGCGTGTGTGCGTCTGTAAGTGAATGTGTGTGTGTGTGTGCGTGTATGCGTCTGTAAGTGAATGTGTGTGTGTGTGTGCGTGTGTGCGTCTGTAAGTGAATGTGTGTGTGTGTGTGTGCGTGTGTGCGTCTGTAAGTGAATGTGTGTGTGTGTGTGTGCGTGTGTGCGTCTGTAAGTGAATGTGTGTGTGTGTGTGCGTCTGTAAGTGAATATGTGTGTGTGTGCGTCTGTAAGTGAATGTGTGTGTGTGTGTGTGCATGTGTAAGTGAATGTGTCTGTGAGTGAGCATGTATGTGTGTGTCTGTGAGTGAGCGTGTATGTGTGTGTCTGTGAGTGAGCGTGTATGTGTGTGTCTGTGAGTGAGCGTGTATGTGTCTGTGAGTGAGCGTGTATGTGTCAGTCAGTGAGCGTGTATGTGTCAGTCAGTGAGCGTGTATGTGTCAGTCAGTGAGTGCGTGCATCTGTCATTGAGAGTGTGTGTATGTCATTGTTTGTCAGTGTATATGAGAGTGAGCGTCTGTCAGTGAGTGAGCGTCTGTCAGTGAGTGAGCGTCTGTCAGTGAGTGTATGTGTCTGTCAGTGAGTGAGCGTCTGTCAGTGAGTGAGCGTCTGTCAGTGAGTGAGCGTCTGTCAGTGAGTGAGCGTCTGTCAGTGAGTGAGCGTCTGTCAGTGAGTGAGCGTCTGTCAGTGAGTGAGCGTCTGTCAGTGAGTGAGCGTCTGTCAGTGAGTGAGCGTCTGTCAGTCAAAGTGCGGCCTTGACAGGAAGGGGTGGGGAAAATGTAAATTTCAGGGGTGCCCGAGCACCGTCCTAAATACACCACTGCAGACACACACAGGGACTTATTAGCCGCGAGGCAAACAAGGCATTTGCCTTGGGCGGCATTTTCCAGGGGGTGGGGAAAAAAAGCCGCCCCCAAATACCCAGGGCAAATGTCTTGTTAGCCTTGAGGCTAACAGTCCAGGCAAGCGGGCGGCTAAGTAAAAATCCATGCGGGCGGCACTGGCAAGTGAGCACTTTCCCCTGAGCTCTCTGCTCAGCTCCCTCACGCGCCGCAGAGTGATGCAGGGAGCCGGAATATTCCGGCTCCCGGCATCACTCTGCGGCGCGCGAGGGAGCTGAGCAGAGAGCTCAGGAGAAAGTGCTCTCTCACCAGCGCCGCACGCCCACCCAGCAGCCACTGGACCCCCGGGAAAGGGAGAACCCCTCCCCCCCAGCATTCCCAAAGGTAAGGAGGCTGGGGGGTTGAATAAAAAAAAAAAAACACAAGTGAGTGTGTTAGTGAGTGAGTGTGTTAGTTTGTCTGTGTGTGTGTGTCAGTTTGTGAGGGAGTGTGTCAGTTTGTGAGGGAGTGTGTCAGTTTGTGAGGGAGTGTGTCAGTTTGTGAGGGAGTGTGTCAGTTTGTGAGGGAGTGTGTCAGTTTGTGAGGGAGTGTGTCAGTTTGTGTGGGTTTGTGTCAGTTTGTGAGGGAGTGTGTCAGTTTGTGAGGGAGTGTGTCAGTTTGTGAGGGAGTGTGTCAGTTTGTGAGGGAGTGTGCCAGTTTGTGAGGGAGTGTGTCAGTTTGTGAGGGAGTGTGTCAGTTTGTGAGGGAGTGTGTCAGTTTGTGAGGGAGTGTGTCAGTTTGTGAGGGAGTGTGTCAGTTTGTGAGGGAGTGTGTCAGTTTGTGAGGGAGTGTGTCAGTTTGTGAGGGAGTGTGTCAGTTTGTGAGGGAGTGTGTCAGTTTGTGAGGGAGTGTGTCAGTTTGTGAGGGAGTGTGTCAGTTTGTGAGGGAGTGTGTCAGTTTGTGAGGGAGTGTGTCAGTTTGTGAGGGAGTGTGTCAGTTTGTGAGGGAGTGTGTCAGTTTGTGAGGGAGTGTGTCAGTTTGTGAGGGAGTGTGTCTGTCAGGGAGTGTGTCTGTCAGGGAGTGTGTCTGTCAGGGAGTGTGTCTGTCAGGGAGTGTGTCTGTTAGTGAGAGTGTATGCGTGTCTGTTAGTGAATGTGTGTGTCTGCCAGTGACTGTATGTGCCTGTTAGTGAGTGTGTATGTCTGTTAGCTAGTGTATGCGTGTCTGTCAGTGAATGTGTGTGTATTTAGAAGGCGGGGCAGGGGGAAGGGTGGGGTGGTGCGGGTGGGGGGGGGACGCCTGAGTTTTGTCCACAAAACCAGGATACACCACTGCACACACATTTACTGACAGACACACACTGACAGATACACATTCACTGACAGACACACACTCACTGAAAGACACAAAAACACTCACTGACAGGTGCACACACACTCACTAACAAACACCCACATTCACTCACTGACAGACACACATACACTCACTGAGACACAGAAACTCAGACAGACACACATTCACTGACAGACACACACTAAGACAAGCACACACACACATTCACTGACAGACACACTCACAGACACACACACACACTGATACTGACATACTCACACTCACTTTTGTTTTGTTTTTTTATTTAAATTTACCCCTTACTTTGGGAGAGCTTGAGTGGATTATTTTTGCCTGGGGTACAGTAGGGTACAGTGGGGCTGATGTCCCTCGGGTCCAGTGGGGCTGATGTCCAGGAAGGCAGGCAGAAGCATAGTGGAGGCATCGAGGAAGCTTTAATTTCCTTGCTCTGTTCCCTTACACGCTGCTTTGCGATGCAGAGGCTGGAGTGATGTCATATTTCAGCTCCCAGCATCACCACAGGGCGCGCAAAGAAGCACAGCAATGAGTGCACACAGATCAGCGATCCCTCGCCACCCGGCTAGAATATGTGCAACCGCCCACCTTGGTGGGGTCCTAAAGTGGCCAGCCGAGCAGCTCTTGCACCCCCCCATGAAAGAGGCTAACAAGGCATCTGCTAAGTGTTTGAAAGTGCTGCCGAAGGCAAATGTCTTGTTAGCCTCACACTAAATACAGCCCAGGGTGTTACTAGCGAGAGAGACGCACACATCATATTTACAGTTCAGCAAAGATAGCAAACCTAAAGTACTACTTTTCCCATAAGCTCGACAAACAAATTTGACTTGCTGAGAATCATGGGATATGTAGTCCACAAGTGTACACAAGTGAAGCCGACTAATGAGCATAGTTGAGCGCATGCAATGTGACTAGTGACCGATACCTGAATATGGAATGCCTTCGCCTTGAAGATCCTGTATTACTAGCAGCTGTGGAGCCATACCTTATTATCATGGCAACACAGGCTACACCAAGACAGCAATAATCTAGAGAGGAAGAAGTCAGCAACAAACACTATACAGAGCAAAGACCTTCCATCTGTTCATTAAAGGAACACTATAGGGTCAGGAACACAAACATGTATTCCTGACCCTATAGTGTTAAAGCCACCATCTAGCCCCCCTGATCCCTGCTTGCCCTCCTAAATATAATAAAATATTATCTTTATTCCAGTCAGCTGCTGTTAGCTCTGCCCCTGATCTGACATAATCAGAAGTGGTGGTCTGAGCCAACCACAATGCTTTCTCATAGAATTGGCTGAGACTATCAAGGAGGCAGATCAGGGGCAGAGCCAGCACAATCCAAACACAGCCCTGTCCAAGCAGCATCTCCTCATAGAGATACATTGAATCAATGCATCTCTATGAGGAACTGTCAGAGTCTCCATGCACAGGGTGGAGATGCTGAGTGGCAGTGCTGCACAGTGTGCAGCACTACCCTAGGAAGCACCTCTAGTAGCCATCTGAGGAGTGCCCAGTGGAGTTATCCCTAGGCTGTAATGTAAACACTGTCTTTGAAAAGACAGGGTTTACTGAAAAAAGCCTGATGGAAATGATTATGCTCACCACAGCAAATACAATATAGAAACATAGAATGTGACAGCAGATCATAGGCGTGCACCCAGGGCCGGCCTTAGGCATTTAGACGCCCTGTGCGAAAAATCTTCACAGCGCCCCCCCCCCCCCCCCCCCGTCATCCATGTATGCTGTTATGTTTGTGTTGTCTGTGTATGTAATAGTACGTGTGATGACTGTGTGTGATATGTATGCTATGTGTGATAATTGTAATGGGTATATTAACAGTGTGTGATATGCGTGTATTGGTTGTATGTGACACACACACACAGACACACACACAGAGTCAGACGGCCATACACACACAGGAAGACATCCACACACACACACAAGCAGACAGTCATACACACACACACACACACACACACACACAGGCAGACAGTCACACACACACAGACACACACAGGCAGACAGTCAGTCATACACACAGACACACACAGACAGTAATACACACAGACACGCACAGAGGCAGACAGTCATACACACACACACGCAGACAGTCATACACACAGACACACACAGGCAGAAAGTCATACACACAGACACACACAGGCAGACAGTCATACACACAGACACACACAGGCAGACAGTCATACACACAGACACACACAGGCAGACAGTCTTACACACAGAGGCAGACAGTCATACACACAGAGGCAGACAGTCATACACACAGAGGCAGTCATACACAGTCACACACACAGAGGCAGACAGTAATACACACAGACAAACACACAGATGCAGACAGTAACACACACAGACACACAGTGGCAGACAGTCATATACACACACACACACACGCAGACAGTCATACACACAGACACACAGAGGCAGACAGTCATACACACAGAGGCAGACAGTCATACACACAAAGGCAGTCATACACAGTCACACACACAGAGGGCAGACAGTAATACACACAGACAAACACACAGAGGCAGACAGTAATACACACAGACACACAGTGGCAGACAGTAATACACACAGACACACAGTGGCAGACAGTCATATACACACACACACACACACAGACACACAGAGGCAGTCATACACACAGACACACACAGAGGCAGACAGTAATACACACAGACACAGTGGCAGACAGTCATATACACACACACAGGCAGACAGTCATACACACACACACAGGCAGACAGTCATACATACACACACACACAGAGACACACACAGGCAGACAGTCATACACACAGACATACAGAGGCAGACAGTCATACACACACACAGAGGCAGACAGTCATACACACAGACACACAGAGGCAGACAGTCATACACACAGACACACAGAGGCAGACAGTCATACACACAGACACACAGAGGCAGACAGTCATACACACAGGCAGAGAGTCACACTCACCTGACAATCACACAGTTACCTGTGGAGTTCATTGTTGAGGCAGTGCAGCTCCTGGTGACTGTTTGGTGGGGAAGCAGGGACTCCTTCCTGCTTCCCCTGCAGCCGTTTTCCGGCGCTTTTAGCTCCGCCCCCGCCGCACGGTAAGCTCCGCCCCCGCTGCAAATGTAAAAAAAAAAAAAAAAAAAAATTTTTTTTTTTTTTTTTTTTTTAAACGGCTGTGCGGCCGCACGGCGCCCCCTGCTCCATGGCGCCCTGTGCGGCCGCACAGCTCGCACACCCCTAAGGCCGGCCCTGCGTGCACCCGAAGTGTGGCTGGGCACACTCTAATCCCCGTGGCCCGCGCGATGTGCCTCCCTCTGGGGTGAGGGAGATCGACCCACAGGCAGGGAGGGAGGCAGGAGAGGGCCCGGGGAGCTCTTGTCAGCAGCTCCGCCGGGTTCCTCTCGCGAGGTCGGAGCATTACCGTGGCAACGCTCAGATCTCGCGAGAGTAGAGTGAACTCTAGCCCCACAGGCTAGAGTTCACTCACCACTGGACCACCAGGGATGGCAGCAGCAGGGTCCCCCTCCCTATAAAAAGATAAGAAGGGAGGGGGTATATTAACTAAACAGTCCCCCCACCCCTACCCCACACAATACACACAAACCACTCCCACACATCACCCTTACACACAGCACCTTTACACATACACACACAGCACACACACACACACACTAACAGAACCCTTACACACACAGCACCCTTACACATACACAGCACCCTTACACACTAACAGCACCCTCACGCTAACAGCACCCTCACAAACACAGCCCCCTCACACACACAGCACCCTTACACACACACACACACCACCCTCACAAACACACACATCAACCTCACACACAGCACCCTTACACATACACACACACACACTAACAGCACCCTCACACACACACACAGTGCCCTCACACACACACACCACCATCACAAACAAACACACACATCATCCTTACACACACAGCACCCTTGCACACACACACACAGCACCTACACACACACACACACACACACACACAGTAGTGTGTGTGTGTGTGTGTATATATATATATATATATATGTGGCATGTGTGTTTGTGCTTTAGGGTGCACACCCTTATGCAATGGGCTGCACACGCCTATGCAGCAGATAAGAACCATTCGGCCCATTTAGTCTGCCCAATTTTCTAAATACCTTCACTAGTCCCTGGCCTTATCTTATAGCTAGGATAGCCTTATGCCTATCCCATGCATGCTTAAACTCCTTCACTTTGTTAACCTCTACCACGTCAGCTGGAAGGCTATTTTATGCATCCACTATCCTCTCAGTAAAGTAATAAACCTTTACCCCTCTAATTTAAGACTATGTCCTCTTGTTGTGGTAGTTTTTCTTCTTTTAAATACAGTCTCCTCCTTTACTGTGTTGATTCCCTTTATGTATTTAAATGTTTCTATCATATCTCCCCTGTCTCGTCTTTCCTCCAAGCTATACATGTTAAGTTCCTTTAACCTTTCCTGGTAAGTTTTATCCTGAAATCCATGAACTGCAATAAGCTATAGTGTCCCTTTAAACTTGTTCTTTAAATATATGTTTTAAAAATATTAAAGGCACATTGTAGTCACCAGAACATCTACAGTTTAATGTTGTTGTTCTAGTGTCTAGTATAGTCTGTCCCTGGAGGATTTGTAATGTAAACACTGCCTTTTCTCTACACTAGTGGCAGTCACTCAGACGGCCAGTAGATGTGCTTCCTGGGTTAGCGCTGCACAGTGTGACGCTGAACGCTCTCTATAGAGATGCATTGACTTTGATTGGTAATAATACTGCAACAATAATTCTAAATTAAAGTGAACGCTAGGCTCACATATGTGTGACAGTAGTAGCACACTGTACATTCTTAATATAAATGGTATATTTACTAAATAAGCTTAAGTTAGCTACTTATTAGGACAGAATTGATGACCTCACGGAATCAATCTGCAGTAAGGAGACATTGTGATGCTGTACTCAAAGTCAGTTTAATGGCGATTTTTAGTTTGAACTTTATTTTAGAAGTGGGACACTACATGTATATATATATATACAGAGAGTGTGTTCCTTTAATTTGGTCATGTTTTGAATGTTGTTCAAAATGTGTGCACATAACTTGGTGAATTATTGTGGTTTTGTTTCATCAAATTTTGTTGATTATGGCAGATTGTTCTTCCCTTTTTATGTATTTATATTTAAACTCTAGAATAATTGATTTCCTTGTATCCACCCACGGAGATAGTGGAAGACGTTTGAAGTGTAAAAGAAAAAGCAATAAGATATTTTCTCTGTTTGGCATGGCCAGTGGGAGATCAGAGTGTGCCAAGAAACAAAGCAATGGCATATATACCTCTTTCAAATACTATGATGACAAGATCCATGACGCAGTGAGCGGAGTGAAGTCTAAACTAGGGGAAAGAAAGATGTGAAAACCTTTGTTAAACCTGCCCAAAACCAGAGAGCGTGGTCCATAGAGGCAAGTTGGGCAGTGTCTCCTATTTTTTGTTGCAGTAGAAAAATGTAAACAATCTTTATTATAATGGCACTAATAAAAAGCAAGTGAGAAGTGTGTATTATATATAAAAAAAAAACATGATGAGGGATATTTATTGATGTGTTATGAAAAGTGATATTTAAATTCAGGCATTATTTTGATTGTATTTAATGAAGTGTTCTAGAATTGATCTAAAAAGTGATTTTAATTTTTTTGATAGTAGATGCCTCCAGTTTTTGCAGAAATTAGCATTTCAGAAAACTGACATTTTTAGTGGGGTGGAAAAAAGTGAAGTGAAACAGAACACTTTTTGATTGGAAAAAGTACTGAAAAGATTGTGTCAATGAAAAAAAAGTAGCCCATCTTCAAAAATAACAGCTAGGGCGCAAAAGAAAAGGCAACAGATGAAAAAGAAAATTAGCACATTTGATCAACTGTGCTTGATATGAATGAAAAATTCAGTGACACTTTGATACATTTCCCCTTTGGGTCTGCCTTGATTAGTTCTGCCATTTCCTCACCACAACCCCACCCCGACCATTGATGGCGGGTGATGCTGCTGAGGTATTCAACAACTAACTTTTTCAATATTATAAGACATTTTTGCAAAAATGCCCTTTTTCTCAGTATAGACTCCTCAGACGTGCTTAGCTGGCTCTAATAGAAACTTATGTTACTCACTAGGTTGTGAAATCCTGGACATGCTAAAAGACAGGCCTAGCTATTGCCCTGTCTTATTGGGCTTTCATTGGGTAACAGTCAGACCTCTATTAAGAAGTTGTTTTTTCTTAAATGGATCTATAGGTTTATAATATTAATCAAGGCATGACCTCTCATTGGATCAGGGGTTGAATAAACGGGCAGAGTTTAATAAAGCAGGGGGCAGAGCAAATTCTGAGGTACAGTAAGGCTCTCTATCATCTTTAAAGGACCACTATAGTCACCCAGACCACTTTAGCTCAATGAAGTGGTCTGGGTGCCAGGTCCCTCAGGTTTTAACCCTTCAGATGTAAACATAGTTTCAGAGAAACTGCTATGTTTACATTGCAGGGTTAATCCAGCCTCTAGTGGCTGTCTTCACAAAAATCGCATTCAGCGTGCAGAACGTCCATAGGAAAGCATTGAGAAATGCTTTCCTATGGGCGGTTTGAATGCGCGTGCGGCTCTGGCCGTGCATTCGCATTCGGCTCCACTCGGGAGCTGACGTCGGGAGGGGAGGAGAGGTCACCAGCGCCGAGGGAGCCCAGCGCTGGATTAAGGTAAGTGGCTGAAGGGGTTTTAACCCCTTCAGTCCAGCGGGAGGAGGGCCCTGAGGGTGGGGGGGGGGACCTGAGGATTGTTTAGTGTCAGGAAAACAGGTTTGTTTTCCTGACACTATAGTGATCCTTTAAACCTCACCACCCATGACTGCTCACAACCAATTTATTACAAATGAACAACAGAAACATAAACAATAAAATTAGTAATTAGTACAGACCAAAAAAAATAAACATTCATGTAAATAACCAAAGCCAAGCTCCACATTTGCTTACTGGTTTGTTTGAATTACTAAGGAGGACAATTGCTTTTTCACATATAACTGGCTGGTGTTATATAACTTTTTTTTTTCTTTAAATAAATAAAAATGCAAGTTTACAAACAAATTTAGCATTTTCTTTATTCTTTATTTTAGGACTCTATGTCTTATATTTCATTTTATTTGAAAATCTGAAACCATTCAGCTTGACAGATGTGCACAGAAGAAAATTAAGATTTCATATGTTGAATTAAATAAAAGATTTATTTAAAATATAATCATATTTAAAGGGACACTATAGTCACCAGAACAACTACAGCTTAATGTAGTTGTACTGGTGAGTAAGGTCAGTCCATGCAGGCTTTTTGCTGTAAACACTCCCTTTTCAGACAAAAGGCAGTGCTTATATTTAAGCCTAGGGACACCTCCAGAGGCCACTCCTCGGATGGCTACTAGAGGTGCTTCTTGGGTCAGCGCTGCACAGTTTGCAGCACTGACATTCACCGTCTCCATTCAGAAATTTTCCCATAGTGATGCAATCATCCAATGCATCGATATGAGGAGATACTGATTGGCCAGGTTGGCGTTTGGCTCTGCCCTACACCCAACCCAAAAATTATTATAAAATTACAGCTACAACCAGCATCAAAAGGGTTTTAGAATAGAATAGAAGTAAAAAAAAAATGTCAGCTTGATCAGAGAGCCCTCTGATTACACTGATTACTGATATAGTACCAATCAGCACAGAAACTGGACAGTACAATGATCAGACAGCAGACAAGGGGTTTTAAAAAGTTGTTGTTGTTTTTTTAACTGCTGTAGTTAATAAAAAGGGGCAAAATTTATAAAAATAACAGTACACACTTACTAATCACTGTGATCAGCACTGAAAGAGTTCAAAAACACAATAGATTCCCCCACACTTTTTATCAATAATCTCTCTGCCTCTCATCAAAGTGAAGAAAGAGAGTGGCAGAGAACTGTGGGGTTGCCAGGCAGACCCCCAGACCGCAATCTGGTTGCTGGATTAGTAGGAGGACGGGAGGGAGGGCCAGATCATTATGACTTGCTCAGCCGCCCTAACATTGTTAGGCCCTCCTATTGTAGGACGGCATAGGGATGTATATTAAAGCACAGCCGTCAGTGAGCCCTTTTATACACAGTGTTTTATTAAACATATGTTGATAACATCACAGGTTATGTCCGATAGTGAACCTAAAAATGGAAATATCCAGGGTTATTCTCTAAGCTACAGGATAATTTAATGCACCAAGGAAGTAAAAATACCAAGCCAAATAAACCAAGATGGAACCATGAATTTGAGATTTTTTCCAATCTGGCTATTTTGATATAAAGTCTGATAGTCCATAATTTTGTGGAAACCTCTATACTGGAAATAGGAAAGTTGAACAATATTATAAGATTATGACTTCTTATTTCCATTTTCAAGAGCTACCTGCCATATTCAAACACACAGTGTAACAGTCTGACTTATCTCACTGTGATGTCAGCCAGTGACATCATCATTGTTGCCTATACAAACCCCATGCATGTTACCATCTGCACAGAGCGCAGATAGGCTTGTAATAGTGAACTGTGCTTGTCACTGGTCCTAACTGAAGTGAACATTTATTGATTTATTGACTGATTATGGATGGTAGGCAAAGAAGGAGAAGCCAAAGAGTCCGTAATAGACAGGAAGAAGCAGCTTCCCAAACAAGTAAGTGATAGCTCCACATTTGCACTATTCTTACACAAACCCTGTATCTTTTGTACATCCGTCTCCAGCATGCTGACAACAAACATTATTCATGCACAGTTTTAATATCAGCAACCACTTGTTGCCGCTGGCTAATGTTGCTGGCGCAGGTGGACCTATACTTTTGAAAATGGTATCAGGTATCTCGATATAAGCGAAATTTCACACTAAAACACTGCACATACAGACTCATTGCACCATGAACACTTCAAAACACTTAGGGGGTCATGGTTTCGCAGTTACTCTTTATCCATACTTTTTTGATTAGGGTCTCGGGGAAGGCATGCTAATTCCAGAGCAAACAGATCCCGAACACCATCTGCAAGGCAAGAAACAAGGAGGGGTGGGAGAAGTCGGAGTCCTCTTGTCCCTGAAAGACACCCCACCAGAAATGGCGGACAAAGCCAAGGAATAGGAAGGGAACGCAGAGGAAGGCAAGACAATTCCCCAAGACGGGGAACAGAAAGAGTAAGGGACAGAGCAGGAAGAAGGAATATGAGGACTGGCAGGCGCAGAGACGGATCTGAAAGTGAAGGAGGGAGAGATAGGCAGAGACCAGGGAGAAGCAGATCCCCCTTAAATCGCAATAGTGTGCCACCTCCTCCTAACGTAAATAATGCTGGTGAACTGGAAAATTTAGAAAACCACCAGTCTGAGAACAATGAAGGAAATCGCCAGCCAGTGCCTGTTCACGAGCCTTCACAACCTGTTAATGCCCAACATGTGGATAACAATGAGCCTCCTCTTGCACAAAATGAGGACCCTCCCCGAGCTATTCCACAGGAAGCTCAGGGAGATGATGAACAGGATGAATGCAGCATTTGCTTGAGTGCGTTTGACTCTGGTGAGGAAATCATGCTGCTGCACTGTAGTCACAGATTCCATATTGAGTGCATACAGATGTGGCTGCAGAGGCATTGCACCTGTCCCATGTGCAGGGCAGTAGTTATAATCTAAGTGAACAAAGTTCAGCAAAATGGCTGCCGGATCTGACTTCAACCTGCAATAAAAGGTATGGACCTTCTAGAATTATACTTATATCCTATTTACCCTAGAGAAGAAATAGAGAGAGTTATTGAAATAAATATGTCAATATTTTATATAGGTTACTATATTACAGGTTAAAAGGTATAGTGTCTGTACACACAGTTTAGTTTATTCAAAAATTACTCCTAATTAAATATCATATGTTGTTCCATTCTCAGTTCATACCGATATGACTCGAGGAGATTGTCACCTATCCCAACTGCAGAGCTGAAATAATTAGGGATTTCAAGCTGCAATAAAGGTATGTACCTCTAGAATTATACTATACCCTAAAGGAGAGACGGGGTGGTGGTGGTGTGGTTGTGGGAGAGATATCATTTTAAGATTGAGAACTAGAGTCTAGAGACTAGGACGCGTTATTCCCAAAACTGATCATAAATTCCCCCATACACAAAGCAATCAGAAAATGTCACTTGTATATAATTACAGGATTCAGGTTAAATTAGAAAGCTATAATGTCTGTCCACTCAGTATAGTGTATTGAAATAATCATTTAAATTAAATATTCCAATACATTTTATTCTCTTGGCTGCAGGAGTGTTCCACCTATCTTAACTGCAGAGCTGTAATAATTGAGTGAGCATGAAAAGTTCCCACTGGGGATGAACATCGAGACGGCTACAGGAAAGGTGAGCGTGGTCTAATTTCAAACTGCAAAATGTTATATAACCATCTAGAGCAGAGATGTCCAAATGTAGATCCCCATATGTTTTAAACTATAACTTCAATGATGCTTTGTCATTCTAAAGTAATGCAAAGCTACATGGGAGTTGTAGTTCTACAGCATCTGGGTATCTTCCTTAGCGTGTTACATTTGAAATTGAAATTCGCCAGATTGGTTACGTTGCCTTTGGGACTGTATAGTACCCCAGGAATAAAATTTACACCCATAATGGCATATCATTTGCAATAGTAGACAACCCAAGGTATTGCAAATGGGGTATGTCCAGTCTTTTTTAGTAGTCATTTGGTCACAAACACTGGCCAAAGTTAGCGTTAGTATTTGTTTGTGTGTGAAAAATGCAAAAAATGCCAATTTTGGCCAGTGTTTGTGACTAAGTGGCTATTAAAAAGACTGGACATACCCCATTTGCAATACCTTGGGTTGTCTACTATTGCAAATGGTATGCCATCATAGGGGTAATTTTCATTCTTGGGCTACCATAGGGTCTCAAAGGCAACGTAACCAATCTGGCGAATTTTAATGTGAAAAAAATGAAACACAAGCCTTATATTTAACGCTGTAACTTTTGAAAACACCATAAAACCTGTACATGAGGGGTACTGTTGTACTCGGGAGACTTTGCTGAACACAAATATTTGTGTTTCAAAACAGTAAAAAGTATTGCAGCAATAATATCGTCCGTGTAAGTGCTGTTTGTGCGTGAAAAATGCAAAAAACTTCACTTTTACTGGCGATATCATGGTTGTAATACATTTTACTGTTTTGAAACACTAATACTTGTGTTCAGCGAAGGCTCCCGAGTAGAACAGTACCCCCCATGTACAGGTTTTATGGTGTCTTGGAAAGGTATAGGGTTAAATATAGTGCTAGCAAATTAAATTCCCTTTACTTTCGGCATGGGTTGTCAGGCAGGTCCCGCTAATTGTAATTAATTAAGATACCTAATTATGTAAAAATATTACATAAATATATGTGTAGAATTAATATATGTATATATATATACATATGTGTATATATATGTATATATATATTTTTTTTTTTTTTTTTTTTTATATTTCTATTTATATATAGGTATATATATAGTGATATATACGTATATATTTATGTATATAGATATATATATTATTTCGTTCTATATGTATTTTGATATAAATATATATATATTAATATCACAATACAGTTAGAACGAAATAACACACATCTATATATTTTTTAATTATTTATTTTTAATTATTTTAGTAATTTTATTTTTTAAAGTATTTACATATTTTTTTATATTATATATAAATATATATATAACAATAATTATATATCTATTTAATCAGTATCAGTCTACGTGTAATTTGATATTAAAATACATATATATAATTATATATATTAATAGTAAAATACACCTAGACAGTGTATGTGTGTGTATGTATATGTGTATATATATACTTAGATCATATATATATGATATATATATATATATGATCTACCGGTAAGTATATAATTTTTTTTTTTACACTTATTTTAATTATTTTTATTTTATTTCCCGCCAGCAGGGGGACTACCTGTCATTACAGGCAGTCCCCCTGCTGGCAATGCATCAGCCAGCTAACCCGGCCATGTGATTGTGAGGTCCTCGCAAGAACCTTACTCTCACATGGCCGGGAAGCCCCCCAGGAGGAAGGACGTGCCGCGGGGGGCTCCCTGGGAGTCCCCCCAACCGCGATCGCCGGCGTGGGATTGCCGGCGACCGGGTAAGTAACAAAAGACCGGAGGGCGTACTATTTAGAGACGCTTAAAATAGGGCGTAATAGTACGCCCTCCGGTCTTAAAGAGTTAATACACAATGTAAACAAAATGTAACATAACACATAAGAAATATATAATCAACCATGGCACGTGCATTCTGTTTTGAGGTATGTAGAGAGGGATCTTTTAAAGTATTTTAGACCTGGGGAAGATTTTAAAGTGTGCAGGAAGCTGTTCCATAATTGCGGCGCTCTGTAGGAGAAGGAGGATTGGGCCGCTTTCTTTTTGTATTGAGGTAGACTAAATGAAGTGCTGGTACTGGATCGGAGGTTATAGGAAGTGGGAACAGCCGAGGAGAGCATTCTGCTCAGGTAGGGTGGGAACTTCCTAGAAAAGCTCTTAAACACAAGGCTGGAAAGATGAAGGGTGCGTCTGGATTACAGCAACAGCCAGTTTAGTTCTTTTAGCATGTCACAATGGTTGGTCATGTAATTACATTGTAGCACAAAGCGGCAGAACACTTTATACAATGTATTTAGTTTATTAATGTGGGATTGCGGTGCAGGTGCATATACTACATCCCCATAATCAATGATTGGCATCAGCATTTGCTGTACAATCTTTTCCTTTACTGTAGGGCTTAGGCAGCATTTGTTTCTGTACAGGGCACCTAGTTTTGGATAAAGTTTAGATGCAAGCTTTTCTATGTGCAGGCCAAAAGATAGATTGGGGTCTAACAACATACCAAGGTATTTGAAAGAGCAGACTGCGGTCAGTGTGCCATTTGATTTTGTTTTGATCCATAGATGGGAATTTTGTAATTTGTGTAATTTAGGTACTGTTCCAAAGATTATTGTGACAGTTTTGTCAGTTAGTAAGAGTTTGTTTTTTATGATCCACTTTTCTACCTCTGCGTACATGTGTACATGTGAGGATTTGCAGACATTAGGCAGATCATTTATAAATAATGTGAATAGTAGGGGGCCGAGAATGGAACCTTGGGGAACACCACACGTGAATTCTTAGGAGCCAAGGAGGCGGATTAGGGGCAGGCCCAGTGCCGGCAGACTTGCTGGGTGCTGGAAATAAGGTAAGTTTTCTAACTTTTTAAGGGGAGCAAGCCACCTAAATGGTGGTTTTTAGCACTATAGGGTCAGGAATACACATTTGTATTCCTGATCCTATAGTGTTCCCGTAAGGTTGGCAAACTGTAATCTTTGTGCCCGTCAGAAATGCAATACACAGGTATGTGATTCATAGATCTTTGTTTTGAATTATTAATAGATCTGTGAATAAGAAAATAGCTAAAGAAGAATCCAGCCTTAAAGGGAATCTCCAGTGCCAGGAAAACAATCCGTTTTCCTGGCACTGGAGGTACCCTCTCCCTCCCACCCCCCAATCCCCGGTTACTGAAGGGGTGAAAACACCTTCAGTCACTAACCTGAGGCAGTGACGATGTGCCTCGTCACTGTCTCCTCCTCAGCGTCGCTCCTCCTACTGTCTCCGTCGGCTGGTGGGCGAGACTGATCCCGCCCACCGGCCGGGGAGACCTAATGCGCATGCGCAGCAGTGGCGCGCATGCGCATTAGCGCTCCCCATAGGAAAGCATTGAAAAATATTTTCAATGCTTTCCTATGAGGAAATGAGCTACGCTGGAGGTCCTCACACAGCGTGAGGACGTCCAGCAACGCTCTAGCACAGATAATCTGTGCTATGAAGGAGGAAGTGATCTCTTGTGGCTGTCTAGTAGACAGCCACTAGAGGTGGAGTTAACCCTGTAATGTAATTATTGCAGTTTATAAAAAACGGCAATAATTACACTTGCAGGGTTAAGAGTAGTGGGAGTTGGCACCCAGACCACTCCAATGAGCAGAAGTGGTCTGGGTGCTTGAAGTGTCCCTTTAATGTTGTCACATTCAAACAGTGGTTTATAGAGATGTATTTACAAAAGGCAGATGAAATTTTAATTTTGATGGCATATGTGCAAAATGCCTCTAATATGCCGACAACTCCCCCCACCCCCCTATCCCCAATGCTTTTGGTTGGAGTAACTCTTTAATCGAAAGTAATATAACAAATATGAATAATTATTATCTCAATAATGTCAACACACATAGAGCAATAGAACTGTGAATGTTCATGTTAAGAACACGCTTTATCTATCATAAACAGATGGAGGTAATTAACTGCAAGAACAATCCAAGCACTATAACCACTACATTGTTGTGCAGGGTTTAGCTCATTGGCTCATAGTGATCAATTTATGCTCTTGCTGAATAGGACTTTCTAGCTATCATTGGCCTGTAGGTGAGGTGGAACGCACCCAGATGACCATAGGTAAGAAGTCAAACGGTTCTAAAACGGTTTGACGTCTTACAAGAGTGTGCCAGGGCACTCCGAGCACATTAACTACTACAGCGAACTATAGTGATTATGGTACTTGGAGTGTTCCTTTATTAAGAAATTGTTATGCATTGACATGTTATGCATTGACATGGTCACTGTAAACATTACATTAAAATAGTTGTGTGTGGTTCCTCCAGTATGGTTTTTTTGGAATAAAATGTACTTACTGTAGAACGTATTGTGAATTCTCCTCAATTCACAGTTAAATGACTAAACCCTAAAGTTACTATTATACTTGTTCCAGTGTGACTGTAGTTTAATCCTGCTGTCAGGTTTTGTTTTGTTTTACTTTGTTGGACTGTAAAGTCTCCAGCAGAGGGCTCTGCATCCTCGTAGCAAAGGAATGCCATCCTTTCTCTTGTGTTTGGGCTGCATCCCTTTTTGGGTAGGTCAGTCCATGAGCTCTTTGCCAATAAACAGCTCCTCCTTAATTGTCATTACCCACAGCCCAGATAGGCTCATTCTGTGTCACTTCACTGAGGGACTCACACAGCAACGGCTGCATAGGACAAATAGTTCACATCAAACTTTTATCAGAGAGGAGGGCTAAGATTTTTTTTCCCTCCAAAAATGATACATGTCAGAGGGTTTGGGGATGAGAAATCCCAGCTACATGAATTGAACAACCGATTGGGTCAGTACCTCTCCAGGGTTAGACAGCTGGAGGAAGAGAACCAGTTGCTGGTGGAAGAGATACACAGACTTCGCCTGGAAAGGGGGGTAGAGTGGGCACAAGGGTACCATGCTGAAATATGCCAGCTGAGGACAAAAGTGGAGCAGCTGACTGTGGAGAAGTGTGAGGCAGAAATTCAGAAAGAAAATCTGTGGCAGGAGCTGCAGACCCTCCAGGAGCTATGGGAACAAGTGAGGGCCATGAGAATTGGCATTGACAAGCAATTGGCACTTTACAAGCAGGATCTGCAGCAGGCAAGAAATAGCCAGGCTGCCCTGGAAGAACTTTATATCCGTCTCCAGCAGGAATGCCAGGTGCTCCAAGGCTCAAACTACCAGGAGCTCCTGGAGCTGAGGGAACAGGCACTGAAGGTCCCACTGCATATTGCTATGCATGAAAAAGGGAGCCCCAGACTCAGCTTGCAGGATATACAAAGTATCTCTCTGGAGCTCTCGCAGTCCTGGAAAGATTCATTTCTGCTCTATCAGAAGAAGATTGAGGAAATGGAGAATAATCTGAGGCTGGGTGAGGAGGAAAGGCTGGGGGTGGAAGAGGAGACCAGGGTCTACAGCCTTCAGGTGGTGGAGTTGCGCAGAGAGTATGAGGAGCTGATGGGGATCCAAAAGATGTTGCAAGAAGAGCTGCTGAGGATGAAGGAGAAGTACAGACTAGATGTACAAGAATATCAGGTCAGTGTGCTGTCACCAGTGGTACAGGGAAACTAAACATGAATTTTATTTAACTTAAGTTTAGAACTGTGCAAGCTTGAACCATGTGATTGGCAAGGGTGTTTAATGTGATAAGCAAGGATATTCTCTCTGCTTTTGCACAGGTAACCATTTTGGTTTTGACCATTGTTTAAGGTCAGATACACTCTATAAACATTCAGTACTTATCTAATAACGATGCAGGTGGGGATTCCTGGTGTAAAGGATGCACCACTAAATGAGGGGTTCGGATCTTCCTGTTTCAAAGTCTTAAAAAAAGACACATGACCTGACATAGGCTACTCCATCATGTATATTGTATTTATTTTCTGCTGTTTTATCTCATTCCTTGACTGGATTGTATTCCTCTCCTCATTTTGTTTACTTCCTAGAACTCTGTTCTCTTTAATGAACTGTGAGAATCAACCACAAAGCACCATCACTTTGTCCAATGACTTTATATAGTTTATGTAATTAACTGTATGGCCTTGATTTAATTATTTTGGATGAGCTTTACAAATGATCACAGTCTGCTAGAAAATAAAATGCTTTATAATGATATATCTAGACTAGTCACAATTAAACCTATGCAAATCTTTGTAGGCAAATGATCTGAAACGTTTTTCTTGTAGATTGTGATTATTTAAAAAGCTTATAGCAATAGAATTACATGAGGCCTATGTTAGTAGAGTGGTTGCATTGTCCAGTTTTAGGTCTTCAACCTTATTTTTGCATTACAAACTGCTATGTGGTCCACATCCTCTGGCGTTCAGTAAGTTTAAATAGTCTACTCTAACCAGCATTGAACACAAGGAAAGTAAGTTAAAAAAAGTTCAAACCTCTTGATTATACCTTGGGGTGCTATATGGAGGTCCCCATATTAATAGTTTCCTGTTAAGAAACATGTGTGATATTTCATGTAAATGCTTAGGAAACGGGTTTCTCCCTTGTGGATCTAGTGCAGACATAAACAGTTATTCAGTAAGGTGTCAATTCCCAAGAATTCAATTAAAATTTTAGCCCAAAATATCTGAAATCAAAAAATTGTCAGTTATGTTTTTGTTTTGCTTTTTTAGACTATATTTGAAATTCCTTTTGAGTTCTCCAGTTCATCTTGAACTGCAATTCTACCACTTTCAATCATCATGTTTGAAAGGAATACAAGGTCACCTTTTATAGCCATATTTCTGTTTAGTTTCAGTGAGTTCAGGGGCGGCTCTCTAATTAGGTGGTTCAGGCGACCGCCAAAGGCCTCGCGCTGGCTGGGGCCTCGCGGCTGCCTAAACCGCCTGTGGGTAGACTGTGTCAGGTCCTCGGTCACTGACCGAGGACCTGACACCAGGAGGGGGCCCGGCGGCTTGCCCAGTATGCCGCCGGGTGCGAGGCCCCTCCTGGCTGCCCGGCCAGCCACCGCAGACACCGGTCTGCAGCTCCGCAGTGAGCAGAGCTGCAGACCATGTGTCTTGCGAGAACCAGCCAATCAGAGTGTTGCCGCGGGTTACCACGGAAACGCTCTGATGGTCTCGCGAGATTACATGGTCTGCAGCTCTGCGGAGCTGCAGACCGGGAGCAGTGGCCACCGGACCACCAGGGAGTCCACTGGACCACCAGGGACTAAAGGTAGGCTCTCTCACCCCCCACCACACTCAGCCTCCCTACCGCCCTCCCCACCACCCTCAGCCTCATCACCCTCCCTACCACCTTCAGCCAGCCTCATCACCCTCCCCACCACCCTCAGCCTCATCACCCTCAGCCTCCGCACCTTCCCTACCACCCTCAGCCTCCTCACCTTCCCTACCACCCTCAGCCTCATCACCCTCCCTACCACCCTCAGCCTCACCACCCTCCCCACCACTCTCAGCCTCATCACTCTCCCAATACCCTTAGCCTCACCACCCTCCCCACCACCCTCAGCCTCACCAAGTTTAGAGCCGCCTCTGAGTGAGTTGTTGTACCTTTTCTTACAAAATTGTAGAATGCATAACTAGATGCATCCTTTACAATTCTTAATGTTGAAGTGACAGTTTCTTTTAAAGGAAGACTCTGCACACTAACAGAACTGAAATGGTTACTCCAAACGTATTTAAAAGTTTCAAATGTTTCTCTATTTTAGTTTTAACTGTACACAAATACACGTATGCCTCCTCCCTCCATTTTCTTATCAAATCATTTTATTATCATTATCATTTTCTTATCAAATCACATTCTCCAACGTCACAGAGAAGCATTGTTGGACCTTGGGCACATGCACGCCAAGCGCCGTGACCTGCCAATCAGTTTCTTCTGATAGAGAAGCATTCAATCCAAAAGCAGTGAATACAACACCACACTTGCATGTGGTGTGTGCATTCACAAGCAGCTAGATGAGCTGAGTAACAGCACATCTCACCTTTAAAACCTGCTATTGCACAATTCGTCAAGGAGGGCAAGGTGCGAGGGATGTACAGAAGGTGGTGGGAGGTGCACAAGTAATGGGGAAAAGCTATAAAATATAACATAGGGAAAGAGGAAGGCTACGAGGGCTGGCATAAAGAAGATAGGGGAGAATATTAGATTAAGCCAGTTATAAATACTTTGTGCGTGCTGCTTACAAGGGAAGAATCTCATTGTGACTGTCGCCAGCAAGCAGTGTGTGCTAATTACTGACTGTTTTTTGCACAGAACTCACAAGAGTCAGTCTGGAACTGAATTCTGGGTGACAAAGTCATGTGTACTCGATGTGTAACTACACTGTGGCACAAATAGACAGATTTCTCTGTATAGACAGTGTTTCAAGCTGAAACGTTGCACATACGGAATGCTTTCACCGAGACCCCTTCTTAACGTAGAACTGGCATTGGAGTTTGGAGAAACCCTTTAAGGGCCACAACTCTCATATTCACAACACATATTCCTGATTGGAAGATAAACAGTACAGTTAAGCCAATAACAGATAAGTGTGAACTGAGATGTTGACTTGATTTCATCCATACCAATCACTGCCCTCTTCTTATCCCTTGTATCTGACTACTCGCACTACCATAGAAAGAACTCACTAGAGCTCAGGACAAACTAGTTGCCAAAATTGCAACTTTTCACAAGACAATCAATTGCTGAACAGATCAAACCTAGCCATAGAGTGTTATAGTCTCGTCACCTGACTCCTCTACTCCTATTCTGACCGCTTCCTCTTTTCCTTTTCCTACACTTTATTAAACCCCTGAATCTTCACCCAAGACCCATTTTCTCCCCATCTTCTTCTACATTAAACCGAGATCAATGTCTTTCATGGTGCTCTCTATTGTTTTTTTTGGAATGTTTATTATTATATTTACATGCCATGTTTACTTTTCTAAGAATTCGGCAGTTAATCCACCTCTGGTAACATTTGATAGAGCAATTATCATATGGGGTCATGCTTTCACACTATGCACATCTACACAGAGTACTATGGTTATCTCCTAATTATTGATCTCCTAATTAGTGTGAATTAACCCTCCTTCTCAAACTTCTAACCTCTATGTTCATGTTTACCAGAGTTTTCTTATCTGAAAAATGATGTTACCATTTCCTGTTTCATCTTGGTTATTGTTAACTTTTACAGTTTTATCAAGCAGAAATAATGCACATATAGACTCCTACCACTTAAAGCAGAAGTGGTTGAAATAACCCTTTCAAGGGACACTATAGTCACAAAACAACTTTAGCTTAATGAAGCAGTTTTGATGCATAGCTCATGCCCCTGTAGTCTCACTGCTCAATTCTCTGCTATTTTAGAGTTAAAGGAACACTATAGTCACCTTAATTACTTTAGCTAAATAAAGCAGTTTTAGTGTATAGATCATTCCCTTGCAATTGCACTGCTCAATTCACTGTCATTTAGGAGTTAAATCACTTTGTTTCTGTTTATGCAGCCCTAGCCACACCTCCCCTGGCTATGATTGACAGAGCCTGCATGAAAAAAAAAACTGGTTTCACTTTCAAACTGATGTAATTTACCTTAAATAATTGTATCTCAATCTCTAAATTGAACTTTAATCACATACAGGAGGCTCTTGCAGGGTCTAGCAAGCTATTAACATAGCAGGGGATAAGAAAATCTTAATTAAACAGAACTTGCAATAGAGAAAGCCTAAATATGGCTTTCTTTACAGGAAGTGTTTATGGAAGGCTGTGTAAGTCACATGCAGGGAGGTGGAAAGGGACAGGGACTGAGGAGGAGGACAGGGACTGAGGAGGAGGACAGGGACTGAGGAGGGAGACAGGGACTGAGGAGGGAGACAGGGACTAAGGAGGAGGACAGGGACTGAGGAGGGAGACAGGGACTGAGGAGGGAGACAGGGACTGAGAAGGGAGACAGGGACTGAGTAATGGGACAGGGCTTGAGGAGGGGGACAGGGCCTTAACTAGGGGGACAGGGACTCGGTAAAAGGACAGGGACTTAGGAGGGAGACAGGAATTGAGGAGGGAGACAGGGACTGAGGAGGGAGACAGGGACTGAGGAGGGGGGCAGGGACTGGGGAGGGAGACAGGAACTGAGGAGGGAGACAGGGACTGAGGAGGGGGGACAGGGCCTTAAATAGGGGGACAGGGACTGAGGAGGGGGGGCAGGGACTGAGGAGGGGGGACAGGGACTGAGGAGGGGGACAGGGACTGAGGAGGGGGACAGGGACAGGCCTGAGGAAGGGGGACAGGGCCTTAAATAGGGGGACAGGGACTCAGGAAAGGGACAGGCCTGAGGAGGGGGACAGGGACTGAGGAGGGATAGGGCTTGAGGAGGGGGACAGGGACTGAGTAAGGGGATAGGGCTTGAGGAGGGGGACAGGGACTGGGGAAAGGGACTAAGGAGGGGGGCAGGAACTGAGGAGGGGGGACAGGGCCTTAAATAGGGGGGCAGGGCCTGAGGAAAGGGATAAAAAACAAACAAAAAAAACCTAAAGTGCCTTCCCCCCTCCCTGAGGCTTACCTTGGGCCAGGAGGGGTGGGACAGGATCTGGAACCTGCAGCCTGCAGTCAGTGGAGTCGTCCGGCCTCTCCTGATGATGTCAGGAGGAGGGGGCGTGGCTTCCTCTGCTCCCCAGCGGTCCTGTGAGAAGAGCAGAGAAAGTCACGCCCCCTCCTACTGACATTATCAGGAGAGGCCGGACGACTCCACTGACTGCAGGGGGAGAGGTGAGTTTAAAAATCCGAGTCCCCAGTCAGAGGCAGGGGATTCGGATTTGTGCTCCCCCTGCTCTGGCAGCCGCTTGTGCCAGCCCTGGGTCCTGCAGGACTAGTAATGGGAACGGCGTTCCTGCTGTGGAAAAAGTGCAGGAACGCCGTTCCCACGCGTTCCTGCAGGACTCGAGCCCTGCCCTTAACATTTCAAATGTACAAAGGAGATGCTTTAGTTTTAGCTGGTGTGAGTGGGTGATGTCCAGGGCTGAAGATATCCTAAGACATTTTGAGAATTACTAATAACAATGTATGCAACTAAAATGTAATTTAGAGCAGGAACAATGTATCCTTTTTGCACAGACTGACTTCTAAACACATGTATTGTAGTTTAAAGACACATTAATGTGAGTATTATTGCTGTGGAGCTCTAGTATAAACTCAGAAACACCCATAATATTGAGCTTCTAGAAAAGCGGGGCATTAATATAAAATAGAATAGCAATGTCTACCTAAAATGGGGACTGTCCCTTCTAAAAAGGGACAGTTGGGAGGTATGCCATCCTTATTGGCTGGTGCAAATTGTCCATCAAAAACAATGCCTCCCATGACAGATGCACTCAGATTTGCCTTTGAGGTTAAAGTGTTTAGTATATGAACCTTTAGTTTAGTAATGTATACATCCCATACCACCCTAATGCAAATTCTTAATAAATCAAGATACAACACAGTAACACATGGATTAGCTCTGTTTGGCTACAAAATAGCAAAGTACCGCAGTCATTTCATGCCATACATTGATGTGTCAAGGCCCATCATTTGTTGCACAACATAAATATTTGGAGTCTTTAATGGGTCGACACAGAAAGATCATAGGTCTTATGCTGGATTTAGTTTCTTATAATCTAGCCTTTTAAATCAATCCTTTAGAATACCACATGTCTCAGCATGTCTCATAAAATGTTACCGCTGACACTAATAGTGTTCTTACTGTTCTGCCCGACCAAAGTAACGTATGTGCATGGTGTCACATTGCACTGAGCAGACATTTAGTCCCCTGCATAGCACTTCTGTTTCTTTATGACGATACAACAGTAGCACAAACACATCTTCAATAGTCTTTCTTAAAGTTAAAGGGACACTCTAGACCCATAAGGTACTTCAACTTGCTGAAGTGATTTATGTTTGAAAAGTGTGTCCTCTTTTTTTTTTTAAGTTTTCAAGGGGGTGCAGCCAAGACTGAGTGAAAGAGCAGAACACAGAAAAAATAGAAAGAAAAGGGATCCGTGTGAAAATTATTATTATTTTATTATTTATATAGCGCCATCAAATTCCGTAGCGCTGTACAATGGGTGGGTGTAAACACCACCTCCACACTGATCCCATGCACCAAGAGGGCACTCCAGCAATGCCCAAGGGCTTAACCCTAGATACTGGCAACAGAAACAAAGAAGCAAAAATTCACAAACTGAAAATAATGCTGACTGGTGATAAAGACGTAGGCACCAAAACATCCAGTGGTATGGAACAATGTAACCAGAGGGAGACCACTAAATATCTTAAGTAACAAAAAGTATCAACGCAGAAATAAATTGTCACTCCAAATTATAATAATAAATACCGAACTAGCCTTATAAGGCTACTCCCATGCCTAAGTAAGTGAGGAGATAAAGTTACTAAACACCTTAGTCTGCAATATTCATATAGGCTTTATTAGTCCTGGCCCTTTAATGCATAGGGTGTTAGTAAATCTCCCCTTAGTACCTAAGCACCAAAAAAAAGTGCTAAAGGGAGAAAGGTCACTGTCTAAGATATTGGCAGCCCTAATAATCAAAAGTAGACAGATGGATAAAGTAAAGAAAGCCTCTCTCCTTGTGAGACTTACTATATAAGCATAGAAGAAAAAATTTAAATCATAAACTATAACAAACTCCCATGCCTAAGTAAGTGAGGAGATGAAGTTGCTAAACACCTAAATCTGCATTATACATATAGGCTTAATTAGGCCTGGCCTTTTAATGCACAGGGTGTTAGTAGTTTTCCCCTAATTCCAGAGCTAATGCTAAAGGGAGAAAAGTTACTGTCTAAAGGATCAGCAGCGCTAATGATCAAAAGTAGGACAGATAAAGTAAAGTAAAGTAGAGAAAGCCTCTCTCCCTGTTAAACTTACTAAATAGGCATAGAAGAAAAAAACTGAAAGGAAAAACTCAAATCATAACAAAAACGTGTTTTACACAGTGCAGTGAAGTGCCCATGTGTGTGCAAGATAAAATTGACCCATAGGAAAGAACCTGACGCGCGTTTTGGTGCAGTATATATGCAGTTGCACCTTAGTCAGAGGCTCAGGTCAATGAGCAGAACACCAATGACATTGACACCTGTGAAATTGGCTGAATGAGCTGTAAATTCTAAATTTCAGTCAGTTCTAAGTTGCCATGAGATTGGGTTGACTAGACCCTAAGAGTTTTCTCAGGAGCCCTAAATTTGCAGCCTGCAAAGAAGTTATGTAATGTGCTCAGAGCTGTCAATTTCACCATTATATTCGTTGCTTGTAGAAAGCAGCCTGAATGAAGTGATGTATTTGTTGCAAGTATTACCAGTCTCCTGAAGATTCCAAAGTGGTTTTGATTCCAGGACAGCCTTGATGCTCACCCAGGGTACATTGTCAAACTGTTTGAGCAGTTTGATTACTTGTCTACCATGTGTCCGCTATGTCTTCTGTCCCAGAATCTCCTACACAGAGCTCATTGGCAGAGAGCACTCAGCTGACACTCAAAGCCAAAGCCTAAGCCAAGAGACTTGATAAAGGCTCAGAAAGGAGCCGAAATGTTGTCTCCACTTGCTGTTCCTAATAAAAGACTGCCTTTTAGAAGAAACCTCTGGTATGCTTGGATATTTATCTTATCTTCCACTCTAAGCTAATGAGTCAGCCATGCACTGTAGCAGGGGTTCCCAACCTAGTCCTAAAGTACCCCCTACCAGTCCAGGATTTAGGGATTACCCTGTTGTGTCTAAAGTGTTTTTCTTTTCTTTTTCTAAAAACACCTTAAACACAACTAGGTAGTCCCTAAATGGACTGAGTTCGAAACCACTGCACTATAGGGATTAGCTCAGTGGAGTTTACAGAAGCTC
Source organism: Pelobates fuscus (assembly GCF_036172605.1). NCBI lineage: Eukaryota > Metazoa > Chordata > Amphibia > Anura > Pelobatidae > Pelobates > Pelobates fuscus. The sequence continues at coordinate 303,363,755 of NC_086319.1, read as the reverse complement.
TTTGCAAGAGAGCTCTAGAGCAGGCAGTGACTGGCTCTTTGCAGACCCCAGGTAAGTTCTCAAAACATTTGACTGCTTACAGAGGAGGGCACAGGTCATTCCTGACACCATAACCACAGTAGAGGACTCTAGTGGTAACAGTAGCTGGACTGTTCCTTCAAAGGTGTGCAGGAAATCTTTAGACACAAGAACCTGCCGGGACATGAAGAAGTGATCATTGTAATTGCTTCTGTCCACCAGAGAGGTGACACTACAGAAAGTGAATTTGGTACAGCGGATAAAGACCAATATAAGTTTGAAAAATTCACAGCTGACTTTCAAAGTTTAGCTCTGTTGAGCTAAATGAAAGCATTCCGGTTAGTGAATAGACGCTGTAGGATTTCTCCAAGATATGAAAGAGACCCCTGCAGAATGTGTCTGCCTTGCAGCTCAGCTTCTACACTTTTTAGTTAATAAGCATCATATATTTTAAAAGCAATTAACTGAGTTTATGACACAGAGTTCTCAGTCAGTAGCAAAAATGTTTGGTTTGGCTCCAGATTCCTCTATCCTGCATTTGTCCAGATGTTAACTTTCAGAATTCACGAGTGTGTTTCTGGAAGTAACAAATTCTCTAAATTTTTCCCAGCAAGCATTTTTGAGATGATACCTGATTAAAAATTCTAATTTTCTTGCCGTGCTTTGTGAGTTTTAGTGACATAATTTCCATAGGGAATAAGATAATCCACATAAATAATTGGTGAGCCGATGTCATGTGGAACATTTAGAGGAGGATGGAAAATGAAGAAAACAGATTATATCCTCTCCAGTTTCAGTAACTTTACCATAAATTGAAAAGTCAGAGTGTTGTTTTTACATCATATGTGGCAATGAAGTATCCCATTTTTTGTGAGATAACACCTAATGCAGGGTCAGCTACTTTTATAAAAACAAAAATGACTCAATTAGTGTCACTATGAATTTGGAAAGTAGCTGGAATCTGTCAAGAAGCAGTAATGCATGTGGAGCAATAAAATCTTTATATAAGGTTCGGTGCAAGGGAAGAGGTAAAACTGAAGAGAAGGAGTAATGAAGGTGAGAGAAAGGGGAGGACTGGAACAATAGAGAAAAATACGCAAGGGCTCAAAACCACCAGAACCGTGGGTCGGGTAAGAAAGAGCCAATGCTCAGTGAGCAGAGAGGTGGTGGATTAATTTGACTAATTCTCCTCCAGCCGTGGAGCCTAAACTTTAAGAAAATACTTAATCTTGACACTAATGGCAGCAGTAACCTTCTAGAGATACGAAACCAGACGTTGCCTTGGCCCATGCATTTGTGGGTGTTTTGAAAGTTTTCCAATTACTGTCTTAGCTGCCTTGCCGACCCAAAAGACTAATTCATTTTTTAGGTGGTTGAATTGGTGAGTTACGGTGACCTATTAATATTTAGATTCTCACCAATTCCTCGACATTTTAAAAACCACCATATATGTCACTATGTAGTGATGTCCCGAACAGTTCGCCAGGAACCGTTCACCGGCGAACACGCGCGATGTTCAGTCCGCCCTCTATTCGTCATGGAGGTGGGAGGGTCTGGGAGGGAGGGTCTGCTGCTGATTGGCTGGAATGTGTCTGCTGACTGTGAGGTACAGGGTCAAAGTTTACTCAATGATGACGAATAGGGGGCGGACCGAACATCCCGGCGAACTGTTCGGGACATCACTATCACTATGTACCAATTTTGGAACAAACTCTAGTACAAAACCATCAGGTACATGAGGTGTTGCTGTACAATAATATGATACCACATGCCTACTTATTCTACAATACCGGTTTATTTTAATCATTACATGTGTCACCACAAAATAGACAGAAGTGAAGATATCAGTCCAGTAGTCCCTACTAAGTGTTGCCTAGGTCAGGCTTCTATTTAGTGGTATAGGCTGGCAAAGCTCAAATAAAATGTCAATCATGGAGGGGTACAAAATGGAAATGGTGTCCTGAGATATCTAGGATCTTCTGTATTTCAATGGCTGGTTACTGCATTTGAGTGGTGAGGTGGGCCAGGACATAGCGAAGCAGCTGCTTGGAAAAATAGAATTCAGACTGTGGAAGGTCATGCAGTTCAGTAGGAATGAGAATTGTTATATGTTTATTGTGACTAATTTCCCGATATGAATGGGCCCTGCTCTAATCGTAACATGGCAGATAAACATGCTAACTGCAATATGTACTACTTAGACTACTTTCAGAGACTCTTCTCAAATGTATGATTTATTTTGATCTTGTCTAATAGGGCTCTTGTGAGTAGAGAAGTGCATTTGATGTGTATACATTGTTACCATTTTTCCCTTTTTAACAATTTATTAATACTTATGCTTTGATATATTTCATTTAACTTAGCATTATAAATGGTCACAATCTGTTAGATAAACCAAGTGAATAATCTAGAGCACGGTTTCCCAATTAGTGTTCCGCAAGAACAAAATTGGGGTTCTGAAGCGATTTGCCCCATGGATATCGCTAAACAGGGGTCCGGTCAGGCGCAAGTGACAGCAGGGGAGTGAGTAGCTGTTGACCTGGCACACCATCCTCAGCCTGCAGCACTGAAGGAAGACAATTTTTTGCCAGTGTGTGTGAATCTGTGTGTCAGATACATATACACACACACACAGATACACACACTGGCACATACAAACACACATAGACACACCGGCACATACAAACACAGATACACACACTTTGACACACAGATACACACACCTTGACACACAGATACACACACCTTGACACACAGATACACATACACACAGATACACAAATGTTGATACACTATGTCAAAGGGTTCCATGGGAAAAATTAACTGGGAACCCTTGATCTAGAGTTTTTTTTATAACAGATTGTGATAATTTCTGATGCTGATCTAAACAAATTAAATTGAGTCCCTAATGTTGTGTTATGTATACATATAGGATACTTGAAGAAAGACATTTCTGTCCATTTCTGTAATATATATATATATATATATATATATATATATATATATAAATATATATATATATATATATATATATATATATTAAATGGATCATATATATATTTATTACATGGATCCTAAATAACTATATATATATATTTACCCTTTTATTGACAAATGCTAAAATGATGATTTAGGAGTTCTCATATTGTAGAACACCATATTATATATTTATTTGTGATAATTCAGTAATAGAACACTAACATATTCCACAGAGCCCCATACATTCAATAACTGAAATACAGAGACATACACACAGAGGGACCTGCCTATAATCTAACACAATAAAAAGTTATAATCTAACAAAACAAAGAGTTATCATTTATACTGCTAATTAATATATTGCAAGAGCTGACAATGTTTGTATTTTACCCAATATCTGCAGCTTTACAACTTCTGCCCAATTTATAGCATCAAGTATTTTTATTACATTTCTTATCTGTCACAGAAACCTGTTCCAGCTGGTCATGTGACCTGCATTCACACATTTTTTTTTTCTTGATAAACAAATGTTATGCCAATATATTCTTAACCCTTTCTCTATTCTGCTGACCTAGTTAGCATATAGCTCTTTATTTCTCAAGAAAAAAAATGAATTTGTTGCAAAGTGACAGATGTAACCTTTTACTATCTAAGTAACGGAGCTCTTTCATCATGGTCTCCTGAGCACAAAAGTACCATGATTAAATAATTACTTAATTTGCACCAGTAGAACCCGTTTCCCAGTTAGGGCCAAAATGAGTGACCACATACTTACTAATTAGGTAAAAAGAAGCACTATACAAAGCCCTTTAAATGTCCATGGATGAACTTCCACAATGATTCACCAATGATGTAACTGGATACTCCACAGATGTGAAGAAGACCCTCTGGGTTGGAAAAAAACCATGGCCAGATAGATTTACTTTCTGTGCTTCCTGGTCCAATCATTCACTGCAGTGTGTTTCTGTGATTGACACTGGGCATGCTACTCTGAGTAATCAGACTCTTCTTTTTTATTTATCCAGCTTTGTAAACAGTGGCTGTTTTGAGCTCACCATAAGTAGTCAAAATGTGTTAGAGGATGTCCACCAATAATCAGTAGTGAGTACATGAGGATTGCATTTAAAAAAATGTCACTGTAAGAGAGACTAGCCTTGCTATTAAGGAGCTGCGTCAGAATGTGTCAAGTGACCTTTTGCATATTTTTTAATGCATTCTATATTATTCTCCATCCAGAAGGGACCGCTTTGATAATGGGAATAAGTTAACTTTATTACACTTGTAAAATGAGTAATTGAGTTAATTTTCTAATTGAATAATGGGTTACTAAGTTAATGCCATGTACATTTTTTAGGGCCCTGTCAAATAAAAGGTTAAAGGAACACTATAGCACTAGGAACACAGACATGAATTCCCTAACGTTGCAGTTATTAAATACCTATTAAGGTGTCCTCCGTCATGTGAGAGTTTGAAAGGTGAGATATACTTACTTCTCAGCCCTCGCCGTGCCTTTCTCCTTCCTACCTCCCAGACTTTTTCGGATCAATAGGTTAACCCAGCAATCAAAACATCGCTGTTTCATCAAAGTGGCAATGTTTTTAGTTGCAAAGTTAAAACATAAGGGGCATGGCACCCAGACCACTTCATTGAGATCCACGGCACTGTACAATTTGGAAAAAGACAATACAATATAAACCGACTAATACAAAAGGTAGAGGGCACTGTCGTGAATCAATGGAATGTTTCTGATGATAAGACTTAGCAGTTTTTAGTTCCAATGTATGAAAGTGTTACTCTAACCACCATGACCATTTTTGCTTTTAGAAGTGGGCATAGTGGTAGGAAACTGTATGTGCAGTGTTTCTGCTTGCCAGTTGCCACACTGCACATACTAAGATATCTTCACTATTGTGCCAGGGGCTAGGTGCACCAGCGTGACATAAGAAGTCTGTTCCAGACTGCCCTTTATAAATTCTGTGCAAAAATGACATTTGTCATCTGTTCACACTGCATGCTGGAAATCATGACCCTAAAATTGAGACTGTACCACCAAAAATGGGAGAGTTGGGAGGCATGTATCTACCACTACCAATCTCCCTGTCTGTCTTACAGCTAACATTCTAAATCCTTTTGGTGGTATTTCTTTAAGTGTCAGTAATAAGTATTTCTCTTTCTGGGTCATAGAACAACTTTAGAATCCATTTAGATTTATTATTGGTAATTGATTAAGCATTAGTGTTTAAGAGCTGCTGAAAAATCGCAGCCAAAGGCAGTGCAAAGGCAGCTCTTCAATGACTCAGACAGCAAGTCCTATATAAAGAATATTCATATCGTGTACTGAGCGGGATTATGACACATTCAATGCCATACCCATTTCATCATACTCCAAGTTTAGAATGTTAAGCTTAGGAAATTGTGTAACTTCTGAAAGTGCCAATGTACTTGGACATTGTCCATCCTTGTTTACAGGGGGTGTGGACTCTACTGGGGTGGGGATGGAGGGTGTTTGAGTAATCCAACTAGAAAACATTGTATCATGTACTTTGTGTTTATAAAAAAAAAAAATTATATCCAAATAAGTTATGCCCAAATTACTTTGTATACTTCCATAACTGGTTGTTAACGTTAAATGTTACGTTATATTATATTATTTATACAAAAGTGCTGTGTCAAAAAGACAAGCAACTAATATGCACAGGATCACCGGTTTATTATTAATAGCATTTATATGGTGCCAACTATTCCACAGCCCTTACCACCCAGTTATGGTGGATATCATGATGACTTAGAAAGTGCAACTTTTAGTGTTTTACATTTGGGGGACTAATAGCTGAATGCGAAAACACAGACAGTATTAGCAGGGGGTGGAGAGATTAATTGTGGAAGGCTGCAAAATATAGGAGTTGGATACTAGTCAATATTTTTTGGGCCCCAAATTTCAGCTGTTACAACATTGGACATGAGTCCTTAGTTCACAATTGGCATGGGACTTACCCTGCCACTCTCATATGACACAACTTAATCCTCATGTACATACATGTTCCTCCTCAGCCAGGCCATTGAGCATATTCACAGTGCCTACACACAATGTTACTATTCTATTTGTTAGCAAGAGCCAGTTCTAAAAAAAATCCATTATATCTAATTAACTGCGTTCACCCAAAACCATGCATGCTTGGGCTAACTTTTATTTTGCATAGTACAGGACTGCAAAATGTAGCCTAGAAAGCCTAATTTACCTTCCCCCCTCGGCCCTCGCTAAGAGAAACATATCCTTTGCCAAATTCTGCTCCTCTGTATCTCTGCAGAGGGACATAAACAACCACTTGTCATTTCATAGTCTACAGCAAGTTTTGAAGGACAAATGGCTGCAATTTAGTAGTAACTGGGTGGATGGGGGGCTAGAATAGACATCTGTTAAAATTGCACTTGCTGCATATGGACCATACATTACGTACATATACAAGTTGTATGACCATTTTAGTCTTTTGTTTAGCGTTTTTATTTGTTTTTGTTTTTGTTACGTATACTGTAATGCATTTCTGCTTATGTTCTATTATTTCCGATCTTGTGTTAAAAAAATAAAAAAGAGGTGTGTAATCTCTATAATATTTTTTGACAAAGATCAACGTGAACTATTAAATTTGTGGAAATATATATATATATATATATATATATATATATATATATATACATTTTTAAATTAAGTAGTAGGAAAAGTGTAATTGCTTCAAAAAAATATAGCAGCAGTGGCTACTATCATTTTATGTGTAGTCCAGTTGATTGTTTATTTATCTCAGACTATCATAAGACCCTCCGCTCTCTCCTGAATGATTTAACTTTCTTAGCCGCAGTTACCTTGACTGCAGTTTGCTAAAAATGTAATTCATATCATTGATTTATATTAAAAACTTAATGGGCTACTCCAGACAACAAAATTATTTCAGGGACTATAGGCACTTCATTATTGAGATATCAGTACCTATCCCAGAACAAGAGTTCCAAGCTGGCTAATGTCAAATATGTGCATATTTCTATATAAATAATTGCATTCATTGGCATTCATGAGCCAGCTGACACTCTCAGCCAGTGAATGGTCAGCAGGATCAACGTACAGCATCTGCATATCTGCAGAAACCGAACGTTGTCACTGGTTGATCCGCTGGGATCCAGGTAAGAAGGCAATCCGTTGCAAAACCATTTGCCACGTAAATGGGAAATGGAGCCGAGCTAATCCTGGTATCATAACCACTACAGCGGGCTCCAGCGGTTATAATGCTTGGAGTAACCCTTTAATTAATATAAGATGAGTGGTGCTTTTCATCTTTAAGAAAACTGTTCAGGAAAAGAGTTTTGTAAAGCCCAATTTTGCAATTTATCTGCAATTTCCCTTTAATATAATTTTGCACATTTCTCTGTATTGGCATATGACAATCCATTGCAAATATTCATATCTCAATATCTATCACTGAGATACACTTAGACGGATATGTCATGCTAGGTATTATATGACTACAGTGGTTTTGAAAAACTAGGGGGATCCTTCCAAGCTGACAACCGGTTTAAGTGGGGAATGTGGAACTCTGCCCATTGCAGCCGAAAAGTTCGGCTATGTGCCAGCAACTTAATTAAGTCTCAGGCAAAGTTGCCATGTTTTGTGAAAAAGAAATACCAGTAATACCACTACACGAACATGGCTGTTGTTTTTGAAGGCCGATAACCTCAATGATAACCTCAATTCTAGAAGTCAGGGAGAAAGCTTTCACTTCTGTTTGCTTACCTTAATTGAAGAAAGAGGTTTTTCCTATGGGATGAGATCATCAATTCTAACAATGTTAGCAAAGGAGACGGATTGGGGACGGGCCAGACATGAGGAGCACTGCACTGCACTGGAAAAAGGTAAGTAGATCACCTTTCTAACACAACAGATTTATCAATATCTCTGTTGCGTTGGAAACATGTTCCATTTCACTTCTCTTTTTTTCTTCCACTCTAATTTGCTTGATCAGTATCAGAAGTCATGGCCCTTGTGTACCGCACCAATCTCCTATCGAGGTTGGACTGAGAATAAAAAGCAGCCCTGGATTTTTTTTATATCAGCCATATATTGCATTTTGTCACATAGTGTGCAGTTATACAGGTGTTTTTTTTGGAAATTATTACATGAAGAAGTGCACTACAAGGACTTAAAGGGACACTACAGTCACACAACTTTAGCTTAATGAAGCAGTTTTGGTGTATAGATCATGCCTATGAAGTCTCACAGCTCAATTCACTGCCATTTAGGAGTTAAATCACTTTTGTTTCTGTTTATGCAGCCCTAGTCACACCTCCCCTGGCTATGATTGACAGAGCCTGCATGCAAACTAAATGGTTCTATTTTCAATCAGACACTACTTACTTTAAAAGTTTTATCTCCTGTTCTTTCAATTGAACTTTAAGTACATACAGGAGGCACCTGGCAAACATGGCTGTTGTTTTTGGCAAAAAGTAATAAATTCGACAGAATTGGCAATAAAGGAAGTTTAAACATTAGATGAATCTTTACAGGAAGTGTTTAGGAAGGCTGTGTAGGTCACATGCAGGGAGATGTGACTGTGGCTGCATAAACAAAGTGTTTTAACTCCTTTATGACAGAGAATTGAGCAGTGAGACTGCAGTGACATGATCTATACACCAAAACTGCTTCATTAAGCCAGTTGTTTTGGTGACTATAGTGTCCCTTTAAAGGGACACTATAGTCACCAGAACAACAACAGCTTATTGAATTTGTTCAGGTGAGTAGAATCATTACCTTCATTGCCTTCAGAGAAAATGCAGTGTTTACATTACAGCCTAGTGATAACTTCACTGGCCACTCCTCAGATGGCTGTTAGAGATCCTTCCTGGGTCATGGCTGCCTAAAATGCATCCAAACATTCATTGTCTCCTCCCACTGTATGCAGACACTGAACTATCCTCGTAAAGATTAATTGATTCAATTCATCTCTATGAGGAGATGCTGATTGGCCAGGGCTGTGTTTGAATCATACTGGCTCTGCCCCTGATCTGCCTCTTTGTCAGTCTCAGCCAATCCTATGGGGAAGCATTGTGATTGTATCAGGCCACCACTTCTGAGGTCAGTGGAAGTTTATCAAAGGTCAGGCAGATGCAGCAGCTTCAGACTTGAATACAAGTAAGATTTTACTATTTTCAGGGAGCCAAGGGGGCTAGATAGTGGTTTTAACACTACAGGGTCAGGAATACATGTTTGTGTTCCTAACCCTATAGTGCTCCTTTAAATCCATTGATATAATGTAATGTGTATAGCATATAATATCACATGCCTCCCATCTGTCCTGCTTTTGGAAGGACAGTCCCAATTTTGGGGTGCTGTCTGCCGACCCGCTTTAATTTCTTGGTGTCCCACATCTGGACACACTCAAGCTGCGAATATTAGGACCATGTATGGAGCAGTTCAGCAGTAGTTTATTAGTCATATTATTTTGACATTACACATTCTTATGGCACATTGTTTTGACTGTCTCTTTTATTCCCCACAGATCATAATAGAAGAGTTAGAGGTTGAGAGAAATGATATAACTATAACCATTACTGAACGCCTTAAAGAGTATCATGAACTGATGCAAGTCAAGACTGGACTCAGCCTGGAAGTGGCAGCTTACAGGTAAGATATTCAGTGCATGACACCTGTACAATGACAGCAGATACAGGCCAGTTGTATTACATCTGTGAAAGATCATCCCTGCTTCTGCAGCAAGAAATGCTTTCCAATGGTTGTCTACAAACCAGAAACTTTTGCATAAATTAGATTAGAAAAAACATGTGACCTGAATATGGTTTTGATGACTGACTATTTTAACAAACTTAAAGGGACACTATAGTCACCAGAACAACTACATCTTTATGTAGTGGTTCTCGTGTGTATAGCATGTCCCTGCTGGCATTTTAAAGTAATCACTGCCTTTTCAGAGAAAAGGTAATGTGTATATTACTGACTTTTAACACCCATAGTAGCAGTAACTCAGTCAGCCACTAGAGGTGCTCCTTGGGTCAGTGCTGTATAATTTGCCGCACTGACGTTCAGCGTCTCCACACTTCACGGAGGCACTGAACTTTCCATGTAGAGATGGCTTGAGTGAATGTATCTCAATGAGGAGAAGCTGATTGGTGCAGAGCGGCATTTCGCCACGCATGCGCGATAGTCTCCCAATGCTTTCCTATGCCCAAGTTTGATGATCTCAGCCAAAGAGGCGGTTAAAAAGTAAATAACCCTTTTAACCGTGGACAAGGGTGGACAAGGGAGGACTAAACAGCTATTTAGACCTAAAGTCTTAAACAGCTGACCTATAATATTGTAATGTTGTAAAGCGCTACGGAATATGCTATCTAAATACCAGTAATAATAATAAATAAATAAATAAATTTAAAAATCACTTTATTCTCTTTTTTGTAATGTATAGTGTCAGGAATACATGTTTTTACTTCAGATACTATAGTGTTCCTTTAATAACAAGCTAATTTATATTTTAGTAGAGACAATATTTTTTTATTTTGGTCATACATTTTGCCATTTCCATCCATTCCAGTTCTAAGCTACTTTAACTTTGCAAAGTTCTTTGGACGTTTTATGATTTTGGTCAAACTGAATCTAGTTTATATTATTACTATAAAGGAGTAGCAAATAAAAAAATAAAAAACTTACTTGATGGATCATTACTAAAAAAAATTCTTTATTACATTAATAATCTCAATTGATGCACATTATTTCAAAATTAAAAATGCATTTTTAATATAACATTTAGTTCTAAAGATAGAAGCAAAAGTTGAATCTTTAAGTAGCTCTGTAATTTGATTCTACCATTTATTTGATGAATACTTTTTTATCTTTTAGTTTCTGGATTTTTTTCTTCTGGTTTGGAATAAATGAAATTACCGTTAGTGACACAGAAAGTGATCTGTTAAGCCAGATAGATGCCATCTCTGCGTCCACCTGTTACATGTATTTTGCGTGGTCACATTTCTACATTATAGCTCATTTTCCTGTCGGGCACGTTCGTTAATCTAGCACATCATTTATATCCTAACCTAACATACTGAAAATAAATTATTCTACAAGAGGAATGAGGCAGTGAGTCAGTTTCCTGGCACCTCGCAGGGTGGGGTACAGTATTAATTTTGCTTTTATTTTGGTTGTCCTCCGTTGTCATGAGTTATAGTACTCGATTAATCCGGCTCCCGTTGCTCAGCTGCTCTATGTGTGTGCTATTTGATATTATGTGTAGTGTTTTCAATTGCTTTAGAAACACAAGTGACAACAAGAGCCAGATATTCTGAGCTATCTGCCCAGTTACTAGGTAATTTCTGATGTCTTGCCTGTATTGGCTATTAGTAACACCTTGCGTGATCGCACACAATAAATTAAACTGGAGAAAATGTGAGTCTATCTAAGAAAGTACATTTCAATTCTATAATCCACAGGAATTTGCAGAAACAGTTCCCCTACATAGTGATGAATTGTTTACATCAACAATCAAGAATATACAGATACTAAGAAAATAATGAGACTTGGGTAACAGTAGGATGGGAAGATTGTGGAGTTATCTATTAGTCACCAAATGAATATTTAATAGCTAAAATTTGTAAATATCCTAAAAGGACCTGATATTCAAATTTGGATGTTTACTAAATCCATTAAATGCCACATTTTGAGATTGGCCTTGAAAGTGCAGTCTCATTTCACAGCAATTTGGTGTCTGCAAATAAGTAAGTGTAAAGTCTTTTCAAAGTAGATGACATTGGATACTTATAAAGCATCGTATTACATCCAAATTGAGGGATTTCAAATTGCTTATTTTATTCCTGCCTAACTCAAGTCCCATATTTATAATTGAGCTTCTGACTGTATAAGCAGACTCGGATTTAAATATACATCTTTAAATAACTCAATAAAAACCTGCCCTGGGATCCTTCCAATTGCAAGATACATGAAGCAAATGGACTTGTATGTGATTATCTTCTAAACTACTAATGGGCTTGTGTGCGACAATGTTCTAATCCTCCTAAATATATGTACCACCTCACCTTTAAATTAAATATAAGGAGATGTCCAGCCAGGCTTTGGCAGTGAGCTCATAAAAGCCCACAAACAATATTTCACTAATCTACAACTGGCTGTTCACCGGATGTGGCTAAGGAGTTAACAAATTAGTAGGTTAATAGAGCTCTGGAGACCCTTGCATTAGTTGAATCATCCCCCATTCCACAGCAAGGAATGGGCGAAGACATGATTGTCCAGGGTGCTTTGGTCTTGTCATTTTAACCATTAATGGTAAAAAAAAAAATGTCAGTTTTTCAGAAACAGCCATGTTTACTTTAAAGAGTTAGATACACCTCCAGTGGCTGTCATACTGACAATCAATGGAGGCTCTTCCACTGCAACAGCCATGTCAACTACCTGTCATACTAACAGCCACTGGAGGCGCTAGTGGCTTCCACTGCATTCAGTCAGATGTTGCAGCCTCCTTAGGAAAGTATTGATTTAAAGCTTGGATGTGGGTACAGCACTTGGTGTACATGCCCATCATGTCCTCACTACTCCTCTATCAGGAGCATTGGATTAGACCATTGCAGAGGATGCCATGCCTCCTCCATTACGTCTCAGGAGAAGGAGAAATAAGCAGTGCTGAGGGATCCTCGGCTTAGAAAAAAAGGTGGTAAGATTCTTTATTTAATTATTCATATGGCACACATATTTTATGGCACAGGGACACTAAAGCATTAGAATAATATACATATTAAAAGAATCACTTAATCCTATTTTCTTGTAACATAGCAATTTAAAGGTTGGAGTTACTTCCGGTTTGTTTACTGTCTGTGGCCTGATTGAATAGCCAGACTTTCAGTTTGGGAATTAATTTCCGAGTAATTGCTGAGTTATTTGAACTAACCCCCATCTCTATACATGGTCTAATATTGGTAAATTCAGATTTAGACACTTTCAGAAGAGTTAAACATTAGTTTGATCAGTTTAGAATATAGCAGATGCCAATCTATGCCAATAGCTTTTCTAAATCTGCTACCACAAAGTAATCACTTAGTTAATAATCCTCTCCATGGCAGTTTAGGTGGAAGCTTGCATTTTGAAATTTATTCTTATTATTATTATTGTTTTATTATTTATATAGCGCCATCAGATTCCGTAGCGCTGTACAATGGGTGGACTAACAGACATGTAATTGTAACCAGACAACTGGACGTACTGGAACAGAGAGGTGGAGGGCCCTGCTCAATGAGCTTGCATTCTAGAGGGAGTGGGGTATAGTGACACAAAGGGTAAAAGTAGGGGTACGAGGTAGGTTGTTAGAAAAGTATTTATTGAGGGCTTAGTAGGTAATTTTTGACAGTTGCAGGATAGGAGTCATGGGGGTGGGGGATAAAAAACTGCTAACAGTTTAATTGATATGCTTTCTTGAAGAAGAGAGTTTTTAATTAATTTTTTGAATGAGTGGAGACTGGGTGAAAATCTTACGGAGACAGGAAGGGAGTTCCACAGAAGAGGTGCAGCGTTAGAGGTGGGAGTACGGACAGAGGATATACGTAGGTCTTTGGCAGAGCATAGGGGCCTCAACGGGACATACTTGTGTATTAAGGAGGATAGGTAGGTTGGAGCAGCATTATGTAGGGACTTGTAAGCAAGCACCAGAATTTAAAATTGAGCCATATATCTAACTGGAAGCCAATGCAGGGACTGACAGAGCGGGGAGGCGTGGGAGGTGCAAGCGGACAGGAAAATTATCCTTGCCGCTGCATTCATTATAGATTGCAACGGTGCAATATGGAAACACGTAAGAACCCTGAGAGGAGTATTGCAATAGTCCAGGCAAGAGAGAACAAGAGCATGGACCAGCACCTTGAAGTACAGAATGGAGCCAGGGAATTGGAGAAAAGTATTGACATAGCCAAGATGTTAGATATGATGGGTTATCAGCATGTAACAACAAAAACATAGTTAAGAATGTTCTGAAGGTCAATGCAACATCAACCAATGATGAGTAATCTACTGCCAGATGTTGGGGAGTGATCTTCACCTCAAGTCTGGAATGCCATTACAAACTTGCTTAGAGGGTGTTTTGCAAACTCGTTCTTGTTCTAGTCAGGAATAAGTAGTCACAGAAATAACAGATTATATGGCTGCAGATATTTTTCAGGATTATACGTCAACTGTAGGTCTACTCAGCTAAAAAAAAATGTGGTATATGTTCAAATTTCTACATAATGATTCTCTTCCCACCTTTTTCTGTCTTTCATTCCTAACAGGGCTCTTCTAGAAGGAGAAAGCCAAAAGGGCACAGTAATATGGACAGATCGCACAGTGAAAGAAAGACCTACAGGTGGAACAATTAATAAACATGAAGATGTCAATTAAATTGCATGTAACACAATGACAATATCATTATTACATATGATTAATTCACTTTGTTAATATTTTATTTAAAACTTTTACTGTTTGTATTGCAAGTGAAAATGAAGTTTCCATGGCAAATATCGCATGTTCAGTTAAGGATATTTCACCATATATAACTAGTGGCATAATGATAAAGATTTCAGAAAGTGCAAGATATGAAAATAATTTACGAGGTCTGGGAAATGTATCTGTCTACACTAAAATATACAGTATATTAGAATACAAAATATATGATAAAAAGCACAATATAAAAAGATTCAATTTAGTTCAGTTTTTAGATGCATGGGACTTTTATGTAGTGGTTAGGTCCAGAGAAAGCAACAATGCTACATGAACTAAAGTCAGGTTTTGTCTCCCATCGGGACATTAAAGGGACACTATAGTCAGAAGAACAACATTATCTTAATGAATCAGTTTTGGTGTATAGATCATAGCCATGCAGTCTCCCTGCTCAATTCCCTGCCATTTAGGAGTTAAATCACTTTGTTTATACAATCCTAGTCACACCTTCCTGCATGTGACTTGCACAGCCTTCCTAAAAAAAATACTTCCTGTAAGGAGTCATCTAATGTTTATACTTTATTTTAAATTCTGTTTTACTTTTTAAACTGCTCTGTTAATAGCATGTATGTAATTAAAGTTCAATTTACAAAAGCAGGAGATGATAAAAACATTTAAAGTTAGTTACATTGGATTGACATTACATTGGCTAGGGCTGCATAAACAGAAACAAAGGTGACAACTCCTAAATGGCAGTGAATTGAGCATTAAAACGACAGAGGCATGATCTATACATCCAAACGGCTCCATTAAGCTAACGTTGTTTTGGTGACTATAGTGTCCCTTTAACCCCTTAAGGACACATGACATGTCTGACACGTCATGATTCCATTTTATTCCAGAAGTTTGGTCCTTAAGGGGTTAAAGATAGTAAAATCTTGTAGAACTCTTACACCTTTGTTGTTTTGGCACCACCTACATTTGCACATTCATCGGTTGTTTGTCAATAGGCCCATGAGATAATTTCACCAGTGGAACATTGATGAAGATTATGCAAGTGGAGAGGATGAGAGAGGATTAGTGGAGAACCTATGTAAATTGAATTGAGAAAAACCTCTACGTTTCATCTATAAATGAGAAATAGATTTACATTCTAATTTTTCATTAAAATGCCTGTGACTTTTTTTTCTTTTTTTCACCTACTGTTGCCCAAGTTAACAATATGATTCCTGTCATGTATTAGTAAATTCATAATTTATTTAATATCCTCTAGTACAAGTGTGAATTTATGAGCAACAGTAGGTTCTGCATTTGGTGTGTTATTGATTTCTATGTCTTTTTATATTTGTATCAATCATAGGTCGTGTAATTTCAAGTTTTCAACAGTCATCAAGATATTCTGGGGTCAAGAGGGAAGCTGAGAGAAGGGACTTTCCAGGATTCAGAAGCCAAGAAGCAGTGGCAAAAAGAACTTCAGATATCCACAGATTCCAGTCAAGAACAGTGCCAGAAATACACATTAGACCATTGTCTACAGACTTAGGAAGGCTAAATAGCTCAAATGTGTCTCATGTTCGTGAGATGTCTACACAAAAAAAGGATGATAGGTTTGGCACAAGCTTCCTCCAAAAACATGATTTACTGAAAAACAGACACCTTCGCCAAAATGTGAATGAAACAGTGTCTCGTATTGTGTCACAACCATATTCATCAAGACTTTCTACACCATACACTCACAAGGCAAAACAAGAACAGGTGAGTAATACAAAATCAAGTGTCATCATTAAGTCACAGCCTGATGTGGTCAGTAACGCTCAAAGAGAAACCAGGGTAGATGATAAAATAAAGGAAACAAATGTGACAAAGCACTTTGAATCTAAGGTAGTGGAGGAAATGAATGTGATAACTAAGGGCACTGAGGATCAGACGCATGATTTGGAACACAGAAAAAGTAGCCTAAATGAGGAGGAAATTAGAAAAGAAGATACAGTAAGTGTAACACAGAGAGAAGAGGAAAATACAATAACAGAACCTAAAGTACAGGAACTACCAGTCAAAAAGGAAAGGAAGAAAAGAGAACAAGCTAAGAAGAAGAGAGAGGAACTGGAGAAAGTAGAATCAAGTGAAATAACTTTTATGACAAGAGACAAGTTTACAGAAAATGAGTCAGCCAAGTCTATTACACTTGGAGAAAAGCCAGGAGAAGAGCAAGTGTTTACAAACATACCAATACAATTTGAAATAAGCAAGAATGAGGATAGTTCACAGAAAATTCATGTAGAAAATGTCAGGGAGATTCAAATAACCAGAAGTTCAAAACAAACCAATGAACAAAATACTTTTCTAAAAGATGTAGAAGCACGTACACAAAATAAAGAAATAGAAGGTAGCAAAAGCAAACCGACTAAAGAAACGGAGGTGGTAATAACCTCATCTGAACACTTTGGCCAACCATCTGCATGGGATGATAGTGAGGCTTCTGTAAAGAAGAAATTATTTGCCAGTGATGGATCTGTCAAAACTGACATTACTGTGCAGTCTGAGATGGAGAAAAAATATGACTTTTTTGATGAACATGACATTGTAGAAGCACGGAACAATAGAGCACATGTTAAATCTGAGGAAAGTCTAGTTAGAAACTTAGAAGAAATGTATACTGATGAAAAAATGAGTTTTCTAGGAAATGAAGAAGGCCATTCACAAAATAAAGGAGTAAACACCTCCACTACCAAGGAATCAGAGGTATTCATAACTTCATCTCAGAACTTGAGAGAAAAAGAAATGGTAACAGATATTCTTAAACACTTTGGTCAACCATCTGCATTGGATGATCCCAGCGTGACCTTTATAGAAAGAAAACAAGTGGGCAGTGATGGATCAGTAAAAACTGAGTTTACTGTACAGTCAAAGACAGAGGAGGATGTGGACCTTTTCGATGAACCTGATCTTGTTGATCTATGGAACAGAAAAACATACGAAGAAGTCCAACACACTGAGACAGGAGATAAAAAAGGCTTAGTATACAACCAACAGCAAGGAGAGTTTACAAAAACAATATTTGGAGAAACAAAAGGTGCAGAAGCAAAAGATTGGATAGAAGATATAATTCACACCGGTCTAAAAGGGAAACCAGGATTGTCTGTTAAGGTTGAAATAATTGAGGAGTCCATTGGAACATTTGGAAGAACTGAATTTTCCACCCCATTTCATGTTGAGGAAGCAGAGGATAGTTATCATGAAAAACACGTGGTAAGTGCTGATGAAGAACTTAATTTATCCACCAAAAAACAAGAAGACAAAGAACAACCCATTGAAGGGCCCACCAATGTTCAGGAAGTAGCAGAGGGGGAAGATATAGATGAAGAGACAAATTATTTTGTTTCAATTCCAGATGACATTCCCATTTTAGAAGACGAAGATGAGGAGACAATAAAAGGGCAAATTCACATAGAGGAGGAATCCCAAGTTAAATATTCCTGGCAAGATGAATTCTTGCAAAGTTCACAGGGTCGGAAAATGTTAAGTGAGTTTGTAAAATATGCTAGCAGTAATGAACCAGACACAACTCATCATGAGGGTTTAGAAACACAAATTCCAAAAGAAACAGAGTCACATTTTGAGACTGTCGTGATAGAAAAAGAAATTAAAATCCCTCATGAATTCCAGTCATCAATCATGGATCTGTTGTCTAAAGAAAACAAAGACCCTCAGCAACAGTTGAAAGGTGCATTGGACTGTCTCCAGGGCAGTCTTCCACAAGACCTAGCTGTGGAATTGGCAACCTTGGCTGATGCAGATAAAACTCAAGCCAGCAGTTTAGCAGTGGATATCAAAAAAGTTGACCAAACTAGAGAAAGTGGTTTGGTTACGATTGTAGCAGAAATAAATGTGTCACAGACAGTGGATGCCGATGATCTTGAAACACTGCATTTAATTGAGAAGGCTAAGGGTGGAGATGCACCAACACCATACTCTGCTATGGAAACCTCTGAAGAGAAAGCAATATTTCTAGACAAAACAGAAGGTCATAAATGGTCATTTAACACCGAATCTGGAATAAATAATGAATCTTATAGTTCAATTACAATGAGAACAAATAAAGGTGCTGAGTCCTACAGTCGATATCAGGACACTAAAAGTCCAGAAGGAGACATATCTCGATCACAAGTCATCACTGATAAGAGCAGACTCATAAAACATATACCAGTGGGTGACCAAGATGATGGTTTCTCACAAGGGGGACAGATAACTGACTCAGAAAAGCAAAGTTTAGTTGAAGAGCAATCTGTGGAAATGAATAGATCAACTCACCATATTAAATTAGGACCTAGGGAAATATACTCTAAAGAACAGATAATCTTTGAAGGTTCAATCCCTCAAACCCTCAAACTGGATATAGAAAACAATACAGAAAATTCCTCAGATCAAAACCGGTCAATACGTCATATCACAATAAGTCCTACAGAATTGCATCCTACAGAGCATATTATATTTCAGGGGCCCATCTTCAAATCAGAGGCAGTTGGCAGTGATACTGTCAGAAATGAACAGTATAGAGACAAGGTCAATCCAAGTACAAAAGATATCAGTTTACACTTTGAGGGACAACAGAGAGGCGCAAAAGTGAATTGGGACCAAAATATTATTCAATCAGAAGGTGCAACAGGTACAAATAATACAGTTACTCATTTTAAAACGAATTCAGGTGAAGCACATATGACACGAGAAATCATTTTTGAGGGTTCAATCCCTAACATTCTAACACATATCAAAACTGATGGCCAAGAAGCTAGTACACCAGAAGACAATAACATGCCTGTTGAACACAGTCTTGGTACTCAGAAGATTCACACTGCAAAACAAATAAAATATCAAGGCTTCATTTCTGAACCTAAAAAAATGGGAGATCCAGAGGGCTTTGCTGCAGTAGAAGGCCAGTCAAACGTCAATACGTCTGTCCATCACATCAAATTAAGCCCAAACAAAGAACAGCAAATTATATTTGAAGGCCCTCATTCTATAAATTTAGCCTTTGATGGTGGAAAGGATAGCTCCTATTCGAAAGACTCAAACAGGTCTATTGCACATATCCATCTGGGTGGCAAGGAAATGCCATCTTCTGAACATGTTGTATTTGAAGGACCAATTACAGAATCGTATGAATCATCAGACTTCCTTGTTTCATCCCCCTCTGGGGATTCCACGGAGAGTGAGAGATCAATTAAACATATTAAACTTGGTCCAACAGAAAAATCATTTACTTTTCAGATGGACATTACCAAAGTTTCTACAAAATATGAAGATGAAGGTGCAGTTAAAGAAAGTGAAACAATGTTTGCTTCCAGCAGTATTGACAGGCAGCCAATGAAAAGTGAGTCATACAGGGGACTGACAGATGATCTGGAGGTGGCTGAAAGTGGATATGGTGAAGAAGAAATCGCTGGTATCTTTCAATACCCTTATGAGGTTGAAATCAATCCTCAATCCCAAGGCATCATTGATACCTCCGAATTTGATAAAACTGTTCAAGTCCACAGAATAGTCCATCAAAGCTCTGGAATTTCTGACGAGAACAAAGTTGCTGTTGTTTACCTTGAAGAGGAAGAAGAACCGGATCAAGATTACTTACGGCGTTCATTTTAAAATTAAGTTTACTGCATTTAATAAAAAGCAGTTTCACTGAGAATTTAGGTTGTAGTCCATATTTAACAGACCATTTTTGTCATATCTGCACACACAGGGCTTGCCACCAGTTTAAAACGTAGTACCTCACCTCGTATCTACTTTCAGTAAGTCAATCTGGCATTTAAAGAGGCTTTACACCAACACCTGTAGAATTTAGTGAGCAATATACTTACTTATCACTGTACTCACGCTGAGATTAGTGTGTCTGTTTTTAGAATAAGAGGAGGCAGATGGTCTCCCAGTCAATAATAAACATGTTTAAATTAAATTATTACAGGGCAGTTCCTGGATCTAAATAGAGAGCAAAAGCTATTTCCAGACCTGCAATCATTTACTTGGATACGATGTATACATTTTTAAAACATCAGCTTTCATAATTATCCCAAGTACATTGAAAATATCTCAGTAGGTCAATAATATAATGGTCCCTTGGATGAAATTTTACCGTACACAAATTTCTTTCGCTAGTGTCACAACAAATTCCCGTCACATATATGAAAATATTGTAATAGGACAAATAAATAGGAAAATGATCTAGAATATAAGATATTGTGTATCTGTTATTCTAAAACTATGACGGAGATGCAGTGCATAGCGAATGCAAATATTAATATCACCTGCAGCATATAAGCACCCTGTTTTCAAGTGATTTGACAGAAACCACATGTTTCTTTAGAACCACAACTCTACCCATTCTGCCTGACATGAAATATGTTTTTTTTTTTTTTACATCCTAAGCATTTGTCCAGAAATATTAGGGCATCCATTGCCCTTTTATGGACACCAATTTGAACCAGCATCCCTGTGTCAGTTTAGCAATGATGGAAGAGTCAACAGTGCTTTGATTGCATGCACAAGGCTTCGAAGATTAAGGGCAGCTAAATCCTGTGCTTCTCCAGTACTTGGAGACTATTTTGTTTAGTGGATAATCCCCTTGTGATGTTGCTTTCTCTGAGCATCTAACGTACTGGCAACTCCAAATCTTGGCAGCCTTTGAACATAATCAAATTGCTGTGGACCTTTTCAGAGCTGTAATATATATTTTTATACTGTAAGAGAGACGCAGATGAAGAATAATAACACAAGTGACAGACAAACAACAATAACACAAGATGAAGAATAGTTTAGAATCAGATTGGAATTGTCACCTGATTTAACTGATTTAGAATGTTATCTTTTTTACAATTTGTTGTTTTTAGCAGTGAGACATTGAAGAACTGGCACCCATGGAGAAACAGAGAGATATCTTAAAGGCGTCACTGCTTATCAAAACATTATTAGAAACCCAGCAGGGTAAAACAGGCTCAGACACCTGCGTTTTGTAGGTTGAGACCCTCTACAGTTTTATATATCCTCCTTTTAGCAAACAGAAGGCACACGTATGTCACATTTTTTAAAGAACCACTCCGCTCACCATAATGATTTTATTTTTGTGAAGTTGTTATGGTGCCTGGAGGTCCTGGGCAGTGTCTTACCTTAAGGGATTACACTGTTTCAGGCACCTATCCTCCTGGCACCAGAATGCATTATACACAGGCAACTGAAGTATATTTAACGAAAACACAAAATAATATATACTGATCAAAATATATTCAATCTTATTAGCACTGATCCCCCAAAACAATACGATTGGAATGCTTCAATAATTGCACTAAAACATCTTGAAAATGAGAAATAAGCAGTGTTAATTTGTGGCACTCTCTTAACTTCGGCTCTCTCATGAAAAACAGTGGACTATATTCCAAATAAATGAAGGCAATAATTATATGTAAAGGTTTTAGCTCATTAACTGGAGGGCAGCATTGTGTACTCAGTACTTAGGCCGTATTAGATAACTTGAGAACTGGAGAGGCATTTTTCACTATGGTTAAAACCTAACCACTTATCACCCTTTAGTACATCTCTCCCGCTGTGCTGATTTTTTTTCTAGTAGCTGTAATCTGGTGTTCACTAATCCCACTGTTGCCGTTGTGGTACACACTTGCGTAATGTGTTTGTTTTTATTACACTACATTCTTTTAATCTTTTATGCTGCTTCAATTAATTTAGGCATCTGAGTGAAATTACTGAAATAAGTCAACCTACAAGACGAATGCAGGGATTTATTTGTTTGAAAGCTTAGTACTAGACATAAAACACCATGCAGAGATTAGCTCTTAGCGCAGGCTGCCAGCTGGACAAAAAAGTACTCAAGCCATGGTGTGAAAAGTATATTTTAAAGGGACACTATAGTCACCAGAACAACTACAGCTTATTGTAGTTGGTCTGATGAGTATAATAGCTCCCTTCAGAGTTTTTCATGCAAACAGTGGCTTTTCAGAGAAAAGGCAGTGTTACATTGCCTCTAGAGACACCTCCAAGTGGCCACTCCTTAGATGGCCACTGGAGGTGCTTCCTGGGTCAGTGCTGCTGAAAAAGCAGCGCTCTGCATGGAGACGCTGAATTTTCCTCATAGAGATGGAGTGTCCTCTGGAGTGTCTTGCCGTGCATGCGCATTCAGCCAAAGAGGAGGAGAGGAAGCGGAGAGAAGGAGGAGAGCTCCCTGCCCGGCGCTGAAGAAAGAGGTAAGTTTAACCCCTTCCTCTCCATCCAGCCCGAGTATGTTTTCCTGGCACTATAGTGGTCCTTTAAGTGATTTATGGAGTATTATGGGAAATGTAGTTTAAAACACTTGAGGTCTGCATTGGACTAATCCCTATTTAAATGAATCCAAAGTAAAGCAAAGCATCTGTTTGACAGTACCTTGAAGGCTGATAGTCCCTCCCACACCCATCTTCTCAGGCTGCTGTTTGGCAGAACTGTCTTGTGTGAGGCATGTAGGCTCTTGTACAGTGCATGAGAATGAGGGGCATGTCTTTCATAGTGCTGCTCTGCTTCTATGGAGCAACTGAGTGGATCCTAGGGGGATAAAACTTGGGATGCAGAGAATAGGGATACAAAGAAGAATTAATGAGAACTGATGATCCACTGGTAAAACATGCTCTGCTACCAGCCCCTGGAATAGGGTGCTCACAAAGGCTCTTCACTACACATTTAACCTCCATTAATATGAATGATTGTAACAAAGGGTTGTGTTTATTTCTGTGCAGCAGGTTTGATATATTACTTTATGGAAGAATAAATCTGTTGTGTCTTTTCAAAGGAAAGGAAAATATTGCTCTTCTGATTTGTGACAGCCTTAGGCATTTCTTACAAATGTTATAGAAACTCTGGAGTGTTTTTTTGTTTGTTTTTTCTTAAGTAAAATATCTATTGTATAACAATATGCCATTTATTTTTGTACATTGAACAATGTTCCTGTCCCTGGGGGGATGCGGTGAATATTCTAATTGTAAAACATGATAATTGGTTAAACACATTAAAAGCAATCATCTGAAATGACGAAACTGCATGTTTCAGCGCTGACTTTGTACTGTGTTCTTTACATTTTGGCGTACTGTTTTTGTGTTTGCACTTTTTCTGTCACTATTGAACAATAAAAAACAATTCTTGTTTAAATTGATGTTATGGTATGTATGAATACTTACAGCAGTTATGTAATCTGTGAACAAGGTTGGCTTGACTCGGCAGTAGTGTGGGACACAGGCATCCAATAATGCTAAATCTGATTTTTCTTCCAACTCATATATTTCAGATAAATTTAGAAATGTGGTTTTCAGGCAATAGTCACAAGAACTTGCTGTTTTGTAAGTAGACCTCTATTGAATATTGTTATATTTTGCATGCTTTTTTGACCTTGTGGTTATTTTTTCATCTCATTGTTGAAACAGCTAGATACTTTAAAGGAAAACTCCACTGTAGTAGTTATGGTGCAAGGAGTGCACTGGCACCCTCCCAGTGTTAGTAGTCAAACTATTTGATAAATTGTCCTTCGCAGGGCATTGGTCACTTACTCGATTCAGAGCTGGAAGTTCCTTCATGGAGCTTCCATAAGTTCTCTGGAACTAGCCCCTGATATGCAGGGTCAGCTTCAAAACCGTTTTAGCCACTTATATGAGGGGGTGCCAGGACACTTATAGCACCATAACTACTTAACTACTACAGCGTCCTGTAGTGGTTATGGTGCCGTTAGTGTTCCTTTAACTAGTGTCTAGACGCTGGTCTTATTTATAATGGAAAATCTGTATGGTTTCTGATTGCAGTAATCCAATTTAGGTGTTAATGAGAAAATGCTTCTTGCTACAAATTTTTACAGAATAAAAAGTGATGCATAGCTTTTTCAATTATTTGTTAGCAATTATCAAAATATGTGGTTACAAGAAAGCTAGGATACCTGCTTTAAATTAAAATGTTCCTAATTATTGTCAAAAATATTTAATCTGAATATGAAAAAATCTAACGTGCAGAGCAGTCCTGGTTCCCATAGTATAACCAGAAAAAAAAACTCCTCTACGGAGAAAGTGTGTTATATCACAAAAGTGCTTTACATATAAAATAGCAGCTCTACACACTATTCTGGGATACCCTCTTCCCCACACAACACAATATATATACGCCTTCTAACGGTACAAGGTATACTTGTACCTATAGTGGAGCGCTGAAGTGCAAAAATAAGGGGAATGACTTACCCCACATTTATATTGACATTTACAGAAATAATTCAGTACATAAAAAGAAAAAAAGAGAATACTAAATATAGTGCAGAAGGTAATGGTATTGCAATATATAACAATGTAACCAGGCCACTCACGTGTAGCGGAGCCTATGTATATGTTTTTTGTCCCAAGAAATCTGGAATAGGTTAAAAGGGGAGGGCTTGCAGCGGATTTTAAACAAGAGATCTGCAGCTTTTGAAGTCTCTCTTTAGATATATCGTCATAATTAAATGCATGCATGCTTTCATTGTGGGTATATTTACTAATCAGTGATTTTTTATTTATTTGGGCAGTAGTGTGTCCCTTTGGGTCTACAGCAGCTGACTGCCAGCTTTTGGCCATTACTAAGTCTATATTTCCAAAAACGAAGGGGCTATCATTTCGTAATCAATCTAATGTTCTATGATGTATAATCTAGGTCTGCTAACCAGCTTTGTCTTTCTAATATCAGTGCAAAATGGCAAAAATAAACCAATAATATTCTAGCAGGTTGTGGCAAGCATTGATTTGTGTGCAGTCTGGTATTTAAATTTATTAAGGTCAACACAAGTAGTTATATTTTTTACTGGCATTTATCAAGAAATTATGCAGCGCTGTACACAGAGGCGTAAATAGAAACCACAGTGCCCCGGTGCATAAATCCACTCCCCCCATACGTCTTCCCACACCCCATACGTCCCTGCCCCCCATGCATCTACCCCCACCCCATACGTCCACGCCCCCCCACACATGCAGACAAACAGATACACACGCAGAC
This sequence comes from Pelobates fuscus, assembly GCF_036172605.1. NCBI lineage: Eukaryota > Metazoa > Chordata > Amphibia > Anura > Pelobatidae > Pelobates > Pelobates fuscus. The sequence goes on along the minus strand of NC_086319.1, from coordinate 303,338,254 downwards.
ACACACACAGACACACATACATGTATACAGACACATACATACAAACACACACACAGACACACACAGAGACACACACATATAGACACACCCACAGAGACACATACATAGAGACACACACACACATACATACAGACACACACACATGTAGACACACACACATACATACAGACACACACACAGAGACACATGCATACAGACAGACACACATACAGACACACACACATACACACAGTGACACATACATACAGACACACACACACATACAGACACACACATAACCACCTCCTGTCCGTTGTCCGCACTCGTACGGCCAACTCGCGTTTGCAGGACTTCTCGCGGGCAGCTCCCTTCCTATGGAATAGCCTGCCTACCACCATCAGACTCTCCCCTAGTCTTGCATCTTTTAAGAAGTGCCTTAAAACCCATCTCTTTAGGAAAGCTTATGGCCTCCAAGACTAACCAATACTTCACATACCTGTCTCTTGCCCTCTCCTAAAGGGCAGTCCACCTTATTTGATTGCAAATTCCTGTCCTAATGTGTTTTACACCCCACCTCCTATAGAATGTAAGCTCGATCGAGCAGGGTCCTGTTCAACCTATTGTTTCCTGTAAGTTTATTTGTAATTGTCCTATTTATAGTTAAATCCTCTCTCATAATATTGTAAAGCGCTACGGAATCTGTTGGCGCTATATAAATTGCAATACTAATAATAATAAAATAATAACATATATACTGATACAGACATTCTCTATCACACGCACACACACACACACATACACAAACTGTTAAACTTACCTGGGGTCTAGTGGCTGCCTCATGCTGATGCATCTCTCCTCCTGCACTGTGCTCTGTTGACTTCCTCCCAGCTCTGACATCATCACTGGGGCCTGGTCACGCTCTTAAAGTGCCGCAACGCTGACCAGGCCCCAGGAAATCCATTGCCATCGGGTGGCTCCAAGAGCACGGGCCACCTGATAGGCCCCTTCAATGTGGCCCCGGCGGTTTTTCTGCGCAGTTGGGACCGCACCAAAATGCTGGCAGGCAAAAAATTCTCTAAGTCAGCTATGTGTACCATTCAGCTACTCTTGTAAATTCTCACTTTACTAAACAACCCTGATAGCCACGAAAGCTCATTTATACAATGCCAATTTAATACTAAAAGGTAAGAGGTTTTGAAGGTTGAGATCTTATACAAACAGTTTTGCTTATGGAATATGGCATTTAAAAATTTGATCTCCATCTGGAATATGGGCCTCCAATTAAACAACCTTTTTCTAAGGCACATGATCTGCTGGTTTCCACCTGTAAATTAAGTGTCAGAGAGAGCTAAAATGTGAAAAGAACCAGACCTGGTTTACTTTCCATTTAAAACAAATTTATTCATTTGCACAGATTTATAGAATGTGCATGTTTCACATTCTGCTTCCACAACAGAGGCTGTCCCATCTGCAGCACTGCTGACAGTGGTGGAACTGATGTAGAGAAATCTTTTTGGACCCACTCTACTGCAAGGGCAGTCAAAAGGCAGACTCTCAACGGTCATGCAACTCCCATGATGCTTTGCCAGCTGGTAATAACATTTGTAGAATGTAAGTGTAACGGATCACCTGGCACCCCGACTGGGCACCTCCGTCCAGATGCTTCCTAGCAGACGCCGAGGACTATAAGCACCGCATCAGACACCACAAGTACTGCAGACTCCACAACCGCCATAGCTTAACTGGAATCTTGCTGTCTTCCTCCCACCCAGGTCCAACCGCTAACATCCAGGACCGTGTGGGAAAGATCTTTCCTTCAGGAGAGCGTAGTAGGAACAGCTCTTACAAAAGCTAGTGATTATCCAAGGGAGTATACTTGGTATAGCAATTCCTGGTAGTGATATAGCCGTTCCCTACAATAAGAGATAGAACTCAGTATTGAGGGTGAAGTCTCAAGGTTTAATGGGACCGGTTGGCTTTATATACAATTCCTCAGGCCAGAGGAACACCCCCTGGACCTGATGGAGCACCGAATTACAAACTGTACAGACCAATATGAACAATGTACCAATGTCCGACACTCCCACATACAGCACACAATCCCTTCCCTCTGCCTGTGATATAATTAAGGTAGATAATGTACTAACTTAATTATCCCCAGGCAGAAAAAACTATTTTTTACACAAAGTATAGAAAACACCCCAAAACATAACATATCCCAATGATAGCCCTGATCTAGGTGAACAACATATCCAAAAATCACCTAGATTAGAGCAGGGGTTCAGGAAATTCCTGGAAGTCTCTTTTGACCGACAGCACGCATGGTTTCATGCCCAAAACAGTTCCAGAAAATTAGGCTGTGCGGCCGGTCTTTTTAAAACAGTCGAAATACCGTTCTAATTACCGAACGGAATGGCGAATGGCCATAGTTAAAGTGTGTCTCTTGTTCGTGAGCTTCTATTCACCGAACGCCATTCGAATCCCGTTTGAATAGTGAAAGTTCTCTGTAAGGTAACTGTTCAGCAGTGTTCGTGCCGTTGCGTGTCCGATTTGAGTTCCATGAACTTGACGACAAAACACCGCTGAACACGTACGACTAAATAAGATGGCCACCGCTACGTGTTCGACTATACGAATGGTGGCTACTTCGACTACTTCGACACTTCGACTGTATCCGAAGTGCCATTTTGCAGAAAGTGAATGGAAGGGGTTTTTGGTGAACAAACAGATGAACCAGAGGATAGATTTATAACCCAGAGAGAGAGGATCTGTCACAATGCTTGTGGAACACCCTTCTTGTGGAACACTCTGCAGACCTGGATTAACCCTTTTCGGGTTAACTTGGGGATGTCCGGACTCTGCTTCAGTGGCAGATCCAGGGGGGGCAACGGGGCAATTGCCCTCCCAAGATTCTCCCCTGCCAGCTAGTGCAGGGCTGACATTGTCCAAGTGCCAGCCCTGCAATGTGCCTCCCCAGGCGGCAGGCACTGTGCTGGCAGCCGGCAGGGAGGGAGAGAGGACCCGGGAGCTCAGCCTTCAGCTCCTCCGGGTCCTCCTCTCGTGAGCATGGAGCATTGCCGCGGTAACCACGGCAACGCTCCAAATCTCGCGAGAGTGAACTCTAGCCCAGGAGCGCGGGCTAGAGTTCACTGTAACCACTTGACAATCAGGGAATCCCACATGGACCACCAGGGACTAAGAAATGCCCCCAGAATATAAGAATATTTATTTTAATAAATAATAAAAAAAATTAAAAGCCTCCCTACCCTCCTTTCCCCTCCCCATACAAACACTGCCCCCCCGTACACACACTGCCCACCCATACACACACACACTGCCCCCCATACATGCACTGCCTCCCCATACACAAACACACACAGCCCCCCCATACACACACTGCCCCCCCATACACACACACTGCCCCCCTATACACACACTGCCCCCCCATACACACACACACACTGCCCTCCATACACACACTGCCCCCATACACACACTGCAACTCTCACACACACACACACACACTGCCCCACACATACACTGTCCCCTAACACACACACTGCAACCCTGACATACACTGCCACCCTCACGCACTCGCACACACACTTCACCGCTCACACACACACACACACTGCACCTTTCACACACACTTCACCCCTAACACATACCACTGCTCCTATGCTCTATATCCCAGCAGACCCCAGGTAAGTTGTCAAACTGTTCTTAAACAGTTTGACTACTTACTCTGGGATGGGATCCTGGCACTACGGGCGCCATAACTACTACACTGAGCTGTAGTGGTTATTGTGCCTGGATTATTTCTTTAAATAATCTACAAGTGCCCCTCCCGAGATCAGGCTCTGGATCCGCCACTGCTCTGCTTAGGGGTTGAGTTCTGTTTGTCTGGATAATCCATCTGCGTTGCCATTTTGTTTCCTGGGTCGATACTGGATTGGAAAATTGTAAGGCTGCAAGGCCATAATCAGCAGGTAAAAGGCTGGCAAGTAGTCCTCTCTAAAATCCAGTGGCGACATGGCTTTCACCACAGTAAGCATGCTTGTGTTTTTGTAGTATGTGTGTGAATGTAGGAGTTTATTTGTATATACTATTGCCATTTGAAAAGCAGTGTGTTTGTATGTAATTCTGGTGTTTGAATGCCAGTGTTTATTTGTTTATAATGTTTAAATGCAGGGGGATGTTTGTGTGTAGTGTTTGCGTTTGAATTGAGGGGTGTGTTTATATGTAGTGTTGGCATTTAAATGCAGGTGTACATATGTGTGTAGTGTTGGCGCTTGTATCCTGGGGTGTATTTGGATGTAGTGTTGATGTTTGACTGCAGGAATATATTTGTTTATAGTGTTACACATATACTGTCGCCCACACACATAGTGACACAGATAATAACATAAACACTGATACATCAATACACTGCCCCCCCCCCCACACACACACTGACACATATACAAGTACACACTGACAAACACAGACACACATTTTGACACAGAAACACATACACACAGACACACACATTCTGACAAACAGATACACATACACACTGATAAACACAAATATATTCATGTTCTGATACAGATACATACACATGCACACTGACACACACACACACACACACACACATACTGACACAGATGCACATACACACAGGCACACACACTGATGAAAACACCACAAGTCATAATGAATATATATTAGCCACCCTCTGCTTCCACATGTTTTGGTTGCAGTTGGTGGCTTCCATGAGGTCCAGTCATAGGATCTAGCTGGCTTGTGTATTTTTTCTACGATACACATCCAACACCAAGAAGACTTCCTGCTGATTTCCTTGGTAGTGTCTGAGTGGTAAAACACATTTTTTTCTTTTTTTGGTGCTGGGAGTCTGGTCCAGACGCTCTCGGTCTGCTCCTTCCCTTCCTCTCCTCTATTTGGGTCCTCCTCTGCCTCCCCACACAGTGTTGCGTTAGCTGGGAGGAAATTACCTGACTTCTTCCTAGCACTAGCAATGTGACAGATGCCCGGCTGCACTGTTAAAAGCCCCAGCACCCAACCAGTCTCTAATCAGTGATGCCCATCAGACGTCCATATCCCTGAGTGTGAGGGACACCTGATGAGCCCCCAAGCATGCTTACCCCTTGTGCAGTTGCATTAGCTACACAAATGGTAGTTACATCAACCGATCTCTCAAGATCTTCACCCTAGATCACTGTGTGGGTCACTCAAGATGATACTTTACTGAAGCCCTAGGAATTTAAAGCATGGTTGGAGCTTTGTCCTATGCAACTTTTAAAGTTATTCCAAGCCCCAAAATAGGAAACCAGCAATGTCACTATAAATATCAGAAAATATTCCTACGTGAACATATATATTTATTAAGCTTTCAATGTTTTCAATGCATGGCCGCATTTGCATCTCATGTGCCTGTAGGCCTAGACTTTTTAAGGTATTTAAATTCAAAACAAATTTACTATAATTTCCAAGACATGCAATAGTTCACACGTATATGTATTAGGAAATATTGCTATCAGGTATTTCAGTAGTCACATGCTTGTACTGGTGTTTGTACACAACTCAATGACCCAATGACAACCCAGGATTTCTGAAGTCCACCACAATATCTCACCGAGTTAACTGAACAATTTCCTCCATCTTCTGTATGTGTTAAGGTGCCAGTAAAGACATCTGTTGGAACTTCATACGGTTTCCTGTTTGAAGAAGTGAAATCTAGTGAATTGAAACAATTGAATTGATTAAAAGGCAATAGTTTTCTTATTTTGTATTCTGCATATATCCAAGCAGAAACCAACTGCTGTAGTTTTGCAAATTCATGTTACAAAATTCCAATGGCAAATAGGTGTGTGGGTGAAACAACACAAAGTTCTAAAGCAAAATATCTTGGTATATAAACCTACAGGGCCAGGTTTCATACAGATATGGTTATTAAGCGAACTTGCTCTAATGGTAGCCAGAAACTGATTTTATTCAGAAAAATATTAGATCGGTTACTAAGGGAATATCTTCAAGAATAACTGTACATACTGTAGTCACTTCAACCATTTCATCTTGTTGAACTGGATTTAGTGCATGGTGTCTTGAGGCACTGTCCTTCCATTCAGTGCTAAACCATTTTGTGAGCAGTTTAATACTAAATAAGGGGCCGTGGTCACCCACAGCCTGGCCCCTTCTTGAGTATACACACTTCCTTCTAGTCATAGCAATTCATACCAGCAATAAGTGCTTTGATTAGCTTACAAATGGTCAGCTGACACTCTTAGCCAATCACCACCAGCAGTTACTGCTCAGGCTAATGCGTCCTCATTGGTCCAAGCAGTACAGAAAGGATGGGCTGCTGTGGACTCTCGTTTAGCAAATTGTATTATTTAATTGTTTAATTCTGAATGGAAGGCCAATGCTACCGGATTCCATTCTAGCCAGCCCCCTCTTTTGGAGACACCAAGAAACTGCCCAACAATCATAACATGAGCACATCATTTGACACACTTGCGATATGTTTTGGGGCACTAGGACCACACTCCATAGCAGAGAGCACTGAACCATTTCTCCCTGCAGCGTTAGCCCTTAGTGAGGCGGACAAAATGATTGACAGGCAGCCTGATGTGTATTTACCAGTAATGTTGGAGGACACCCGCATTCCAGGCAGTACATCCCTTTTGCACAGAGCCAGTGATGCGTTCCTGTCACTGGTCCGCCCGCTTTACTCCAACTAGAGTTCCAATTCTGGGACTGCCTTTGTTGGGAGGTATGCATCCCCTTCTGTGCTACTTATCATGCATGAGCAACAGTGGGCGGTAGTGATTGGCTGAGATTGTCAACTGACTGTTGCGGGAATTAATTGGTATTACTATGTATGAGTGTAACATCTGCCTTAGCTATACTTCCAGTGGGGGCAGGGCTGACATCCAATTTATAGTTAAATTGCTCAAAAATATTTTAACATTGAATGGAAGGATTCCAGGCACTATACCCATTCCACGGGATGAAGTGTTTATAGTGCCGACAGTGTCCCTTTAGGTGAGTGGTAAATAGTCAGGTTGCACATGCAAGTTGTAGGTCAATAATATGGACTTTTCTTTCAACTACTATCAAATTGTAGGCCAAACTATTTGATATGGAAAGCTAGGTGAGAAGGACAAACATTTACAACCTTCTTGTTCTTTCTTAGAAGTTTACATTTTCTGAATAATTCTCAGCAAATAATGTTTTAGTAAATAAACTCCTTTGAGTGCTAGTGCCTTGTTACCCAATTTTGAGTACTCTAGAGTTTATATGCTAAACACTGAGCTGAAAAACACTGAGCACGCCAAAGAGACATGTTTTTAAAATATTCAAATTCTGCTATTTTTGCCTAAAAGTCTATTGTCCATTTGCCACTATATGCTGAGTATACATAGCCTTGCTAAACTGCTTTTTTTGCTCTAGGGATCCGCTAAAAATATAACTGTTATATGGAGGAGCAAACATTTTTTATACAAGTGATGTGTGAGCCCTCCAAACCTGATGATGTGACAATCACGTCTATGGCCTAAAATGTTATTGTGGCCTCTGTGGCAGTGAAACAGTGACTAGCTTGTGCTTATAGTAATTGCCAGCAACCCAGCACAAGAATAGCTCTTCTCTGCGGAATGCTCTCTCTGTCAGATCTAAAGGTCAGGATTATTTTAAAAGGCAGCTCTAACGGCTTGTTTAATTTTCTGCGTTTGGATATTTAAACTCTGTGATTCCACAGAAGTACAACAGGCGCTAACTGATGCAACTCTAAGTAACACAGCAAGCTTGAAAAGAAGCACCCACAAAAGAAAAAACTGCAAACTAATATTCCTAATTTCCTTTTTTCTTTGTTACCATAATTGTCCTAAGAACAGGCAGCACATTGTGTATCTGTATATGTAAGACGTTGAACATCACTTGGTTTAGAAGTAATGTTTCAATCAATGCACTCCAAAACCTGTGAAAAAAAACACAGTTCATTATGTTAGCAATCAAGTTTGATGTGATTGTTCACTTGCTGGAGAACTTGTTTTGTTGCACAGCAATTCACCAACTAGAGAACAAAGAGTGTTATAGGAATACAGAACAACAATTATGCACAAATGACAAAGTTGGCCCTTAAAGTAAAAGTGTCATTTGTTTTTTTGTATTATTCAAAATGAATTACTTCAACTTGTATAATATACATTTACTTTTTATCTAAAGCACAAGTTTCCCTTTTCCAACAGTATATATGAAAACAGTTTGACTACTTACCATGGGACAACACCATAGCACTGCTGGCATCATAACCTATTACAGTGCTGTCTGTTGGTTTTGAAAAATTTGGTGGGGAGCCAGGGGGGTGCAATGTGGCGCCAGCGAAGTGGCAGAAAGACCTCTAGCAAGCTGAAGGGGCCTATCAGTGCACTGACCACCCGATGTCCACCTTTGATCAGGGGCCTGGTCAGGCATCGCAGCCCTTTAACAGCATGGCTAGCCCCCTGGTTTGTGTGAAGCCGCGGTGCTGGGAGGAAGTGAGTACAATGCACTACCTCCCAGCTTACCAATGAGCCGCATAGGAGAGAGGGGGGGATCAGAGAGGATAGAGAGCCTGGAGTCTGGACCCAACTCCCATTAGACCCTGTTAGATGCCACTGGACCCCAAAGAATTAGGAGGATAGGGGGGGTCCCAGTGAGGCACTTTGAATTGGAGGGCGGGTTGCCCGGTTATTTTAGGCGGGATGGTGTGCACCTGTCTGAGGTGGGGTGTGATCTATTAAATTTAGGTTTCCAGGAAGGTATTTCCAAAGCCCTATTTATGTGTGGTGGGGGTCGCTCGAGACATTAAGGGTTCAAGTCTCTTGCTATGGCGGGATAGGGCTTGGGTAATTGGAAGGTAGGAGGAGTATAAATTGGTTAGGCTGGATTAGAATGGAGTGTGAACTGGTTTGTGGGTTCGAGCTCATCGGTGGCTCCGAACCAGGTGGTGTAGGGGGGTCTCGGTACACCCCTACAGTTAAAAAAGTTATGGATATGGGGCCTCTTTGGTAGGCCATGTGTTATGTGTTATTTGTTATTTATAATGTTATTTATTGTTATTGGGCGGGGTCATTGCCGGGGGTAATTTATGTACGGTGGGGGGTGGAGGTAAATTTACATTTGTGGCAATGACCCCAATTTGTTACCTTGTTTATAATAATAAATAAAGCTGTGGACTTTTATATTCCAACAGAAATACGGTGTCTGTAAGTTATTGGGGGGTTGGGGTAAACAGCGCACCTGCCGAATAATCGACTGTGCGCATGTCATGAAGCCCATGGAACAGCGCAGTCAGGGGAGTGGGCCTTGACAGAGCCAGGAGTAGGCAGGGGAGTAACCAGTTAAAGGGGCGTGGTTATTTGTATATGGGGGTTGGATAATAGGAGTATATTAAGCAGCCATTTTATGAGTAAGGGACATTTTAACTAAACTGACACTTACCCGGTAATTGTTTGGCAGGTCTGTGTTGGTTTTTTCTTTTGTCTTTCAGATCATGGCATCAATGGAAGAAATCCTGGAGGGAGTGAGAGCTGCTGTGCGGGATAGAGGACTGGCCTGGCTTCATGAGCAACTGGGGGCTCAGGGTCCCCCCCCTACAACCCCTGCGGCGGCTGCACGGCGTTCCATGAGGAGGGCGAGACCGCCCCAGCGGCTGAGCCCAGGCATGGAGCCCGAAGTCGGCAGACGGAGGAGCCCGTCAGCGGAGTCTGTTGGGGCCCTGGATGAGGTAGCGGGCCCCAGCGGAGTGGAGGTACCGCGGCCGGCACCGTCTGTTCGACGCGGTGCTGGCCGGGCGCGGGCAGCAGCTAGGCCGAGGCCTACCACGCGGTGTGCGCCCCGCCGGGAGGCGGCAGGCGGGACGGTTGCGGCTGGAGCCAGGACACAGAGCGGATCGGATGGAGGAAGCAGAGAGCAGATGCGGCCCGGTGAGTCAGGGAATGGCGCTGGGGCCGGGCAGCGGGCGGGGGGCAGAGCGGAGGCCTCTAGTGATCAGGCGGTCCCCCTGATGGCAGGGGGAGCCCCTGTGCAAGGGGACACAACGGGGGCGGCCTCTAGTGGGGCCCGGTGCAGCACAAGGGACACAGACGGCGGGTCCGCTCAGCCAGGTACCTTGGGGCCGGCAGGGCCCGCGGCTTTAGCGGACCGGAGGCGCCAGGACGGACAGGTGGAATCCCCAGTTCACAAGGCGGCCCAAAAGGGGCCAGGTTCAGCGGGTCGGGATAGCTCCCAGGAATCAGCCCAGGGCATGGAGACAGGACGGGCTGGGAGAGAGCGGGAGGGCCACAGGGGCGGCTCCCGGGGACGGCGGGGTCTCTCGCGTAGCCCTAGGCCGCATCGCAGCAGGGAGCAGCGCGGCGTCAGTGCCAGGCATGACAGGAGGCAGGCTGACGGGTGGAGGGGTAGAGAGAGGAGCAGGTCGACCAGCAGGCTTAGCAGGAGGAGATCGGTTTCAGGGGAACGGAGGTGGAGGCAGCGGCGCAGTGCGTCTGGGTCATCAGGCAGGAGCTCGCCAGGTCAGCGGCGCAGCGCTTACGGCCGGGAGGGCCAGGCAGGGAGACGGGACATGGTGCGGAACTACAGGCAGGAGCATAAGGAGGTTGGGCGGGTATGTGATCATGTGGACACACTACCCAGGTGTCGTTCTCCTTGCAGGTCTCGCAGCACTACACCCGCGGTCCTGAGGCAGGGCCAGGCTGACAGGAGTCGGCGCCAATTGGACGCTCCGGAGCCAAGCATGACGAACCCACGGCCTTCTGCGGCTTCGGGCTCAGGCGGTGAGTCAAATGTTACACCACACGCAGGAACACTATTGACTTGTTTAAAATCTTTCTTAGATTCATGGGCGGGTGGGGAAATGGCTTCACCTCAGTTTGGGAGAGTGTGGACGTGTGAGAAGGGCCAAGGGTTACCGGGTGGGGCCGTGGGTCCAGCACAGGATAGCGAGGTGGGGTTATCTGTGTCCGAAACTATTAAGGAGTCGGGGGAGAAGGTTGGTATTGGGGGCGAAATTACCGACGCTGCGCGGCAAAACGTGCACGTGTCTTTCTCGGGCCCATTAGGTTGTCATCTCAAAATGGACATCAAGGAGAAAATTTGGAAGGGTGAGTTTGTGGAGGTTTTTTCCTTACTCCCGGTGGAGGAGTTCTTAGACATGAAAGAGGAGGACAAGAAGGACGCGAAGAAGGAGGAGGAGGAGAAAAAGCGTAGGTATCGGAAGATTCCTAAAACATTTGGGAACTGGCTAAGGGCTTTTTGTATCCTGGCCAGCGTGAAAGGGGAAAAGTCGCCGGATAAATGCTCCCAACTGTTTTGCTACCTAGACGGGATTGGGGAAGCGTACCGGACTTATGGCGGGGTCGCCTGGTGGCGGTACGACGAACAATTTCGCCAGAGGTTAGCGGTGAATCCCAGCATGCGGTGGGATCAAATGGACCTTCCCCTCTGGATGCGGCTCATGATGGCGCAAAAGGCTGCGCCCTTTCACGGGACGGCCGGTGCGGCCCCTGGGGGACCTGCATCGGCCGGGCAAAAGAAAGGCTTCTGTTGGCTCTTTAACGAGGGCCAATGCAAGTGGGGAACGTCGTGCCGGTTTAAGCACGAGTGCTCCGGTTGTGGGGGGGCCCATGGAGCCAGTCGGTGTTTTAAGCGAGGTAAGTCTGCACCAGGAGTGGGAGCCAATGGAGCGTCGGCCCCCTCTGCTGCCGCGGGGGGCAACCCCGGTGAAAGTAGGCGAGATGCTGCCGTGGCTAAAACAGTACGGTAACCATCAGGACGCCGAATTCTTATGGCAAGGCTTTACGGAGGGTTTCTCAATACCGTTTCAGAGTAGGGATGTGGGGAGGTTATGCAGTAACCTCAAGTCGGTGGGGGAACACCCGGGAGTTGTGCGGGACAAGTTGCTGAAGGAGGTGCAACTGGGTAGGATGGCAGGGCCGTTCGAGGCTCCGCCGTTGCCTGACTTGAGGGTATCCCCGCTAGGGGTAGTCCCCAAGAAGGAGGCGGGTAAGTTTAGGTTGATTCATCATTTATCATTCCCGAAAGGGGCGTCAGTAAATGATGACATCGATGAGGCCCTGTGCTCCGTATCGTATGCATCATTCGACCAAGCTGTCGAGTTGGTTCGGAGAACAGGGCGAGGGGCTTTGATGGCGAAGGTGGATGTGGAGGCAGCATTCCGGCTCCTTCCTATTCACCCAGACTGTCACCATTTGTTGGGGTGCCTTTTTGAGGGTAAGTTTTTCGTGGACCTGTGCCTACCCATGGGTTGCTCCATTTCATGTGCGTATTTCGAAAAGTTTAGCACGTTCTTGGAGTGGGTAGTGCGTAAGGAAACGGGCGGGGGTACGGTGGTCCATTACCTGGACGACTTTCTGTGTGTGGGCCCGGCTGGGTCCGACAGATGTGCCCAAATACTGCGGGTGTTTCAGAGGATAGCTCAACAGTTTGGGGTTCCTCTGGCGGAGGACAAGACAGTGGGCCCGACCGAGTGCCTGAGTTTTCTAGGGCTGGAAATCGACTCGGTCGCGGGGGAATGTAGGCTGCCGGAGGAGAAGTTGAGGGTGCTCCGCCAGCAGGTGAACGCGATAAAGGGCGCTAGGAAAGTTACGCTTCGGGGACTGCAGTCCTTGCTCGGCAGCCTTAACTTCGCTTGTAAGGTGATCCCTATGGGTAGGGTTTTTTGTAGATTGCTGGCTAGGGCTACCTGTGGTGTTCGACTGCCAAGTCATTACATCAGGGTGTCGGTAGGCATGAGAGAGGACTTGGACATATGGGACTGCTTCCTCACTAAATTTAATGGGCGGGTGTTTTTCAGGGATGCGATGAAGGCATCTGGCGACGCCGGGCTGTTTACGGACGCCTCGGGGAGCGTCGGCTTTGGGGCTTACCTTGGGGGCAAGTGGTGTGCCGAGGTTTGGCCTACGGCTTGGTCCGAGAGCCCCTTGATTCGGAACCTCGCCTTTTTGGAGCTTTTTCCAGTTGTGGTAGCGGTATCACTATGGGGCGAGGAGCTCAAGGACAAGAAAGTTATCTTCCACTCTGATAATATGGCAGTGGTACAGGTAATTAATAGTCTATCGGCTTCGTCCCTTCCAGTGGTTAGGTTGTTGCGGCAGCTAGTGCTCTTGTGTATGTCTTGGAACATTGTCTTCAGGGCACGGCACGTGCCGGGTCTGCTGAATGTGGTCGCTGACGCTCTGTCTCGTTCGCAGTGGGTGCGGTTCCGGGAAGCAGCACCGGACGCGCAAGCGACAGGGCAGGCGTGCCCGGAGGAGATGTGGCGGCTCGGGACGTTGTGCTTGGGCGATACATAAGGAGCTCGCTGGCACCGGGGACTTGGACCGCTTATACAAAGGTTTGGAGTGAATGGGAGGAAATGATGTCCCAGGCGGGAGCAGGCGATTCCGCAGCCGGTAGGTTGGATACGCTGTTGTGGCTTCTTTGCAGGTTGGTGGCAGGTGGGTCGTCCCCTTCTAGGGTGGAGCGCTACATGTCTGCGTTAGCTTTTCTGTTCAAGTTTAACGGGTGGGAAGACTTGACAAAACATTTTTTGGTGAAGCAAACTTTGAAGGGTTTCAAGAAGGGCAGGAGGTCCGTGGATACGAGGAGGCCGGTGTCCTTTGCCACCCTTCAAGGGTTGGTGGGGTTGTTGAACGAATTGTGCAGTTCGGCATTTGAGGTAACTTTGTTCTCTGTGGCTTTCGTATGGGCTTTCTTTGGGGCCTTTCGTATTGGCGAATTGGTGAGCGCCAATAGGTCGGGGGCATCGGGCCTCCGGTATGAGGATGTGGTTATCGAACAGGACAAGGTCGTGATTTGGCTCCGGCGCTCGAAGACGGACGTCTTCGGGAAGGGTAAGAAAATTGTCCTGTCCTCGCTACCAGGGTCCCCGGTGTGCCCGGTGGTGTGTGGGGACGTGTTTTTACAGATTCGCCCGAAGGTTGGGGGTTGCTTCCTGATTCACGAGGATGGGAAAGCGCTGTTGCGATTTCAGTTCTTGCGAGTCTTCCGCATGGGGTTGACGGGATTGGGCTTGCAGCCCGGTCAATTTGGTACGCACTCCTTCCGTATCGGGGCTGCGACTGAGGCGGCGCGTCTCGGACTAGGGGAGGAGCGGATAAAGCAGATTGGGAGATGGGAATCCATCAGGTTCCGTGCATATGTAAGGCCCTAAAAGGTTGGTGTGAATGGAATGTTGTGGATGTGGGTAAAGGGTGCTCTGCCGGTTAACTGAATTTATTTCCTTTCAGGCTTGGTCGCTTGGCTGGTGGGTCACTCGTTTGTCTACTGGGCGGAGAAGAGGGCCGCAGTTTGGAGACAAGGCACACAACTGGGTTTTCTTCTGGACACAGTGGACCTTCGGTGGTTTGGTTTTCGGGGTTTCAGCTGGCAGAGCATAAGTGGGGAGATTTTTGGGATGTTGTCAAGGGGGTTTGCCCCAGATATACTTTTGATTCACGGTGGGGGCAATGACTTAGGTTTGGTCCCCCAGAAGGTGTTGGTCAGGAGAATGAAGAGGGACCTGGATAGGGTGAGGGCACTGGTCCCTGGAGTTACAATAGTGTGGTCTGAGATGGTGCCGCGGTTGAACTGGAGGCATGCCAGGGACCCGGCGGCTGTGGCACGTTGCCGAGGTAAAGTAAACAAGGCCATGTCTGTCTTTATTAGGAGGATAGGGGGGTCCCAGTGAGGCACTTTGAATTGGAGGGCGGGTTGCCCGGTTATTTTAGGCGGGATGGTGTGCACCTGTCTGAGGTGGGGTGTGATCTATTAAATTTAGGTTTCCAGGAAGGTATTTCCAAAGCCCTATTTATGTGTGGTGGGGGTCGCTCGAGACATTAAGGGTTCAAGTCTCTTGCTATGGCGGGATAGGGCTTGGGTAATTGGAAGGTAGGAGGAGTATAAATTGGTTAGGCTGGATTAGAATGGAGTGTGAAATGGTTTGTGGGTTCGAGCTCATCGGTGGCTCCGAACCAGGTGGTGTAGGGGGGTCTCGGTACACCCCTACAGTTAAAAAAGTTATGGATATGGGGCCTCTTTGGTAGGCCATGTGTTATGTGTTATTTGTTATTTATAATGTTATTTATTGTTATTGGGCGGGGTCATTGCCGGGGGTAATTTATGTACGGTGGGGGGTGGAGGTAAATTTACATTTGTGGCAATGACCCCAATTTGTTACCTTGTTTATAATAATAAATAAAGCTGTGGACTTTTATATTCCAACAGAAATACGGTGTCTGTAAGTTATTGGGGGGTTGGGGTAAACAGCGCACCTGCCGAATAATCGACTGTGCGCATGTCATGAAGCCCATGGAACAGCGCAGTCAGGGGAGTGGGCCTTGACAGAGCCAGGAGTAGGCAGGGGAGTAACCAGTTAAAGGGGCGTGGTTATTTGTATATGGGGGTTGGATAATAGGAGTATATTAAGCAGCCATTTTATGAGTAAGGGACATTTTAACTAAACTGACACTTACCCGGTAATTGTCCCTCCCACCCTCCCTGTTGTTTTGGAGTTCCCGTTTGGTCACAGCGGCGGGATAGGGCTTGGGTAATTGGAAGGTAGGAGGAGTATAAATTGGTTAGGCTGGATTAGAATGGAGTGTGAAATGGTTTGTGGGTTCGAGCTCATCGGTGGCTCCGAACCAGGTGGTGTAGGGGGGTCTCGGTACACCCCTACAGTTAAAAAAGTTATGGATATGGGGCCTCTTTGGTAGGCCATGTGTTATGTGTTATTTGTTATTTATAATGTTATTTATTGTTATTGGGCGGGGTCAATGCCGGGGGTAATTTATGTACGGTGGGGGGTGGAGGTAAATTTACATTTGTGGCAATGACCCCAATTTGTTACCTTGTTAATAATAATAAATAAAGCTGTGGACTTTTATATTCCAACAGAAATACGGTGTCTGTAAGTTATTGGGGGGTTGGGGTAAACAGCGCACCTGCCGAATAATCGACTGTGCGCATGTCATGTGTTATCTGTGTGTGTCTATGTGTGAATGTGTCATTTATGTAATTGTGTTATGTGTGTATGAGTCAGTGTGTATCTGTGTGTTTCAGTGTGTGACGTGTGTGTATTAGTCAGTGTGTATCTGTGTGTATGAGTCAATGTGTATCTGTGTGTGTATTTGTGTGTATGAGTCAGTGTGTATCTGTGTGCGTATGAGTCAGTGTGTATCTGTGTGTGTATGAGTCAGTGTGTATCTGTGTGTATTAGTCAGTGCGTATCTGTGTGTGTATGAGTCAGTCTGTATCTGTGTGTATGAGTCAGTGTGTATCTGTGTGTATGAGTCAATGTGTATCTGTGTGTGTATTTGTGTGTATGAGTCAGTGTGTATCTGTGTGCGTATGAGTCAGTGTGTATCTGTGTGTGTATGAGTCAGTGTGTATCTGTGTGTATTAGTCAGTGCGTATCTGTGTGTGTATGAGTCAGTCTGTATCTGTGTGTATGAGTCAGTGTGTATCTGTGTGTATGAGTCAGTGTGTATCTGTGTATGCATTTATGTGTATTAGTCAGTGTGTATATATCTGTGTTTGTATGTGTCAGTGTGTATTTGTGTGTATTAGTCAGTGTGTATCTGTGTGTGTGTGTGTGTGTGTATGAGTCAATGTGTATCTGTGTTTTTTTAGAGTGAACTAACATCCAATTTAATGCCTAAGCAGTTGAACTGAAAGCATAACTGTCTTTTTAGCAGAATTTTTCCAACTTGGCTATTTAGACCTTAAATTTTAAATTCACTTTGAATTCTCACTTTAGTAAATAACTCTGTAAATGTTGAACTTAGGCCATATATACTTTATGTGGGAACTAAAGAGAAACTTTCATCATAACCTAATAAGTAAGTAAAAGTTAGCTATAGATTATGCTATTTTTTCTATTCTCTATAGTTCTGTGGGGTTTTTAAATCATCATTTACATGCTTTACTGAGCAAAAACATGCAAATGAGTTAACCTTAAATGTTGTGAGCGTGCATTTGTCACTGCTGGAGTAAATGCTGGGTGCGCATGCACAAAGGATGCTAAACTATATATAGAGTTAGCTGTGACAAATGAACAATGGACTTTTAGGCAAAAGTGACAGTTCATAAGAAAATTGCTCACACATTTGTTAGATGCTAGTTCCTACAAAGTTCATCTGAACGTAGTAGCTTGTCATTTACTTAATACTACATACTGACAATTTTCTCGGGAGCACAAATCAGATTTTAATTTTCAAAAGACCTTAGTTATATAATGATCTCAAACTTTAATTGAAAGGAAGATGGAAGATTGAAAGGAAGATGGAATTAGTTACACAAAGGAGAGTCAGCGCAAAATATTAATTATGTCACCTTGTGGAACAATATTCCACCTGTGTTTTAGAATTTCTCCAAGTTACATGAAATCATATAATATATATATATACATATATCTCAATAATTTATCTATTGTCCCCAAAATCTGGTGCCTCTGTGGTCAATGGACGGATAGAGAAATCCATTTGTGAATAGACATTAGAGAAGTGGTTGCAGACAAGAAAATTATTTTTCTCTTAACGCTTGAAGCTAAATAGAAATAGAAGTGGTTTAATAACTAATCTAAACCGCAAAATAATTAATCAAATCGGATGTACGCTGACACTAAGGAAAGTGGGGGAGAGGATGTTTGTGTTTTGGATGGGGGGGGGGGATTTCTGGAAGAAACCCAATTTCGGGAACTGAGTGAGGTAGAAATTTCCAAACATGGTTCTCACGGGTGACTTAAAGTCCTCTGCTTTGCTTCGAGCCTTAGAAGTTAATACAGTGAAATGCTTCAGCCACAGAAGGCATGCTGTTTAAATGTCCTTTATTTAACCGTTTCATTGAAACAAATGAAAGCAAAAACATTGAGAATGTCCCTGCCAGTAATGTGGATAATATTTTCCTTGGTGCAGATAAACACTTGGATCTTGTGTTTGTATATAATGTGTTTCGTACGGCGATATACTTTTCATGCAGACTTGGACGGCATATGCTTTAGGTAATGTTAAAGGAACACTACAGCATTAGGAATACAAATATTTATTCCTAATGTTAGAGGACCCTAGTCATTATTTAGGTGACCAAGTCAGCACTGCCAGGGTTAAAAAAGTAGTAAACTCTCCTTTACTCCCTTGTCGTGCTTTTCTCCCCTTCAAGCTCCACCTCTATGGCTGAGATCATTGAAATTGATGATCTCAGCCAATCCAATCAGATGGTCTCTCCAGCGGAGTTTTACTTCGTTATTATATGGATAATCATGTAATGTAAACATTGCCTTTCCTGCAGAATGTAAATGTTTTCAACTTCAGAGTTAAGGGTGGGCACATGGCACCCAGACCCCTGTATCTCAATTACGTGGTGTGGGTGCATAAAATAAAAATAATACTTTTTTAGGAACTTCCTTCCTCGTATGCACAAGCTCCCCTGTCTGCTATGGACACGAGGCCCACATAGCTCTGTTCAGTGGGAACTTGGGAAGTCCCATTTAGGAGTGACACTTGGTTTTCTGCATAGCCTTGTGTCATTGCAGAAGATGCATTTTCACATGCATATATTATTATTTGCAGCTTTAAGGACAGTCCTGTACCTAAAATTCTTGGAAAACCTTCCTGAACACTGAAGTGTGCGGGAGGAAGAACAGAGGAGAGGTAGTTGATTGGTGCCGGGGGAAAAAAATTGGGGTTAAATAATTTGAAACTACTGAGGAGCTATGGAGAGCTACCTATTGGACATCCCTGTGCAAAAATCACATCACACCTGTAGTTTGTAATCCTGTTAAGTTTCATTCTAGTGTATGAATTTACCTAGTTGAGTTATGGTTGGTACAGAAATGTACCTAGGTTATTTCTCAATTGTGACAAAGCTGTAAACTCCCCCACCCTCCCCCCTCCCCATTATTTTTTTTTACGTTTTTTTATGCACCAATCTTCACTTGTGTATCTCTTGACTTTGCATGCACGTTAACATCCCTTTACCAACTTGTGTTTCTTAATCGTGTCTCTTACCCCCTTATGTGTCTTCTTCATGCCTTAAAAACTTTCTATCTGTCAAATCATTCTGGCAATGCCAATGATTTTATCTGCCAAAGAAGGGCTGAAACGTCCTTCTCTTCGTGTTGGTAGCATGGCATGGATCTCGGGTTGTGGCTTGCAGTTGGGCGCAGGACCACAAAGCCATCCTAGTGTCTTGGCAATGATGTTCATGCCCAAGGTGGAAAGACTATTGTGATGTTTTCAATTCTCTGTCACCAATGACACAGGGGACACCGGACAGTCCAGTGACGACATCATTTCCTGCTTCCTAGAACCCCCCCCCACACACACACAGACACACACACACACACACAGACAGACACGCACACACACACACACAGACACACACACTCTTCCCTTACATAGATGTTGTTATCTTGTACCTTGAAGCTGACACTTGTGCTGTATATTCCCGCCTGGCTTGATCTCTTGCTACATTTACTTTTGCCTCCTGAACCGACTTATCAGACTGTATTACATTATTTAATTAAAATTACATTTTGGATCTTACTTTTGCCTAGAGTTATGCCTGTGTCCACATTTTACACAACCACCTCCTACATATTGGGCGACACCAATGTAACCTGAAGGCAAAATTTACTTCTTCCCTTGAAGTCCAATCTGTGACCAACTTGTGGGCATGTCGTATGCACTGCTCAATACACCCAGTTAGAGTGGGCATGCCTACCTTCTCTATCTCTATGGAAAAGGTGACTTCTCTCAGCAGCTTGAGAGATCATTGCACACAGCCTGATTAAAAAAATACTGTAAACTACTTATCCTAAATGATGAGGCTAATGTACATATCTCACAGATTCCTGCTGCTGGAGAGGAGTTTGACAAAGTTTGATAATGTTGCTTTTATGTGTTTTTTGGTCTATTTATGTCAAGATAGGGCTGTATCAAATGATTAAATATAAAACTGATCTTTGTTGGAGACTATGTAGTGATATTGTTAAATATGATTGAATATGGCACTCTTGCTCCTTTTGTGCTAAATATAAAACTTGTCTAAACCAATATACAGATTTTACCAGACTGAGAATAAGCTCACAGACCAACCCTTATTAAGCCATTAGGAGACTAATAGCTAATTATTTGAAAATCTCCTGAATCCTTCACAGGCAGATCTGCCATACATGATGCAGATGACTTAGGAAATGTATCCACACCATTTCAAGATATATCCACAAAGTGTGCAATGCCTTGTTCCTTCCTTCCCCATACAATGATCACCTTCAAACATCATTCTGCAAAATCAAATTCTCAAATCTGTCTATATTAAAGGGACACTCCACTGCCCAAATACAAAAAAATCACTCTTTAGTAGATATACCCCCAATGAAAACATGCATGCATTTTAATTATGATTTTTTTTCATTAGACTTATATCTAAAAAAAACAGATTGCAAAAGTTGCAGAACTCTTGTCTGAAGCCTTTGCACCCCCTCCCCTTCTAACCCTGCCCAGACGTTCTATTGAATTTCTTTTGACATTTGCGCTAATTGTAAAATAAAAAAAGAGGACACTCTCTTCAAAATAAAGCACTTCAGCAATATATTATTTATTATTTATATCTATTTACCGTATATAAATTAGAAACAAACAAGCAGCACTCAAGGGTCTTATTTTCATGGATTTATTTGGTGATTCACATACAGCGATCAACTAGAGTCAGTGCTTTACTATATAAATATATATAAATTAAAAAAAAAATGAGTAATAAAGCTGAAGACTTCACATAAGTTAAAAACAACAACGATATTCTACATTCCCAGATTGCCAGATTCTATGGCAGATGAAAGAAAAATTAAAAAAAAAAACTATGGAATAACTTATGAGCCTTCGGTTTCCAGAATTCATATTTTCCTCTTTGAATTTGGCCTCTATCCACTTTATTTGATCTAGGTGGGAAAAAATGGCTGTAGTTCTCATTTCCAACAAGGGCTTGGCTGTGATGCCAAAACGATGTTATACTGAATCAAAGCTCCCCTTTGTTTTCCTTACAAAACTCCCTCTCACTCTTCGTCCTGACGCACTCTGGAAATAATAGGTAATGCAGGATACTGGGCGTTTCAACCCTTCAAATGCTACATGAGGGAGTAAAGCCGAGTGTCAGGATGCAAAGCAAAAATGTCTGCAAACTGAGAACAAAATATATGCAATGCTTATGCCCTGTGCATAAAACCCCCCTTTTATTTGTTTTTTTTTTTTTTTTTTTTTTAAATGGAGCATATTGTCACAGACATTGTTGATATTTTATTAACTATTTTTCACTGAGGGGATATAGTTGTTATCTAAAATAGAATCTTTATACTGGCTGATTCAGCATGTCTATATACAGTTGTGCAGCATGAATTGTATTGCTCCAAATACATACTGTTCTAGCACAGAATGCGTTACACTAGTTCAGCATGGAATGATTTAGTACACAGCTCTAGAATAGAATCAGGTATCACACATGTACACCAATGCCAAACAAAATTATACCTCACAAAACTGAGGGTATAAAAGCTGCATGGAACTATAGTTAGTCCTGGTAAATGTATGAGTAATGTATGCTGGCAATGCACCTGAGAAGGGTGACGGACGGACGTACACACACACACACTTAGTGACAGACACACTCACGCACATTTTCTCATACACTCACCAATTATTATGCAATTTTTTATTTTTTTTTTAAATATAAATCCATCCAGCCTCCCTGCATTTGGGAGAGCTGGAGTGGATCCTGTCCCTGGGATCCATTGTGGCTGCTGTGCTGCTGCTGGGCATCTGCTGGCTGCTGACCTGGCCTGGGCTGTTCCTCGCCTCTTTGCTGGGCTCCAGGACTTCCTGCTGGCCTCCATGCAGGACTCTTTGCTGAGCTCCTGGCTTCCCTGCTGGGCTCCGTGGGGGGTGGGTATGTGCGCAGTGGAGGCAGCAAGGAAGCTGTAATCTTGCTTTGCAAGAAGAGCTCAGAGAACAGCGCTCCTTTGCTGCCCAGCTAGAATGGAAGCAGCTGAACGCCTCGGTGGGTCTTAAGGTGCCCACCTGGCCAGCTCTTGGGCCCCCCAGGACACAAGGCTAACAATGCATCTGCCGGGGCACTTGGAGGATGCAGTTTTTTCACCCCCGAAAGTTCCGTCCAAGGCAAATGCCTTGTGAGCCTTGCGGAAAAATACTTTGGTGTAGGTGTGCTGCATAAGTAGGACACAGAAATGTATGCGTAAAAAGGATCTGAGTAAAGGAAAAGGCCATCCATTTCTCGGTGTCCCCCAATTGAAAAGATGCCAGTTCTTCACTGTTACAAAAAGTATAGAAGGGGTTAAAGCCGTTTAGGATATTCCCTTCCCGAACATGAAGGCAGCTACCGAACACTCCAATCAGCCAAACAAGCAAGCATACGAATAATCCACCCTCCAAACAGCCGAACAGGAAAATCATACGAATAATCTCCCCCAAGTACAAGACGAGGCTCTGTATTGAGGGTCAAGCAGGAATCTGGTTTAATGTGGGCTACATGCCCGCCTTTTATGCAGGTCTTCCACCAGGTGGACACTCTCATAGGGGACCTGGTGGAAAACTGTGACAAGAATAGTACTGTAGCCAATCACAGTGTTACAGACATAAACACTCCCCTCTAACTGTATAGGACCCTCCTCTCTATCCTGGAGATAATTGGGAAGTAATTCAATTATCTCCGAGGATAGAGCCTAACCTCCATTTTATACAGTGTAACAGAAATGCATAAAAATATATAACTTCACAACTCCCAAACAGAATACCCACAATTAATGTATCCCCAGATAGCTCGGATCTGAGCGAACAATATTACCGAATAGCGCTCAGATGCTATGCACACAGTTCAATCGCAATGTAGCCAAAGTCTTTCACATAGTCCTTTTGTTATACGAATGGGCTCCATTGGATGGCTATCTGAGGGTGACTCTGTTCGTATGGAGATGTACTGAACGACCTGTTCGTATGAGTGGATGAAACAGATGAAGGGAGGTCGGCGGCT
This sequence comes from Pelobates fuscus, assembly GCF_036172605.1. Classification (NCBI taxonomy): domain Eukaryota; kingdom Metazoa; phylum Chordata; class Amphibia; order Anura; family Pelobatidae; genus Pelobates; species Pelobates fuscus. The sequence goes on along the minus strand of NC_086319.1, from coordinate 303,315,196 downwards.
TCAGCGGTGTTCGCATGAAAATAGTAGCCATTTTTAGATCCAGGGAATCGTCGACGAACACCGCTGGGCGTTTGCATGTCCAAGATGGCCGCCGCCTCATGTTCGTTCATACGAACGATGACCACCCAGCCGACCATTAAACAAGGGGAAGTGTCTGCGGTTAACCACAACATTCTAATGAGGCCAAGAGGTTAACAAGCAGCACACTTCCCCGCTGGGTGGCCAACCGTTCGGCAAGTATTTCGGTAAAAAGGGAAAATAACATAGGAACCGTACGGACAGGGAAATGCACGAACAAACAGACGAATGAGCATAAAATAAAAGTAATTACAAGACAGAGGGATCTGTCACACCAAAGATGATAATTTTTTTATGCACAGAATTGACATTAGCCAGCCGGGTATTCTTCTTATGAAACACTGCACGTACAGACTTCAAGTACCATGACTACTTCAAAACCCGGGAAAGAGAACCCGGGAGCAGCAACTGTGACCTGACCACCCGCCATGCCCAATGCTGCATTTTGTTAACTGTATTTCTGTTCCGAATTATAACTGTTACTTTAATCTTTTTGCTCTTGCCTCAACATTCCGCAAAGCAACTCTAGCCATGATTAGAGCCAGTTTACTCTCACATTCAAAGCCCCAAGATGGCCCTTTATAGCAGCAATAAAGCCCGGACCCGTGTGAAGGTTCCTACTCTCCCCTGAGTCCCCCTAGGTGAGGGGACATTCTTCTACGTCACAACGATAGGCACCTAACTTACTAACGACGCTGTCACCGATAGCTTCTCCCGACTCACACACACGACAATGTGACACAATATATACTGAGGATGGACTGCTAACTGACTAGCCCGCTATAGCATACAGATCAAGCCACCATCCACCTACGAGGTACCTACACTGAACAAGACCAACAGACACCACTCATAATGCACGAACCCAACTAACACACCCACGGGGAAAAGAAAAGTAAAAGAGGGCTGCTAATGTTGAATGTTTGTTTATAACTGTTGATGTTATACAGATATCTTTTATCTCAACGTACTATATGAAACCGAAAAGCATAGAAACTTTCCTCAATAAAACCATGATTGACCAAAAAAAAAAAACGTGTACTCAATGCTCCAGCACAGAATGAGCTTGGCCCCAGACACACTGGTCTAGGCTGGTATGAATTACTACTCCTACACACTGCTCTGGCTTAGAATATGTTGCTTACAACTTGCATAGTGTCTCAGCAGCGAGCATGTAATGGAAATAACTATTAAAACTGAGCTTGAGTGGAAAGTGGGCTCTAAACAAGGAATTAAAAGTAGACTTGGGGACGGCAGCATGTGTACTTGTGCTCCTTCATGCCAGTATTATAAAAAAAACACTGTGTTTTAACATTTAGTTTAATATGGACATTGGGTACAGGCAGCCCCCCTGTGTGGAAAGTGAGCAGCATATGAAAAATGATGTGGGTAGTGAGTGGTAAGTATGAGTAAAGACTGGTATTAAGATTATATCTATCTGTATGGATTCCAAAATATGACCTGCATACTTGCCATCTATGTACTAAAACCATATGGCATAATCCTGTTTTGCTCCTATTATTCATGCTAATTGTAATACTGTAGTGCACTTAATTGAAGCAGGGTAATCAATACCCAATTTGCCAATCTTCCCTGCCTTGATCCAGGACACCCCGGGAGGTGGGCAGGCAAAAATGAAGCCTTGAAATGGGTGGCTTAACTCAAGAAAGGGTTGAGCCAACTCTAATGAGCTTGGCCAGCCTGACGTGTTCCCAGATCCAACCTGCATCTTGAAGTCAGTCTGGCAGATTTGACCTGTTGGACAGATTTTAAAATGCAGAACAGGTCCCTGGGATCTATTTTTGTGGGACAATACTGGTAAATTTGGGACTGTTGGCAATTGTGTGTGTATCGATCGCCAATGGACATCTACAAAAAGCATCAACACTAAAAGATCATCCATAAATGTGGACCTGCACTGCATTAATCTCTTATGGATCTTCTGCTAAGGCTTACTGAATATGAAGGGCTGCAAGTCCCCTAGAATGTATTGTATAAGCATTTTGTGTCTATTACAAAAGGAACTCACTCCTAAAACCCAAGCATAAACATGCCAAATAAACAGATGTTAGCTTAACTGTCCTGGCATTAGAAGCGATAGTGATTAATTAATAAGTTTGTAACATAATAAGAAAAGGGGATTGTAGCTCCTTGGCAGTGGCATGATTGCTACAGAGTTTGGGCTGATATTTTAGTCAAATGCCCCCTTTTACTTTCTGCCTTCCCTCTACCTGTCAGTGTGATGGCCGGTATCAAGGGCTATCTACACAGGGATGGATTTCCTATAAGGCCACTGGGGCCATGGCCTCATGGAGCAAGCTCAGAGGGGCAGCACAGCCCGTGAGGAGATCAAAGATCTCCCTAACTGGCCAGCACATTTATATGGTGGACCAATGTAGGACAGATAGAGCTTGAGGTCTGCACTCCCAGAGGGTGCAGACAACATATATTAATCCCACAAGCATTGTCAGTGGTAACAATGGCCATGCTCATACAGAAAGAGCCTCAGTTCACTCGGCTAACAATATACAGATAAACTTATTTTCCACCTCTCCCTGCAATTTGAAGGCCCTAGATCCTCAAACCCACCTAACAGAACATACAGAGCAACTTTGTTTCCATCTCTCCCAAGGTCCGGATTTGTCATGAAGTCACAGAGGGCGTGGCTAAGGGGTCGGAGGCACTACAAGGGAGACACTGTCAGGAGGGAGCAGACCACTATAAATGCTACTTTCTGGTATAGGCAGATCGGGGAGAGCAGTGTGGCTTTTGCTTCCCATGATCCCACAAACTACTTCCCAGCGGTACCTGTAGAGAGAAAAATTGGGGAAATTCCCATAGCTCCTCTTCAAGGTTTGCCAAAACCCCTGCAGACTTTAACTGCTGACAACTTTCTTCCTGCTTTCTGCAAGTTATTGTGGGAATGGAATATGATGTCTGCCCAGCTTCACGAAGCTCCATCTATTTTTAGTAGTTAACATCTCATCATGTACAGTGTTTGTACTTCAAAGAGAGAGGCAAAGTCTATGTATGTGTCTCAGGGTGGGAGCGTTTATGTTTTTGTGTTTATATATGTACGGGTTAGTGTATAAAATAAATAGAGAAGAGACTGAAATGGGTTAAACTGAAACAGTGCTCCCAAATACAGTCTCTATACCCCGAATACAACGGCTCCCCTAGTATAGAGCAGTAATTGGCTAGTCTTAAGAGCCTAAATAGAACTAAAAAGTCATACATTTTATTAAACCCCCTTAGGGAAAGAAAAAAGGAAAAAAAGACAAAACTATCATCAAAATAGAAAATAACTATAAACAGTGATATTTACAAAGAATAGTGAAAACATTGGGTAAATCTGCTAAACTGCGATATAATCACAGAATGTAAAATCACTCTTGTAGTGTATGTCTGTATATATTGTGTAAAAGAGTATTAGTGCATTGCAAGAGAGATTTTTTATTAAAAAGCAGTGTAGGTGTAGCTATGTGTAAACAGAGACTGTATGTATGAGGACATAGTATGAGGCGATATTGTGTGTGTGGGTGTTATATATTGTTTGTAAGTTAAATACATTCTTAGCAAATTCATCAACATACTCGGTTCAGTTATACACTCTCCCACCCCTCTTCTCATGGGCCTTATTGTAGATTAAAACGTCTGTTGTCAAAATTCCAGTTTTATATTAAAACTTTTGTCCTGATGAAAGTTTGGGGAAAAAAAACCTGAAAGGAAATAAAAAATATATCATTTACAAGATGATCCAGGAGTGCAATTCTTTTTTAAGTACCGGTATATGTATAACTATCTAGCTTTGTGTGTCTGTCTAAAATACAGAGACATTTCATTTTCACCTCTGCCTGTTATGTTTCTGACTGACTGTCTTTGATACCATATTATTAGTTTTACAGTAACAATGTTAACACTTATACCTGTAGTTTGTCACTGTAATTGTCTGTGCATGCAATTCTTCAGTTGTTTTTAGTGAATGTATTTCACCAATTTATCATGTACTACATATAGTATTTTTCTGTAATTTTTTTTTTTTATTGAAATGGTAGCAGGTTACAAATGGAGAATAATGTTAGCATATATCAGCTTATCAGCAAGAAAGTATACACCACTCACCTGGGTTCTCTACTTCCAGCCTTTCCAGAGTCACAGCCTTTAATGATGTCCGTGAGTCACACCCATTTTGTGATGTCAACTTCATGCAATTGTGTCATAGTCAATGTCCACGCACATTTTTTGGGCGTGGCTATCAAGAAAGCACACAGGCCCCACCGCCAGACAGGAGATTACACAAGACATTCCTCAAAATATATTACAACACATACCATGCACTTATAATGGGTACAGAGTGACTTAGACATAAGAGTCATCCAGGGATCTACATGAAGAGTCAGTCTTATGCTTTCAGTAATGGTGACTACCTTCACATATAACTAAACTGAAATAAATAATAAGTACAGATTAAAGGTCAACACAAATTCAAACAAATCCTGTGTTTTCACTCTCTTGCAAATCACAAAACGCTGTGTTCATTTTCTTAATGAAGTCGAGAATTTCCTATTTAATTATTTCTGACATTGGAGCTACAAATACTGCAAAGGCCTTTTCCTCATTGCTTAATTATATTGTAGGCAATTAGTTTATTCGAGTAGAACTACTGGTACTAAAGCAAACAATGTCCATGAATCTTTGTCTGTCATTGTCTGAATGTTTGGCTGGTAAAGGTTTTGGCACTAGTAGTAGTCTGCTAATAGCCTGTATATACCTGGTTTAAACAACTAAAGTTAGAAAAAGAACTCATGCTTGTCAAACTATTTTTAAAAGTTCAGTTTGTCAAAGTATAGCCCATCTGTCCCATGTGTGTCAGGTATTTTATGGACGTGTTAGCACTAAAAATGTCAAGTGTCAAGTGTTGAATGTGCTGAATGTGACATACTATCCATCATTTTATGTCATGTAAAATAACCAGAAAAATATATTTTAAATGGGTTTGTGGATCTTACAGAACTTTAACATTGTATGATTAAAGGGACACTATAGGCACCCAAACGACTTCAGCTCATTGAAATGGTCTGGGTGCACTGTCCCAGGTCGATGACCCAGCAAAGGTAATTATTGCAGTTTTTAATAAACTGCAATAATTACCTTTGCAGGTTAACTCCACCTCTAATGGCTGTCTACCCCATTGTATACTCTTTCCTATGGTGGAAGTACTCATGGGCGTAGGAACCCAAAAAAATCTGGGGGGGATAGCATTTTTACTCGCCGGGTATATTCTTATTCCGTAAACTAGGAGTTGTTTATCCCATTGTACAGCGCTACGGAATTTGCAGTCGCTATATAAATGATTAAATAATAACATTAAAGGGTCACTACAAGGAAGGGGTTTTACTTACCCGTATACAGCGCCGGGATCCTCCTGATTAGAACCACCCCTACCCTTCCCATGAATATTAGAACCACCCATACCCCTTCCATGCACAAAAGAACCCCACCTACCCCTTCCACGCATTTTAACCCCCTACCTCTTCCATGCATATTAGTACCCCCTAACCACTTCCATGCATATTAGTACCCCCTAACCCCTTCCATGCATATTATAACCCACCCTACCTCTTCCATTCATATTAGTACTCCCCTAACCCCTTCCAATAATTTTTCTACCTCCCCCCTCCTCCCATCCATATTAGTAGCCCCCCCTAAACCCTTCCAATTATTTTTCTACCTACCCCTCTCCCCCTATCCTTATTAGTAGCCCCCCTAACCCTTTCCAATTATTTTTCTGCCATGTTAACTAACGCCAGTGCTGGAGTGCCGCCGTGTTTACATTAAAAGGTCTGCAGGGACAGGCTATAGACACCAGAACCACTACATTAAGCTCCAGTGCTTCTGGGAACTATAGTGTTTCTTTAATGTGAGGTAAATTAGAGATTAGTGCCACGAATAATATGCTAGATTTCCTACTTACAACCAGATGAGGATGATGATGGGCTCTAGCTGCAGTCTGGCTCCACTGGTCTGGTGTAGAACAGGCTCTCTGGAGGCTGTTTGTAACTGTGGTCCCAAAAATCAATGTTCTGTGAGAACGGGAATCAGCTCCATTTTTTGGGGGCCCTTTACACAGCTCAAGGTCTGGGTCCCAGGGTCCACCTTCACGTTCCACCAATGAGTTTGTTCACAGGGGGTGGAGTGTGTAGGGGATGTCCTGATATGTGTGTAAGGAATGCATTGTGTGAATCTGTGTTTGTATGTGTAAGGGCTGCAAGGTGTGATTCTGTGTATGTACGGGATGCAGTGTGTGCGTCTGTAAGGGGTGCATTGAGTGTGTGTACGGGGTGCATTGAGTGTGTGTAAGGAATGCATTGTGTGTTTCTGTGTGTGTAAGGATTGCATGATTGTGTGTGTGTGCACGGGGTGCATTGAGTGTGTGTAAGGATGAATTGTGTGTTTCTGTGTGTGTAAGGGTGGCATGATTGTGTGATTGTGTGTGTGTGTGATGGATGTCAATCTCTCTCCCTCGTCACTCTCTTTCTTCCCCTCCCTCCCTCGTCACTCTCTTTCTCCCCCTCCCTTGTCACTCTCTCTCTCTCCCCCTCCCTTGTCACTCTCTCTCCCCCTCCCTTGTCACTCTCTCCCCCCTCCCTTGTTACTCTCTCCCCCTCCCTTGTCACTCTCTCTCCCCCTCCCTTGTCACTCTCTCTCCCCCTCCCTTGTCACTCTCTCCCCCTCCCTTGTCACTCTCTCTCCCCCTCCCTCCGTCCCCCCCTTGTCACTCACTTTCTCCCCCCGTTTCTTTCTTTCTCCCCCCCTCCCTCCCTGTCCCCCTCCCTGTTTCTCTCCCCCTCCCTCCCTGTTTCTTTCTCCCCCCTCCCTCCCTGTTTCTTTCTGCCCCCCTCCCTGTTTCTTTCTCCCCCTCCCTGTTTCTGTCTCCCCCCTCCCTGTTTCTGTCTCCCCCCTCCCTCCCTGTTTCTGTCTCCCCCCTGTTTCTTTCTCCCCCCTACTCCCTCCCTGTTTCTTTCTCCCCCCTACTCCCTCCCTGTTTCTTTCTCCCCCTACTCCCTCCCTGTTTCTTTCTCCCCCTACTCCCTCCCTGTTTCTTTCTCCGCCCCTCCCTCCCTGTTTCTTTCCCCCCCTCCCTCCGTTTCTTTCCCCCCCTCCCTCCGTTTCTTTCTCCCCCCCTCCTCCCTGTTTCTTTCTCTCCCCTCTCCCTCCCTGTTTCTTTCTCCCCCCCTCTCCCTCCCTGTTTCTTTCTCCCTCCTCTCCCTCCCTGTTTCTTTCTCCCTCCTCTCCCTCCCTGTTTCTTTCTCCCCCCTCTCCCTCCCTGTTTCTTTCTCCCCCTCTCTCCCTCTGTCCCCCCCGTTTCTTTCTTTCTCCCCCCCTCCCTCCCTGTCCCCCTCCCTGTTTCTCTCCCCCTCCCTCCCTGTTTCTTTCTCCCCCCTCCCTCCCTGTTTCTTTCCCCCCCTCCCTCCCTGTTTCTTTCTCCCCCCTCCCTGTTTCTGTCTCCCCCCTGTTTCTTTCTCCCCCCTACTCCCTCCCTGTTTCTTTCTCCCCCCTACTCCCTCCCTGTTTCTTTCTCCGCCCCTCCCTGTTTCTTTATCCCCCCCCTGTTTCTTTATCCCCCCTCCCTGTTTCTTTATCCCCCCTCCCTGTTTCTTTATCCCCCTCCCTGTTTCTTTATCCCCCCTCCCTGTTTCTTTATCCCCCCTCCCTTCCTGTTTCTTTATCCCCCCTCCCTCCCTGTTTCTTTATCCCCCCCTCCCTCCCTGTTTGTTTATCCCCCCCTCCCTCCCTGTTTCTTTATCCCCCCCTCCCTCCCTGTTTCTTTCTTCCCCCCTCCCATACCTGTGTTGTAGCGTGGCCGAGCTGTGTACTGTCCGCGGGTACAGGGAGCTTTTGTTTCCTGTATCCGGCGGACTAACAGGAAGTGCACACTCAGTGTTCACTTCCTTTTAGTCCGGCCGGGTACAGGAGACAGATGCTCCCTGTACCGGCGGACTATACCGCGCTCGGCCACGCTACATTGAGGGAGTGACAGGAGGGAGCGCTGAGCGCTTCCCTCCTGTCAGCCCCTCTCCTCTGGCTGCGCCCGGGCAGAGCTGCAGCCGCCTGAGGCTCTCTGCAGAGCGCTCAGGCGGCTGCAGCAAAAGGGGGGCCGGCGGAGCTGGGGGGGATTTCCCCATTACCTGTCCCCCCCGCATGATTTGCTGGGGGGGATGCGTCCCCCCATCCCCCCCGGTTCCTACGCCCATGGCAGTACTAATGCAAGCGCAGGGAGGAGCGGAGGCAGAGCCTGAACCAGTGCTGTGGGACATTGGCACTGGAATCGAGTAAGTGACTTCTGCACCGCAGGGAGGAGTTGAGGGGGGGGGGGGTAGTGATGGAGGGGGGGCACTATAAGGAGCTATTGTGCCAGGAAAACAACGTTGTTTTCCTGGTACTATAGTTTCCCTAAGGAGTTGTCCCCCACAGACTTTATATATTATATATGTATGTATGCAGTGTGCATGCAGGCCAAGTGAGGAAAGCAAGGTCTGTGTTGTAGCCGAGCTATATCTATACATGATTGTATGTTTGTATGTATGCATGTATGACACTAGATATGATGCTGTGTGTCTGTGTTTAAATATGTCTTTATGGTCAGTATGTGTAAGCATTTGTGCATAAGTGTGTATGTTTGCGGGTGAGTGTGCATTTGCTTTTACTGGAAACTGTCACTTTTCTGAAATTCACACCATGGAATAAAATATTAAAAATCAGCTATGGGGGGCGGAGCCTGACCGCCAAGCCGTGCAGACACGCAAAGCACGAGCTCCTGCCTGGCGGGCCAAAACCGGGTTCAAAGCGACGGCAATTCTGCCAGAGGACCACCGAGGGTACACCACCCACGTCGGGGGTGTCCCACGGACCCGAACGAGACCACCCCGGAGCCTGTCGGAGCTACGGGAGCGGGAATCCAAGTGCGGCCTACTGGGACTAGGGTCGGGGAGAGGCGGCCGCTCTCCCCGACACCGGAACCCTCACGAGACCTCGCATCTCCCAACCCCCCCCCCGGACCGGTGGGGGACATCCCGGTCCACATCGGACAAGCTACTGGCACAGAGGGCAACTGAGCAGTCCACACAGTGGGCAAGGGCACCAAACTGCCAAACTGCCAAGACGCATCCAAAATGGCCGCCCAGCGCCGACCTAACGAGCAGAGTACCTGCGTCCAGCCACCCACATACCTCCTGGGGGCCTTGGACCAGATCTGCACAAGCTTCTGGGCCATACTACACAGCCGCGGAATGACTCTCCGACGGGCGGTGAAAACTGTGGCATCATGGGTCCGACCCGCAACGAGACGCCGCTGCTACAGATACCTGCCTCAAGCTCCCAGAACGACGCAGATACCTGCGATCCCCACGGCGGGGAAAAGTACCACGCTGTTCCCACTCCCAAATACACATAAGCGGAACAGCCCACCCTGCCGACCACACAAGCACTCCACCTCATCTTTGCATCAAGCGCAGCACGACCCAGCCCACTCTAACCAGCGCTGCACACCAAGCGATCAAGCAGCTGCACATCCTACAGGCTACTACAAGGGCAGACTCCCAACACAGAAACGCCGAAGACATGAGGAGCTGCCTAACAGAGCACCAGCGTTTCCCGGTGTCAGGGGTCGGCTGAACTTGCACTGGACTTACCCGTTCATGCCAGAGTCCTGCAAACGGCTATGTACTTTTACCTATGATTTACCCTGATCTTTTACTTGCCCGGAAGCCCTAGCTAGTAACCTTTATTTTAAATTCTCTATCCCTCTGCAAAATGTTTATCTACGTTTGTTCATGCATTACAAGTCAGACAATCAACAATACCGCAGATGTATTTCGCTAGCTACACATTTTATACCAGCATAAGTACTAATTGACGGGAGCTAGATTCGACTGGATAGCCAGTATAGGGGGCTAATTAACTACTCACTGTAATCTCACTGAAGTCTAACGGCTTCTTAACCTCAAGTCCTAGCATACTTAATACTTAATGCTTACTGTGAATGTCCTAAAGCGTGTTAACACTATGTGCTAGCTACATTCATTCTTACTTTACAGTCCTAACGGCATGGTCTAGCTTGAACAATATATATAAAGTAGGGCCTCACAGTGAGAATTTAAACTTAGTCCACCATACCAGAAAAGAAGGCAAATATGTCGTAGAGATTTTTTCCTTAATTGTCTAATTCACTTACTAGTAGCATTTACTCTGCCAAAATCACGCTGGATGAACGGCCAGCAAATGCTTAGACGTTATGTTAATTATATCATATTACTGCATCCGTATGTCGACTAAATGGTTAACCTTTATACGCATCTAGACTAACGCATTGACATGTTTCTATTACCTCGCTATGTTCAAGCTTTCTGCGAAAAGCTAGTTTTCTGTTATATAAAAAAAAAATGTGCAGTACATCGTGACAAAGCTTGTATTCAACTCTGCACGTCAAAAATAAAGAATTTAAAAAAAAAATCAGCTATAACTTGTGTTAACCTTTTTTTCCCAACAAGATGCTCTGTTTTTATTTAAAGTGGATCTCCTCTCCCCCTCTCCTCCCTTCCCCCAAATAATAACACTGTGAATTTCATTAACATAACATCTTTATGGAATGCTCATAAAGACTGTATTGGAATTTTAGTAACAATCCGACACAGCCAGAAAATATCATAAGACAAGTAGAGGCTCCTTTGCTTATGGCAAATTCTCAAGTTGACGTCAAGTTTCATATTTTCCTACAGCCGTCGCTAGCAGCATTAAGGCATTGTCTCACTGATTGCGAGATAATATCTATGGAGGCTCTAGCAGGTTCCTCCATAGACATCAGTGTTGTACTCTCACGCATGTGCAAGAGTACAGCACTGACTTGGGCTCCTGAAGGATGAAGCTAGGGGCTGAAGATCAATGATGGCTGTGCCCATAAAGTACTCATCAATTAAGTACTAACTCACCTGCACTGCACCCCGGGCCACAGCACATCAAGCAGCAATGTCAATATTGGGGGTCTCTGGAATATAGAAAAAGATCCCAGAAGGTAACAGATCAACTTTAAATTTATATTAAATATTTAGACAACACAATCCCAGAGCAAACACTGCAAATTATTAGGAGAAATAGAAGAATTGTTTGCCATGTATTTACGGAGCTTGTGTGTACACATGCATGTGTGATGTTGAACTGGTATACAATATATACATATATAGGATGTGTTTGTATGAATACACGTATGACGCATTATGCATTTAGATGTGAGCAAAAGCAGTGAAAGCTAGCAAAGGCCAACAATGGAAAGCATAGCCAATGAGTGACAGACACTATCTTACCGAACGGCAAATAACGTTTTACTATGAAAGAAAATAAACATGTACAAATGAAGAACAATTCTCAGGTATTTGCAAATGTGTAACAATTACCACTGAAATCAATGGAATGTTTCTTCTGATTTACAACTCACATTTATAACCTTGCCTAACAATTTCCCTTTCAAATATAGCTCCATGAGCTTTAATTTGTAGTGGTAATTACGGTCTCTTTGATCGTGGTGGTAATAGAATTAAATACCTTTTTTAACTAGGAAACAGTGCTCTTCTAAACTATGAGTGTTTGCACCAGATGGCAACTTCCATAGTTATAAAGAATGAAGATAATCAGACATTCCATAAACAGTGCATGTTACATCTGTCTGAATACAGATTTTCAGCAGATACATATCTACATAGAAAAATTGAAAAACTAACATTTTCTATTTGAAATTAGGTATGATTCTAAATATGATCAAATTAAAGGCCAAACCAGCAAAGCTGAGAAAAAAAACTCGAGGTTGTTTTTCCAGCTTGGCTACTGTGGTCTGGAATTTTCAATTCATTACAATATCCATGCCTTTAAAGCACCAGCGAGGCTAGATCCCTGCTGGTAATGGGGAAGGCCTAGATATATCCATCAGATTTGGCAGAGGTTTGTTAATACATGGTTCAATGAAAAATGCTAACCTACACTTAATTCAAAGGACACTCTAAGCACCAAAACAATTTGCTTAAGGAAGTAGTTTTGGTGTATAGATCATGCCTCTGAAGTCTCACTGTTCAATTCTCTGCCTTTTAGAAGTTAAATCACGGGGCGTGGCCGGACACCGTGCGGAATGGAGGCACACTGACGGAGCTCTGCTTCCACGGGCTTAACAACGCGGCTAATCACAGCTCTTACCGGCTTAATCTCCGACCCACACAAACGAAAAGATGTCCCAACACCGCGCAAAGAAAACTGCGGAGGCGAAAGAAAAATCTACCTTCTTTGCAGCCAGAACACCGCAACACAAATCCGCCGACCTCCAGGCCCAAGATGGCGCCGAAACAGAGTATGACACAGAGCACGGCTGCACAGTGAGTAGGCATGGCGATAACCCCTTAACACAAAGCCTCCTACAGGCCATGCTAGATACTGCAGTTACTAGAATGCAATCCACTGTCACAGAAGCCATTAAAGATTTGAGGAAAGACCTCACTGACATAGAGGCTAGAACCTCCCACCTTGAGTGCAGTATAGAAGGCCTTGAAGGGGCACAACAAGAGTTTGAAACACGCCTCAGCAAAATTGAAGAACAACTATACTCCCATGAGACTAAATTAGCTGACGCAGAAGACAGATCACGACGTAACAACATACGCCTAAGGGGAGTACCAGAGGAGGTGGGAGCACAAGACCTAACGGCCTACGCTATAGAGATGTTCAAAGCTTTACTACCAGATATCCCAGCAGACATGTTCCTCCTGGACCGCATCCACAGGCTCCCCAAACCGCAACATCTACCACCCACCACACCGAGAGATATCCTCATGAGACTCCATTACTACCACATCAAAGACCAAATACTCAGAGCACACAGAACCAAAAAGGACTTACCTGTTCAGTTCAAGAACATCCTCATGTTCATGGACTTATCCGCAGAAACACTACGCCGAAGAAGAACCTTCAAAGCCATAGCGGACGCGCTGAGACACCATAATGTCCCATACCGATGGGGCTACCCGGCCAAGCTCCTTATCTCAAAGGGAGGAAAACTCATCGCAGCAACCACACCAGCCGAGGGAATGGACCTCCTGCGACAATGGGGAATGACTCGAAACCTGCAAACATCTCTCCGAAACCCCGGAAACACCGAAGAATGGCGCCCTCAAAAGACGAGACGCACATCCCCGAGAGAAGACTGATGTTACTCGACGAAACTCAGCAAGTTTTCACATGTTAATTTTTCTCTCTTATTTGTTTACCATTAAGTTACAATGTGATATTATTACATAGATAAAGCTTACACTACTCCATAAGTTTAAGCCCATGAGGCCCACCCCTTGAGACGGGCTGGGGCAATACGTGTAATACCCCACAAAAGCCCTTCCGAATTCCCTTCACTGCCTATACTGAGCAAAAGCTTCCAATCACCGACCACTAGGGCCGGGGCCTCTACTGCTATAACACAGGCACTTCTCTGCTCATAGAGGCAATGGTGGCTGCAGCCACTAAATACCAAACAAGAACACAAGGGCGGAGGGAAACCGGTTAACGATAAGCCCGAAGCGACCCCCGCTCGACCCGACCACTTTACCCCCACCTAGGAAGTGCCATAGTCAAGGCACATACCTCTAAAAGTCACTTTTGTAAGATACTTTATTTGTTTACTGTTTATTTGCTTACCTGTATTAACCTGTTTACTTTGTATTGATATCTATATAGTGCTACCTGGTTCCAATCCCTAAACACCCAGGTGCAGCTACCCCCTAACTGCTCCGCATAGACAATCAGACCGGACATACCGGCAGGCCCACCACTCCAACGGGACTGTACTCCACTCCTCCCCTTAAGTTAGCCAACACAACCTTGTCACGCAACTACCATATACCAAGACACATACCCCACATCCACCACCCACGAAATATGAAAATCATTACCCACAATATTCGAGGGCTGAACTCGCCCAATAAACGTCATACCCTCCTTAAAGAGCTCAAGAACACACAAATGGACATCGTCTGTTTACAAGAGACGCACTTCAAACATGGCTCTAACCCCACTCTGTGCCTCAATAATTTCCCACACCAATTCCACGCTACCTCCCCGAACAAAAGTAAAGGAGTATCGATCCTATTGAGCCACACTCTAGCCTTTGACCTAATTTCAATCGTACCCGACCCACAAGGTAGATTTCTCATCCTCATATGCTCCTTGAACAACTCCACGTACACAATAGTGAACTCTTACTCGCCGAATGACAACCAAAAGTCCTATTTGGCCTCCCTACTAGACAAAACAGAGAAACTACAAACCGGCACCACAATCATCTGTGGTGACTTCAACCATATCTTAGACCCTATGTCAGATTCTACAGCCCGACTCTCCCTGAAACGCAAAAAACACCTACACAAGTATTGCATCTCTATCAACAAGATACTGGCATCACACGGTCTCTACGATGTCTGGCGGACCCTACACCCTAACGATAGGGAATATACTCATTACTCCCAAGTTCACAATACGTACTCCCGCATAGACGGGTTCCTTATACGCAATGCTCACCTACAACAGGTTAGATCATGCACTATAGAAACGTCCACAATATCAGACCATAACCCAGTGTCGTTAGTCCTCACAGACTCATACCAATTCAAACACCGCAGCCCCTGGAGACTAAACGAACACCTTCTCAACGACCCCTCATTCATGGAAAAGACAAGAAACGAAATGCACCAATACTTCGAATCCAACGCCCCTAACGGCACATCTCCCGCTACTTTGTGGCTAGCGCACAAAGCTGTTATACGGGGAATCCTAATAGGCAGAGCGGCATATCTTAAAAAGTGCACCCACGACACTTTGCTCTCACTCCTCAAAAAACTTCAAGACCTCCACAGATCAAACCAGGCGAATCCCGTGAAAGCTCTCCAACAACAAATACAACACACACAAAATGAAATTAACGTAATCCACCTACGCAAGGCACACACAGCACTAAAGAGACTAAAGGCCACTTCCTACTCAATAGGTAACAAAGCTTCGAAACTGCTAGCAGCAAGACTACGGGACAAACAAGCACAAACCAGAATACCTTATCTAAACACACAACACGGGCACAAGGTAATGCAACCCACGCAAATATGTAATGAATTCGCTCACTACTACAGCACCTTATACAATTTAAAAAACGATCCTAACTCACCCCGTCCCACCCCACAATCGATAAGAACATACCTCAGTAAACTCGACCTCCCCACTATACACCCACAACAGGCAGCACAACTCATTGTCCCCATCACCACAGAGGAGGTACAACGCCATATAGATGCCATGCCCAGAGGGAAAGCACCAGGCCCCGATGGGTACACCAACACATATTACAAAACATTCAAACGTGAACTGATCGAGCCTCTTACCCATTTCTACAACGAAGCAACTAAACTAGGCTCATTCCCCAATGAGTTCCTGTCAGCTCACGTCATCACCATCCCTAAACCAGGGAAACCCCCAACTTCATGCCAAAATTTTAGACCAATATCATTGCTCAATGCAGACGCCAAACTATATGCAAAAATCCATGCTGACCGCCTCAAGACAATACTACCTTCCCTAATACACACAGATCAAGTAGGATTCGTAGCAGGCAGACAGGGCCCGGAAAACACCAGGAAGGTCCTTAACATATACCACCTTCTAAAACGAACCAAACAAGAGAGCATTATGCTCTCTTTAGACGCCGAAAAGGCATTTGATCGCCTAAACTGGCACTTCCTACACGAAGTCCTGTCACTTAACGGCTTTCCACCGCCCTTCCTGTCTGTGATACACGCCCTATACAGCAACCCCACGGCAACAGTGCTGACCTCAGGATTCTGCTCACAACCCTTTCAGATTACTAATGGCACCCGTCAGGGATGCCCTCTATCTCCCCTTCTATACGTCCTCGCCTTGGAGCCCCTGGCAATAGCCATTCGCAAAAACGCCAACATACATGGAGTCCCGGTCGGCCCACTGGAGTACAAACTAAACCTCTTTGCGGACGACATACTGCTCACGCTCACCCAACCACTCATATCCCTCCCATCATTACACAAAGAATTACACACATACAGTCAGCAATCCTACTACAAACTCAATATTACTAAAACGCAAGCAATGTGTCTCAACGTACCTAGATCCACAGAAGATATACTAAAATCGGCCCATGAATATGACTGGAGAATAGACCACCTAACATTCCTGGGCATTAGAATAACCAACAAAATCGCCGATCTATTCACAGCAAACTACATAAAGCTCCTCCGAGAAACTGAAAAACAACTCGCTGGCTGGAAACATCTATTCCTATCATGGGTAGGGAAAATAGCTGCGATCAAGATGACAATACTCCCCAAAATCCTATATCTTTTCCGGTCCCTACAAATCAAGATTCCACAAAGCTATTTAACGAGCCTCCAAGCAATACTACTACGTTTCAGCTGGAGTGGGAAACATCCCAGAGTCCCTAAAGCCCTGCTTTTCAGACACGTAAAGAATGGAGGAATGGGGTTCCCAAACCTAAAATTGTACTTTCACTCAGCCCTCCTCACGAATATTATCGACGCCCACTCCACCGACAACTCCCCACAATGGGTAGCTATAGAAAGCCAGTTCTGTACCAACAAAGACCTATCTTCCACACTGTGGACCCCCCAACACACTAGACCACGAACCACAGACATGTTACCCACTACCAAACTCTTAATATCAACATGGGACAGCTGCAGAGACAAATTATGCTCAGCTCATCCATGGGCACTGGCTGCCCCAATCAAGACCCTACACCACTGCAATGGCACATTCCCGCATCAAAAATGGAGCGAAAGAGGTATCACGCACATGTATCACCTATATCAGCCTGGGGGCCTGAAACCCTTCCCAGAATTACAAACCGAGTTTACACTCCCTTCGAACTTCACATTCGCATACCTCCAACTGAAAGCGCTACTGACAGAAGTTAAATCACTTTGTTTCTGCAGCCCTAGCCACACCTCCTCTTCCTGTTAGTCACACAGCTTCTCTAAACACGTCCTATAAAGAGAGATCTAATTTTTAAACTTCCTTTATTGCACAGTTTGTTTAATTTGGAATGTCTTATCTACAGCTTTGTTGATTGCCTACACTATGCTGTAATATCGGATTGAAAATGAATCAACCTTTTACCTGGATCCTGGGTGAATAACTGTCAGGGAAGGTGTGGTTAGGGCCAGCCCAGGGCCAGATTAAGAGCCCATTGGGCCTGGTGCTGACAATTATCGGGGCCTAATTACAGAATATTATCGACAGAAAACACTAAAACAGTTATACCTCCCAAACGTCATGTATCTAGTGGGGGTGGTGCTGGAGAGAAACTCACAGGATATAGCTTTTAGAAAACACAAACCCTATGCTAATCTCTCATTTTTATCTTTCAAGTATATCCATACCCCCAAGAAACAGAGTCCAGTGAAGTAGGATTTTGGTGGGTGGGGTAAAAGGATGTGCCACTGATGTGAATCACGTAACAAGAACCGCACAAAGGGACAAACATGCCCCAAAAGAAGCATGTCTGCACGAGGAATTAGATGGACAGCCCGGCGTGAATGCACGTCAGGCTCGCTGCCAATCATGCAAGATGACCAGCCAAGGGCATACTGTGCAGACAGCATACTTAGCTTGGCATAAACACATCTAATGATGCACTAGCTCTACGCTTTCTAAGGACTGTCCCCTAGCACTTGCTGGTCCATTCCTCTACTAACCTTCTTACTAGCAGACAGAAGCTCTTGTTGTCCAGTCTGGGAGCAAGTAGTAAGCAAACTCAGCTTTAACTCAACTAACTTCATTGTCAGCCACTCCACACCAGTTTTGTTCACCTACATCCCTCTTGAGTTTCCATACTTAAGCAAGAGCATGTGACGAGCAGTCAAAAAAAATTCCATAGGCATGGGCCTGGAGCTGCAGCTCCATCAGTCCCTATGTTAATCCGGCCCTGGGTACAATAACCATGCTGTAGTGGCTCTGGTGTTAGAATTATGTAGCAAATGGGCCATGGAGTTTTTTTACATAGCAAGAACATGATAGACAAAAAAATATTTTCTTTTAATTTAATTTCTTTATTTATTTATAATGAAGAAAAAAAAAACATTTTATAGAAAAGGGAAAAAAATCTTCATGAACAGTTTTAATCATTACATCTTGATTTGTTGCAAATTAAAGGCTGATGGCAAAATGTGGGCAGAGTAACTAGTCACAACCTGGCTGTTTTTAGTGAATTTGAATATTCACAGGGTTATTCATTACAGTATGGAGACCATGTTATTGAACATATCTGTGATAAAAGAGGCTCTTATACTGGGTTATCTGATAACGACTCTGTGGCGAAACCAATCTCGCCACTATGAACTGGAGAAGCCTGGTTGCTCGCCTGCTGCCTTTGGATTATGGACCGGCAGATAAAGGGTTAATTTTACTGTGCAGAAGGATTTATTTCTCCCTTTCTGTACAGCCGTTCGGTAGATTCTATCTACCGAACAAACAGCCTTTTATCCGCCTCCCCAGAGCCGTGGGAAGCCGGCCGGCGCTGTTAATGGGCCACCCAGAGGCTGGCGTGTGCCTCCTATCGACCTCCCTGAAGCCGCGGTTAACCGCGGCTTAACAAGCGTGTGCCGGCAATTGACCACCCAGTAGCTGCCGTTAACCGCAGCTTAATTGATTGTTACTGGGTGGTCGCGGTTACACTTAGCCGCCACACGATGGCGGTGTTCTGGAGCTCCCCGGGCAGCCAGCGCTTTTCTACCCGGCTTTCATGCACCAAACCCGGACACTTTTACGTGCAGGCACCGCTGAACCTCCAGCTCCTGGTTCTAATTCGTACGGATTGAGCAAATGCATATAAAATCGGTAGTTTATGTTGGAGGAATGGTTTAACCCAGATAGCCATGCCATGGACCCTGTTCGTGTAATTAAAGACTTTAGCTCCATGGCAATTAAACTGTATTCGTGTGGTCTGAGTGCCATTCACCTAATAATGTGCACTCAGACCTGAGCTATCTGGGGATATGTTAAATGTGTATATTTTCTGTACCATTTGTCCTATTGTAGATTTTAGAAGGGATATACTGTTTCTGTGTCACCACGTGCATAATGGATTCTTGCCTCTGTCCTGGGAGATAATTGAATTACTTATCTAATTATCTCCAGGACAGAGGGGAGGAAGCCAGGATGCATTGTGGGAAAGTATTGTGGCTGTATGTACTAAAATGATACATGTCTGTCTGTTGTTTCAGTCTCCCATTTGGTCCCCTAGGGGAGTGTCCACCAGGTGGGAGACCTGCATAAATACTGGGCAGGTAGCCCTCAGTAAAACAGTTCCTGCTTAACCCTCAAAGTGAAGTGTCGTCTCATTCTTGGGGGGAATTTGACTGTATGCCGATTGCCAGGAGTGTAAGCTGTTCGTAGGGCTTTTCCTGTTCGGCTGCTTCCAGGGTTCGTGTGTTTCCTGTTCGGGAGTTGGGGGATTCGTGCAGTTTGGAGTTCGGGAGGTTGGTGATTGCAGTAGCTGCTGGTCTATCTGAAAGGGGATTATCGCCTAAACGGTTTTTATCCTCTTGTGAGCGAAACGGTCCGTTACAGACTCCAACATCAGTAAATGAATGAGGCCCTTGCTGGTAAGTATATATTATCACTACACAATCACTAACCCTTGATATGCACTGGATGTACAGGTACAATTTGCTCAGTCACCCAGGGAAGCTTTCTATTACTGAGGGTATTGGCCTCTTCTCTGTCTCCATTATCAGCACTCTTGTAAATTGCATTATTAGCACTCTTTTATAAATGCATCACTGCATTATCAGCACTCTTTTGTAAATTGCATTATTAGCACTCTTTTGTAAAAATGCATCATTGCATTATCAGCACTCTTTTTGTAAATGCATTGTTGCATTATCAGCGCTCTTTTGTAAATTGCATTGTTCCATGTATAAACTATCCTAACTGTTCACCACAGAAACCTCCTAAATATCACCTATTTGTTAGAAAGAACATGAATTTTGAGGGTGTCGAAAAAACTTAGACATGGGTAAAATCTCCAAGTAAAAAATTCCTTCCTGACCCCATATTAAGGCAATCGGTTACAAGTCTGTCCCTGGATCTGTATTCAATGTATTTCGTATGAATCATTTACCCCATACATTACCATCCTCTTCAGAGCCTGTTTAGGTCCATGCAGCAGATTATCTAAAAGGTTTTGGTTTGTTCTGATGAGTTTCTGTTTACCCTGTAGTCCCAGCTCCACACTGACTGGCTTCAGATTGTTCAAACTCTTGTTAGATACTCTCAGAATATTATGATGCATGATGACATCACTGCTTAGTGGTATCCTTATAAAGTAAATAGGCACATAAAATGTCTTCAGGGCCAGATTAAGAGCCCAGTGGGCCTGGTGCTGACAATTATGACGGGCCTAATTACAGAATCATATCGACCAAAAACAGTAAAACAGTCATACCTCCCAAGCATCATGTATCTGATGGAGATGGTGGTGGAGAGAAAGAAAAAAGCAGCTATAAGAAAACACATACCCTATGCTAATCTCCCACTAATTTATGTTTTCATCTTTCAAGTAAATCCAAAACCCCTAACAGCAGTGTCCAGTCAAGCAGGAAGTCAATGGGTGGGGTAAAAGGGTGTGCCACTGACACAAATCACGTAACCTGCCAAAAGGGGCGAACATGCCCAAAAAGAGGACATGTCTGCCCAAAGAATTAGAAGGCCAGCCTGGCATGAATGCATGTCAGACTGCCTGCCAATCCTGCAGCTGGCCAACTAAGGGCATACTATGCAGACAGCACCCTGAGCTTGGCATAAATGCATCTAATGATGTGCTCGCTCAACGCTTTCTAAGGACTGTCCCCTAGCACTCGCTGGTCCACTTGTCTCCTTACCTTCTTACTAGCAGGCAGAAGTTCCTGGTATTTAGTCTGGGACAGAGAAAAGCTGTATGTAGTGAGTGTAGAAGAAAGGGAACATTCCATAGTGTTAGAGAGACCAAAGTCAGCATTACCTTAAAGGATCACTATAGGGTCAGGAACACAAACATGAATTCATGACCCTATAGTGTTAACACCACCATCTAGCCCCACTGGGCCCCTCATGCCTCCATAAATATAGCAAAATCTTACTATATTCAAGCCTGAAGCTGTAACTCTGCATGCTGTTAGACTCAGAAAAAAAGCAGTCTGCTGACATCATTAGAAGTGGTGGCCTGATCCAATCACAGTGCTTCCCCATAGGATTGGCTGAGACTGACAAAGCGGCAGGTCAGAGCCAGCATGATTCAAACACAGCCCTGGCCAATCAGCATCTCTTTAGAGAGTTGAATTGAATTAATGAATCTCTATGAGGAAAGTTCAGTGTCTGCATGCAGAGGGAGGAGACACTAAATGTTTGGATGCATTTTAGGCAGCCATGACCCAGGAAGGATCTCTAACAGCCATCCGAGGAGTGGCCAGTGAAGTTATCACTAGGCTGTAATGTAAACACTGCATTTTCTCTGAAAAGACAGTGTTTACAGCAAAAAGCCTGAAGGTAATGATTCTACTCACCAGAACAAATTCAATAAGCTGCAGTTGTTCTGGTGACTATAGTGTCTCTTTAACTATATTCATTGTCAGCCAGTCTACACAAGTTTTGTTCCCATACATCCCTCTTAAGTTTCCATACTTAAGTAAGAGTATGTGAAAAGTAGTTAGGGTTGCCACCTTTCTTGGAAAAACATACTGGCCTTACTAATTTGCTTAATAAAATATGTATGGGTGACATCACATGATGTAAATCACAAGGAGTGACATAAGAGAAAATGCTGTAAAATCACCAAAAAACTACTTAGTTTGATTCTGCTGTATAGATGGATTCCTCCCAGTGCCCCCCCCATGTCTCCTATTGCCCTCATGACTCAGTGCCCCCATGTGTCGATTACTCCAGGTCTCAGTGTTCCTATGTATCAGTGTCTCAGTGCCCCATGTCTCCCAGTGTCTCCCAGTGTCCCCTAGTGTCGTGTCCCCAGGTCTCCCAGTGATCCTATGTATCACAGTGTCTCAATGACCCATGTCTCCCTGTGTCCCCATGTATCCCAGGGTCCCCATGTCACTAGGACACTAGGAAGATGGGGAGACCTGGGGACACGGGGAGACCTAGGGACACGGAGACACCAGTGACACTGGGAGACTAGGGGACTCTGGCTGGGACACATGGGGACACTGGGAAAATAGGGGACACTTGAAGACATAGGGACACAGACACTAGAGACACTGGCTGGGGGACATGGGGACATTGAGACATGGGGCACTGGGAGACATGGGGACACTGAGACACCAGGGCCACAGACACTAGGGACACTAGCTTGGAGACATGGGGACATTGTGACACTTGAGGCACTGAGAGACATGGAGGCACTAGGAGGCATGGGGACAGTGAGACACTGGCAGACTGGGGGCACTGAGACACCAGGGACACTAGCTTGGAGACATTGAGACACTTGAGGCACTGGGAGACATGGGGACAGTGAGACACTGGCAGACTGGGGTCACTGGGGTCACTGGGAGACTAGGGGTCACTGGGAGACTAGGGACACTGTGTCCCCGTGTGTCTGTGTCATAATGTCTCCCAATGTCCCTTAGTGTCTCAGTGTCTGCCATAATGTCTCCCAGTGTCCCTTAGTGCCTCAGTGTATGTCTCCTTGCAGCCTTTCCCCCATCCCTTACTTCCCTGAGCTGTAGGCTGTCTCTGCAGGGTGGGAGTTGCTGTCTGGACTCTCTGTAGCTGCACCCCTGCAGATCAGTGATTAGAGAGAGGCAGGGAGGGATATGCTGGAACTTCCTATCGCTGCCTGTCTTCACATACAGTGACCCCTACTGGCCAGTGCTGGTATTGCAGAGTAATCTCTTGTTTATACTGAGAAAAATACCAGCATTTGTATTGCCAGTATCATGGCAATATTGGCACCAGCCAGGCAGCCTCAAATACTGGCTGTGCCAATAAAATAAAAGAAAGGTGGAATCCCTAAGAGTAGTGTGTGTGTGAAAAAAAAAAAAATGTAAAAAAAATTTTTTTTTATTTGTTTTATTTTTTAAATCAATGGGCCTATTCCATGGGCCTGGGCTTGGAGCTGCAGCTCCATCAGCCCCTACGTTAATCCGGCCCTGGATGTCTTGGGTTTATTTATCATTAATAGTTGTATATAACTACAAATTGTATATCAAAATAAGTCTGTACAATATTGTTTTTTTTTTATTTTATGATTTTATTTTTATTTTTCAGTGACAATTTAATCAAAATTACTCTTGTTAATAATTGTTTGAAATGGTTTGGGAGAGGAACACTGCTTTACGTATTCAGAGACAAATAGCTTTAACTATCCAAACATAAACCAAAGATAATAATCTATTTTGCCATAAGGCCACCAAGGCCATGAACTCAGGGCGGCAAGCAGGATAGGGGCGGTGTTTGCCCCTACTAGCTGTCATTTCGGTGTGCATCTGTTTTTTTCTTTTCTCTCAGTCTGGTGCCAATCGATTTGACTGGCTCAATGAAAATTAGCACGGCCTCAGGGCTGTCCGCTATAATTACCCCAGTGACAGAAACACATAGGCAAGCGGGTATCCACTTGGGTGGCATTCCCTGTGTGAAGAGGAGGGGCAGAAAGGGGAAGTGACATAACATTCTCCACTTACACGGAGTGCTGTGAAGTAGCATGCAGGCAGAGATAACTGCCTGGTATGCGGAATGAACTGGGCGAATGAATGTGAGTATATGTGTCTAAATATATTACTGCGCGTGTATTTGTGTGCGTGTGACTGTGTAGGGATGTTTACCTATGAGTGATGTTTGACTGTGAGTGCATGTCTGTAAGTCTGTATGTGTGTATCTGTGAATGTATGTCTATGTGCGCTTTAAATGTACGTGTGCATTTGTGAGTGTTTTTTGTGTTTTTTTGAGTATTTATCTGTGAGCCTGTATGAGCCATTTATTTTTAAGAATTCACCCACTCCACAGCCCCTGTCCCTTCATCGCCTTTATCCCCCAATTACAGATGCTATCTCCCTCTCAATACACATAGCAGCCCAGCTACCCACAATACACACAACAGTCCCTATTCTTTCCAAACACACCCTACAGCCCCTAACCTCTGCACACATACACTACAGTTCCAAATTACCACAAAAAGAAAGTACATCACCAGTTTCCCTTCCACACACATACACTACAGCCACTATCCCCCCAAACATACCATAAAGACCTAATCCTCTTAGGTACACACTATAGCCCCTATCCACATTCAGCCCCTATTTACATGCTCACACAAGTTACATCGCAAACAGCCCCATCCACACACACAATCCCACAGTAACATCCCTCTTACACACACAACATTGCAAGCAGCCTTCCCTGTCGTACACAACCACACAAGCAGCATCACCCTCACACACAACCCTGCAAGCAATATCCCCAAAAACAAACCACCACAAGTAACCTAACAACCACCTGCACACATGCAACCCCACAAGCAGCATTCCCACGAACATACAAAACCTCAAACAGTCTCCTCCACACATAGACCCACTCACCTTTTCCCAGCCTTGTCCCAACCATCATTCAACCACCCACCTAATCACATTCATTATATAATTTGACCCTACTTGTCCAATCATTCAATCACTTACGCCCACCATATTTTTTACATAGACACATATATATATATATATATATATATATATTAAAGGGACACTATAGTCACCTGAACAACTTTTTAGCTTAATGAAGCAGTTTTGGTGTATAGAACATGCCCCTGCAGCCTCACTGCTCAATCCTCTGCCATTTAGGAGTTAAATCCCTTTGTTTATGAACCCTAGTCACACCTCCCTGCATGTGACTTGCACAGCCTTCCATAAACACTTCCTGTAAAGAGAGCCCTATTTAGGCTTTCTTTATTGCAAGTTCTGTTTAATTAAGATTTTCTTATCCCCTGCTATGTTAATAGCTTGCTAGACCCTGCAAGAGCCTCCTGTATGTGATTAAAGTTCAATTTAGAGATTGAGATACAATTATTTAAGGTAAATTACATCTGTTTGAAAGTGAAACAAGTTTTTTTTTTCATGCAGGCTCTATCAATCATAGCCAGGGGAGGTGTGGCTAGGGCTGCATAAACAGAAACAAAGTGATTTAACTCCTAAATGACAGTGAATTGAGCAGTGAAATTGCAGGGGAATGATCTATACACTAAAACTGCTTTATTTAGCTAAAGTAATTTAGGTGACTATAGTGTTCCTTTAATAGGGATGGGGAGTGCTTTGAGGAAACTGGCCTTGGGTCAGCAAGGAGAGTAAATCTAATCCTGGCTAGGGCTGCATAAACAGAAACAAAAGTGATTTAAAGCAACACTCTGGGCACCATAACAACTTTGGAGTGAGTATAGGAGGTGTGTCCCCATGCGCTCAGTATACTTACCACAAGGGCTGCCTACATCCTTCCCCTATGCCATGGCTCTTCCTTCTAGAGTCCTACGCTGGCCGCTGAATAACAGAGCCTTTTTATGATTCTGCCTCTTTAGGCCAGGTTGTTGAAGTGGACATGCAGGGGTCATCACGCCAATGAGGCGCACACATGTCATAGGGCTGTAATCATCCAATCTCTGCCCACTTAAAGCTATATATACTCTCCTTAGCTGTTGTACTGTGCCCTTTCGTGGCTTCCTTTTAGAGGTTATCCAAGGGCATTTTTCCTTGTTTTACTCTTGGTTTCTTATTTGACAATTCTCCATTCTGCTGTCTCTGACCTTTGAACTATCTTATTGTATATGCTATTTTCTGTCTCCCTGACCTCAGCTTGGCCTATACTACTCTATATTTGCGCTAAGACAAGCCACTCTAAGGCCGGTAATATGTATTATTCTCCTTTATTTGTCAATTCATGGTTACGTTAACTTAGGTTCTGCATGCTGGGTCATTTTCCTGGCATATGGGTTAAATATTAACAATTACGCAATGAGCTGTAGTATTTAGGGTGCTTGAAGTGTTTCTTTAAGGGAAGCCCTAAACACTGTATTATCGCACCATGGATATGATGGTAGGAAACTATAAAGCTGTTCCTATGGGTTTTGTCAAACTGTTTTCAATGAGTGTGATAAAACCTATCTGCAGTACCCAAAGCCCACACCCTGGGATGTCATAGTGGGGAAATCATAACTCATTATCCATCCAGTTCTGGTATGGAACTAACGTACAGTGGTCTCAGTTATAGGAACTGGGATTTAGGGTACTTCTAACATTCAATTACCGTACTAAGAGAGGGGCTAAATTCAATTGCTCACCACTTAACAAAAAAATAGGTTACTCTGGTTCCACAACTTGACTATTTTCAGTAAAGTATAGTTTCCATTTCTGAATTATATATACTGAACCTTATATTTGCAGCAGAATTATATACTACAGATACACTGCATTACACGAACAGCAAATTCCATCAGCCAGGTAGTCATGGTTCCTAAATATTTACTCTCAGTAACACACTTGGATAACGGATGGTTTAAACTGATCGATACATGCAGTACAGTACTAGAAAGATATTGGTTTGCATCTGTAATAATGCATTTGTTCAGTTCAGAGTTCTATTTTCATTTTATAGACCGTCATCAATATATTCAGAACTGTGCTAAACAACATAAATGCGACTTAACTGAAGCTAAACATGGACTCTGATTGTAAATATCACAGGAGCTCCCTCTACTGTCTGATAACGGTAACAAAACAGAACGTAAACCTTTATTATTATTATTGCCATTTATATGGCGCCAACAGATTCCGTAGCGCTCTTCAATATTATGAGATGGGCGATTTAACTATAAATAGGACAATTACAAGAAAACTTATAGGAACGATAGGTTGAAGAGGACCCTGCTCAAACGAGCTTACAGTCTATAGGCATAGGCGTGCACATCCTATTGCATTAAGGTGTGCACCCTAAAGCACAAACACACGCCGCATAGATACACATACACACACATACATATACTGCTGTCTGTGTGTGTGTGTGTGTGCTGTTAGTGCGCTGTGTGAGGGTGCTGCGTGTGTGTAAGGGTGCTGTGTGTGTGTGTGTGAGGGTAGTGTGCTATGTGGGTGAGGGTGCTGGTAGTGTGCTGTATGTGACAGTGTGGTTTGTGTGTTAGGGTGCTGTTTGTGTGCTGTGTGAGGGTGCTGGTAGTGTGCTGTGTGTGAGGGTGCTGTTTGTGTGATGTGTGTGTGTGAGGGTGCTGTTTGTGTCGTGAATTTGTGAGGGTGCTGTTTGTGTGAGGGGGCTGTGTGTGTTTGTGAGGGTGCTGTTAGTGTGCTGTGTGTGAGGGTGTTGTGTGTTTGTGAGGGTGCTGTTAGTGTACTGTGTCTGTCCTTGCTGCCATGTGCCATCCCTGGTGGTCCAAGGGAGAGTGAACTCTAGCCTGCGGGGCTAGAGTTCACTCTCGCGAGATCTGAGCATTGCCGCAGCAACGCTCAGATCTTGCGAGAGGAACCTGGTGGAGCTTCTGTCTAGAGCTCCCCGGGTCCTCTCCTGCCTCCCTCCATGCTGCTGTGGGCTGGTGAGGTAGATCATTGATCTCCCCGCCGGCCCATGGAGGCTTAGAGCAGAGCCGGCACTCAGATAGTGCCGGCTCTGCATGAGCCGACAGGGGAGATCTGAAGATCTCCCCTGCCAGCAGGGGTCAAGTCCAGGGGAATAAAGTGTGGGAACTCTCCCAAGATTCCCACCCCTCAAAAAAATAATATAGACTCGTGTATATGTACGCGTACACACATACACTCACACACACATACTCAGACACACACTTAAAGACACACACACATATATTCACAGACACACACACACACACACACACACTTACAGACACATACAGACACATACAGGCACACACACATACATTCACAGACACTCACACATACATGCACAGACACACACATACATTCACATTCACAGACACACACACACACATACATTCACAGACACACAAATTATTTATTTTTAATTAAAAATTGTCCACCCAGCCTCCCTACCTGGACATAGGCGTGTGCACGGGGTGTGCCGGGTGTGCCGGGTGCAGGCACTCTGCCGCCCCCAAATGCCCTTCTCCTCCCCTGTGTTCACCCTGTCATGGGGGGGGGAGCAAGAGGTGATGTCCCCCCCACTTCCTCCCCAGTAGGGCGCCTGTCTTCATATCACAAGCGGCGAGGGAGCGGTGTCCTCTCTGCTCCCTCTCGCCGCGCGGGCTGTCTGCTATAGCTGGGAGTCGGACATCATATTCCGGACATCATATTCCGGCTCCCGGCATCAGCAAACGGCGCACGGCGAGAGGGAGCAGAGAGGACACCGCTCCCTCGCCGCTTGTGATATGAAGACAGGCGCCCTACCGGGGAGGAAGGGGGGGGACATCACCTCTTGCTCCCCCCCATGACAGGGTGAACACGGGGTAGGAGGAGGGCATTTGGGGGCGGCAGAGTGCCTGCAAGAACAGCGGGAACAGCGTTCCCACGCGTTCCTGCAGGACTCACAGGCGTGCCGCGGGGATTAGGGTGTGCCCAGGCACACCCGGCACACCCAGTGCGCACGCCTATGTCTATAGGACTTACACCCCTTAACCCCATCCCGACCTTGGACGTATCAGGTACGTCCGACAAAAATCTGTCCTTAAGGCTAATTAGAGTGCTGGAAGCAATCATGATCACAATCAGACACTCTAACGGTATTGCAGCGATGCCTTGATGTCGAGGCATCCTGCAATACCCCACCTTACTGACAGCCCAGACAGTCCCCCTCTGCAAATTAGGACCCACAGGGGCAATGTGACCGCTCTAAAAGAGCAGTCACATGGCCACAATAGGTGTCCATAGTGCTGCCAGCAGGGGAACTGTCTGAACTGATAGGCAGTCCCCCTGATGGTGAAAAATAAAATAATATATATATATATATATATATATACACACATATTATATCTATATATAATATATATATATATCTATATATATCTATATATCTATATATATAGGGTCCTGAGATGAGACACCTGTGACATGGGGTGGTGCAAAACCAAGGAGCTGGCTAGACTCCTAAATATATATGGGAAAACAAGGGGCTGGCTGCACTCACCTAAACATGCTTAAATGGGGTGCTGCTGGGGGCCAAAAAGTACAGTAAAAATAGAAATCCAGCGCACTCACTTATCAACTAAACAGCTACTTTGATGCTGACAGATTTGACTAGATTTATTAAAAACACCTAACCTAGGCAAAAAATAATGGGGGTTTAGTTACACTATATGATCATACATTACATAAGCCTGCCACAAACGTTAATGTACCCCATCTTTGGCAGGTCCTACTCTCACTGCCAACTGTCTACTAAATGAGCTACTCACTTGGGGAAATCCTTCCATCTCGAGTTCTCTGCAGTACAAGGCTTAAATAGGGTCTTATATATAATGTCATACTAAGTGTATTTTGTATTAATATATATACACAGTAAAATTACACAAGTATATATATATATATATATATATATATTATTATCATAAAAAATAAATAATAATTAATAAAAAATAAATAAGTTTACTTAAAGGGACACTTTAGTCACCTGAACAACTTTAGCTTAATTAAGCAGTTTTGGTGTATAGAACATGCCCCTGCAGCCTCACTGCTCAATCCTCTGCCATTTAGGAGTTAAATCCCTTTGTTTATGAACCCTAGTCACACCTCCCTGCATGTGACTTGCACAGCCTTCCATAAACACTTCCTGTAAAGAGAGCCCTATTTAGGTTGTCTTTCTTGCAAGTTCTGTTTAATTAAGATTTTCTTATCCCCTGCTATGTTAATAGCTTGTTAGACCCGCAAGAGCCTCCTGTATGTGATTAAAGTTCAATTTAGAGATTGAGATACAATTATTTAAGGTAAATTACATCTGTTTTAAAGTGAAACCAGTTTTTTTTTTTATGCACGCTGTGTCAATCATAGCCAGGGGAGGTGTGGCTAGGGCTGCATAAACAGAAGCAAAGTGATTTAACTCCTAAATGACAGTGAATTGAGCAGTGAAATTGTAGGGGAATGATCTATACACTAAAACTGCTTTATTTAGCTAAAGTAATTTAGGTGACTATAGTGTTCCTTTAATTTAATTAATTTTAGAAATGTATTAATTAAACATATGTCATTTTATTCTAACTGTATTTTGATATTAATATATATTTTTTTTATCAAAATACACTTAGAATGAAATTATATATCTATCTATGTATATGTAAATAAATAAAAATTAAAACAAAATATACATATGTCCATATCCATAATTACCTAAATAATTTCTAAAATGTACATATGTATATATATTTAAATACTACGGGCATATTTATGTAATATTTTTACATAGTTACATAGTTACATAGTTAGATAGCTGAAAAGAGACTTGCGTCCATCAAGTTCAGCCTTCCTCACACCTGTTTTTTGCTGTTGATCCAAAAGGCAAAAAAAAAAAAAAAACCCAGTTTGAAGCACAATTTTGCAACAAGCTAGGACAAAAAAATCCTTCTTGACCCCAGAATGGCAGTCAGATTTATCCTTGAATCAAGCAGTTATTACCCTACATTGAAAGATTATATCCTTGAATATTCTGTCTTTGCAAGTATGCATCTAGTAGCTGTTTGAACATCTGTATGGACTCTGATAAAACCACTTCTTCAGGCAGAGAATTCCACATCCTGATTGTTCTTACAGTAAAAAAACCTTTCCTTTGCCTTAGACGAAATCTTCTTTCTTCCAGTCTAAACGCATGGCCTCGTGTCCTATGTAAAGTCCGGTTTGTGAATAGATTTCCACACAATGGTTTGTATTGGCCCCGAATATATTTGTATAATGTTATCATATCCCCTCTCAGGCGACGTTTTTCTAAACTAAATAGGTTTAAATTTGTTAACCTTTCTTCATAGCTGATATGTTCCATTCCTTTTATTAATTTTGTAGCCCGCCTCTGCACTTTTTCTAGTGCCATGATATCCTTCTTTAGAACAGGTGCCCAAAATTGCACAGCATATTCAATATGTGGTCTTACCAGTGATTTATAGAGAGGCAAAATGATATTCTCGTCCCGAGAATGAATGCCCTTTTTCATGCATGACAATACCTTACTGGCCTTGGCCACTGCTGATTGACATTGCACATTGTTGCATAGTTTGTTGTCTATAACAATTCCCAAGTCCGTTTCGTGTGTTGTTATCCCTAATTCACTTCCATTAAGGGTATACGTTGCTTGTGTATTCTTTACGCCGAAGTGCATAACTTTGCATTTTTCAACATTAAATTTCATCTGCCATTTGAGTGCCCAGTCCTCCAGTCTATCTAAATCCTTCTGCAGCAAAGTAATATCTTGCTCACATTGTATTATTTTACAAAGTTTTGTGTCATCTGCAAACACTGAAACATGACTTTCAATGCTGTCTTCAAGATCATTTATAAAAATGTTAAATAGAAGGGGTCCCAGAACAGACCCCTGAGGGACACCACTTGCCACCTCTGTCCAGCTTGAAAATTTACCATTAACGACAACTCTTTGTATTCTGTTTTTAAGCCAATGTTCTACCCAAGAACAAGCATTTTCATCGAGACCGATTTCCTTGAGTTTGAACACTAATCTTTTGTGTGGAACTGTATCAAATGCCTTGGCAAAATCCAAATAGATCACATCCACTGCAACACCCTGATCTATACTTCTACTTACTTCTTCGTAGAACGCAATCAAGTTAGTTTGACATGACCTGTGCTTCATAAAACCGTGCTGATTTTTGCTGATAACCATATTCTTCTCAAGGAATTCTTGAATATTATCCTTTAATAACCTTTCAAATATTTTACCAGCCACAGAAGTTAAACTCACAGGTCTATAATTTCCAGGCAAGGATTTTGAACCCTTTTTGAATATAGGAACCACATCTGCCTTCCTCCAATCCTCCGGAACACTTCCTGAAAGAAAAGAATCTTGAAAGATTAAAAACAGAGGTTCACTTATTTCTATACTTAGTTCCTTAAGTACACGTGGATGGATACCGTCAGGCCCTGGAGCTTTGTTTATATTAACTTTCTTTAGTTGCTGCAGCACATTGTCTTGAGTTAACCAATTACAATTATTCTGCAAGTTTTTAGTAGCAATCATTTGCACATCTATTGCCATGGGTTCTTCTTTAATATATACGGAGGAGAAATAGTTATTTAGAATTCCTGCCTTTTCTTGGTCTTCATTAACTAACACCCCCGTTTCAGTTTTAAGTGTACCTATACTTTCATTTTTGGGTTTTTTGGAATTTATGTACTTAAAAAATGCTTTGGGGTTGGTTTTGCTCTCTTTAGCTATCATTTTTTCATTTTGAAGTTTAGCAAGTTTAATTGCCTTTTTGCACGCATTATTTGCTTTCTTATATCTTTTATAAGATGCATCTGATTTGTCTGATTTAAATGCTTTAAATGCCCTTTTCTTATATTTAATCTCTTGTTTTACTTCTCTACTAAGCCACATTGGTTTTAATTTGTTTCTTTTATACTTATTTCCCAATGGTACATACTGAGAAATGTACCTTTCTAATATTTGTTGGAAGATGATCCATTTATCCTCAGTGTTCTTTTCACTAAAGAGTTTATGCCAGTCAATATATTGTAAAGCTTCCCTTATCTTATTGAAATTGGCCTTTTTAGAATTATATGTTTTAGTATACCCCATGTGCTTTTGTTTTTTTGAGTTTATTTCAAAGGACACTATATTGTGATCACTATTTCCCAAGTGCTCACCTACTTGAATGTTGGTCAAAAGATCAACGTTGTTTGTTAAAACCAGGTCCAGACAAGCGTCCATTCTAGTTGGTGCTTGTACAAGTTGTGACATGAAGTTGTCATTTAACAAGTTTAAAAACCTAATTCCCTTTGCTGAGCTACTAGTCCCTATGTCCCAATTTATGTCTGGGTAATTAAAATCTCCAATAATTAAAGTGTTACCAAGATTTGCTGCTTTCTCAATTTGCTCAAACAGCTGTTGTTCCTCGTCAATATAAACATTAGGTGGTTTATAACATATCCCAACCAATAGTTGGTTTCCCTTCTTTTCCCCCAAGCAGATATTTACCCATAAAGCTTCCACATTTTCTTTATCGCATTCAATTTGCTTAAGATTTGGCTTTAAATCATGGTTGACATACAAACATACCCCACCACCCTTCTTGTTTTTCCTATCCTTCCTAAATAATGTGTACCCATTTAAGTTAACTGCCCAGTCATGTGTCTCATCCCACCATGTTTCAGTTATGCCTATTATATCATATTGTTTAGTGTATGCTAATGCCTCTAGTTCCCCCATTTTGTTATTTAGGCTCCTTGCATTAGTAAGCATACATTTAATATCATGCGTCTCTTGTTTATTTTGTGAATTACCAACATTACATAGCTTCTCTATTCTGAGCTTGCCCTTCCCTCCGTCTCCACCCTCCTTATACTGTTCTAAAGCCCATCTCCTTTCTGTCCTATCTCCATTTTGTAGATTGCTATGACCCTCCCCCCCTACTACTAGTTTAAAATCTCCTCCAACCTTCTAGCCATCCTATCCCCCAGCACTGCAGACCCCCTTCCGTTTAGGTGCAATCCATCACTACTATATAGGTTGTACCCAATCGCAAAGTCGGCCCAGTGCTCTAAAAACCCAAAACCCTCCTTCCTGCACCAAGACTTCAGCCACGCATTAACCTTTCTAATCTCCCGCTGCCTTTCCACTGTAGCACGTGGCACAGGTAATATCTCAGAGAATACCACCTTGGAGGTCCTTTTCTTGAGTTTGCTACCTAATTCCCTGAAATCATTCTTTAGGACCTTCCATCTTCCTCTTACTTTGTCATTGGTACCAACATGGACCATGACCGCTGGGTCATCCCCAGCCCCTCCCAATAATCCATCCACTCTGTCAGCAACATGCCGGACCCGAGCACCCGGGAGACAGCAAACTGTCCGGTTGAGCCGATCAGAGTGGCAGATTGCCCTATCTGCTCTCCTAATGATAGAGTCCCCTACCACCACAACCTGTCTTGCCTTCCTTACATTTTGATCCCCACCCGTACTAGAGGGGCTGTCACCTCGGCTGTTAGAAGTAACAGCTTCCTCTAATACAGCTACTCCTGAGCTGATGCTCCCAACATCTTCCCTCAAACGGGCAAATCTGCTAGGTTGCACCAAATCAGGACTAGCTAGCCCTTTCCTCTTCCCTCCCCCCCTGCTTCCTCGCCCCACTGTCACCCAGCTACATGCCTGTTCACCATCTGTCATATCTCCTCCCTCTCCACTACCTGTCCCCACTAAACTCTGCTCAGTCAGCAGCAGACTCCTCTCAAGATTGTCGATCTCCCTCAAAGTTGCGATTTGCTTCTCAAGATCTCCAATCTGAGCTTCCAGAGAAGCCACTCGCACACAACCATCACAGAGGTATGGACCATGGACGGGTACATCCAGGCATCCATACATGCAACAAGATGTGCATTGAGTTAAACTAACAATCTTGCTAGCACTCATTTCCCCAGATACAGATAAAAAAAAAATATATATATATATATAAATAAAATAAAAAATTAAAAATTACCTTGATAGTTTAAACCCCTAGTTAGTTCCAACTCCTGGTTTTCTAACTCCTACTTGAAAGAGTCTACTTGGAACTAACTAGGGGTTTAAACTATCAAGGTAATTTTTAATTTTTTATTTTATTTATATATATATTTTATTTATTTATTTATTTTTTTTAAACTTTACAGACTGAACCAATTAAACAAAAATAAAATACAAACCACTCTCCACAGTATACAAACCACTCCAAGCAACTCCTGGTTTTCTAACTCCTACTTGAAAGAGTCTACTTGGAACTAACTAGGGGTTTAAACTATCAAGGTAATTTTTAATTTTTAATTTTATTTATATATATATTTTATTTATTTATTTATTTATTTTAAACTTTACAGACTGAACCAATTAAACAAAAATAAAATACAAACCACTCTCCACAGTATACAAACCACTCCAAGCAACTCCTGGTTTTCTAACTCCTACTTGAAAGAGTCTACTTAATAGAGTCTGCTTCCAAATAATGTGAGCAAGCTCAGTGAGTTAGGGGTGTGCCTTTATAGGGATACAAATCCCACACAGGTGCAATTAATGAACACTCCCCCCAATCAATCAAGCAGCAGCAGCACAAAAGAGGGGGAAAAACCAGAACACCAGGAAAAAAAAAAATTAAGTAATTTTATTGATTGCAATTTGGGGGACCTTCCTGACAACCCATGCCGAAAGTCCAGATAATTTAATTTGCTAGAACTATATTTAACCCTGTAACTTTCCAAGACACCATAAAACCTGTACATGGGGGGGGTACTGTTTTACTCGGTAGACTTCACTGAACACAAATATTAGTGTTTCAAAACAGTAAAACATATCACAGTGATGAAATTGTCAATGAAAGTGAAGTTTTTTGTATTTTTCACACACAAACGGCACTTTCACTAATGACATCATTGTTGTAATACGTTTTACTGTTTTGAAACACTAATATTTGTGTTCAGCGAAGTCTCACAAGTATAATAGTACCCCCATATACAGGTTTTATAGTGTTTTTGAAAATTACAGGGTAAAATATAAGGCCTGTTTTTTCTCATTGAAATATGCCAGATTGGATATGATGCCTTTGAGAGCGTATGGTAGCCCAGGAATGAGAATTACCCTCATGATGGCTTACCATTTGCAAAAGAAGACAACCAAGGTATTGCAAATGGGGTATGTTCAATCTTTTTTACTAGCCACTTGGTCACAAACACTGGCCAAAGTTTGCGTTCATAATAGTTTTTTTGCATTTTTAACACACAAACAAATATAAATGCTAACTTTGGCCAGTGTTTGTGACTAAGTGGCTACTAAAAATGACTGGATATACCCATATTGAATACCCTGGATTGTCTCCTTCTTAAAAATATATGGTTTAATGGGGGTAAATTACATTGTCTGGCTTCAAAAATGTCCTAAATAGGACATGGGTGCATGATGATCAGCTGTGAAAATTCCAAGTTGGAAAACTGGAATGCACACCCTCCAAATAAGGTATTTTAGCCCCCAGAGAACCCGATACACCTATACATGGGTGCATAGGCGTGCGCAGCCTATTGCATTAGGGTTTGCACCCTAAAGCACAAACACATGCTGCGTGTTTATGTATGTATGTATATATATATATATATACACACACACATACATACACTGCTGTGTGTGTGTGTGCTGTGTGAGGGTACTGTTAGTGTGATGTGTGTGTGAGGGTGCTGGTAGTGTGCTATGTGGGTGAGGGTGTTTATGTGTGTGTGTTTGTGAGGGTGCTGTTAGTGTACTGTGTGTGAGGGTTCTGTTTGTGTGCTGTGTGTGAGGGTACTGGTAGTGTGCTGTGTGTGTGTTTGTTAGGCTTCTGTTAGTGAGTGAGGGTGCTGTTTGTGGGTGTCGTGTGTTTGTGAGGGTGCTGTTAGTATGCTGTGTATGAGGGTGCTGTTTGTGTGTGAGTGTGCTGTGTGTGTGAGGGTGCTGTGTGTGTGTTTGTGAGGGTGCTGTGTGTGTGTTTGTGAGGGTGCTGTTAGTGTACTGTGTGTTTAAGGGTGCTGTGTGTGTGAGGGTGCTGTATGTGTGTGGGTGCTGTCTGTGTGCTGTGTTTGTGTGGGTGCTGTGTGTGAGAGGGTGCTGTGTGTGTGTGTGGGTGCTGTGTGTGTGTGGGTGCTGTATGTGTGAGGGTGCTGTATGTGTGAGGGTGCTGTGTGTGTGTGGGTGCTGTATGTGTGTGGGTGTGCTGTGTGTGTGAGGGTGCTGTGTGTGTGTGGGTGCTGTATGTGTGTGGGTGTGCTGTGTGTGTGAGGGTGCTGTGTGTGTGAGGGTGCTGTGTGTGTGTGGGTGCTGTATGTGTGTGGGTGTGCTGTGTGTGTGAGGGTTCTGTATGTGTGAGGGTGCTGTGTGTGTGTGCTGTATGTTTGGATAATTTGTGGTTGCGGAGGTGGGGCAGATTAGTTAATAAATATCCCCCCTCCCTTCTTACCTTTTGTAGGGAGGGGGATCCTTGTTGCTGCTCACGTCCCTGGTGGTCCAGTGGAGGTGGGGGCAGATCAGTTAATATCCCCCCTCCCTTCTTACCTTATGTAGGGAGGGGGGATCCTTCCTTGCTGCCTTCCCTGGTGGTCCAGTGAAAAGTGAACTCTAGCCTGCGGGGCTAGAGTTCACTCTCGTGAGATCTGAGCGTTGCCGCGGCAACGCTCAGATCTCACGAGAGGAACCCGGCGGAGCTGCTGGCAATAGCTCCCCGGGTCCTCTCCTGCCTCCCTCCCTGCATGTGGGTCAGTGAGGGAAGGCTGAGAGCAGAGCCGGCGCTCGGATAGTGCCGGCTCTGCATGGACCGACAGGGGAGATCCTGAGATCTCCCCTGCCGGTCTCACTCCATAGACGTGCAGCGGGATTAGGGCACAGGCACACCCGGCACACCCCATGTGCACGCCTATGCCTGGGTGGTATCACTGTACTCAGGAGATGTTGTGAAGACAAATTGAGGTGAGCTTTGGCAGTAACCCTTAAGTTCTCAGTACATGCATTCTTAAATTGCTATGTGTGTTTAAAAAAGTCACCATTTTTTTATTTTTTTTTTTTATTTGGCATAGATTGGTGGTAGAATGGTTGCATGAAAAGAGTCAAAATATACCAAGTTTAATACCTTAAGTTGTGTTAAAAAATATATACATGTGATGTGTTATTCAGGGATTCCTGACAGATATCAGTGTTACAATGTAACTTTCGTTAATTTTGAAAAAAAAAAAAATTGGTTTGGAAATAGAAGTGCTACTTGTACTCATTGCCCTATAACTTTCCAAAAAAAGCTAACAACATGTTAACAATGGGTATTTCTAAACTCAGGACAAAATGTAGAAACTATTTAGCACAGGTGGTGTTTGGCGGTTGTAGATGCATTTTGGGGGTCAAAGTTAAAAAAAGTAGTTTTTTTCAAATTTTTTCATCATATTTTATGTTTTTTATAGTAAATTATATGAAATTATGAAAATAATGTTATACGCGGGTGGGGGCCATAAAATGTAATGAAGGGGGGGACCTATTGTACTGCCCCCCACCCCTGAGCGGCGGGTGGGGGCCATAAAAGACAATAAGGGGAAACCTATTGTCCTCCCCCTGGCCCCCACCCCTGGGCGGTGGGTAGGGGCCATAAATAATAATGGCGCGGACCTACTGTACTCCCTTCCCACCTGGCCCCCACCCCTGAGCGGCGGGTGGGGGTCATAAAAGACAATGAGGGGGGGACCAATTGCCCGGCCCCCAACCCTGAGCGGCGGATGGGGGCCCTAAATTAAAATGCCCCACTCCCCCCTTCCAAGGTGACTAGGGGTCCCCAAGCCCCTAGTCACCCCCCCACCCCCACCCAAATAGAAAATAATCCCCTACCTACCCCCCTCACCCTAAAAATAGTGAAGGGGTAATAAAATAACTAACTACCTGTAAAAAAAATTAAACTTTTGATGTCTTCTTTTTTCTAAAATCTTTATTTTTCTGCCCCAAAAAAGGCCAAATAAAAACCATAATACCTGTCAAACTTGTAAAAAAGAAAATAAAAAAAAACAATTGCAAAAAAAAAATGAGACGAAAAAGAAAAACCCGACGCTAAAGAAAACTCTGATTGGATAGCTTGAAATACATCCAATCAGAGTGCTCTGTGTCATTTTACACAGCGTGGGAAAATAGGTCCCCCCATTGTTATTTATTGTCCCCACCCACCGCTCAGGGGTGGTGGCTGGGTGGGAGGATAATAGGTCCCCCCCATTATTATTTATGGCTGCCACCCACCGATCACGGGTGGGGGCCCGGGGGAGGACAATAGGTCCCCCCCCCTCCTTATCCTTTAGGGCCCCCACCCGCCGCTCAGGGGTGGGAGCTGGGGGGAGGAGGACAATAGGTCCCTACCCCTCATTATCCTTTAGGGCCCCCACCCGCAGCTCAGGGGTGGGGGACAGGGGACGGGGGGTAGTAGGGTTTGTTTTTCCTTAACAATGAGCAGCCACAGGCCCCTACTCGCGTTATAGCGAGTAGGGGCAGAATTTACTAATACTAAGTAATCTTTACTTAGCATTAGTAAAGGTGGCTGAAAGAATACTTTAGGTCTTTCAGCCTTTTGGTAGATAGCTCCCTGATACCGTTGGAATTAGGGAGTTATCTACAAAGGGGCTGCAAGATACCGCCGCGGCACGAATCAGATCGGAGTTTCATTCATTCTAATGAAATTCTGATACGAACAATGTCCCGAATTGCGTCCTAACACGAATGGAGAAACTGTTATCATTATTTTAGGACGCAATTCGACAGTTTCGCCAGCGTTCTGTCTAAGTGACAGGATGTTCGGGAATACTGATAGGATGCATCGCGGAAACAGGGAGGAAAGCTAAGAATTGTGGGAAAATGTATCTGACCACCGGAAATTAAGCATACTTTGCTCTTCCGCTGGTCAGAGATGGTCAGGCGTAAGAAACCTCCATAAGACAAATAGTCCCTACTTTGTCTTATGTTTTAAAGAAAACTAGAGCAGATAGGAAGAAATGAAGAACAGATCCTGACAGAGGGAGAGAAGAGGAACCGATTAAAGAAAGGTAAGTTCAGCATGACAGCCCCGCTTTAAGTTTCCATACTTAAGCAAGAGTATGTGAAAAGTAGTTAGGGTTGCCACCTTTCTTGGAAAAACATACCAGCTTTACTAATTTGCATAATTATTATGTATGGGTGACATCACATGATGTAAATCACAAGGAGTGACATAAGAGAAAATGCTGTAAAATAACCAAAAAACTACTTACAGTTTGATTCTGCTGTATAGCTGGATTGCTCCCAGTGTATCCCTGTCCCCCAGTGTCTCAAGTCTCCCACTGTCTCAATGTAACTATGTGTCAGTTTCCCCATGTCTCCCAGTATCCCCCTGTTGCCCAGTGTATCAGTGTCCCCTAGTCTCAAAGTGCCAGGGACACTGGCTGGGAGACATGGGGACATTGAGACGCTTGGAGCACTGGGAGACATGGGGACACAGACACTGGGAGACATGGGAACCTGAGACACTTGGGGACACATGGGGACACTGAGACACCAGGGACACTGGTTGGGACACATGGGGACACTGGGCGACTAGGGGACACTTGAAGACATGGGGAAACTGAGACACTGGCTGGGAGACATGGGGACACTGGGAGACATGTGCACACTGTGCCCCTAGTGCCTTAGTGTCCCCATGTCTCCCAGTGTCCCCAAGTGACTGTGTCATAAAGTCTCCCAATGTCCCTTAGTGTCCCAATACCTCCCAGTGTCTAAGTGTCCCCAAGTATCTGTGTCAAAATGTCTTCCAATGTCCCTTAGTGTCTCAGTGTCCCCATATGTCACGGTGCCCCCATGTCTCAGTGCAGCTTTTCCCCCCATCCCTCACTTCCCTGAGCTGTAGGCTGTCTCTGCAGGCTGGGAGTTGCTGTCTGGACTCTCTGTAGCTGCTCCCCTGCAGATCTGTGAGTAGAGATAGGCAGGGAGGGATATGCTGGAACTTCCTATCCCTGCCTCTCCCAACACACAGCAACCCCTACTAGCCAGTGCTGGTATTGCATCACAATCTCTGTTTATACTGAGAAACATACCAGCATTTGTATTGCCAGTATGACTGCAATATCAGCACCCGCCAGGCAGCCTCAAGTAACAGCCAGGTGGAAACCCTAAGAGTTTTTAAATCAATGGGCCTATTTTATGGGCAGCTCCAGCCCCTATGTTAATCCGGCCCTGGTGAGGGGCGTAGGTAGGGTATTTTTTATTGCGGGGAGAGGGGAGGGAGGGAGTGACTAGGGGCTTGGGGACCGCTAGTCACATTATTATTTGTAGTCCCCACCAGCTGCTCATGGGTGGGGACCAGGGGGGACATTAGGACCAGGCTGTCCAGTGATAATGCTTTAAAGATGGACACTGATGATTGTCCAGTGATAATTCTATAATGATGGACACTGATGGCTGACCAGTGATAATTCTATAATGATGGACAGTGATGGCTGACCAGTGATAATTCTATAATGATGGACAGTGATGGCTGACCAGTGATAATTCTATAATGATGGACAGTGATGGCTGACCAGTGATAATGCTATAATGAGTGACAGTGATGGCTGACCAGTGATAATGTTATAATGATGGACAATGATGGCTGATGAGTGATAATGTTAAAATGATGGACAGTGATGGCTGACCAGTGATAATGTTATAATGATGGACAGTGATGGCTGACCAGTGATAATGCTATAATGATGGACAGTGATGACTAACCAGTGATAATGCTATAATGATGGACAGTGATGGCTGACCAGTGATAATGTTATAATGATGGACCGTGATGGCTGACCAGTGATAATGCTATAATGATGGACAGTGGTGGCTGACCAGTGATAATGTTATAATGAGTGACAGTGATGGCTGACCAGTGATAATGCTATAATGATGGACAATGATGGCTGATGAGTGATAATGTTATAATGATGGACAGTAATGGCTGACCAGTGATAATGCTATAATGATAGACAGTGATGGCTGACCAGTGATAATTCTATAATGATGGACAGTGATGGCTGACCAGTGATAATGCTATAATGATGGACCGTGATGGCTGACCAGTGATAATGCTATAATGATGGACAGTGGTGGCTGACCAGTGATAATGTTATAATGAGTGACAGTGATGGCTGACCAGTGATAATGCTATAATGATGGACAATGATGGCTGATGAGTGATAATGTTATAATGATGGACAGTAATGGCTGACCAGTGATAATGCTATAATGATAGACAGTGATGGTGTGGTGGAATCTCGGTAAAAATAAATTTAGTAGGCCGAGATTACCACGTGGCATGTGTACGTGCATATGCTGACGTATCGATCAGTTGGTTGCACGAGGCAAGATACGATCAGTAGTGTACGGAGCATGTGCAAGAATACAGGATGTAGTATTCCCCTCCTCCATTGTGCTGGACAGGCCATGCGGTCAAGCAGGAAGTTAATTCTTATATTGTATTGATTGGTCAAGAGAATGTGCGGGTGGAGCTTAATATGGGAGGAGTTATGTGCCTATATAAGGAGCCTGCACTATTGTCCGGGGCTCAGAACTTGCTGTATTTTGGTGACGCTAGTCCCTCTGAGTCCCGATCGGTGATCCAATAAAGAATCTCTTCCTTCCTGAAGAAACCTGTGTCCATCTCTCTGTGCTTGGCTTCCGTCAGTTTCTCCGGTATCATTTGGTGCATTGGCCGGGAAGCTCATCGTTCAACGGTAGCTGAGAGGCAGAGGCGTGAGACGGTCTATCTTTGCCCACGTTCTCTACGGCTGCACCCCTGAACTTCTGCGTGGACCTCCCTTCGTCTCGGCGCCACTGGGCCGTTGTCCAGGAGATCATCGGCCTCTACGTGAGAAGTGCTGGGGTGTCCCCGTCGATGAGTGTGAACTCAGGTTCAGGAACGAGGAGGTAAGACAACTGCTGTTTTAGACGGCAGGACCCACTAGGGGTATACCGATTGTGCGGTAGGCCCAAAGGGGTTTTGAATCTGTGTATCTGCCCCCTCTGTCGGAGGGAAGGAGCGAAGGCGCACCGCTCGATCGAACGCTCTTTAGTCAGACCGTTTGATTCTGTTAGTCAGGCGGGGCTCTGGTGTAAATAGCCCTAGCCGGACACCGGTGTCTTGTCTAGACTAGCGTTCTAGGGTGTACATTTTGTTCGCTAGGTCGGAGGGACCGGGAGACTAAGCGGCGTCTGTGTAAATTCGGTTCGCTAGTTCTCATCCTATCTGGGCTAAGTGGGAAGGCGTGTAAATTTGGAACCCACTAGACTTTTGATAGTGCGACTAAGAGGCGTCTGTGTAAATTCGGTCCTCTAGCTCGCTATATATGTGGTGATTGGGCAGTGTGGCTAACCAAAACGTATGTAGATTGTTTTTAGGTAGTCCATTCAAGGTACTGGCCAAATAGTTTAGTTGGGAATTGTAAATGTGTTAAAGATTGTTAGTAAAGTGTATATCTTGTTAGATAAGCGCGAGCTCAGCCGTCTAGCGAGAGTGTTAATAGTGTGTTGCTGTATTATAGTGCACGGTACCATAACCCTGTATATTTACTGACACTGTATATAAGTACTAATCATTGTCGTCCATTGCATGTTTTAACACCATAACCACTAATAATTGTATTGTGACCTTAACTTGTGCTTTGACCTATGCTAACCGTACTGTAACCGCTATTTGTAAAAGACGATGTTACTGGGGTGTGTTATAGACGGGTAATTCGTATATAGAGAATTATAGCGTGGGTGACTGTATAGTTACGCCAAAGGGCATAATATTGATTATATAGTGACTGGTGTAACAGCTGTGTGTGTACGGGAATTCCCTGAGTGTTTATTGTTATTGTATACGTTTCACTTGGTAACTGTACCACGTGGTGCTGTTGCCAGAGGAAACGGGTGTGACTGTTGAATAGTACGCGTGTATAGTATTCGTTGTCGACGACGTTCCATTGTTAAGTATGGGTGCGTCGCAGTCAACGATTCCGGATCCCTTAGGTTGTATGGTGAAGAATTTTAAAAAGGGATTCAAAACTTGTGATTTTGGGGTTAAGATGTCTCCTGTACGTTTGGTCACTTTGTGCACTAGGGAGTGGCCTACTTTGGTTGCAGCATGGCCGCCACGTGGCAGTTTGGATCCAACTCTGGTACGGCGCTTACACGTGGCTGTATCAGGTAGGCCTGAACTTTACGGCAAGTTTCCTTATATTGACTGTTGGAGACAGGCCGTAAATGACTCGCCAAAATGGCTCCAGACATGCCACGAGGAGCAGTGTCGCCTCATGGTAGCTAGGACTTGTTCGTCCACTAGGACTGGTGTTAGGCCCATTTTGGACACGCCCCCTGAGTCCAAAATCCCTTTGCCGCCCCCTTACTTTCCGTTAAGAGGAAGTGACGCAAACGCAGGAAGTCCTGCACCCCTCCCCTCATTACCCTCATCCACTTCCGCTTCCTCTTCCAGTACAGGATCCACCCCCCCTCGTACTAAATCTCCCCTTCCGGAACCAGAACCCACCCCCATTAGAAA
The DNA here is from genome assembly GCF_036172605.1 of Pelobates fuscus. NCBI lineage: Eukaryota > Metazoa > Chordata > Amphibia > Anura > Pelobatidae > Pelobates > Pelobates fuscus. The sequence goes on along the minus strand of NC_086319.1, from coordinate 303,270,784 downwards.
CGAATATCCTGATTTGGCGCCACTTCAGACTTCCGGTCAAGCTTCATCTAGCTCGACTCGAAGTGTTTTATTTACAACCTTTTCCCAAAACCAACCTCCCACATCCCCATACCCTATCTCTCCCCGACCGGAACCCATGACTGACGCCCCTCTACGTAGCCCCATCCAAACCCGACAGTTGACTGGTGCCCAACAATTAAAGCACTATCAGATGCCTCTTCGTCTGAATCCCGGGTCAGCTTATATCGATGCCGCAGGTCAAATGGCACACGCTGACCCAGTCTTCGTATATGTCCCATTTACCACAACCGATCTTTTAAACTGGAAGACCCATAATTCCTCGTATACTGAGAAACCACAAGCCATGACTGATCTGTTCACCTCAATAGTACAGACGCATAATCCGACATGGGCTGATTGCCAGCAGTTATTAATGACTTTATTTAACAATGAGGAAAGGACAAGAATAAATCAAGCAGCCATAAAAGCACTAGAGGATAGAGCCCGTGCTTTGAACCAAGCTAATCCAGCAGCATGGGCCGCAACACATTATCCCAACACTGATCCCGATTGGAACGTAAATGGTGCTGATATGGTTCAACTCAGAGCCTATAGAGACGCTATAATTGCTGGCATGAAAGCAGGAGGAAAGAAAGCCATTAACATGTCGAAGACAGTTGAGGTGATCCAGAAAAGCGATGAAGCGCCCAGTGTCTTTTATGACCGATTATTGGAGGCATACCGCTTGTATACCCCCTTTAATCCGGAAGACGCAGACAATTCCCGAATGGTGAACTCCGCCTTTGTCAGCCAAGCTTATGGAGATATTAAGCGCAAGCTACAAAAGTTAGAAGGGTTTGCAGGTATGTCCATCACCCAACTAATGGAGGTAGCAAATAAGGTTTATATGTACAGGGATACAGAAAGTAAGAAAGAGGAAGAGCGCAAGATGCGTAAAAAGGCTGATATGCTAGCGGTAGCGATCGCAGGCGTAGATAGACGGGGCCCGGATAGAGGCGATAGTAGATGGAATGAGGAACCTCTAAGTAGAAATCAGTGCGCTTACTGTAGGGAAGAAGGGCATTGGAGAAATGAGTGTCCGCGAAGAGAACAGTCTGAGAGAGACAGACCTAGGTCAGGTTACGGAAACTTTAGAGGCAGAGCGAGAGGTAGAGGAGGCCCCGGAGGGAGTAATGGGTATAGAGGGAGTAATGGGAACAGAGGAAGTGTTAGGGAAGATAGGTATATTCCAGCAGCGCAAAGGTCCCGCGATAGAGAAGGTAGGGACTTTGTAGGATTGGCTGACACGGTCATGGAGGACTATTGATACCGACCGGGCTCCATCCCCCTTGGTCGAGCGGAGCCTATGGTCGATGTATCAATAGGGGGAAAAAGGAGTGCGTTCATGATCGACACTGGTGCTGAACATTCAGTGGTGACTAATCTAGTTGCTCCTCCATCTGGAAGGACTATTACTGTGATAGGAGCAACTGGAAGAAGTGCTGAAAAACCGGTTCTTAAAAGTCGACTCTGTACATTGGGAGGCCACATAGTAAAACACCAATTCCTTTATATGCCTGAATGTCCAGTCCAATTGCTGGGACGTGATATGCTATCAAAATTACAAGCGCAGATTACGTTCCTACCAAATGGAACAACATCTCTAAAGTTTAATGGACCTTCAGGTATTATGACTTTATCCGTACCAAAGGAAGAAGAGTGGCGACTTTATACAGTGTTGACTAGCCAAAACCCTAGGAGTGATGAGACATTATTCAACATACCAGGAGTTTGGGCAGAGAACAACCCACCAGGACTGGCCCGCAATATTCCACCTATAAAAATTGAACTAAAACTTGGGGTTTATCCAGTAAGCCTACGACAATACCACATCCCGCAGAAGGCTAAGAAGAACATTCAATCTTATCTGGATAAGTTCATACGGTATGGTATCCTAAAATTCTGTACTTCCCCCTGGAACACCCCATTGCTGCCTGTTCAAAAGCCCGGTACAGATGAGTATCGACCTGTGCAGGACTTAAGAGCAGTCAATGATGCGGTTGTTAGTATACATCCAGTCGTACCCAATCCATATAACCTGCTTGCTTTAATTCCGGGCGGGGCTACTTACTTCACAGTCTTAGATCTCAAAGATGCCTTCTTTTGCCTCCGAATTGCCGCAGAAAGTCAATGTATTTTCGCTTTCCAATGGGAGAACGCTGTAACGGGCTCAAAACGCCAGATGACTTGGACAAGACTGCCCCAAGGGTTTAAAAATTCACCTACCCTATTTGGTTCAGCTCTAAGTCAAGATCTACTGGATTTCGAGTCTATCCCAGGAGAGTGTGTATTGTTACAGTATGTAGATGACTTGTTGATAGCAGCAGTTACAAAAGAAAAATGTCAGCAAGCAACGCACGATCTACTACACATTCTCTGGAAGGCAGGATACAAGGTGTCTAGAAAGAAGGCTCAGTTGTGTTTGCCAACTGTCAAGTATCTGGGATTCCATATCTCTGAAGGTCAAAGAATTATGGGGCCAGAGAGAAAAGAAGCTGTCTGCCAAATACCAATACCCAAGAATAGAAGACAAGTGCGAGAATTCTTGGGGGCAGCAGGCTTCTGTAGGATATGGATTCCCAGCTATGCGATACTGGCAAAACCTCTGTACGCAGCTATCAAAGGTACAGAGCACGACCCCTTCTTATGGACTCAAGAACAGCAAACGGCATTTGAAGATGTGAAGAAGGCTTTGATGAGTGCCCCAGCATTAGGTCTACCTGATCACACACGACCATTCTACCTGTACGTACATGAGCAAAGAAGAATGGCTGTGGGAGTATTGACACAGTACTTGGGATCATGGCAAAGACCTGTTGCCTACATGTCTAAGCAACTGGATGCAGTGGCCAGCGGACTTCCACCTTGTCTAAGAGCCGTAGCTGCAGCCGCCCTGCTAGTAGCTGAAGCCGATAAACTCACTCTGGGTCAAGAACTTTATGTACGAGTCCCACATGCAGTACAGACGTTGTTGGATTACAAAGGAAATCATTGGTTTAGTAATAGCCGTATGACCAAGTATCAAGCAATGTTGTGTGAAAACCCAAGAGTGCATTTAGAGACTGTAAACACCTTAAATCCAGCTACCCTTTTGCCGCAACCTACTGAAAGTCAACATGATTGTTTGGAAGTAATGGATGAAGTATTCTCAAGTAGACCAGATCTTCGTGATTTTCCCATCCAGAACCCCGATGTTCAATATTACACCGACGGCAGTAGTTATGTGAAAGAAGGGATCCGCTATGCAGGATATGCAGTAACAACAATAGACAAGGTGATAGAAGCTCGGCCACTGGCGAAAGGAACATCAGCACAAAAGGCAGAATTGATAGCACTGACACGAGCGTTACAATTGGCTGAAGGTTTAAGAGTAAATATCTATACGGACTCTAAGTATGCGTTTTTAACCACTCATGCCCACGGAGCTTTGTATAAAGAAAGAGGACTACTGAATTCAGAAGGCAAAGAAATCAAGTACGCAGCTGAAATCCTACAACTATTGGAAGCAGTGTGGGAGCCGAAAGAAGTCGGTATTATACATTGTCGAGCGCATCTGAGAGGAGATGGTGATGTAACCAAAGGAAATCGGATGGCAGATAGTGCAGCTAAGCGTGCTGCTGAATCAGGAAGACAGGAGTATGTGGGGCATATAGCTGCTCTAATACCAACCCCATTGTCTCAATGGACTCCAGTTTATACAACTCAAGAAGAGGAGTGGTTAAAGACTGAACCGGGAAAGTATTTGGAGAACAAGTGGTATCAGCTAGAAGATGGAAGAATAGTTATACCAGCATCACTAGCAGTAGAAATTGTCCAGAACTATCATAACGGGACACATTCTGGGAGAGACAGTACAGAAGAATCTCTCAGGAAACATTTCTACATACCAAGATTGTCCAACTTGACTCAGGCCATTGTACGTAGATGTGTAACGTGTGCTAAAAATAATGCAAGACAAGGACCAGTAAAGCCACCAGGAGTCCAGTTTATGGGGGGACTCCCCATGTCCGATCTACAAATAGACTTTACAGTGATGCCTAAATCGGGTGGACATCGTTACCTTCTGGTAATTGTGTGCACCTATTCAGGCTGGGTAGAAGCATGTCCTACTCGTACAGAGAAAGCAGGAGAAGTTGTGAGATTCCTGCTACGAGAAATAATACCCCGATATGGACTACCCTGTTCTATAGGATCGGACAATGGTCCAGCTTTTGTTCATCAGTGCCTACAACAACTGACTCATATGCTTGGTATAAAGTGGAGGCTTCATACCGCATATAGACCCCAGAGTTCTGGTAAGGTAGAGAGAATGAATAGAACTATTAAGAACCAGTTGGCTAAAATGTGTCAGGAAACCCAACTTAAGTGGAACGTTCTCTTACCCATAGCTCTATTGCGAATCCGCAGTACCCCTACCAGAAGGATGGGCCTCTCTCCTTTTGAAATTATGTATGGGCGACCACCTCCCGTACTTGGTAACTTAAGGGGGGATTTGAGTCAGTTGGGAGAAGGAATTACCCGGCAGCAGGTTGTAGAGTTGGGTAAGACTATGGAGGAGGTACAGAAATGGGTACAAGATAGATTACCTGTGAATATTTATCCCCCTGTTCATAGTTATCATCCAGGAGATCAAGTGTGGATTAAAGAGTGGAATAATGTACCGTTAGGGCCCAAGTGGAGAGGTCCTTATGTTGTTCTTTTGTCTACCCCTACAGCGATTAAAGTGGCCGAAGTGACTCCGTGGATACATCACTCCAGGGTTAAACCAGCAGCAGTTGATTCTTGGCAAGTTACAGCAGACCCAGAGAATCCCTGCAAGATCCGGTTGAAACGCACTACTCAGTCGGAGTAACAAGGAATTATTGTGGATTATAAATTTTATTGTTACAGGTGTGAGTGAGAAGGCCATAATAAAGCCTGTCCGCTTACCAACACATAGTGTATAAGCCAGGAAAGTCCCGAAGGGACACCTGTGAAGACGAGCAGAACTCCATTCCCTGCAGCCCTCACATCCTGGAAGCTGAGGCGCCTTCGCACGGACGAAGACTGAGGATGACGGCGAAAGATGTGCTTTTGATTGTGTATATTTATGTGTGTTTTTATATTCAGGAAGGTAGAGGTACCGACACTCCTAGCTGTGAGGTGTGCATTAAGACTACGAGAACAGGTAATCATATTTCCCAAACCCTAATTTGGCATTCACAATACGAATGTAAAGGAGAGGTATCAAGATGTAGATACCTAAATATAGACTATAGTGTGTGCCATTTAGGAGTAGGAGAACCTAAGTGCTTCAGTCCAGAGTATCAACCTCGTACAATTTGGTTGACTCTCAGGAATGGAGATCCTCAGGGGACCCTAATTAATAAGACGGTGTTAGAATCCGTATATTCTTCGGGTGTTCTGCTATTTGATGCATGTAAGGCGATATCAAGTGGTAGAAAGCCGTGGAATGTATGTGGGGATCTTAGATGGGAGAGGACGTATGGATCTAACGATAAATATATTTGTCCCAGTAGTAAAAATAAATATGTGAGTCCTAGATGCCCAAATAAAGACTATAACTTTTGCCCATATTGGTCTTGTGTGGGGTGGGCGACTTGGGGACAGACAGTAGATAAAGACATGATAGTGACTAAGTTGCCGACTAGCCCTTATTGTAAGTCTATGGAATGCAACCCAGTCCATATACTTATAAATAACCCCGACAAGTTCTTAGACAAATATGGAAATTTATTTGGGTTTCAGATATACGGGACGGGTTTAGATCCTGGGACATTATTGTTTATAGGGATAGAGACTGATACGGTATCCTCCCAGACTCATCAAGTATACCATTCCTTTTATGAAGAGATGAGTATAGATAATAAGATCCCCCATAATGCTAAGAACCTGTTCATTGACCTAGCTGAAAGTATTGCCGGTAGTCTTAATGTTACCAACTGCTATGTGTGTGGAGGTACTAACATGGGAGACCAATGGCCTTGGGAAGCAAAGGAGGTAATGTCCGGTTCTGAGGCAGTTGACCAACTAATATCTACACAAGCCGATTATCATTTGAGTGTTAGAGGTAAATCTGAGTGGAGATTAAAGACCTCCATCATAGGTTATGTTTGCATAGCAAGGAAAGGAATAATGTATAATACTTCTGTAGGAGAATTAACTTGTCTAGGGCAAAAAGCTTATGATGATGATACTAAAAATACAACTTGGTGGTCGGCTTCAAATGTCTCAGAACCATCTAACCCGTTTGCTAGATACGCCAATTTAAAGGATGTGTGGTTTGATCTATCTATCACATCTACCTGGAGAGCCCCAGCAAATTTGTACTGGATCTGTGGTAAGAAAGCCTATTCGGAGCTGCCACAGGACTGGGAAGGGGCATGTGTGTTGGGTATGCTCAAACCATCCTTCTTCTTGTTACCTATTGAAACAGGTGAGACTTTAGGTGTTAAAGTGTATGATGTGAATCATAGGAAGAAAAGGGGACCCCTAGAGATAGGCACCTGGGAAGATAATGAATGGCCTCCCCAGCGTATTATAGATTATTATGGGCCAGCCACGTGGGCAGAAGATGGTACCTTTGGTTATAGAACCCCTATTTATATGCTCAACCGCATTATAAGATTACAGGCGGTGGTTGAGATTATCACTAATGAAACATCACAAGCGCTCAATCTCCTAGTGAAACATAATACCAGGATGAGGACAGCAGTATACCAGAATAGATTAGCCTTGGATTACCTTTTGGCAGTAGAGGGAGGTGTATGTGGGAAGTTTAACCTAAGCAATTGCTGTCTTCAAATAGATGACGAAGGGCAAGCAATAGCTGAGCTTACTAGCCATATGGTTAAACTAGCGCATGTGCCTACTCAGGTATGGAAAGGGTATAATCCAAGTAGTTGGTTTGGTAGCTGGTATGAGTGGTTTGGAGGGCTTAAGGCAGTGGTAGGTGGAGTCCTACTGATTTTCCTGTTGTGTCTACTCCTACCGTGTCTTATACCCTTAGTAGTTAGGTCTGTGCAAAGCCTGATAGCGAATATAGCAGAGAGGAAGGCTGCTGCACAGATAATGGCGATATATAAGTATAGGGCTCTAGATCAGGGAGAACCAATGCAGGAAGATGAATGTTGAAGATTCACATCATAAGATAAGTCTGGTCTGGTTCAAGGTAACTTGCGGTGTAAGCAAAACTAAGGTTATGTGATGCCTCAAGTAATTGTAAAATATCAAGAGGCATCAAAGGGGGGAATGTGGTGGAATCTCGGTAAAAATAAATTTAGTAGGCCGAGATTACCACGTGGCATGTGTACGTGCATATGCTGACGTATCGATCAGTTGGTTGCACGAGGCAAGATACGATCAGTAGTGTACGGAGCATGTGCAAGAATACAGGATGTAGTATTCCCCTCCTCCATTGTGCTGGACAGGCCATGCGGTCAAGCAGGAAGTTAATTCTTATATTGTATTGATTGGTCAAGAGAATGTGCGGGTGGAGCTTAATATGGGAGGAGTTATGTGCCTATATAAGGAGCCTGCACTATTGTCCGGGGCTCAGAACTTGCTGTATTTTGGTGACGCTAGTCCCTCTGAGTCCCGATCGGTGATCCAATAAAGAATCTCTTCCTTCCTGAAGAAACCTGTGTCCATCTCTCTGTGCTTGGCTTCCGTCAGTTTCTCCGGTATCAATGGCTGACCAGTGATAATGCTATAATGAGTGACAGTGATGGCTGACCAGTGATAATGTTATAATGATGGACAATGATGGCTGATGAGTGATAATGTTATAATGATGGACAGTAATGGCTGACCAGTGATAATGCTATAATGATAGACAGTGATGGCTGACAAGTAATAATGTTATAATGATGGACAGTGATGGCTGACCAGTGATAATGTTATAATGAGTGACAGTGATGGATGACCAGTGATAATGCTATAATGATGGACAGTGATGGATGACCAGTGATGTTATAATGATGGACAGTGATGGATGACCAGTGATGTTATAATGATGGACAGTGATGGCTGACCAGTGATATTGGCGCTCAGCCAGGAAGCCCACTAACTCCCACCCAGCCCTGCATCAGCATCCATAGACATGTCAGAATCTAACTGTACTAAAGCTGAGCGCCTGCTGACCAATAGGAAGCCTCCAAAGGAACGCTTGTGGACGGTCCGACCAACCGGAGGCGTCTCACCGGAAACCCGCGTGACCGCCCACCAATCCGCTGTCGCTCATGCTCGATGCGAATGGTACACGTCGTCCTATTGGCTGCTATGAAAGTCTCCCCCGTGTCTCTTTCGAGCCAATGAAACGCAGAGACCCCTGGCAGCCAATCATCGTGCGGCTCTCATGTCTGGGGCAGTTTCATCAGCCTGGGACTTGAACAGCAATAAATGGGTGAGTGAGAGGCTGTCATTGTTGTAAACCCCATATTGTCTGTCCATCCAGGGCAGGGTGCCCGGTGGGTGTCTGTACCATCACCACAATGCTGTGTCAGTGTGTGTAGAGCCCCAGCCATAACACTGCGCACTCATAGGGACAACAGGTGGTTGGGGTATGGAGTCCAATAATAACACAGAGAGAGAGAGATATAAATTAATCTATGTTGGTGTTTAATAAAATATTAATAATAATAATATGGCCAGGGCTAGATTGTATACTCTATATGTAGCTTCACAAAGGCTGTGATAGGGCTATTCTTTATTATTGTTTGTTTTTTAACGCCATGATTTTGTAAATTTCCAGGAATTTAAAGTGTCGTGAGCTCGAACAAGGCTATTTCCTCAACTTTGATTTTATTATTATTATTATTATGGTATTATTTATATAGCACCAACAAATTCCGCAGCGCTTTACATTATTCTAAATGGAAACATTGAGCTTAATCCAGTTGATTTGGAAGATAAATATGTAATTAGGCTATGTTGACAGGTCGTCTATAGGATTGCTACACACCGATAAAGAACTAGAGCGTTAAGTGTTTTATCTGCGAGGAATATCCCTTTTTAATTACATTTTATAAAAGATTTAGATGTCAAGGCCCACGACTGTCCTAATTTCGTCAGGACTTCGTGCAGGTTTTCAGGTCCTGTCGTAATTTATTTCCCAGGTGTCCCGCTTTTAGCTACACCAGGGAACTGTACCCAACAAGCATAGCGCTAGTCTATCATTAGACGTTAGCTGCCAGCCAGTGAATCGCCATGTCATGACAGGAGCTCAGCTGAAGACAGAGGTGAGATCGAATAATCTACTGTAATGGACTGGGTTGGCAGACAGAGTGATAGCAGTGTGACGATCAGCAATCACACTCGTATCAATAACAGCACTGTGGATGCTGGGATTAGTAATCCCAGCATGTACTGGCTGTCCTAGAGTGATTTGAGTGTGACTACTGACAGCAATCAAACGTCTAGCAGAAACAGCACTCTACATGCAGGGATCTTAGTGATCCCATCATGTACTGGTTGTCTAAGAGTGATAGGAGTCATTGCTGTTAGCATGTTCAGTTAAGGGCAAATTTGTTACTTTTTCAAAACTTTAAAGGAACACTATAGGGTCAGAAATACAAACGTGAATTCCTGACCCTATAGTGTTAAAAACTTTCCATTACTCCAGCACCTCACGGGTCTGCTGTGGCTGGCCCTGCTCCGATCTGCCTTCTTGGCTGACATAATCAAAATCGATCATAACCAGTCCTATAGATCTCAGCCAAGGAGGTGGGGGTGGAGCCAAATGCTGTGCTGGCCAATCGGCATCTACTGCATCGAATAAGTGCATCACTATGGGGAAAGTTAAGCGTCTCCACATAGAGCAGAACTGACCCAAGAATCACAAGTTATTGGCATTTGTCCAAAAACCAATCGATATCGGCTCTGGAGAAATTCTATCGTCTATCCCTAATTCGGACCCTACTTCTACCCTCAGTGGACCAACCTGGATGATAGATAGGCAGCCTGGTATTCATATCTGAAAAATACAATTCATTTTAAATTCTTGGCTGCTCACTATGTTGATAATGTATGCTTTCTATCTACATTTAAAAGACAACTAAAAAAATCATATCAGTGAAGCGCTTCTAATATTTAATCAAGCAATAAAAAAGTGGAAGAGAGTCACAGCATAATCTGCTAATCATATACAACCACGAAATTCAAAAAGTGCTAAGTGTCGTACCCCCAAACTAAATAAATAATCCGGACTGAATGAATTTTTTACAAAGTGTTATGCATACAAATCAATCACATAAGGAATTCATACATATAACAAAGTGCTCTTATCCATAAATATAATCAATCTTATAGATGTGCAAACTGTGCATACAAGAATCTATAGTTCAATATACATGCAAAAATATGTGCAAAATAGGGGGGCGGGGCCTGACCTGCATGGCCGACGGCCGTGTGTGTGGCAAGCTCCTCATACAACCTCAGTAATCTCTGGTAAAAACTCAAGGTGCATTCCCCAAAAATCCACCAACGAGACCCATTGATCATTGAACAACTAGGGAAGAAGCAGTCGTGTACTATAGGCATCCTGTCAGCCAACACTGCCTCATCTCACTCCCGGGCCACAACCAAAATGGCAGACGCAGCAGTCAAGTTACCTGCATCTAACTGGGAAGCCAAGTTCCCTGCCGACTTCGACAGGATCTGCGCAGCGTTTTGGAGCCGGATTGCATCCCATGCAGACGCCTACGATCCCTGCTACACGTTTTAAGACGTCAGTCCCAACCTCGAACCACAAAGCAGAGCTGGAGACTCATCTGGCGAATAACCCTCTCCATCCAGCACATCCTGCCGCAGAAGTGGATAACGCTGACGCCCTAGCAGCTCATCCATCTTCTGGGCTGGGTGCTCACCTGGAGTATAATCACCCATGGTGATTGACCGGGACTCGGCGGAAACCTGAGCCCGCGATCCTGATGATGGGATCAATGGTTTTATGGCATAAGCTCCCGTTCAGGCGGAAGAGGTGTGGTACTCAGGCGACACTTGTACTCAACACACTGGCGGCAACTTACACCATGGAAGGTTAATCGATCTTGCGACCGGAGAGGTCATCCCAGAGGACCACAGTGGATCCCCAACAGAGTCCCCGCGGTCCATTGGACTGGCTTCTCACTGCCATAACACTATCTCGCCCTGTGGCGTGGGCTGAGTGCGCTGACAGGCACACTGCTAGGCCCATTATGTATGCAGTGGATATTAGAGGCTTCCATCACGCCTGCACCTAAAGTCTGCAGCCTTGCCCTGCCATTTTTATTCTGATTTTGGCCTTTTGCCTTATACCTTTATTATTTCACTGCCCCAGTGCCCAGATAGCCAAGTGCAATGGTGCAGCGATGCCTAGCCCCTGTGATCACTTATATTGTTGTCATGTGTGCAAAATTATGTGATAGTAATATAATCCAGAACCTCAGCTGGTTAATGTTTTATCTCTATGACGCCTACACACATGAATCAAGCTTGTGGTTTATATCTTTATATTTTCACTACTAATATGTTACCTACTGAATGCACTGGCTACCTCTGTCAACCCCACTCTGAGTCTATGCTATGGCCCTAGGGGAACAGCAGAATCTTTAATACCCAAACAAGCCCCAGCGGCACAACCAGCATGTACTTTCCATTGCTATACAGGACCATGACAGTAACCCTGGTCCTAGTGGTCCCTAACTCTTGAAATACTAATCTCTAACTTAAGCTTAGAATTATCACTATGGCTATAATGTGTAGCTTGACAATCAATGCACAGTGTAACGTGATGTCTGATTCGCCTAGTGATTCCTTACGATTAACCAGACGCATCACTGCTAACACTATTGGTTTAACCTGCATAGTAATATAACATTGAAATACATATAAAAAGAGGCTGTTATAACATACCATATGTTTTATGTGCTATAACTCTCTGCTTTACTTTCTGTATTGTTATATCATATGCCTCAATAAAAAAAAAATGATGTGCAAAATAACAGCACATGATAATATGTAACAGTATAATACCTATAATAGTGCAGATGGTACAGAACTGTAATATGTATTAATACATTTGAATACCATAAAATGTCCACTCATTCTCTAGAGCCCTAAAGATGTCTCTAAATAAACACGGTGGAGTTAATCAAGGATGATAAACAAAACAGAGACCTCAGTGACTAAAACGTGTTTTACTTGTAACAGACTTCCTTAGTCAGTAGTTTGTGTCTCTAAAATCCCCGTCATTTAAATAGGAGGAGAAAAAACATTTTGTTTAAAGGGACACTATAGCCACCTGAACAACTACAGCTTAATGTAGTTGTTCAGGTGAGATATATATATATAGCTCCCTGCAGGCAATTTAATGTAAGCAATGTATTTTCAGAGAAAATACAGTGTTTACATTGATTGATAGGAATACCTCCAGTGGCCGTCACTCAGACGGCCACCGGAGGGACTTCCTATCATATAGGGCCCTAAAAAGGCCTTGTACACGTCAGACGTATTAAAATACGTCTGATGTGTGCAGGAGAGAGAAGGCACTGTGTGCGCGCCTTCTCTCTCCTGCCTGTCAGCATAGGAGAGTGGGCGGGCAAAGACCGCGAGCTGAGCTCTCAGTCAGCGCGCGGTAGTGCGCTCAGGACTTCAGAGGGCGGCATTCATGCCGCCCTCTGAAGTATGTGTGGCAAAGCCACGCATGCGCACAAGGGACCATTGGAAGCGTCTGATTGCTCCCTGCTCACGCCCGCCTATTTCGTCATTTTGACGAAATAGGGGGCGCGGCTTCACGAGGCTCCCGGCGCTGGAACCAGGTGAGTAAAATCCTCTGCCTGGAGAGTCCCCTTAAATAATAAAATTCATGTTTATTTAAAATTTCTAAATCTAAACATTTATTTAAAAATTGAGTTAGAGTTAGACCTTAACATTTTTATTAAAAACGGACAAATACGTACTTTTTTTTAAGAAAGTTTGCGTAAATACTGCAATCGATAAATCTAGCTGTCACTACCAACCCTGGCTTGACAGTGCCCCTAAGCGCCAAATTTTATGACTCCGAAGAAATTGCTCAGAACTAAATGATTTTAACGAACAAGCAGAATTTAAAAAAAATAAGTTTATTGAAAAAAATTATTCTGAAACCGTTTTAACAGACACAATCAATAACATCCAACAGAAAGATAGAGACGAACTATCATTGCCTATCATTTTTAACTATAACAATAAAAGTGGCAATATAAAAAAGATCATAAGGAAGCATTGGCATATTTTAAAACAGGACAAAACTCTTAATAAAATTTTACCCGAACATCCCAATATAGTATTTAGAGGAGCTCCTAATTTTAAATCAATTTTAACAAAATATTTTACTAGAGAAACAAAAAACAAACCACTTTTATCCTTGTTCCCCCAAATTAAGGATTTTTGTAAATGTAAATCATGTATAGTCTGCAAAACCACCGATCCTACAGTACCATCTAAAGTAACTCAATTTATCTCTAATGTGACAAATAAGGTTTACAAAATTAATGATTTTATCAACTGTACTACGAAAAATGTTATTTATCTGCTTGAATGCCCCTTTGGCCTCCAGTATGTTGGAATGACCACAAGGTGCTTAAAAACAAGACTAAGTGATCATTGCAGAAACATTAAAAATGAGTATCTGAATCATTCAGTGTCCAAACATTTTATTAAACACAATAAAGATCCAAGAATGTTAAAATGTATGGGAATAAAAAAAAAAGTACTACTCCCTGGGAGAACTGAAATGGAATGGGTGTATAAGCTTCAGACCCTTATACCCCATGGTTTACATGCTGACTTTTTGATTTGTTTAATTTTTTGTAATTTTACTGTACTCCTCTTTATGTCTTTTATGTTTTATATGTTTTTTATGCTTTTATATGTATTTATGTCTTAAAGTATTGCTAATCATCCCATATTATTTATTATTCATTCCCCTTCCCACCAATATGTTTGCCTCTTTATAATAGGCATTTGCTCCACCAATCCGACCCAAGCGTGCCGCCGTCAGTTAAAATTGCCCAGCCGTCGGCCGCAGCTATTGCGCGCGCAGACGGCTTATTTACACATTTTCGCCCGCCCATCAACTCGGCCGCACTAACATACGGACCAACGCCCCCGTACATGCCCACTATCCTGACGTCGGCCGCAGCATTGTGCGTGCCGACGCACACATAATATTCTTGTATGGACACGCGCAAGCGTCCTATCCAACTACATTTCCCATATACCAGTGCGGCGTCACAAAAGTCACGTGACCACATTAAACTATTAATATCTATTTAGATAATGCTCGTTTTTAATATTTAATCGTAGCATCATGTTATGTTAATTGTGTATGTGTTAAAAACAATATTTAAAATCTGTTTTAAAATATTTTATTTTTTTCATTAGCTACTGTATTCCTTTTAGCTGCCCTTAGGTTTGGCGCCAATTTTAAGCAATTGTACCCTTATTTAAACTCACCTTGCCAGGTATTCCATTTTGAAGAAGCCCTTTAGGCGAAACGCGTTTGTGGATATTTTATATTGTGTATTTTATTTATTAAAGATTTTTTGGTCACCTTTTATTGTGCCAATCATCTTTTAATACACTTTATATTTTTTACCTGGCATTTTACTATCCTGGACTCCAAGTAATCCTAGGTGGGGATCATACCACCAACGCTGTCATCAGGGAGCAGTTTGCCTGCTCAATTCTTGTGAGTACCTTTTTATATATTTTATTTACAATTTTACAGTTTTACCCAGAGAGCATTGTAACGGATCGACGGCACCCCGACTGGGTACCTCCGTTGAAGGATGCTCCTCGCGCTTCCTGAGGACTCCAAGCACTGCAGCAGACACCAAAACCACCGTAGACTTCTCCAGAGAGCAAGGTGGCAACAAGCCTTAGCTTAGTAGTGATTTAGCAAGGGAGTATGACAAGCATAGCAATCCGTTGTAGCAGATTCCCCCAATAAGAGACGGCACTCCAAATTGAGGGTGAAGTAGAACTCAAGCTTTTAATCAAAAACTCTGCTTTTTTGCACATTTTACACGCATAGTACTGCCCACAGGGTTTTGAAGAACAACCAATCAATACGTACAATACCCACAGACTCCCACACAAAATCTTCCCCTCTGCCTGTGATACAATTACCTTACACACTGGGTTAATGTAATTATCACAGGCAGAGAAATACAGTTTTTACACGTACTGTAACTTTAAAAATATGCATTTAATCTTCAGCCAATTCCATCCAGGGGTTAAAAAGTTAGCTGGAAGTCCTTTTATGACAATTTCACACTGAAAAAATGACTAAGTCCCATTGGAACATGCGTTCGAATTGCCGAACGGGACTTAGTCTCTGCAGCTGAAAATTCAGTGTAGAAGAAGGTAAGGGTCAGCGGTGTTCGTGGAACTGTGTAGCTGATTTCAGGTCCATGAATTTGGCTCCACACACCTCTGACCGCATTTGAATGAAAAAAGATGGCGCCGCCACGTGTTCGTTTGTGCGAACGGCGGCCACCCATCGGTCGGCAATTTACCTAGAGCAGGCTCCCAGCTTGGGAGGTAAATTGCCTGCACGCTTCCGGTTCTGGGTGGTCAGCCTGTGTGGTACTTGGTTCAGTAAGCCACCTTTAATGAACCAAGAAGGAAAAGGGCACAAACAAAGTATATTAGGGGGACAGAGGACAAAGTCTTAAATGGGCATTGTTCCCAAAAGTCACAGTATGTCCCCAGATGGTTCTTAAAGGGCCAGCAGCATAATAAAATACAATATGCCCAAATACTGTCTTTAAAGGGCCAAATCTCCCAGGGGCCATAGTCAGCAGGCGGGCAAACAGGCTTCTCCATTGCCCAGTGATGAGGTTGGTTTCACAAGCACTATTGGTCATCTATTTTTATTATTCTCTTTGAATGTTGAACATACATTTTTAAGGAAGATGCCTGCACTATATCCCATAAGCGGGTATCATACCGCTGTACGCTTTCCACACTAGAGCTAGCTATAGCTGTAACACATGTGAGTGCATTACCATCTTCTTTTATTTGTTGTACCCTATTGGACAAACCACACTATTTGGTTTTCTATTTGTTTTATCTTTTCATAATATTGGATTTCCCTGGGGAAGGACAGCGAGGACATTGTTCCCGATCAAGCACTTTAGACTATCAGATCTAAGGAAGATCTGTCCAGCTAAGACTTTTACATTTGGATTTCCCCTAAATTTTTATATATTTTATTGGTCTATTTTGGCGCAGCCTTTATCTTTGTTTTTACTCTTGTTGTATATAAAGGGTCTTTGAGGGATTCCCTTAAAGGGTTGCTGCCTCATTTGTTATTTAGCGCTTACTCTCTCTCTTGATTTTGGGTCTGCCACACTGGTCTATTTTTTTATTTTATTTTTTGTATATTAAAACAGTCTTCAATTGTTCTCAGTGTTTATTTTTTTTTTTTTAGCATGGCCATTTGGTTTTCCAAGTTATGACCATTTGAACTTGTAGTCTTCTTTTTTTTTTTTTACTAAAATGTTAATTTAAGCAGCTCTGTCTCTAGAGTATTTCATATAATATCTTTGTGAAATACTCAAATTAAGTGTGTTGGAACTACTTTGAAATTCCAATACAATCAAAAATGATCATAAGACGTATAGGGGTTACTTTGTCTTATGTGCAAATGAAATGTTGACAAAAGCTGACAAAAGGCAAAGCATCCATTGTCAAGTTATGCTGCTTGCATTGTAGATCTATGGAGTATCAAATTGTAAAGCCTGGAAAGGAATGTTGTTACACTATCTCTAAATCTCTTTTCTTGAGATACCGGAAACTATAATTTTACATAAGGAAACCCTAAACCACTCTTCAAGAAAAAAGGGGAAGGTCCTACTGGCCAATATTCCCAGAGCTAGGTTATAGCTCTGGAACATGTGAGTTTCCCTATTATTATGTATTATATTTGTGTACAAAAGGGTACTACACTATTTTCTGTTATTTGTTTATTTTTAAAGGTATATACGACACTGGACTGTTCAAGAAACAGACGTGAATGGTATCAAAATATTTTCTATTTTCACTAGGTGTATTTATGTATTATCACAATTTAAGCGCTCCTCTGTATTTGGTTGGAAATGAGCCTGATTTTTTTTTTAATTACATTTTTTTTTTTTAATACAAAAAAAAAAAGGGCTTCTGCTTACACAATACAAACAGAAGCAGTCGTCAGACCCCATCCTGAACTGCATTGGATTCCACCAAGGAGACAGGAAGGAAAATTTAAGCCCCATTACCAATGAGCATACGTACTGAGAGTCACTTTTAAACTGCCAAGTCATGTGTATCATCCCATGACATTTCTGCAATATCATTTAAATCTTACTGGTCATCATATGCCAGTAACCCAAGCTCTTCCAGTTTGCTTGGCCAGCTTCTTGTCTCTGCAAACAGATATTTAATATTATTAGATATCGTTTAAAGCAACGTTAAAAACGACTCCCCCCCCTCATTTTTAATTTATCTGCCTTGTTATCCTCTGTGGTACCTCACCACCCTCCCCACCGTCTCCCCCATACTAAATCTAGCTTATTTATAGTGTTTTGGTTTGCTTCTTTTATGGATGCTATTAGTTAGTGATTATTGTAATATTGAATGTAAAAATGGAATACAGCATTTATGAAGTGCATCCTCCAATTTGTCGAAGCTTGTTTGCCACCGTCTATGTACTGTTTAAGTGAAAAAAAACAATGCAATACTAAAACACAACATGAGTAAATATATATTTATTTTTATGTGGTTACCAATGATTGATGTTCAAATATTTTATTGAATTCAATAATATTTGACTCTGAATAATTCCTGCCGAAGGTCCATAATATTTCTGTTAATCTCCATTACTGCATGTTAGCTGTGTTGTTGTTTATACATTATAAAACACATGGGTTAGTTATGGATTAAACCTGCATGGTATTGTGGTAGTTGGTTGGTTGCTATAGTTATGGGTTTTGATCCTTAATATAAGAGGCATTAAATAGTCAGGACTGACGCATGGATGAATTTTAGCTCTTTTTATTTAATTGCACTAAATGTGCATAATTTTTTTTTTTTTTTTATTCTTTATTTTTGTTTCAGCATCCGTTACGGCAGGAAAAGACATTGGATGGCCCACGCAGGGGCATCTTTTAGACATATTATACAGTGCATTAAACGGAATATACATAGTGATGTCAAATACATATTCGTAATAGTGTGCCGTTCGGCGCTGATTTTCGTTTATCCGGGCGTTGTTAGCCCAAGTATTGAACATAAACATAAACAAAAACGTGAATATCGGTAAGGTCATGGCATTTCAGTACTTAGTTTCATGACATATGGACCGGTTAACATTGTGCGGGTCTGAGTTTCGTTCGGTGGGTGAAGCGTCCCTGTGTTTGTCAGTGTGGCTCTTAGTACAGTTCTGGTTGCCGTTGCACAGTGAGCTCATACCGCCTAAGTCTTTACGTCTGTGTCGACCCAGTCGAGGTTGTTTTGCTAGTCTGGTATGTTAACCAAGCTGGTGTACTGAGTGATCGGTCAAATAGGAAGTGGGGGAGGGTAGGGAATGGGATTGCGGGTTGAGGGGGGGTGGTTTTAGAAGGGGGGGGTGCTGTGCTCGTCAGGGCGCACGGCGGGTATAGGTACGCCAAGCCGCAGCTCGCGATTTTCAGATTGTCTGGAGTTATTCATTGGTATAAGTTTCCCATGGTTGCCAGGTTTTTTTGAATGATTTTTCCGTATTTCTTATTTGGGCTGTGAGTTTGTCCATTAAGTATGTGTCTTTAATTTTAACTATCACGTCGTCGTCGGTGGGGACCGTGGGCTTTAGCCACGACTGTGCTAGTGCCCTTCTAGCTGCCAGTGTGAGTTTATTCAGAAGTTTACCTCCTCCATCATTTTGGGAGACTTTAACTTATGGGCTGATTCTCCTATGGACTCTCATGCCCAGAGTTTATTACTCTATGCTAAAACCATAGGGTATAACCAAGTAGTGTCCGGCCCTACACATAGAACCGGACACACACTAGATTGGATTTTCCACAATGGGTTGATTACTTTGACTGCTACTCCTCAACCCACGGCCTGGAGTGATCATAATTTGATCAAGTTTGAGGCAGTAGGTGTTGAAATGAAGAAAATCCCCCACATCCCAAAAAGAAATAATATCTGCTCATGGTCTCGAGATATTTCTAAAGTCACCGGACCTCTTCTTAGCACAACTTTTTCCAGCAAAATGGACCCCATTAAATTTCATGATTCCCACACAGTAGAAGAGAAAATCTTACTTTTTAATTCAGTGATTGTAGAATCAATAGAACTTCTAGCCCCCATGAAAAAAACTTGTCTAGTAAGACAAGTAAATAAAAACCCTCCCTGGTTTAATCAGGTGACCAGGGAGATGAAATGGCGATGTCGAGCAGCTGAAAAACGGTGGAGAAAAGATTACAATGCCGATCTTAAATTGGAATATTTAAAATCCTTAAAATTATATAAATCTAGTATTAAAAATGCGAAAAAACAATATTTCACAGATAAGATTACAAAAGCGAAAAACTCAGCGGCAGAGCTTTTTCGCACAACAAACCTCCTAGCAAATCCTAACTGTGGCGAAACCAACCTCGCCACTGGGCCCTGGAGAAGCCTGTTTGCTAGCCTCCTACCTACTGACTATGGCCCCTGGGTTATTTGGGGCATATTGTACTTTATATGGCGGCTACTGGCCCTTTAAGCACAGTGAATGGTATTTTATTGTACTGCTGCTGGCCCTTTAAGAACTGTCTGGGGACATATTGAGAATTTGGGTAACAATACCCTTTAAGACTATGGCCCCTGAAAACGTATGGACTTTTATTTGGTGTGTATGGCCCTTTAAGAACCGGCTGGGGACATCTTGTAACTTTGGTGAACAATGTCCCTTTAAGACTATGTCCCCAGACCTGTAAAATAACTTGTTCCTGGCTTTCCCCCACTTGGTTCAGTAAATAGGGCTTACTGAACCAAGTACCACACAGGCGGACCACCCAGAAGCTAAAGTGTGCAGGCAATTTACCTCCCAGGCTGTGAGGTTACTGCAGGTCAATTGCACGTGGCGGCGGCCATCTTTGTTCAGTCGAACGCGGTCAGCGGTATATGCTAAAGATTCTGTGGAACCAAAATCGGCTACACATTTTGCCGAACACCGCTGACCCTTACCTTCTCCCATACTGAACTTGCAGCTCCAGAGACTAAGTCCCGTTCGAAATGGGACTTAGTCGTTTTTTCGCATGAAATTGACCGGCCGCACAGCCCAAATCTATGGAACTGTTTTGGGCAGGAAATTGTGCTTGCGGCCGGTCATAAAGGACTTCCAGCTAACTTTTGATCCACTGGAGGGATTTGGCTGATTTTTGGAAGGGTGTATGTTTAAAGTGTGCTGATTCTAAATATGTGGTTTTTGGGAAGATTGGATGTATGGATTTAAAGTTATAGCACATGTATAAAAACTGTAGTTTTCCTGGCTGTATAATTATGTTAACTGGTTATCTGAGGGGAGGGGATGTGTGGGTTGTACCATGTATGTGATTGGTTATTTTATGCCTCCCCCTGGGTGTGGCCTGTAAGTGTACAAGTGTAATAAAAGCCAGGCTGGATGAGCCAGTCCAGAGTTCCTGTTTTACCCTCAAAGTGATGTGTCGTCTCATTATTGGGGGGGAAGGATTTATTGCATGCTGTTCCAGTTGACTGCTAGGAGTACAAGCCTATTCGTATGGTTCCTATTCAATGGTCTACAGCATTCATATGCTTGGGAGAATTTAAAAAGGTTTCTCGGATTCAGTGATTGTGGTGTCTGCCAGAGTGCTTGGAGTCCTCAGGAAGCACTAGGAGCATCCATTAACGGAGGTACCAAGTCGGGGTGCCAGGTGATCCGTTACACTAACTGTTCGCTTCCCCAAGAAGAAACATCTCAAAAGTTTTGCGAATCCCTCTCTCACTTTTTTAAACAAAAAATTGATCTAATTAGGAGCAACATAGTGGTGGAACCTGATACAGAAACTTTTACACCCTATGATGGCCCGATGTTCTCGAATTTTAAACCCGTTAGTACACACGAGATTTTGATCATCCTCAAGTCTCTCAGGGCATCGTCCTCATCGCTGGATCCCTGCACTGCTCAGCTGGTGAAGGATGCCGCTGATGTTTTGGCCCCCTATATTGCAGACATTATTAGTATGTCATTTGCCACCGGAGTTGTTCCTGGCATTCTGAAGCAGGCTGTGGTTATCCCCCTGCTGAAGACTCCAACTGTGCCACGCTCCGAGTTGAGCAACAATCGACCTATTTCCACCTTGCCTTTTTTGGCCAAGATCATCGAGAGAGCGGCGGTATGGCAGATTCAGCCTCACCTGGAATCTAATTACATTCTGGATGACTTCCAATCGGGATTTCGACCTGGTAGAGGGACAGAGACTGCCCTGGTTAAAGTCCACGACGATCTCCTGTGGGCCTTGGACAGAGGGGAGGAAATTGCCCTGGTACTCCTGGATTTATCGGCGGCCTTCGATACCATCGATCATGATAGATTGACAGAGAGGCTACTTACTGTGGCTGGTGTGGATGACAGGGCGCTGGCTTGGGTGACCTCGTTTCTCCACGACAGGGTTCAAAGGGTAAAATTGGGAACATTTTACTCCTCTAACATCGCCCTGACGTGTGGAGTCCCCCAGGGTTCGGCTTTATCTCCAATCCTGTTTAACATCTATTTGAGGCCACTGACCCAAATCATCCGCCGCCACATGCTTCCCTATCATATCTATGCCGACGATACCCAGTTGTACTTTCGCCTGGCCAAGAAAAAGGAGGATCAAATCAATCTTTCTTCCTGCCTACAGGATATTCAGTCGTGGATGGGAGCCAATTATTTAAAACTTAATGGCTCCAAAACTGAATGCATCATCTTCAGTAACCAGGAGGTGAATAGTATCTTTCCCTCATGGCCGGACTCGTTTTCTCCATCTCCGAGTCCTGCCACCAAGGTCAGAGATCTGGGAGTCATTTTCGACTCTAGGTTGACACTGAAGCCCCAGATCAATCAGGTGGTAAGCTCTTGCCACTACCACCTGAAGCTTCTGAGGTCTATTTTTAGATTTATTGCCCCCTCCGATCAAATCTCGGTGGTCAACGCCATCATCGGTAGCCGATTGGACTACTGCAATGTCCTGTACCTTGGACTGCCTCAGAACATCATACACAAGCTACAGTTGATACAGAACGCAGCTGCAAGGCTACTTACGGGTGTGGCCCGCAATGACCATATCACTCCATCTTTAAAAGCCCTGCACTGGCTGCCCGTTCGTGAACGGGTTCTGTTTAAAAATGGTTGTTTGGTATATAAGGCAATCCACGGTATGGGACCAGACTATCTGAAGGATAAATTCACACGCTATGCTCCCAGTCGATCCTTGAGATCGGCTGATTTAGCCTTATTGAAGATTCCAAATTTTAAAAAGAAAAAGTGCGGAGGGAGGACGAGTGATGTTCAGGGAGCGCAATTTTGGAACTCCCTGCCTCTGACATTAAGACTTGAGAATGATCTACTGAAGTTCCGCCGGAGCTTAAAAACAGTTTTATTTGCTCAGGCATACGGGATTACATGAAATTTTTAACCTGGTTCAAATGCATGTGATTATAATGCTGTTGTGTGCTGGATATTGTTTTGCTTGTTTTTGATTGCTGGTATGCGCATCGAGACCCTATGGGTAATAAGACTGCGTTTCTTAAGAATTTTAATAAATAAATAAATAAATAAGTTGTTGTTCTTTTTTAGAAAGGCCGTCGGTTGGCCGGTATAGGAGGATCGCCCAGGGATCTAGGTCTATGTGTCGTGTGAGGACCTCCTGAAGTAGTGATTGGATTCTCTTCCAGAATTTGGCAACCTCAGGGCATTCCCACCACATGTGGACAAAGGTGCCCTTGCCTCCGCAACCCTTCCAACATGTGTCTGTCATTGTTTTCCCCATTTTATGGAGCTGAACAGGTGTGGTGTACCACCTCATGAGCATCTTGTAGGATTGCTCCTGATGTAGCACACAAATCGATGTTTTTGCCGTCGCTTCCCATATGTCTACCCAGTCCTCCCCCTCTATTGCTCCCCCTAGGTCTGCCTCCCACTGGTGTATATATTTTGGGTCTATAGCTCCCTTTTCTGGGGCGCTGAGCTGTACATAAATAGTCGTGATCATCCCTTTTTGGATTGTTTCGGCGTTACACAACCGTTCATAGAATGTCATAGGGGTCTGGGCTGCTTTCTTTATGTTTGGGTGTTTGGCAAAGTCTCGCAACTGCATGTATCGGAAGACGTCCTTGGTTGTTAGGGGTGCTGTGGTTTTTAGGGTTTTGAAGGAATCCCCGTCGTACATGTGCTTGTATCTTTGCATTCCTGTGCTTTCTATCCCCCTGAAGTCTCGTGCGCTCAGCCCGGGCTCAAACGCTTTGTTCCGTAGGTACGGAGTCAGCGGTGAGGGTTTGTGTTTCAGGGCGTATTTGGTGGCTGTCAAGTAAATGTGCATAATTATAATAATCAAAAATCTATTTTTTTTTTCCTGGGAGGGGAAGCAGTGACAGGAGGCAACGAGCAGACATAAAGAATAGAACACATAATTAAAGGGACACTCCAGGCACCCAGACCACTTCTGCTCATTGGAGTGGTCTGGGTGCCAACTCCCACTACTCCTAACCCTGCAAGTGTAATTATTGCAGTTTTTTATAAACTGCAATAATTACCTTGCAGGGTTAACTCCACCTCTAGTGGCTGTCTATTAGACAGCCACTAGAGGGAACTTCCTGCCGCGCATGCGCATTAGGTCTCCTCGGCCGGTGGGCGGGATCAGTCTCGCCCACCGGCCAACGGAAGAACAGGGAGGAGCGTCGCGGAGGAGGAGACAGCGGCGAGGGACATCGCCGCTACCTCAGGTAAGTGACTGAAGGGAATTGGGGGGTGGGAGGGAGAGGGACCCTCCAGTGCCAGAAAAACGGATTGTTTTCCTGGCACTGGAGTTTCCCTTTAACAGTGAAGTATGTTGATAGGGAACTCAATGTCTGTATTCAAGGAACTGTTTATCTGTATACACTCTTTTTACTGTGACTACAGTTTGTTTTTATTGGGTGCAGTGCACTATTTTACGCAGGCATTTTGCAGAGACATGGTCTTCGCTAATGATAACAGAATGGGGAAATAGGGATTGAGCAAAATAGTATACAGCAACATATTGGTAGTAAAACGACAGTACCTGCATCAGTGAAACTTGCATAAGTACCCGACGAATGTGCAATATTGCTCGGCAGCTTTAGGGGTGATACTATATACTCTTGCATGTGTTTTGTTTGAAACACTGAAAAAATGTCTGTCACCCAAAAAATGGTATGATTGCTGAGTTTTATTTACATGTGTTTTGGATGTCTCATTTTTTACATGATGCATGTGCATTCTGTATATTATTTTTTTTTTTGTGGAAAACCAGAAACTGTTTAATAAAACACAGATTTTAATATGTGTGTGTGTGTGTGTGTGTGTGTGTATATATATATATATATATATATATATATATATATTCCATTTTTAACATTTTAGTCACTCTGACCGAGTTATGTAATTAAGTTTAAGTGAGAATTCAAAAATAATAAAAAATTTAAAGGGACACTATAGTCACCAGAACAACTACAGCTTATTGAATTTGTTCTGGTGAGTAGAATCGTTACCTTCAGGCTTTTTGCTGTAAACACTGTCTTTTCAGAGAAAAAGCAGTGTTTACATTACAGCCTAGTGATTACTTCACTGGCCACTCAGATAGCCGTCAGAGATCCTTCCTGGGTCATGGCTGCCTAAAATGCATCCAAACATTCAGTATCTCCTCTCTCTGCATGCAGACACTGAACTTTCCTCATAGAGATTCATTGATTCAATTCATCTCTATGAGGAGATGCTGATTGGCCAGAGCTGTGTTTGAATCATGCTGGTTCTGCCCCTTTGTCAATCTCAGCCAATCCTATGGGGAAGCATTGTGATTGGATCAGGCCACCAGTTCTGATGATGTCAGCAGACTGCTTTTTTTTTTCTTTCTGAGACAAACAGCATGCAGAGTTACAGCTTCAGGCTTGAATACAGTACGATTTTGCTATATTAATGGAGGCATGAGGGGCCCAGGGGGGCTAGGTGGTGGTTTTAACACTATATGGTTCAGAATACATGTTTTGTGTTCCTGACCCTATAGTGATCCTTTAAGGTCAAAATAGCTGAACTGGATTATTTCCCTAAATCAGCTACCCTTACTTTAGTATACAACCTTATTAATATTGTTACATATAGGATATCAAAAGGAAGTATTTTCTCTCTTTCAAGAAAACAATATGGAGGTGATAGTGGTCTTTCCTTTGCATGCACTCTGTCTGCACTCAAGTGGTGTAAGAATTCTAATCTGAGAGGAAAAGAAAGGAAACTATAATATAACTATATAACTATAAGAAAATAAATGTAATTCTAATAATGTGTAGGAAGTAAAGCTAAATAGTTTTCAGGGTAAATGGCTCCCTGAGATTAGGCAATCATTGTAGTCAAAGAGGAAAATAATAGCTGGCTTGTAAATATGCAGACTAAGTTGGTGAATGGATACCTGCATTTGCATCATGCAAATATCTAGAAAAATGAGGACATTGGAAAATAACTTCTTTGTTGAAGTCCCACTTGAATAGTCAGATAAGTAAATCTGATGATCACATCTTTTTGTAGAGATGTTTGTTTCTATAACTAGGTGTAGCAGATCTCTTCGTATCAGTACCTAAGAATATATTATTTTATTATTTAAAGGGACACTGAACTTTACTCCAGTCGCAACTCCTCAGTCAGTGTCTCGACCCTCTGCATGGAGACACTAAACTTTCCTCATAGAGATATATTTAGGAGGACCAGGGGGGCTAGATAGTGTTTTTAACACTACAGGGTCAGGAATACCTGTTTGTGTTCCTGACCATATAGTAGTGGTTTTTAAAACTTTTTAGGTTCAAGACGCCCTTAATATTTCAATATTTTTCCAAGGAGCCCCAAGTCAAAACAATTTTCTAGGTTGTATATATGTACAGTGCAGCGGCATATACTGGGCCCCTGTTCAGCGGAAATGCTTGACGTTCAAGTGCAAATCCAGAACCTAATCTTTGGAGGGGCAATGGTAGATTATTTAAAGAAACAATCCAGGCACAATAATCATTACAGCACTTAGTAGTGGTTATGGTGCCAGTAGTGCCATAGTGCCCTCCCAGAGTAAGTAGTCAAACTGTTTTAAGAACAGTTCGACAGCTTACCTGGAATCTGCCGGGATAGGGGCTGTAGTGTGTGTGAGGGATGCACTGTGTGTGTATGTGTGAGGGGTGCATTGTGTGTGAGGGGTGCAGTGAGTGTACAGGGGTGCATTGTGTTTGTGAAGGACGTGTGTGGGGGAAGGTTATATGAGGGGTACCAGTGTGTGTAGGGGGAGCAAGTTGTGTGTGGGGCGGATAGTGTGTGTGTATGGGGGGGTTACTGTGTCTCTGTGGTGGTAGGAAGGCAAATTCATAAAAATATTATTTATTTTATTTAGTTAAAAATAATAATTTTCATATCCCCCTCCCCCCTCCTGCTTACCTTTTGCCTGGGCGGGGGGACCGTACTAATCCCTGGCGGTCCTAGTGGCAAGAATGAACTCTAGTCTGCAGCTCAAGTTCACTCTCGTGAGAATCGGAGCATTGCCATGGTAACAATCCAAGCTTGTGAGAGAAGAACCCAGCGGAGCTGCAAGCTGAATTCCTGGCACATGTCTGGGTGAAAAAAAAGAGTTAAAAAACAATGTCCCTCGGCACTGGGTTAACGCTCCGCCCCCTCTGACGTCCCACAGACAGGTGCTTATCAATGCTTTCCTACAGAGAAAAATCTGACGCTGGATGTCCTCATGCAGAGCGTAAGTACGTCTAGCGTCAGACACCGGACCAAAGGTCCGTTTCGATCCAGCAAACCCTCTAGTGGCTATTTGGTAGACAGCAACTGGAGGCAGACTTAGAGCTGCCATGTAAATGTTGCAATTTCTCAGGAACTGCATGTTTAACATTGCAGCACTAAGTGCAAAAGGGACACTGCACACAGACCACTTCAATTAGCTGAAGTGGTGTCGGTGCCTTTTAAGAAGTATGTTTGTTACAAATACACCTAGCCATACTTTGGGGTTTTTGTCTTACTTTTTATTTCTCCTTAGTATTTTCTTGTGCAGAGCCTACCCTTCTCAGTAGCAACAGGGTGCTTGCTTGGCATTCTGGCATCTCTCCTTCTATGCCGGATCTTGCAGCAATACCAATGCGGGAGACTGCTTCCCTATATCTATTCATGATGCATCACCTGTGCATTGATGTGGGAACTTTAGGGAAGCGGGATTGCATAATTTTCCATGCCCACTCACATTTTGGGGGCGTGGAAATTACTTAAATTATGTCATATATTTTAGATAATGAACATCACTACATTCACATGAATAGCTATGACTTTGACAGCTGTGCACCTAACATTTTGCAAATTACTTGTATGATGTAAGACATGTCAGTGCTCCTAGGTAAAACTTGTATACTGCCTGTGGATGCACATATTTAAATGTTACATGAACATGTAACGTAAATGAATATGTTGGATAAGAATTCACCCTAGGTTTGGTTGTAATTGAAGTAAACGTGTGTTTATACTGTGATGCTCATGATAATGTGGCTGGGCTATTTGTTCTCATTGTGCTGGTTGAGTCGTACCATGCAGACTTGGATTGTTCTTGTATTACACCTGTTTTTGCAGCTGTGCTCTGTGCTCAACATTTGATCCGTCTCTCTCACTATTTTCCTGGCTCTCAGTCCATAGACGGCCAAGTGCAAAGTGATGGGGAGATTTAAATCCCATGGCTGGTTGTTTGTGTGCCGAATCAAAGGCATTCTGCTTTTCAGAAACCATGTGTTTTCCTATGTCACAACTAATCTTTCATGAGCCCTGATTCCAGTATGAGTGATTTACTTGGAGAATAATGTATAGAGAATAAAATAAGCTAAAATTGGTTTGGTGATAGCAGGGCCTGTGCAAGGATTCCTGCTGCCCAAGGCAAATATTTTGCTGCCCCTTCATAAATGCAGCTACATCTCTCAGAGAAACTCCAAATTGCAGTGAGATGAAAACCGAATTGCAAAGTTTCTGCTGTGACTGTAGTTGAGTTGGAGAATTCTTCTAAATCAGCTTTATTGCCTATATTATGCCATTTGGTTTCCAATTAGATCTTTTTTTTTTAATATAGGAATCCTTGCAGCATGTAATGAAAAGTTATGGTATTTAAAAAAATAAATTAAGTATATGTAAAAATACCTGAAAATTCGGCAGCTTCTTCAACAGAACATTCTGCCATATCCACTCAGTCGGACTGAGATCGGATCCAACCATTAGATTTCTGCTTCACTCCCAGCACTGTATTAGTGAAAAAAAAAAAATTCAGGCTACATTGGAAAATCACAGATTTACTAAAGCCAAATGAGGTCAAGATTCGGTCGGTCCTTCCAGTTCTGTAACATTGGTTTGGATGAGTTAAAAATCACAGATTTATCAATGACTGCATGGTGGCCGGTGATAAACAGAATAAAATCTCCTGTTTGCAAATGATTGTTCACTTGGCTAGTAAAACACCCTGAGGGTTAATTAGTATAATAATTATATTTATTTATTTTTTCTACTATTTTCATGTGGCAGCTGGCTAGCGATGGCCAGTCGCCACTTAACCCTCACGCTGCCAAGGTTGTTTCACTATGTGTCCACTGGCTGCAAGTGAATGATCATTTGCTATCGGGAAAACTGGCAAATTCATAACACAATTTGAATGGAGCTCGTATGACACGGTGTTACTTCAGACCCCTTGGGATGGAAACAAGCACGGAGAACCTCGCTAGACACTGGATTCAAGGTTATTTTAAATATTTTTTTGATTGTGTTTTTGTTTTGTTTTTCTTTTCAGCTATATAGGGAGGGATCTGGTTAATAGTGTGCAGTAGGACCTAATAGAACTTAAAAGAAACTTGAGAAAAGGGTGACCTCTTGCTTCTATTTAGGCCATTTACTCTACAGATCACAGGGTAGGTGATTAAAAGGACATGGACAGAAACAGCACGTCTACTTGGTTTGCAAAACCCACCCTCTCTAACACGGGTGTTCTAATGAAGACCTTTTTGTTTTACTCTCTCCACCTGCTAATTTACAAGTTAGTAGGATATGGCTGTGCCTAATCACTACTAACTGCTTTGGAACCAATACATTCCAATACACCATGTTTGGCCAGCTGTGCACTGCAGGTGAAACTGCTTATCTACTTGTTTTACCATTAGTTCATTTTCTGTATGGAATCCTAACTCTCTTACCTTTCTTCCAATTTCAGACATGAGGTGAGATGTTTGCAGCTCTTAAGTGGCGTTGGATGGACCCTAGTAAACAATGGCATCTGAACTTTGCCAGGCCATATCTGTGGCCAAGCTGGAGAGGCACAAGAATCTCTTCTTAAATTATCGCAACCTTAACCATTTCCCTCTAGAGCTGCTGAAAGATGAGGGGCTACAATATCTTGAGCGGCTTTACATGAAAAGGAACTCATTAACGACTTTGGTAATCACATGGTTGATTCAGCTTTTGGCAGGTCTTAAGTTACTAGCTAGGCCCAAATGTTAATTGCCACCTCAAATGTGAAAATGCATTTTTTATGTTATTCAAGGTGTCCACAGCATGTGTTTTAATGAAGAGGTGGATTTGGATGGTGTTTATGTGTGAATTCAGGGGTATATTTGTCTGTGTGAATATAAGGGTGAATTTGTATAGAAAGTAGGGATAGACAGATTATCGGTTCGGCCGATGTTATCAGCCGATATTCCGAAGTTTGGCAAATATCGATATCCGCCACTATTAATACAGATATTGCCGATAATATGAGAGCGCACACAGAGCCGGCCGCCTTAGGGCACACTGGCTATGAGGGCACAACAATCGAGTGACCAGCAGGAGGGAAGCGCACAGCACTCTCCCCTACCAGTCACTCAGTGTAGCGTGGTTGAGCAGAGCGGACCGTGGTACAGGAGCTTCAGTTTCCTGTACCCAGCCGGACTTACAGAAAGTGCTCACTGAGAGAGAATTTCCTGTCAGTCCGGCCGGGTACAGGAAACTGAATCCTGTACTACTGTCCGCTCCACTTGGCCACTCTACAAGAGAAGTAATGAGGCACACCAGGGAGGGGAACACTAAAGGACAGGGAGGGAATGAAACACTAAGGGGGGAGAGTTGGGAGGGGAGAGGACCACTAAGGGACAGGAAAGGGAGGGGAGGATAGAGGAACACTAAGGGACAGGGAAGGGATTGGAGAGGTACACTAAGGCAGGGGTCCCCAAACCCCGGGGCAGCCTTTGCTCCTTTGCTTTTTAGGATTCCTCAGGACCTTCCCATATTTTGGAGGTAGATGGTGTATCTAATCTTCATGCCTTTTATGAAAATAAATCAAACACTGGCTCGACATTTATTGTTGACTTTACTTCTCTATATCACCTTTCTTTGAACTGTCAAATTTGAGTGTTGGCTACAGGTTTTTTGTTTGTTTTGCTTTGCTTTGTTTTTGTTTTCTGTAGCTTTAGTATGCATTTATGTGTTTTGAAATTACTATTTAGGTTTGAACGTATTCAAATAGCCACATTACTAAAATGTTTCAAAATTAATTCTAAAATATTTAGCAAAAGATAGGGGTAAAGTGTCAAGAACCCATCAAGTCGCTACAGATTTAAAATGTTATTAAAGACAAGGATGCTCCTATTATGCTGCACTTTTTCTTTATATCCCTCAGGTGCAAAGAAAAACAGTTGGAAATTAATAGAAAAGCATGTTATGTCACCAATCCATTTTTTGCTCCTATTCATTTCACACGGTTCGTTTTCTTTGCTGCTGTGGGAAATTAAGAAAGCGTGCCATTAATAAAAGCTTGATTTTACATCATGTTAATAGTAAAGTGTTTTTTAACTTAATTTTGAAGCATTTCAGTATTGTATCTCTTTGAATATGTTCAAATCTAAATAATGATTTCAAATAAATAAATGCATAATAAAGCTACATAAAAAAAAACCATAACAAAGCTTCCACTGGATTTGAGGTTGCTAACACTAAACAAAGAGGTTTATCTTCAGGTAATTAATTTTTAGGTAGAGTTGCTCATCTAGTAATTTTATTTCATATTATCTCTTGCAGCCAGAAAATCTTGCCCAGAAACTTCCGAATCTTGTTGAATTGTGAGTAACAAGCCTCATACTATTTTTTAACCACTAGAGGGTGCAATTTACATATTTTGCAGTTACACGGACTTGCTGTATTGCTGTGTCATTGACAAATATGAATGTTTAAGCTGAAACGTATACATTTCCAGCCAGTATCAGGGAAAGCATAAATATACCGCATACAATGGTGTCTTTACTGAATTACTAATAGGAGGAGAAATGCAGAAACCTTACAAAGCATTATAGAAAGCTCTATGTTTGAATAATAAAGGTACAATAATTCTGCGATCATTTCCTCCCTCCCACTGCTCCACATTTTGATACCTATACTGGCAGGGGGGCAGAAAGGTTTCACCTCCTGTTTCCACATTTAGTACCACTTTGACCGAAAGGTCAGAAGGAGGGAGGGGGGGGGGTACTGACACACAGCACCCCTACCCCCCCCCCCAGAAGTACCCTTACCCCCCCAGCACCACCCCTATCTCCCCAGCACCACCCCTACCCCCCCAGCACCACCCCTACCCCCACAGCACCCCTACCCCCCCCAGAAGTACCCTTACCCCCCCAGCACCACCCCTATCTCCCCAGCACCACCCCTAACCCCCCCAGCACCACCCCTACCCCCACAGCACCCCTACCCCCCCCCCCAGAAGTACCCTTACCCCCCCAGCACCACCCCTATCTCCCCAGCACCACCCCCACCCCCCCAGCAGCACCCTACCCCCCCAGCAGCACACTACCCCCCACAGCACCACCCCACCCCCCCCCAGCAGCACCCTACCCCCCCAGCAGCACTCTACCCCCCCCAGAAGTACCCCTACCACCCCAGCAGTACTCCTACTCCCCCACAACAGTACCCCTACCACCCCCAGCAGTACCCCTACCCCCCAGCAGTACCCCTACCCCCCAGAAGTACCCCTAACACCCAGCAGAACCCCTACCCCAGCAGAACCCCTACCCCCGCAGTACCCCTACCACCCCCAGCAGTACCCCTACCACCCCCAGCAGTACCCCTACACCCCCAGCAGTACCCCTACACCCCCAGCAGTACCCCTACACCCCCAGCAGTACCCCTACCACCCCCAGCAGTACCCCTACCACCATCAGCAGTACCCCTACCACCCCCAGCAGTACCCCTACCCCCCCCCCACACACAGCACCCCTTCCCCCCACACACAGTACCCCTACCCCCCACAGCAGTACCCATACCCCGCCAGCAGTACCCCTACCCCCCCACAGCACCCGTCTCACACACACACACACAGCACCCCCCCCCCACACACACACACACACACAAAGCACCCCCCAAACACACACACACACAGCACCCCCCTCACACACACACACACACACAGCACCCCCCTCACACACACACAGCACCCCCCCAAACACACACACAGCACCCCCCCAAACACACACACAGCACCCCCCACACACACACAGCACCCCCCCACACACAGCACCCCCACACACACACAGCACCCCCCCACACACACACAGCACCCCCCCACACACACAGCACCCCTCCCACACACACACACACACACACACAACACCCACCACACACACAGCACCCCCCCCCACACACACACACACAGAACCCCCCACACACACACACAGCACCCCCCCACACACACACAGCACCCCCCCCACACACACACAGCACCCCCCCCCCACACACACAGCACCCCTCATATTTACACACACAGCACCCCTCATACACACACAGCACCCCTCATACACACATACAACACCCACACACACGCACCCCCCCCCCACACACGCACCCCCCACACACATGCACCTCCCCCCACACACACACACGCACCCCCCCACACACACACACACGCACCCCCACACACACACACACACACGCACCACACACACACACGCAATTGCCGTGTTGGCACTTAAAGGGAAAAAAAGTTGGCATGTATTGCGGTTTGGGCACTCGGGCTCAAAAAGGTTCGCCATCACTGCCCTATAGTGTTTAAAAAAACATGCTCCTCTTGCCCTGCTTAAATATCTAGAAAACTCACCTTATCATCTGTGCCGTGTGGGTCTGTCGGTACTGGCTCTCTCCCCCCCCCCCCCCCCCCCAATCCACCTCCTTGGCTGAGATCATCAATCCTGATTACCTCAGCCAAGGAGACTGGTTGGAGCCAAACGCCACATTTGTAAATCAACATCTCCTTATAGAGATGCATTTTATCAATACATATCTATGGGGAAAATTCAATGTCTCCATGCAGAGCGTGGAGATGCTGGACCACTGCCCCAGGAAGCACCTCTATTGGCTATCTGAGGAGTGGCCACTAGAGGTGTTCCTAGGCTCTAATGTAAACTGCGTTTACAGCAAAAAGCTTGCAGGGGCAGGCTATAGACAACTGTAGTTGTTCTTGTGACTTTAGTGTGCCTTTAATTAGCTTTGAAAATTAAGAGCATTCCTGCCACTACAATTGCAGTCTTGTTTGGAAAATAAAACTTGTTTGTTTGAGATATCCGCACTTGCAATCCTCTACATCAACTAAACTTACATCAGTTCACACTTACATCATGCGTCTATTATATTCTTCATCTCCGGTTACATTGTGGAAGGCTCATGCATATTTTGTGCTGTCTTTCTTGATGCTCTGTGAGCAATCATACTAAACCTGTCCTTGTCAACTGGCATTATTATAAGAATGCTCTACAACATATGTCCTATATGTAATGATAAAAACCTCAATCAAAAGATTACTGATATCACTGTTTATCATCCATTCATTTCAACTCCTGGTATACGTGACTGCCAATAAGAGAAGCACCATTGTGATATGCTCAAGAATAAAAAAAATGTGATTTACATTGTATTCTGTGTGGTGGCAGAGTTCAGCATGATATTACAAAGTTCCTGTCTGATGTGCAGGTACATAGGTGTCTATAGTACATTGTGTACAGTGTTGTCCGTTACATAACAGCTGATAGTAGAAAGGAAAGGCAGCTGGAAACACACAAGTATTTTACATTTGTCTTTTTATTCCTTACAGTAAAGTATGTTTAAAACATTGACTGTTAGTACACATTTTATAGAAGTGTCCATTTTCCTCTAACATGAAATCCATAAAGTTAAGAGCTTAAAGTTATTCTCTAGTGACAACCCGCTTTCCTGGCACTGTAGAATCCTGGAGTGCCCGCTCCCCATCCGACGTCGCTGAAGGGGTTAAAACCCCTTCAGTCACTTACCTGAATCCAGCACCAATGTCCCTCTGCGACTGGAGTTCCTCAAGCACAGCTTAATGACCAAAAGTCGTCTAAGAAGCCACAAGTCCCTGTAGTGGCTGTCTGGTAGACCGCCACTAGAGGAGGACTTAACCCTGCAAGCTAATTATTGCAGTTTATAAAAACTGCAATAATTATTCTTGCAGGGTTAAGAGTGATGGGAGTTGGCACCCAGACCACTTCAGCCCATTGTCCCTTTAATTAATGGGAGTTAGCTTGAACACAAGTTGTTTTTGCAGTAATATTTCTCCCTGTCAGGGGTGTTTATTAAAATTAGACTTTTACAGTTTATTTGTTGTGACCTTAAATTTGAAATTTACTGTGCATTCTCTCTTTAGTGAATAACCCTGTATGTATCTTTACAGGGATACTATAGGTCCCCAAATTACTTCGTCATAGAAGTGTCTGGGTGCAGTGCCTCTGTCATTAGAGGTGCTTTCAGGTCCCTAATGGAGTTTTACTCCGCTACCTGACTTGCTTGAGGACATCTAATCTGCTTTCTAAAATGCATAAAGATGTCTAACATTCATTCAATGCTTTTCTATGGGGAAGCTTCAATGTGTGTGCTGCGCATGTGCATTAGGTCCCACCATCGCAGTGACATTGCGGGAGGAGACCTAGCCAGGCACTGAGGGAGCCGCAGCCCTCGCAGTGGAGATAACCCTGCGATGTAATCATTGTAGTTTCTCAGAAACTGCAAAGTTTTCCATTGCAGGGTTAAACAGAACTACAGCCTAATTCACGTACTGTTTTTGGGAAGAAAAAAAAGGCAGTGGGCCTAACATTCAAGTGGCATTTTTGCATTTTTCCATGAGACATTCTGCACACTTCATTACACATCACTAGCAGTAAAAAGACACTCTCTGTAATATACATGAAAGAATATTTTAATGCATGTTGTAAGAGCCAGTCACACGTAATATATACAGTAGATAACTGGAGTTTATACAAAATTCCTATCAACAGTTTTGGTAATGATTTTCTTTCTATCATGTGTATAGAATATTTGTCGTGCTATCGCTTGCTCTGATAAAACTAAATTATTTTTGATAAGCCAAGGCAATTGGAAGCTTTATTTTCAATGCATGAAACAAGATCATTAAGACATATTTAAACTTTGTAGGTTTGTGAAATGTTTTCTGCATATTTTGGCATTCCTTTCCTTTAATTTTGAAAATATCTTGCAGTACTAACACATGTCCTAGTGGATAAGGACGTTTCCTTCTTAAAGGGACACTCTAGTCACCAGAACAACTACAGCTTAATGTACTTGTTCTGGTTAGTATAATAGCTCCCTTCAGGCATTTTCATGTAAACACTGCCTTTTCACAGAAAAGGCAGTGTGACATCTCCAAGTGGCCACTCCTTAGATGGGCACTGGATGTGCTTCCTGGCTCAGGGATGCACAGTAAGCAGCCCTGTCATTCAGCGTCTCCACGCTCTGCATTGAGATGCTGAATTTTCCTCATAGAGATGCATTGATTTAATGCTTCTCTATGAGGAGGTCCTGATTGGCGTTTGGCCCCGCCCCCGTGCTGATTTTAGCCAATCCGGGGGGGGGGGGGGGGGGGGCAAGCCACCTAAATAATAATACATGTAATAATACATGTTTGTGTTCCTGACCCAATAGTGATCATTTAATCATTCAGCTGCAGAGGCCATGTCAACAGAATGTAAACATAGGAAGTATAAGCTACATTTAAAATACAAATTCTGTTAGTCAAATAAATAACTTCCAGCACCACCTTAGTCCTCCGGTTGTTGTTATAACATGTAATTTAAAGTGATGCTGAAGTACAACTGTTTAACTTAACCTCTTCCTGTCATCATGAAAAGCACCATCTC
Source organism: Pelobates fuscus (assembly GCF_036172605.1). Lineage (NCBI taxonomy): Eukaryota > Metazoa > Chordata > Amphibia > Anura > Pelobatidae > Pelobates > Pelobates fuscus. Next base: position 303,234,280 of record NC_086319.1, on the reverse strand, counting down.
TGTTGCTTAATAGTGAGGTGTGTACTCATGAATTTATATCTCTGGGAAAACAATACTATAAAATCATCCACTGTACATATAAATGGCAATCAACATTTATTAGGTCTCTGCAGACATTCCATAAATTATAGCGGCATCCTTTGAACATTGTTCCACCTTTTTTTTTTGCTCTTATAGTCAAGACAGTGAGAAAAAAAGCCTTGCCTCATGTGGCCTTTTGTCAAAACCCATAGTGTTACTCTATCCTGTAACTTTGTTTACACTGTTTGAATAAGCACAAAAGAGTGTTTATTGTTTGTTTTTTAAATTCAGACATGCTTTCTTAATTGTGTTTTAAGACAGCAGACAGTGGGTTATATTTTTACTGATTCCGAAGACTATTAAGGTTAAAGGACCGTCCTTCAGACTATGGGGGTAGCTCGCGGTTTGCTGGCATCCTTGTCCCTCCTTAAGGCAAATGAAGGACAGGCAAGATCGAGTATCTTATAAGCGTGGTTCTCCAGCCAGCAGGAAAGCTGCCAGATCGTAGACACCAGTCCTTCAGGGTGCCCTTCACACAGACATTCAGGGTATCTGCAGGGAGAGGTTATCAATATGGAGAAAAGATACAGATGGGAAAGGTATCTGGAAACCGCTAGTAACAAATGTAAATTGGCCTTTTTTTTTCTCATTTTTGGAATTATATTTAGGTATATATTTTTTCATGCCGGAGACATCAAAGACACCTTCAATTATCTTGCTGTAATGTGTTGTTTTTTGGTGTAGTTCACATGAAGCATTTGTCCTTGAAGGGACAACAAATACAGGGAAATTCTAAGAAGCGCAAAAAGAAGTTTAAATAGGCAGGGATAAGGTTCCACAGTTAGAATAATGTGAAATAGGGAGATAGCAGGGGGCAGACTGGCACCGGCAAATCGTAATAGAGCTCAGTACGTTTGTGCTTACTGCAGTATATCAGAATTTTGATGGTCAGTGACAGATTTATATTCTATAAAAAATATGTACCTACATTCTTACGTATCCAAATATAGGTCAGCTTGGGTAGTTTGGTTAAATTCTTGAGAATTGTACATTTTGAAAGAATAGATAAATAAGCTATACCTTTTAGTCAATTTATGTGAAAGTTCATACCAGTCAGCTATTCTTCAGTTACATTACATGCTTACAGGTCGTAATAGATGGAGTATAAAAAACCACCCATCATTTTTAAATTTTTGTTGTTTATGAGGTAATTGACATTAAAGGAACAACATAGGTCAGAAACACCCTCCCCCTTGCCTTCTTTAAATAAGCATAAAACTCACCTTTACTTCCAGCACTGTGTGGGTCTACCAGCGCTGGCCCCGCCCCAGGTCCATCTCCTTTGCTGACATCAGAATTGATTATCTCAGCCAATCCAATGCTTCCCACAGGAAATCATTGGATTAGCTGAGATTGTCAACTCTGATAATGGTAACCAAGGAGGCAGGGCTGGGGGCAGAGGCCAACGCTGCCCTAGTCAATCAGCATCTCTGTGGTGAAAATGTTGTGCCTCCCAGAGAGAAACTGATCATCAGTCTGAGTGACTGCCACTGGAGGTGTCCCTAGCCAGCAATGTAAACACTGCATTTTCTTTGAAAAGGTGGTGTTTGCATAAAAATGCCTTTAGGGACTGACTATACTCACCAGAACAACTACATTAAGTTGTACTTGTTCTGGGGACTATAATGTCCCTTTAAGTAACTCCTCCACACAGGGTAGACTTGATTTAAATCCAGATTTTTATCATCTTTAATATTTGCAACAAGATGATTTCTTATATAGTATAGTAACCTGTCAGATTATGAAAACATCTATGTGGGAACTTATTTTAGTTGAACTGGTTAATCACTCCTATTTGGAGAACTAATTCGTCAAAGTCCTCACACAATGACAGTGCCGCTTTAAGGTAATGTATTTATTGTTTGTACATAGATTTGCAGAACAAAAATGCAATTAAGGTCTTTTCCTGAACTTTGTTTATTGTATACCATTTATACTGTGAAAAATTGCATATTATCTCAGCTTGGATAACTTGGATTAATTGAATTAGTTTAACAAAAAATTTAAATATTGAATGAATATACAACCTACATAATTAAGCTCTAAGTCATGCTGATTAACCTTTGAACTGTAATACCATATTTAATCAAAACTAATGCGCAAATGTTTGTGAAAATAACGTTTCCAAAATTTGAATGCGCACTAGATTTGATGGCGCATTACATTCGGGGCAAAATTAGAAATTTTCTGGCGAATTCAAACTGGTACATTCATACAGGAGACTTCAAACTGGCGAATTCCGTTCCTGAAAGAGGGCTTAAGAAAGAATAGACTTACTGTAACACTAAAATTTAAATACCATCAATGTTACTATGGTATATGGCAATAAACATTTTCATTGTAGCACAATGTTGTATAGTTATATCTTCTTGTATAAATGCGCATTACATTTGCCAGCTAAACATTTTTCACCTTCCAGGTTTCAAAAATTGAGGTGCGCATTAGATTCGATGGGGCATTACATTCGAGTAAATACGGTATATCTAATCTCGAAAACTATCTTTACATAGATTTGTCCTCCAAAAGCATTTCATTTTTTAAATTATTGTATTTATTTTTTTTAAACCATCTATGCCTACACATTTTGTCCATATTTTACATTTGAATGGTATCAAACTTTAGACAAAATTGATACATGGACATTAGCAATAGATGAGCAGGGGGTCAGGCTGCACATACCCTGGAGAACCCCAGTCTTTTTCAAACTGTTCAAAAACAATACATCGCTAATGTGAAGGTTCTACTTTTACTACCTCATAAACAACGAAAAGGAAAGTTTTATAATGAAGGATGGTTTTTATATTCCATCTATTATGTCATGTGAGCATTTTATCTAACAGAAAAATAGCTGACCTTTGAGTATCATTTAACTGAACTTTTACATATATGACCATATAGTGGCTACTACGCCTAGACTACTCCTTTATTGTTTGATAATCCCTTAATTATATTACACCTCTGAGTTGTAAAATTGTCTTGTGTTATCAATATGGCAATGAAAACAATCACGCATTATTGTTATATAGTAATTATTAATTAGGGTTTTGTGTAAAAACAATATTCCCAAGTCCCCTCCTGCTCCAGGTTCTGTTTAGCAAGCATATGCAGTTACTCATTGAACTTGCAAGCTTTGCACAGGTCAGGATGCAGGTTAGACAAGTTTATAATCAGCAGGCTGGTTAGCTGTAACCAATATTCATGTTACAGGTTGCTACACAATTAGCCTGGACCATTGTGGCGTATTGCAAACAACACAAACAATATGAATTGTGAATAATTCAGAAGAAGAGCAAGTAGCGTGTGCCTTGAAAAATATCTTATCTTATTTTCCATGGAAACATTAAACTTTATCAGATTTCCATTACACTGATGTAGTGCAGAAAACTTAAATGGTTAACAGTCTTAATATCACAATTTTCAATTGCCTGCATTAAGAAGCAGTGTGTTTCTGATTTGTGCTACAGTTCTCTGTCCTTCATGTCCTAATCTATTAATATGACTGCAAACTGATGTCTTGGCAGAGGTCCTTCAGGATAACATCTAAACATCTGCTGTTTATATTTTTTTAGGTATCTGCACTCAAATAACATTGTATTTGTTCCAGAAGGTAAGTGACTTTATTCTGATATTGTAATCGAGCGAGTGAATTTCTTTCACCTTCTCCTATCCTATTTCTCTACTTTTTAGTAGTTTTTATACTGTATGAAATCAAATTTATTGGTTGATCTACATGGTGAGCTTGTTGAATTAGAGGCAGGTAACATTTCCACAAATTCAATCCCATTATATAGTGCATCCATAACGGCGGCGAATAAATATACACTGCAGATAGTTTAGCCTGCATTGCCCCTAGTTACATAGTTACATGACTGAAAAGAGACTTGCGTCCATCAAGTTCAGCCTTTCTCACATATGTTTTTGCTGTTGATCCAAAAGAAGGCAAAAGCTCAGTCTGAAGTGCTTCCAATTTTGTAACAAACTAGGGAAAAATTCCTTCTGGACCCCAAAATAGCAGTCAGATATCTCCTTGGATCAAGCAGCTATTACCCCACTAATTAGAAATTATATCCCTGTATGTTATGTGTTTGCAAGTATTTATCCAATTGCAGTTTAAACATCTGTATGGACTCTGATAAAACCACCTCTTCAGGCAGAGAATTCCACATCTTTATTGCTCTTACTGCAAAAAAAACTTTTCTTTGCCTTAGATGATATCTCCTTTCTTCCAGCCTAAATGCTTGACCTCCTGTTCTATCTATAGCCCTGTTTATGAATGGATTTCTAGATAATGGTTTGTACTGGCCACGAATATATTTGTATAATGTTATCATATCCCCTCTGAGGCGCCGTTTTAACTAAAGAGATTAATTTTTTTTTACCTTTCTTCGTAACTAAAATGCTCCATTAATTTTATCAATTTTGTAACTCGTCTCTGCACTTTTTCTAGTGCCATGATATCCATGATACCCAAAATTGCACAGCATATTCAAGGTGTGGTCTTACCAGTGATTTATGAAGAGGCAAAATTATATTTTCATCCTGAGCATTTATGCCCCTATTTATACATAACTAAACCTTACTGGCCTTAGCAACTGCAGATTTACATTGCATACTGTTGCCTAATTTGTTGTCTATAACAATTCCTAAATCCTTCTCGTGTGTGGTTATCCCTAATTCACTACCATTTAGGGTGTACGTTGCTTGTGCATTCTTGACCCTGAAGTGCATAACTTTGCATTTCTCTACATTACATTTAATCTGCCATTTTAGTGCCCAGTCCCCCAATCTATTTAAATCCATCTGCAGCAAAGCAATATCCGGCTCACATTTTATTACTTTACAAAGTTTTGTGTCATCTGCAAACACTGAAACATTGCTTTAATTTCCTATTGCAAGATCATTTATAAATATGTTAAATAGAAGTGGTCCCAAAACAGAACCCTGAGGGACACCACTTACCACTTTTGTCCATTAATGACAACTAGTTGTAGGCTATCCTTAAGCCAATGTTCTACACAAGAATATTCAAGTTATTTTAGTTTGAAGACTAACCTATTGTGAGGAACCGTTCTAAATTGAATAACCACAAATATTCTACGAATAGTGTAAACTTCTTGCCTTGAAACTAAGGAGAACTCCCCTTTTGCAGCTATCGGCTCATTGGTGAAGCTGCAGTCATTGGACCTTAGTGACAATGCCCTTGAATTTCTGTGCCCGGACATTGGGAGGCTGAGATCATTGCGTCATTTACGGTTAACAAACAATCGGCTGAAATATCTCCCTCCAGGTAAAACCAGATGCGTATATTTTACTATAGATGTATTTTACATTTTCTGTCATGCATTTGGAGAGCAGTTACAGTATTTAGTTGTGCATACAGGCTTTTTGTCATTGTTTCTTTTTGAGTCTTCTAATGATAACATTTCCATAAAATCACGTTGTACAAAATTGAGAGGAAATGCTTTGTGAATAATATAGCAACTGTACAGGTACCTTCTGACTTCCTGGCACTTCTCTCAAATCAGATATATTTTAAAGCAGAAGGCAAGTAATTTAGCGTATTGTGACTAGTTTTCACAAAACAAAATACATCCAAGTTTTCTCAGTTTTATTACTTTTTTTTTCTTTTCTTTTTGATGGTTTCAACCACAGAGCAGGTGTGTTTCATAGTGAATATGACCAAATTAAGGAGAGCTGAGGTACTGTTCAGTTGGTGTGAGATTTCAGATACATTTCCAAGAAGAGCTTGTAAATGTCCTGTTGACTTGAATAACAGTTTAGAAATAGCGAGGGAACTTTACTGACAAAATGATAATGTAGAGGTAGCAGTTTACAATTCCCTCATCACCTTTTATGTTGTAGAAATGGTCACTTCATTATAGAATTATATTGGCCTTAAACAAGTATGTTAGGGATGCAATTTGAAGCCAAAGCAGTAAAAAGTGCATTGATAGTATGTCAGCATAGCCAGAGCTTGATAGATGAGTGACCTAGTACTGCCACTTTGTCCCTGCAAGACCAATGCTGGTCTTTATCAGAGGTAGGCAACCAATTAGCAGAACGGTGTCAAAACAAGACTGGAGCTGGACTGTTTTTTTAAATTAATGTGTGTTTATGATACTGTATTCTGCTGTGGTATGTATGCTACTTTGTGATGTTGTGTGTGTGTGTGTGATTGTGTATGTGAATGGATAGTTTGTGATTTTGTTTGTTATGTATGTGGTCTCTAGTGTGTGTGTGTGTGTGTGTTTGGGGAGGGCAGCTTTTAGGATTATGCATTGGCTGTATGTCATATTGTGTATGTGGTATGTGTATGTGGGCTTTCAGTGGTGTTGTCTGCTTGTGAGGTTGTGTGTTTATTTGCATGTGGACTGTTAGTAGGTGTGTGTTTGTATGTGTATTAAACGTATTATTCATATATTTACTGACTTTAATATGATTCTTTTTTTCTAATAAGGGTTTAGTTCTCCAAAGCACACTATAACTCCATATTTAGGGATTTGTGGCAAAAGGTCACAATTAATGTATAGGTGGAAACATTAAATAGTGTGTCAAATATTGTTAAAGGGACACTATAGTCACCAACACAACTTTAGCGTAATGCAACAGTTTTGGTGTATAGTTCATACCCCTGCAATCTCACTGCTCATTTCTTAGGAATTTAAATGACTCTGTTTATGCAGCCCTTGTCACACCTCCCTGCATGTGACTTACACAGCCTTCCTAAACACTTCCTGGAAAGAGTAATCTAATGATTACACTTCCTTTATTGCAAATTCTATTTAATTTAGAATTTTTGATCTCCTGCTCTATTAATGGCTTGCTACACCCTGCAGGAGCCTCCTGTATGTAGTTAAAGTTCAATTTACAATTTGGGAGATAACATTTTTTAAAGTAAGTTAAATCTGATTGCAAATTAAACCATTTTTTTTTCGTGCAGGCTGTGTCAGTCACAGCCAGGTGAGATGTGGCTAAGACTGCATAAACATAAACAAAAGTGATTTAAATCCTAAATGGGAGAGATTTGAGCATTGAGACATCAGAGGCATGATATATACACAACAACAGCTTCATTAAAGTTGTTGTGGTGATTTTAGTGTCCCTTTAGTATAGAAGTGATTGTAGGGCAAAAATCTTTAAATGGCATGATCATCATTGAAACTAGTTGAATCAGTAGGAATATTCCCTTGAATTCCATGTTTTTTTTCTGCATTTTTATCTTTTATTATTTGTGTACATTTTTCAATTGACTCCTTTCCTGTCCACTGTCAATACTCTTACTTTGCTTTTGTGGTTCCAGAAATTGGAAAGCTAAAAGAGCTTCAAACATTGGACCTGTCCACCAATCACTTGGTCACCCTGCCAGAAAAACTGTATCTTTGTCACTCGTTGCAGTACCTGACAGTGGATCGAAACCTTCTTCAGAGTGTCCCACGACATCTTTGCAAGCTAGCCAGTCTAAATGAGCTCTCCATGGCTGGAAACCGCTTAGCATCACTACCATTGGGTGAGTGAGGTGAGGAGCTAGACCAAGCATTCACACCACTTCCACAGGATCAAGCTATTGTCTTGTTTTCTCAGATAAAGAGCTGATAAAGGGATGGATACTCTGCAAGGGTTTTAACAGATTTTAATTAGTATGTTAATTTTCCCAAAACATTTCTCAAGGTAGACCAGTTATCCCTATTGGAACAGCATTGGAAATACATTAGGTAGTAGATATTATAATTAAGATCCTTTTCTTGATTTCTTAGCCAGTTTAAAATGATACTTAATTTTAATTTATGCTTGGTCATTTACACTTTGTCCTTCTTATTGTGGTAGTTAGTTTAAATAATTTGTTTTTGGTAAATCATTTTTGCAGCTAAAATGTTGCAAGTGTTGACTAGATTAGAAAAATGTGTACTTTAAAGGACCACTATAGCCAGGTCTTTAGGTCCCCCCCACCCTCATGGTCTCACTACCGCTGGGCTGTAAAGGGGTTAAACACTTACCTTTCTCCAGTGCCGGGCTCCCTCGGCGCTGGGGAACTCTCCTCCCTTTTCCGACGTTACCGCCGAATGTTCATGCGTGGCAAGAGCCGCACGCGCATTCAATCAGTCCATAGGAAAGCATTTCTCAATTTCATTAGCGTCTTCTCACTGCGATTTTCACAGTGAGAAGCGCAGAAGCGCCTCTAGCGGCTGTCAATGAGACAGCCACTAGAGGCTGGATTAACCCTACTGTAAACATTGCAGTTTCTCTGAAACTGCTATGTTTACAGCTGCAGGGTTAACCCTAGATGGACCTGGCACCCAGACCACTTCATTGAGCTGAAGTGGTCTGGGTGCCTATTAGGGATTGACCGATTATTGGTTTTACCGATATTCGGTATTTTCGGCAATATCGGTATCGGCCAATATAGATACCGATATTGCCGATAATACATACCAGGACCGCCAAGCCCATTACAAGCCCAGCGGTCCTGGAGGGGCCGGCAGCAAGCTGTTACTTACCTCTCAGCAGCTCCCTTCAGTTCCCATGTCAAATCTCGCGAGTCCTGCGGCCACAGAGCGTTGCCACGGATTACCATGGCAACGCTTCGCGTGGCACGCAAGCCGCGAGATTTACACTGGGAGCTGCTGGGAGGTAAGCAACAGCTTGCTGCCGGCCCCTCCCACTGCACAGCACATGCCACTGGACCACCAGGGAATGCTATAGCCCCCCTCCCTGGCCAGGTAACAAGCAGGGAGGGGGGACAAAAAATAAAAACATATAAATATTAAAATAACACACTGCAGATTAAAAAAAAAAAACAACATATAAATATTAAAAATACAATAAAAATAAAAAAAATGCCTCCCCTCCTGCCCATTTTACACAAATTAAATCCCTTCACAAACACACACACACACACACTGCATTCATTATATAAACAAACTATATAAACACATACACACACTGCATTCATTATATATACAAACTATACAAATACACACACTGCGTTCATTATATACACAAACTATACAAACACACACACACTGCATTCATTATATATACAAACACACACACTGCATTCATTATATATACAAACTATACAAACACACACACTGCATTCATTATATACACAAACTATACAAACACACACTGCATTCATTATAAACACAAACTATACAAATACACACACACACGACACACACTCTGCATTATATACACACACCACGCACACTCTGCATTATATACACACACACTGCATTATATACACACACTACACAAACACACACGCACACTGCATTCACTTTACGCACACTACACACACTGCATTCAATTTACGCACACTACATTCACTATACACACTGCATTCACTATACACACACTACACAAACACACACTCTGCATTCGCTATATATACACAAACACACACTGCATCCACTACACACACACACACACAGCTCCCCTGTCTAAACACACTGCATCCACTACATGTGGCGTGTATATTTTGTGCATTTACCTTAAGAAATACCGTATTTATTTGAGTATAACGCGCACACGTGTATAACGCGCACCCCCTAATTTTCGATTAAAAATCGGTATACATTTTTTTTATATGTTTAATTATTATTATTTATTTTTTGTTGTACCCCCTCCCTGTTTGTTGCCTTGCCAGGGAGGGGGGTCCAGTGGCATTGGCTTAGCTGTGAGGGGGGGGGGGCAGCAAGCGTTTACTCACCTCCCAGCAGCTCCTCCAGCTCCCCAGTGTAAATCTCGCGAGACCCGCGGCCGTCAGAGCTGGCCGTGGGTCTCGCGAGATTTACACTGGGGAGCTGGAGGAGCTGCAGGGAGGTGAGTAAACGCTTGCTTCCCGCCCCCCCAGGACCGCCGGGCTTGTAATGAGCCCGGCGTTCCTGGGAGGTATTATCGGAGCACCCACTCCCTCCCTCTTCTGCTGGGCTTTCGCCTTTTTAATTTAGCCTCTTTGCCATTGTCTAAGGCTGTCTCTGGTTCCCTGTCACAGTCTATGTCAGCCCCTTTCTCAGTGTGTCTCAGTCCTTGACGCGGTAGGACTTAGTCCGTGTCTCCAACTGTCTCTCAGTGCCTGTTACAATCTGTCTCAGCTTGTGAACCCTTTCAGTTCTTCTCTTAGTCTGTATCTCAGTTCATGTCTCAGTCGGTTTCTTTGAGTACAACGTATTTATTTCGAGTATAACGCGCACCCCTAATTTTCGATAAAAAATCGGTACAAAATTTTGCGCGTTATACTCGAATAAATACGGTAGTTTATTTTTTTTAAAATGGTAAATGTACAGAATATCGGCAAGTTATCGGCTATCGGCCTGAAAGTTCACAGATTATCGGTATCGGCTTTAAAAAAACAATATCGGTCGATCCCTAGTACTTATAGTGGTCCTTTAATGGGGATGATTTCAAATTGCTGGATTAGGTGAAGTTCCGAATTTATCCTTGTACATTTAAACAATAAAAATACTTTACATGTGGGACAAGTGGTTGTTTTTCCTCTTTATTTTTAAAATGGCTGTGTGAAAATAAGAATAAAATACTGGGAGGATAATTTCACATGGTGGGATGCGTAACCTACCCCAAGAGAAACAAAAGCATGGCAGACTTTGTAAACTGTAACATGCATGTGATAAGTCTGCATTGTAACTTAAAATAAACACAGAAACACTGTGTTTCTCATCTAGCACTATGGGACATGACTGTACATTGACCATCTAGATAAATGTGGATTGTGTTAGTGTCTTTGCATAAAGTCTACAACAGCAAGGAGCTATGTGTGAAACATGCAACAAAACATACTGAAACGGCAGAAATCGGCTGCATGAAAATGTTTAAAATACTCCATTTACAATTCCCTGGCTTACTCGGACAGAGCAATCTTACAAAGATAAAAGTTAGGAAACTGAAACGTGACAAGTCCCTAATTTAGCCCTGCCTGTTTACAAAAACCTGATAAATTATGAATGAGGTTACTGCATATTAATGTGTTTGGAAGAAAACCCCAAAAGTCAGTTACTTGTAATATACCCTTATTACAAAGATTAAAATACCCTGTGATGTAGTCTGGATTGTCTACTTTTCACAGCTATAAATATACTTTAATGAGAGTAATTTGGGCTGCTAAACGGTACCAGAATGGTACATGTGATCATTATTAGCATTATTTCTAGTTAATTTACAAAAATAAATAATTTTAATAATAATGTTATTTTACTACTTAAATGGCTTTTGTATAATCAGTTTCGCTAAAGGTATGTAAAACCCATTATAGTTTTTCTGTAAAGGAACACCTTAGCATTGGAAATACAAATCTGTATTCCAAACGCTAAAGTCTCCCTGTCTCCCACTCCACTTCACATGGCGTCACACGTGCAATGAGAAGCCTCTGACTGGTTATTTCCCTGTAAAGAGACTGAAAGTCTCTTCCGGGAAAAGAGGGGAGGAATTACAAAGGCTGCTGTCATAGGAACTGCAACTTTTGTAAGCTTTTTTAGGCTATACTCCCAGTGAACACATACCTAAAAATATGCATGCGTGTATTCATTGGGGGTATATCAACTTAACTGTGATTTCATTTTTGGGAGGGAAGGGGGGTGGAAGTGTGGAGTGGTCCTTTAACTCTAAATTGCTACCTGTGCCTACCAAAAAAAACAAACACTTTTCTTAGTCCACCTCCAACCATTACCACTATCGTTGTCATTTATTTACTAAGGCAGATTACAGGTGCAAGGCACATGTACTTAGTCAGCCTTTTATACCTTCCAGCAGGGCCGGATTAACATAGGGGCTGATGGAGCTGCAGCTCCAGGCCCAGGCCCATGGAATAGGCCCATTGGTTTAAAAAAAATATATATTTTTTTTTTTACATTTTTTTTTTTTACACACTACTCTTAGGGTTGCCAGGTATTTCTCATGTATTTCTTAGGGTTGCCAGGTATTTCTCAGAAGTATTTCTCAGGTATTTGAGGCTGCCTAGCCGGTGCCGGTATTGCAGTAATACCGGCAATACAAATGTCTGTCTCAGTATAAACATAGATTATTCTGCAATACCAGCGCCGGCCAGTAGGGGTCGCTGTTTGTGTGGAGAGAGGCAGTGATAAGAAGTTACGGCATCTCTCTCCCTGCCTCTCTCTACTCACTGATCCGCGGGGAGCAGCTCTGCACAGAGACTCCAGACAGCAGCTCCGAGACATGGGGACGCTGAGACATTGGGACACTGGGGAACATGGGGACCCTGAGCATGGACGTCCGCAGGAATTTTTCCGGGGGGGGGAGGGGGGCATAATTGTAATGACATCCATGCTTGGCCCCTTTATGACAGTGTCATGAAAGGGAAGGAGCATAGTAATTTTCACATAAAGCAAGGATGAATAGCGTTTTCACAACTATGGTGTCAGGAATATATGTTTGTATTCCTGACACTATATAGTGTTCCTTTCATCAAATTACAGGAACATTCTGGTCACCATAACAACTTTATCGAAATGAAAATGCTGTGATGCAAGGAGGCCCCTGGGTGCTCTTTCTTTGAAGGGGTGAAACCGCTCTCAAATGGTTTACCCCCGAAGGCTTCCTTCAGCTCCAGATCTCCAGGTCGCTCAGTGGTATTCGACTTCTGAAACAGAGTGTCAGGAAGTGCAGATTGACGTTGGGCATGGGTGCCGCTGATTGGCTAGAGTGGTCAGCTGACACTCTAAGCCAATCGCTAGTTCCCGATTCATAAAAATGTTTTACGTTTTTATGAATGGGGAGCTACTGATTGGCTTAGAGTGCTAGCAGACCCATCTAGCCAATCAGCGGCACCCCTACCCAGCGGCCCTCTGTGTTTCCTGACACTCAGTAAATAAAAGTGAACACATTAACACTGATATTGTTTGTTTTTACCTGGGGACATGAGAAGGTCCAAAGTTTCCCTGCCAGGCCCAGATACCAACGCCTTATGATGTGGTGTCCAGAATGAAGTGCTCCAATCTCATTTTCTTCTCCTTCATTTGACACAGTCTTCTTTGTCTTCTGAGGCTCCTTCTGCTCCTTTACCTTTCTGCTACTTTCTGCTTATTTTGCGCCCTTCTGCTCCTTTCTCTTTCTGATCCCTTTCTGCTCCTTGATGGCTCTTCCTGCTCCTTGATGGCCCTTCCTGCTTCTTGCAGACCCTTCCTGCTTCTTGCAGACCCTTCCTGCTTCTTGCAGACCCTTCCTGCTTCTTACTGCCCTTCCTGCTTCTTTCTTCCCCTTCCAGCTTCTTGCAGCCCCTTGCTGATCCTTTCTGTTCCTTCTGATTCTTCCTGCCCCTTCCTGCTCCTTGCAGACCCTTCCTGCTCCTTGCAGACCCTTCCTAATCCTTTCTGCCCCTTCTTTCTCCTTGCTGCCCCTTCCTGCTCCTAGCAGACCCTTACTACTCCTTGCTGACCCCTCCTGCCCCTTGCAGACCCTTTTTACTCCTTGCAGACCCCTTCTGCTCCTTGCTGCCTCTTCCTACTCCATGCTGCCCCTTCCTACTCCTTGCAGACCCTTCCTGCTCCTTGCTGACCCCTCCTGCTCCTTGCTGCCTCTTCCTACTCCATGCTGCCCCTTCCTACTCCTTGCAGACCCTTCCTGCTCCTTGCAGACCCTTCCTGCTCCCTCTTCCTACTCCTTGCTGCCCCTTCCTACTCCTTGCTGCCCCTTCCTGCTCCTTGCTGCCCCTTCCTGCTCCTTGCTGCCCCTTCCTGCTCCTTGCTGCCCCTTCCTGCTCCTTGCTGCCTCTTCCTACTCCTTGCTGCCTCTTCCTACTCCTTGCTGACCCCTCTTGCTCCTTGCAGACCCTTCCTGCTCCTTGCTGCCTCTTCCTACTCCTTGCTGACCCCTCTTGCTCCTTGCAGACCCTTCCTACTCCTTGCAGACCGTCCCTACCCCTTCCTGCTGCCCCTTCCTATTCCTTGCTGACCCCTCCTGTCTCTTGCAGACCATTTCTACTCCTTGCTGACCCCTCCTGCTCCTTGCTGACCCCTCCTGCTCCTTGCTGCTCCTTCTACTTTACCCTCCTGCTCCTTGAAAACCTTTCGACCCTTTCCTGCTTCTTGCTGCCCCTTTCCATTCCTTGCTGACCCCTCCTGCCCCTTGCAGAACCTTTCTGCTCCTTCTACTTTACCTTCCTCTATGCGGTCTCCTCCACCCCCCATCCCTCACTTACCTGCTCTGTAGGCTGCCTCTGTGCTGCTCCTCTGCGGTTTCAGTCATGAGAGAGAGGCAGGGATAAGCTGTAGCTTCCTGCCTTTCTCCATTCACCTACTGGTCAGCGCTGGTATTGCACTGTATTCTCACACTAAAACGAAAAATAGCAGCACAAGCTGAAAAATCCGGGGGGGGCAAGTACCCCCCTTTACCCCCCCTTTCGAACGCCCATGACCCTGAGACACTAGGGACACAGTGGCCCTATGTCTCCCAGTGGCCCCTAGTCTGTGTCCCCATGTCTCTCAGCCACTGTCCCTAGTGTCTCAGTGTCCCCATGTCTCTAAGTGTCCCCTAGTGTCCTAGTGACATCAGGACACTGGGAGACATGAGGACACCTCTAAGGGACACTATAGACATGGGGATACAAACACTAGGGGACACTGGGCAACATGGGGACACTGAGAGGCATGGAGACACAGGGAGACATGGGGACACTGGGCAACTTTGAGACATAGGAGACATGGCAGTGTCCCCATGTCTCCCAGCCAGTGTCCCTAGTATCTCAGTATCGCCATGTGTCCCTGGTGTCTCTCAGTGTCTGTAGTGTGCCAGTGTCCCTAGTATCTCAGTGTTCCCTAGACTCCCAAAGTCCCCTAGTCTCCCAATGTCTCTGTGTCCCCATGTCTCCTAGTGTCTCAGTGTCCACTAGTATAAAAGAAAAAATCTCAGGCACTCACTGTAATAGATTTAGGCAGGTTTATTTCGACCTGTACCCAGGTCTTTATCAAGTCTCCAATGTCCCCTATGTATCAGTGTCCCCTATGTATCAGTGTCTCAGTGCCCCATGTCTCTCAGTGCCCATAGTGTCTCTGTGCCCATAGTGTCTCAGTGTCCCCTAGTATAAAATAAAAAAATCTCAGGCACTCACTGTGATAGATTTAACCAGGTTTATTGGACACCGCAACATTTTGACCTGTACCCAGGTTTTTATCAAGTCTCCAGTGTCCCATATATATCACAGTATCTCAGTGCCCCATGTCTCCCCGTGTCCCCTCGTGTCTGTCACCCAGTGTCCCCAAGAGTCTCAGATTTCCCAGGTCTCCCAGTGTTCCCTAGTATCTGTGTCCCCATGTCTCCCAGTGTCCCAATGTCTCTCAATGTCCCCTAGTGACATAGGGACCCTGGGAGACATGAGGACACAAACACTAAGGGACTGGGAGACATAGGGACACAGACATTCCCCCTTTTTGTGTATGTTCGCCCTTTCGGCCGTTCTGGTTATGTGATTTGTGTCAGTAGCCCACCCTTTTACCGCATCCATAGACTTCCTGCTTTACTGGACACTGCTGTTAGGGGGTATGGGTTTACTTGAAAGATGAAAGCATGAGATTAGCAAAGGGTATGTGTTTTCTCATAGTTGCATCCTATGAGTTTCCCTACTGCATCATCTCCATCAGATACATGACGTTTAGGAGGTAGGACTGTTTTAGTGTTTTTGGTCAATAAGATTTTGTAATTAGGCCCATCATAATTATCAGCACCAGGCCCACTGGGCTCTTAATCCGGCCCTGCCTTCCAGTTGTGGTTGCTATGGTGACAACTTAGAATGCGCGCCTTTTACCGCTTTATGTTCAAACTCCTAATAGTTAAACACTAAGATGCAGACAGTGAGTAGCTGTGGACAGCTAAACATGGGCCACGAAGTCAGACACCTCTCTGTATTTTTTGGCCACAAATATCTACTGGCTATTAGTAATAACATCATCGTATGGCTGATATTTAATGGCCACATTAAAAATGAGCCCTGGGTGGAAATTGCATGATGATTTATTGTTTAACAATACCAAGACCAGGTTTAGATTAACAAAAACAAAAGCAACATAGATTCACTGTAAGGGTGATCCAGAACTAAATAGTTGTTTAGTTAGGTTTGTTTCTGTCCCTATTCAACATGTTTGTATTGCTGTATGTTAAATATAATTATTTAGTAGTTTATTAACAAACAGCGAGCTGTGACGAGTAACATTTAACCCACTTCCTCTACGACTATACGTTGCTTGATCAGGACCCTCGTCACCTAATTCTTCCTACAGTATATTCATAAGTTAGCATTTTGGTCAATAGGCCTGTGACAAACTCACTTTTCTTTTTTTTTTTTTTTCTTTTTTTTTTAATTCTTTATTTTTGTTGTGCGGGTAGGTACATAGTTTTCACAAACGCCACAACAGCGTATATCAACATATATAAGCATATAAAAAGAGTATGTTAGTGGCTTGCATTATCGCACATTTTTTTTTTTTTATACGTAAGCAGGGTTACAATTATTGCCTGTAGTCGGTTCATCATTTAGCATTAGTATTTTAGCTAAGCAGTGACTCTGTTTATGTATTAAGGTATTGTGGTTGCATGCATAAGTATCATCACATGGTAGGTGCTAGTTAAGGCAAGCTAAGCAGTATTACATAGTATGAGGCTTTCCCTATGCTTAGCACACTTTAGTAGATATTAAACTTAAAGGGGACACGCTTAGTCTTGGTTAAGCATCATTGCAGGATTGATTAACTGTCGGCATAGAGTGATAGCAATCACATAAGTCTCATGTTTTTATATTCCGTAGGAGTGTCAGGTGTTTGGCATCTTGGTATCAGGCAGTTTCTCTGTCTTAGGTACTTCACCCGATTCCTGTGTTGGGCGCAGCTCGTATGTTGTCGCTGAGTCCATCAGGCTGGGCCCCGTGGCTGCCCCTATGAGGAGTACTCCTCTGCCCTCTGCTGGAGTCCCTCGGCTCGTTCCCGTCGTGATTGCTTGTCGGCGGGATGTTCTCTCGTTTAGCATCGCGGCTTTCAGTATGAGCCCTCAAGTGTGGGGTTGTGCTTCGCTGGTCAGGGGTCTCTGGTGCCGCTGAGTGGTGTGCAGGTTGGGCATGCTCGATGGTCCCGTTCTGGTGTGTGTGGGAGCGAGTGCTTGCGCCCGAGGAACGTGGCGCTGTTTCCCGCCATAAAGATCTTCGGCGTCTTTTTCGTCTGGTGGCCGCTCTGGAGGTTCGAGGCGGGTAGCCACGCAGGCGTCGCCGGATTGCAGGGCGAATCCATGCTGCCACCTCTCTGATCGCCAGCTGGAAGGACCGATCCCGAGTACGGAGCTGTGTCCAGAGGCTTGCACAGATCCGGTCAAAAAACTCTGCGGTATGCTTGGGTGGTTGGGCATGGGTGCTCGCTGTTGTAGGCCGCGCCTGTGCCGCCCTCTTGATTGGGCCTCGGCAGTTTAGTTTGGTTGCAGGCTGTGTCGCTTGTCTAGGGTAGTCCTTTGGCGTACCCATGGGGGCCGGGATATCCCCCACCGGCCCAGGGGGGGGGGTGTTAGAGCCCCAAGCCGACCGGCAGGTCCCACTTCGAGGCCGGGAATCGGCCGTCTCCCCTACCTCATGTGTTGCTGCGGGCATCGTGTATGTCCAGTGCCGGCGGGAGCCATGAGTTGCAGGCTTGCCCTGCTGCGGGGGGCAGTGTGGGTGTTCCCCCGGCTGAGATGCAAGATTTCGCTCAATTTGGAGTCTCGTTTGGCCCATTAGCGGCATTAAAAGTGAGTTCCTCTTGAGGAGCTCTGGTTCTAAGCGACCATCTTGGTCGGCTGTCAGGCCCCGCCCCCGACAAACTCACTTTTCAAGTGAGTTTGCCATGAGTTCTTGGAGGGGCCTGCTTGCCAGCCTCCTGCCCACAGACTATGGACCCTGTAAACTGTGATATAAACGTCTCCGTTTGTCTATTTGAATTATATGGTTCGGTAACTGAGCAGCCACACGAACTGTAGACCACCCGGGAGCTTGTTAAGCTTAATTGATACAATGTTGCAATTTCCACCGTACTGGTCTAAGTGTTCGTCTGGGTGGCCGCAATTCCTATGGACGACCACGAGTAGGCGGCCATCTTATTCGCATGTAACAAAACTGCGAATAGACTTCAGGGGGACTTAGCTGCAAATGCCCTGGAACTATTTTCGGCATGAAAACTTCGCGGTTCCCGGTCAGTTCCCCAGCGGCACTTAGCCGCGATTCTATGGAACTATTTTTGGCTATGAGTCCATGCCTAGAAATTCCTGAACCCCTGAACTGATCTAGGTGGTTTTTGGATATGTTGGTCACTCAGATCAGGGCTATCAGGATTGTAACATATGTGGGGTTTTATGTATTTTTAGGGTACTTTTGAGGTGTTTTGAAAAAGTATGTTTTTCTGTACTTGGAGATAATTGGATTAGAATTAGTACAGTTACTGATCCAATTATCTCCCAGGCAGAGGGGAGGGATTGTATGCTTGTATATGGGAGTGTCATTTATTTAAACACCTTTGTCATTCATCTGTGACTTTGTGCTGCAGTCCCCCACAAGGTCCAGTTGGGAGTGCCCCTTGCATGGGGACATGCATATAAGGCCAGTTGTGGCTGCTATTAAAGCATTCCAGCTTGCACTCCAAAACTGCGTGTCGTCCTGTTATTGGAGGGAAGGAATATTTACCCCTGTGTCTGCTATTCCAGCTTGCAGGGAATTCAACGGGGGAAAGTCCTTGTAAGGACTAGAGCTCCCAGGCCGGATTGTCGTCCAGTGCCTAGGGCTTTCTAGAGCAAATTCCCCATTTGGCTTCAGGAAGGAGCGTTCCCAGGGCCCCAGTCAAGCCACAGCGACTGTGGCCAGAAGTGCTGTGGTTTGTTCCCTGTTCCAGCTAGGAAGCAGTCCTTGGCAGAGGTACCCAGCCAGGGGTACAGGCTCCGTTACAAAGCCCCTTAGCCAATCGGTAGCGGTGTATGGATGCTGAATGTCTGGATGCTGTGGAATGTTTTTAGACTTTTGGGAAGCTTTTGTTAACATCTCATAATAAACAATCAGGGTTTTCACAAACTGAGTTATGACTGTTGCTGAGATGGGGAATATCTCCAAATGAACTTGTTAAACCTCAATTTTGCCATTCACACTTAATTAGCTAAAACTAAGTTTAGTGAATTACCCTGTATATCTCTAACTAGGTGTTTTCAGATGCATCATTCGGTTAGAAGTACTGTATCTGAAGCACCAAATACTGAGCTATGTCATTGAACTATATATCTTGTTTACGGCTTATATGTGGATTATTGGCGTGTTGCACTAATGATATCTTCATTCTTAATGTGCACACATCTTGACTTCTAACAAGCCGGAAGTGTGCTTGCATCTTTGCTCCAGAAATGTGTAAGCATTACAATCATTGAAAGTACGGTACTTGTTACTTATTTTGAGATGTCAATTTGACGTGTTTTATACTTCTCTGTATTGAATCCCCTTTTTATCCTGAGAGGGATACTTTGCTTTAATAAGCAAATGGCAGTGGAGGTTTTCAATTAACATTTCTTTTTCTGTTGTGGTGTTTACACACTTTCATCTTGTTTAATACTTGATGCAGGAAGTAGATAATAATTAATACATTCTGACGCTTTAGCGGAGTCTAATTATCTTCAGATGAAAATCAGGGGAGGGGGTCACTTGAGGGCTTCTAAGATATGGACGAGGGACTATTTTATGCATTAAAGGAAAACAGTAGAACCAAGATCTCCGATAATCTAAGAACAATACACATGGAAAGCCACAGTTCCAGATTCTGAAAAAAATAAACTTAAAAGAGTTTATTCACTAAACACCACATTTTCACAAATTAGAATTGCAAAATTTAGTCTAATAAGCTATTTGGAGTATTTTTCCTAATCTGTTATTTTTGAACTTTTCAGAATTTAGTGAATAAACACCAAAGCTTTCAGCATGTTATTTGGTTTCATTTGCCAGATCTGGAAAACGAAAAAAATGTGTGGGTTGTGACATTGTATTCTTGATCATTCCTTCTTTTCCTGCCTAGGACAGGGATTCCATTTGGCAGTCAACATGTTAACTTACAAGTAATCTTTTTGTTGCTGCCTCAAAGATAATTTTGATTTTCTCCATTATCTTGCTTGCTTATGTGTATTTCCCTCTTCTCTTGGCAGGACTTTGCTTCTATACAAACATCGTTTACTTTGGTCTGTTCTGCTCAGTTAGCAAAAGTTCCCATATTTGGGCTTTGTGTGAGTCTGGCCATCAGCACCAGTCCAGTCCAAAGCTCGATGTAAATCACACACATTGCTCTCCAGACAATGGAGCTGCAGCTGCCAACTTCTGAGCTCCGGTGATAAAAAATAAAATCATGTGCTGGGCACCTGCCAAGAAGCTAGCCGAGCGACAATGTGTTATGAAAGCTAAACCTGTTTCTCATCGAGCACTGGTTTCCAGCTTTTTGCATATAAGGAACCAATTTTAATTTCCAAACATTTTTTGGTACCAACATTCTTGTAGTCTTTGGTGACTATTTTTCTTTACTGCTTTCCAGGATCTCTTACTCTCCATTCAACACACATGATCCAGTCTAACACTTACCAGGTCTCTAATTCTTATGTTTTTAACAATTATTTTTTTAGAAAGGGAAAGGTTTTTTTTCCCCCCTCCTCTCTCCTTTTACAGTTCCCTGGTCTCTTAATTCAACGATTTAGCAGAACAGCTCTGGCAGTCAGTATCCAGCACAGATCTGTTGAAATGCAGTAACACTAACCATAGATTTCTGATACAGATGTAAACAGAGCTCACAATTCACAAATGTATTATTATGTGGACTTTAGGATGCCTTCAACATTTGTTCCTGGTGATCATCTGTAGTGGACCTCCAGAACACTGGTCTATTACACTCAACCATAATTATCATTTATTGCCGGGCTCTCTTTCACATACGTTAGAATGCTGTCTTCTGCTTTCTTCAACACTCAGTCTCTATGTTCCATTGCATTGTTCATGTTCTTCTATCTCATCTGTGCTCGCCCCTATCTTTCCATTTGTACTATCTTCTATATCTTATCCATTACTGTCTTTCTTTTTTTGTTCCTCAGTGTCCTTTTCCAATTTTCTTCCTGTGCCACCAGAGATGGCTCTTTGCTGTTAATTGTGATGATCAAAGTAAAGCATGTATTACTTAATTATGTTAATAAAGATAAGGTACAGTAGAACAATGAGTAGTAAGACATCAGTTTGGGGAAAGACGCGCAATGGGGAGAGAAAAAGGAAAAAGAAAAGAAGTTAGTTTGTTCAGGATGTTGATGTATTCTGAACTACACAAATCCTTCTTTATCAACCCAATGCAAATACTTATTGAACAGATTACAGGGCTACAGAAGCATGTCTGTAGATTAATCTTAAAGGGATAATACTAATTAGGATTATAATAACATATATTTCTTGAGACAGTGACCCTCTCCAATTGTGCATATGTTTTTGGAATCCAGGACCTGGTGGTCTGGTGTACAGTCACAGAAGGTCTCTGGAGTCACAGATTGAGATTCTTGCACGCTCATTAGGCTCAACTGTAGAAATCACTGAGGGGGGTAGGATATGTGGTAAAAAAAAAAAAAAAAAAACATGTGGCCTTTAGTCCAAGTGTTAAAACATGCATATAGAAGTAAAGGACCTCAAAGAAATCTTTAGGAGTTAGCCTGATCATTTCAGGATCTTTGTGATCAATCATGTGCCATGTAACATTCTCCTAGTGACACCACAGGTAACTTTTTTATGTGGATCCTGGGATCTTTTTCTCTACTACCATGCCTGGAAAAGTTGTATTATTATTTATGAAGAGCCAAAAAATTCAAAAAGGCTAAAGTGGAAATGGAGGAGGGACATGATAAATGTGCTGTTATTGAGAATCCTGTAACTTTACCT